>NC_137078.1:54525012-55164512 GCF_951640355.1 Cnephaeus nilssonii | reverse complement strand
AGAGAGACACATTGATTGGTTGCCTCCCACACATACCCAGACCAGGAATCGAACCTGGGACTCTTCTGTCTGCAGGCTGATGCTTTAACCACTGAACAAAACCTACTAGGGTTAGAGACACATTTTAATAGGTTTGCCACAACATGGGGGAAAGCTTTTAATAGTTAAGAGTCTCTAGGTAACCTTAAGATTATAAAACATCCCTGAGCACAGAAAAAGGCTATTATCAGCATTGGGTTAAGTGCTTTGAATATTTTACTGGTGGGAAGATGAGGTCTTGGTTCTTGTCTTCTTGAAGGAAAGATTTCAATCAAGAGACAACGTGTAGCAAAGAATTTATTGGCCACAGCAAAAAATATACTTAGGACAGAGAAACAAAGAAAAGCATAAAAGAAGCAACAGGAGAGCCTAGGCTGGGCTGCTTTGGCTCACTGGGAACTTAGGGAAAAGGGGGCCTTGGAGGCAGGTTCAGGGGGTTAGCCTGGGACAGGTTGCCACTGCCCATTGCTCCCTGGTTGCAAGTCTCATCCGGAACCTTAGAGGAAAGAAAGGGGGAAGGGAATGGTGAGGGCGTTCCCCCCTGAGGGAGAGTATGCACTGCGTCCTTCATCCTGAGTGTACTTATTTCTCTCTTGCAGGTGGAAATCTTAGGAAGGTCTCAGGGGAGGGTCTCAATGGAATATTCATCAGCTTTCTAGGAGTGCTCTTTCAGGGATGTTGTCTCCATAGATTGGTCATCATCAGAGCAGGGGGTCATCAATCAATGAGGTTGGTCCTGAGGCAGGCACGTGTCACTTTGTCTGGTTTTGTTACTTTTCTGAGCCTGGAGCTGAAATACAACTGAGGCCTAGATGTTATCTTTAGGGAGGAAAAGTCAGAGGGTCCAAAGTGCATGAGCAGACATATCCTATGGGATGAAGGGTTACCCTGAGGGCGTGGTTCTTGTTCTCCCAGTTTGCCCCTTGTTAGACATCTGGGGCTTTCTGCCCCGGAGAGTTTTTGTACCTGGCCCATCGTCCTTGCTCTACTCATGTCTGTTTAACTGCTGATAACGCTTACATTACTGATCCACAATGTCTTGCCTATAAATATTAAATCCAATAAGTTCTAAAAACCAAATTACTATAAGATTATTCATAATTTGTATTTATTCCCCTTAATGTGAATATATTCGTATGTTTTACTGAAGAAATTGTTCATTCGTATAATAAAATTGAATATCTTACAGAAATAATTAACTTACTTTCTCCTGAAATATATTTCCCTAATTTTGGACTTGGTCATATGACTTTCTTTGGCTGATGGAATATGAGTGGAGCTGTTAAGAGCAGGGGCTTTAAATGTGCTTGAGGGGATTGGGTTGGGCTTGCATCAGAGCTTCCCATAATTCACCATGGGGGAGTGTTCCCAGGGAACCATGATCCTAAAAAAATCAGAACTGTAGAATAGCCTCCCCAAACTACAGTCTGGAGCAAACCCAGACAAACCCAGATGAGCCCACAATGGCCTGAAGCCAGAAGCAGGCTCCCAGACCTACAGACCTGTAGGAAAGACACACTGCAGTGATAGGATATAAGGAGAATGTGAAAGACTACTGTCACAAATGGGTGGAAGAGCAGGCTCAGAGCCTCACTAACAAAACAACCGCATTTCAGCAAGGAGAGATACCTCCCACTTCATTCTCTGCTCCTCCTCATGCAGCAGCAATGATCCCATCTCCCCCCAGTCTTCCAGGTCCTCCTCACCCTGGTTTGATGCCAGCACCCTATACGGGGGGACCTCCCATGATGCCAATGATGGGTCCTCCTCCTGGGATGGTGCCAGTGGGACCTGTTCCTGGAATGAGGCTGCCTATGAAAGGGCACATGCCAATGATGCCTGGGGCCCCAGTGATGAGACCTCCTGCCCATCCGATGCTGCTAGTCCACTGGGCCTGGAATGACTTGACCAGACAGATAAGGAGTGACGGAGCCTCTTTCTGTCGGTTGCTATTACTTTTTCTACTTCACCAGGAGATCATGGTGCTATTAAGAGCAGGGGCTTTAAATGTGCTTGTGGGGGTTGGATTGGGCTTGCATCAGAGCTTCCCATAATGTGACTCTGGGTGTTTTCTAACAGCATGACCAGGAAGACTCACTCCCTCTTCCTATCTAAGAGAGAATAGTTTTGGAGGGCAAGAGTGAGACCAAAAATAAAGATAAACAAAGTAATTTTAATTTGTATTGTGAAATGTGAAAATAAAATTGTCAACTCTTTTAATTAAAAAGAAAAAAGAAAAAAGTATATCTTTCCCTTGAATCTTTCCCTATTTCTGCTTGCTGAGATGCTGATGGAGGAGATGTATTGGTCATCCACCGTCAACCACAAAGAAAGGGCAACACCATCAGGAATGGCAGATATAGAAGGAACTTGGGCCTTTAACACCATAAAGCTATCTTTTCCCTAATTGTTAGACTGTTCTAAGAGAGAGAAATACACCTTTTTTCTTGTTTAAGCTACTTTTGATAAATTGGGTTTTTGTTTTAGCCAAGTTGAAATTTGGAATTGCAAGAGAAAACCAGGTTTATTCTACTTCCCAACTATGTTTTATTTGACCGTTCTTTAATTCCCTAGTTCAACTCTGCTCTTGGCACAAACTCTCTGTGGATTTAAACAAACATATGGTCCCATAGGAAATCACAATTATAACTCTGAGCACATCTTAGTCATAACTCTGAGCACATCTTAGTTATGACTGATAGCTTGCTCCTATGGTTGCTTGGCGGCCAGGTATTAATTTGTGCACATGTTTTATTAAACACACAGGACTGGAAGTTCTTTGAGTGAAGGACCTACATCTTATTCATTTTTAAATACACTACAGCATCCTTCATAGAGCCTGGCATATTGCAAATGCACAGTGAATAAGTGCATGTCTTGATGTTAGACACTTATATCTTCCATGTTCTCTAGTCACACCTCCAGGTTACTTTTATTATCTAAAATACTTGGAACAAATTCTCATTACCCTGCAACTATTTATTGCAATCTTAAACAGCCTTAGAAATGCAATTAATGTTTCCCACTTCTACTTAATCAATATATATAAAACATGTAATATAAAGTAATTATATATATATATATATATATATATACACATATATATAAGAATATATGATAGGTATTATCTAGATTAGTTATATATCCTTTAGGCTATCCAGGCAGTCCTGGTTTACACCTGTTGTCCAGGCATAATTAACAAGACCCCTTTTAATCTCAGAAGTGATTAGATGCAAAAGGGATCTTAATTGTGAGACAGAGGAAAATTAAATGCTGAAATGAAATGTGGATATCAGCTCTAGAAGTTCCTAATTTATGCTTGGATTACCTTAATACTTGGCCTACTGTCTTTAATGAATCTAAGCTACATTTGTGATTTTTGCTTATATTTATTTTCTCAAACCATAGGCAGATGTCAGAGTCCAGTCAATGTCTCTAAAATAGTGTGAGTCATCCCATTATTTGTCATATTGTCAGCACCCCCCAAGAACAAGTCACAGAGGACAGGCATGCCAAGAGCTAAAAACTGAAAATGAAATGCTATCAATGCCCTTGTGATCCAATAGCTATTCGCTAAAGCCCGTTTCATAGGTTTCAGAGTAATGTCTAGCTCACACATCCTACTTCTTCACATTCCATTTAATCTCTATGGCTTAATTATAATAAGCTCTTGCCTCATTTGTTTTTGTGGTGCAGATGGCTAACTGTTCCCCAATATCCATTCTCTCTTTTTCTATGGTAATAGTGCTTTTTCCCTCCATTCCATTTTTTTCCGGGTAACATGCTGCAAACTAGAGAGTAAGCATATTTGACAGCCCAGGGTAGCCAGGCATGGCCATCCGACTAAGTCTTTGACTTTTGAATGTGACCAGAAGGTGTATATTATTTCTACACTGTTTGCTTAAAGGAAACTTCCTGCTTTTGACTGTTGTCCTTCCCCTTCCTGGGAACTAGACTCAAGATGTGTCACCACCCAGCTTTGACCATGCAGATAACGACAGTGCTCTAGGACCCTGTTAACAAAGTGTAGACCTGGACTAGCAGCATCTGTATCACCTCGATGCATTTTAGAAATGCAGCACCTTGGGCCTCATCCCAGGCCAACTGAGCCTGAACCTGCATTTTAGCATGATCCACAGGTGATTCGAATGAATGCACATTAACATCTGAGAAGTACTGCCTTAGGAGAGGACGATGAATCAACAGGATGGAAGGAATCTAGGTCTCAATTATTTTGTTGAGCAGAGCTATCTGCCAGCCTCGTCTGGCCACTGTGGGGTGTTATGAGAGAGCACAGTAAAATTTTTATCTCATTTAAGCCATTGAATTTTGGGGTCACTTTTTTATTTCTACCCTAACCTATATGACCTTTAGTCTTTGCAATAGCAAACCTACTTTTTAAATCTCTGCCAGAGTCTTGTGAAGGACTAGATGAGAAAGGATGTTACCTCTCCAAATATTCAAGAGTACTTCCTCCACACTTCAGGAGAGGACCTAAATTTAATTCAACCTATGTTGATTTACCTGGGACTGGGACAGTGGGGAGTGCTCTTACCTCATCCTCCTGGGTATTGTGCTGTACATTCCAATGATCATTTTGGTTTCCTTGAGGATGCTGAGTTAAGAAACTCGTTATAAATATTAAATGAAATGAATACACAATGTCTCCGGAGATGGTTTCATCATTATTCTTTCCAGAAGACCCAAATCCTAACTATCAGCATTAATCAAATAGACCACATTTATTTTAAGATACATTAGGGGGGACAAAGGGGTGGGAAGAGATTAGCCAAAGAATTTATATGCATAACCCATGGACACAGATAATAATGTGGTGAAGGCCTGGAGGGGAGGGGTGATAGCCGGGGTGAGGTAGGGGATAATGGGGGGAAAAAGGTGAACATCTGTAATACTTCCAACAATAAAGATAAATTAAAAAAAATACATTAGGGCATGCATGCTCTGTTTTTAATGTATAGATTCACCTATTATTTAATTTAACAACAATAATTTCTCCTTCCTTTCTATCTCTAGTTTGGTAAATGCGTTCTCTAGATTTGCAATTCCCCTGCTTCAGTCCAACACGTATTTACTTAGTGCTTCCAGACAACTAGGCATTATATTATACTAGAGGCCCAGTGCATGATTTAATCATGCACCTGGTGCACCAGCAGGCTGTCCGCCGGTGCCCCAGGCCTTCCGAAAGCCTCCGGCGCTGCGGAGGCTTTCGAAAGGCCTTGCGCCGGAGCAGACAGGCGGCCAGGTCCCCCGCTTTGGCCTTTGATCGCGGGGGACCTGTCCGGCTGGCTGTCCGCAGGCGCCCCAGGCCTTCCGAAAGCCTCCGGCAGCCATGGTACAGACGCTGAGCTCGCGGCGCCAGAGGCGCCGCGAGCTCAGCGTCCTTCTGGCCCAATCAGCTACCCCGGCCACCCTGAGTCCCGCCCCCTGCGCCTCCTGCTGGCCCAATCGTGGGCGTAGCGGAGTGATGGTAATTTACATATTACCATTTTATTATGTAGGATGCTGGGAAAATAATAGTGAATAAGATAAAGCAGATCTGACCATATATATAGCTTACAGTCTAATTAGGCAGAACACAAATAACAAGTAATTACAAAGCTGAATAATGCTAAGAAATGGAAAGAACTTAGATAGTTTCAAGAGTGTTCATTGCCTGAATAAATGAAGAAATAAATTAACCATTAATACCTTCTCTCCAAGCCTCCAAGGAGATAAGGAGCACCATTATCTTATTTTGCCTTTCCTGCCTCCCTTATTGCTTTGTGTTTACACTGGTCTTTGTTCCTATGCAAGAGAAGTTGGATAATTACCCAGTGAAGAATAAGGGTTTACAGTGAATGCACATGGAAAATGGCTGGAAAGGAACTTAGTAAAATAAAAATAGTTGCATTCCGTGGTAAGATTATGGCTTATTTTGTTCTTTTCCTTGCCATTAAAACATTGATTGTACGATACATTAAAAATGGGCATTAAGAGAGCATGTTTGTGTGTTGATCTTCTTTATCACCATAGAAAGGAAGTGAGGTTGCATTTCCTGTGTAATACCAACATCACACTGGGCTCCACCAGGACTGACCAGTGTCATTTTCTTCCTTCTTGCCTAATGCAGATATGCCACTGCAACATCTAATTTCTGGTATTTGGTCTATAGAAAGCCCTGATTCCATTTCTGTATTACCAAACAATCCTGAGTTTTAAATATTATTTTCACCTGGTGCTCACACCTGGTAGTCTTCTCTGAGGCATCAATCAAAGGCCACGGCCTTTTTCACAACATCACTGATCTTACTTGAAAATCCAGGGATAGTGAATAGGTCAGGCCGTGGAGCTGTAATTAATGAAATAAAGAAGTTGCTCAAGACAGGAGATAAAAGACGAGACAAACAAAACAAACTACTATTGGATAGGGCACTTCCGAAGCCCAGAGAAAACCACACTGTTGATCTGCATAAGGAACCATTCCCAAATTAGTCACTTAAAAAAAAACAACAGCCATATTTTTGCCCACAATTCTCCAGTTTGGGTGAGGCTCGGTGGGACAGCTCATCTCTGCTCCAGATGGTATTGGCTGGGCCAGCTCACCGGGGCTGGGGGATCTCAGAAGGCTTCAGTCACCTGTCGGCAGCTCCAGCCGGGGTGGCTGGAATGGCCAGGCAATGCCAGGCTTGTTTCTCTCCATATGGCCTCTGTCCAACAGAATAGATGGACTCCTTTTCATGGTGCCCCAAGGCTCCCAAGAGAGTAAAAGTACAAGTTTCAGAGCTTTTCAAAGCTTGGTGCAGTGCTACTTCTGTTCCATTCTCTTGGTCAAAGCAAGTCACGAAGCCATCCCAGATTCAGGGGAAAAGAAAATAGACTCCACTTCTAGATGAGAGGCCCAGCAGACATGTAGGAAGGAGAGGGGTTATTGGTGGCATCGTTGCATATAGCCTACCACACGTTGTGTGCCACCCTCAGCAATACTCCCTGGAAGCCCACTGAGTATCCACACCACCATGAAGATCGCAGTGGCGAGGGGTGGGTGATGCCACACACACTGTGTAGGCAGAAAACATGAAGTGGCCCTACTCACCTTTAAGATTATGATTACAGCTGCTAAAACTAAAAGGTCTAGAATGTGTTAACTTTAACAAGTTAATAGCACATTAAATTATTTGATACAGAAACCCATGAAGTAGTGCCATTGTTAACGTACAACTGAAAAAACTGAGGCTTTTTTTCTTGATCATATCTTTGCATTTAAATTTTTTTCTTTGGACCCAGAAACAAGGAGGCATGGATCAGACTGTCGGGCCTCAGAGGGAGGGTAGGGAAGGGTGGGGGTAAAGGGGAGAGATCAACCAAAGGACTTGTGTGCAAGCATATGAGCCTAACCATTGGTTAAGGACAACAGGGGCGTGGGGGCATGTGTGAGGAGGGGTGTGGGATGGGAATGGGGGGATGAGGACAAATATGTGATACCTTAATCAATAAAGAAATTTAAAAAAACACACTTTTTTCTTTGGAACGTACATGTATTTATGTATTTCTTTATTTGGTTTATTTAACTCGTTTTGGTTTATTGTATGTATTCTTATAAGTTTTCCTAATGCTGCGATGTGGAAATGTATTTTATTTATCATAAATCAGGTATAGGGAGGTTTAGTAACTTGATCAATATTACATGCTTAATGCAAGTCAGAAACTGACCTGGTACTTCACTTTTTTTGGACTCAGGATAGCTAAAATAATGAAATACTAATTGTATGCTCCATTTTAGGTTTTTTTAAACATTTAGGCTGTACCGGCTCACATGATTATTACTAGTAAACACAGAGAAAATTGAATATAGCAAATAATTTTCTAAAGTACTATCTTACTAGTATGTCAACTAGTTTACTTGAATTAAATTCAGCCAGTATTTACTAAGTGTTTACTCTGAACCAGGTACTGATGTGTGTGCTTGGAGCACCTAAGTGAACAAAACAGGTATTCCTACTCATGAGAAACTTAACTTTCTAAAAATGGTATCTTTTTCAGAGAAAAAAAACCACATACAAATCATTTCATTGTGGGGAGAAAGGATGTGCAAGTGCAGTTGTGCAGGAGATTGAGCAGGAGTTTATAATGATAATTTTTATAATCATCCTTTACATTTTTTTTTGTCAAAGGAAATTGAATTGAACTCTGGCATTGTCTCCTTGAGTGAAGAATCTGAGCTTTATCCCTGGCACTATCTCTCAGCCTTGAACTCCTCTGGGCATTTGAATCATAGTAATAATTTTTATACAGATTCACAAGTCATAATCTAGAGATTTCTCATGTCTCCCGCAGCCAGTCCTCTCCTAAGAGGCAGATTCAGAAAATAGACTCCCAGTGTTTCATGGATGACTTTTCACTTTATTCTTATCCTTCAAAGTTGAACACGGATATAGACTAAATAAAGCCCATTAAACGTCCATTTGAGGCTATCGATCAGCCACTTAAAGGATATCTTCTATCATTGCACAATTTTATTTAGCACTTTTTTGTTAATATTTTTTACTCAGAACATTAGAAGGGCAAATGCAATAAACTATTTATATAATAGAGCAAATAAAAATTGCTGCCATCCTGGCAAGAGGCATCACCATTTGAGAATTCAAAGTCTTGCTCACTGGGTGATATACTAGTATAGAAGTCTAAAAAAGTCTAAAATTGCAATGTATACAATTTCATATCTTGAAAAGATACAGATATAAAAATTTAAGAACCACCTTTATGAGAACAGCTCATGATCCCAAAGTTCTTATAATTCAGCTAAGAAGGCCAGAGGATACTGTAAAATGACAGGTAACATGCCGGGCACCATAGGACAAGAGCCAAATAAATTATTTGAGGACTAAGTTGATGGATGGGGAAAGAAACAGGATATTGTGATGCAGACGCTGTACTAGGTACTTGAAAATATTGTTTTATTTAATCCAACCTACAAAACAGTTTTACTGATTGGGATGAATATGAGTGAAACACAAGAACCATTAAGAAACTTGCTTATGGGCTGGCCAGCATGGCTCAGTGATTGAGCATCCACCTATGAACCAGGAGGACACAGTTCAATTCCAGGTCATGGCACGTGCCTGGGTTGTGGGCTTGATCCCCAGTAGGGGGCCTGCAGGAGGCAACCGGTCCATGGTTCTCTCTCATCATTGATCTCTCTCTCTCTCTCTCCCTCTCCCTTTCTCTCTGAAATCAATAAAAATACATTTTAAAACAAAAGGAACAAAATTTGCTTATGGACATATGATTAGACACAGTGGTTCTCAACCTTTTTAATGCCGCGACCCTTTAATACAGTTCCTCATGTTGTGGTGACCCCCAACCATAAAATTATTTTTGTTGCTACTTCATCACTGTAATTTTGCTACTGTTAATGAATCGTAATGTAAATATCTGTGTTTTCTGATGGTCTTAGGCGACCCTCCTAGCGGTTCTCAACCTGTGGGTCGCGACCCACAGGTTGAGAACTGCTGCTGTAGAGCCTAAGACCATCGGAAAACACAGATATTTACATTACAATTCATAACAGTAGCAAAATTACAGTGATGAAGTAGCAACAAAAATAATTTTATGGTTGGGGGTCACCACAACATGAGGAACTGTATTAAAGGGTTGCGGCATTAAAAAGGTTGAGAACCACTGGATTTGAGAGAAATAAATCCAGTTTGTCTAACTTTAAAATCTAAATAATTAACATTTGAACTGATTACCAATTCAAAGTACACTGAATTCAATTGAATTGAACATTTTCCTGGTCTTCCTAGCTTTTTCATAAGGCTTTGAAGATACCACAAAGGAATGTACTTGGAATTAGAAATACCTGAGTTTGAACCCTGACTCTGCCCTTTCTTACTGGCAGCACTTGGAGCAAGTCCTTTTTCACATCTTTAAAATAGAAAGGATGATACCTACCCCATACAGAGCCTCTGGGCTTAAACTGGACCCCTCAGTGCAGGGGACTCACAAAGCACCCAGCAGGGAGAAGGGCCTGAGTAAGTGAATACAAACGGAACATGGCATGATTGTTATTCCCACTCCATCTGAGGCCGGAACAAGAGAGGAAAATGAACAGTTATCCCAGCCTGGTTCTTCCATGTTCACAGGCTCACAGAAGGAGCTAGAAATAGTTTTCTAAATGAGGTTTGGGAATTCTTTGTGGATTTCAGTTACCCATCCCATTGCTGGACCTCATTAGCCCAAGTAATTGAAAACCGACTCTGTATAATAAGGACAACTGGAACCTCCAGCTGGGAGGCAGTTACTTTGGTGTTACTCATTCCCCATTCTCCCCAAACCCACTAGCGGGAGTGTGTGTGTTGGGGGCGGGGGGGGGAGAGAGAGAGAGAGAGAGAGAGAGAGAGAGAGAGAGAGAGAGAGAGAGAGAGATCCCGCATGCACCTTGGACCAGAGCCAGGAGCAAACTCACAACCCAGGTACATGTGGGGAATTGAACTCACAACTGTTTAGGTCTGGGGGGCCGATGCTCTTACCACTGAGCCATGCGGGCCATGGCAAAAACCTTTTATGTGGTACAATCTCTTAGAGATGGGATGCTGACTGATTCAAGAATCACTTAATAAAGCCAATTACCTCTTCAAATTTACTTGTCTGGATTGTGTTTGTTTGTTTTAAACTATTTTATTTATTTATTTTATCCCTTTTTAAAAAAAATTTTTAGAGAGAGAGAAATGGAGAGGGATAGAGAGATAGAAACATCGATGAGAGAGGAACAGTATGTGCCCTGACCAGGAATTGAACTGGTGACCTCTTGGTTCCTGGGTCGACCCTCAACTGCTGAGCCACACAGGCCGGGCAGAATTATGTCTTTTTTTTTTTTTTTTAACACACTGAACTTGCATGTTCCCGACTGCAGTTGAACAAGGCAACACTCTGCCTTCTTGTTGCAGCTCTCATCTTGTAAACAAGTGTTCTTTTCATAGTCTATTTAGTGCCCCATTTCCCACATTTTTGTGCTTTTTATTAATAATTTCCCTGTTTAAAATGGCGCCCACGCATCATTCTGAAGTCCTGTCTAGTGTTCCTAGTACAAGAAGGTTGTGGGGTGCCTTATGGAGAAAATATTTGTGTTGGATAAGCTTGGCTCAGGCATGAGTTATAATGTTGGCTGAGAATGCAATGTTAATGAATCAACAGTTACCCTTCAACAGAAACACAAAGCACACTTATATATTGATCAGTTGATGAAAATAGTGCGACCGAAGGCTCATAGGAACCTAACCCTGAATTTCCCCTAGAGTAATGGTTCAATATTTGCTAACTCAGTGTTCATAGTGACTTTATAGAACATAACTAATTACAGTAATAAGAATTGACTGTATTAAGACTTTTCCTGTTCCAATTACAATGTGATTTCTCTTTCTGATTGGGTCAGACTGATAGAGTACTAAAATCATCATTAAATCATCATTTTACTAATTAGTTACTTCTTCCACATATTAGTAGAGTCACACATTTTCTATAGTAAGTGAAGATTCCAAGGTTCAAAAAAGCATAATTGGAAAAGAAAACTTTGATTAATTCACTTTTTATGTGGAAATTCTGAATTTACTTGCATACTTGAATATGCACTATCGTCCAAGTCACCACTAATGTTGTGCTTTTCATAATTTCAGATTTTTTATTTTATCTTTTCTTTATGTATTTTAGGAGAATTTACAAATGTATTTCTTTTTCCAATGCTTAACAATGAAAAGTTAGTGAAATAAGTTTAACTGAGTGCTCTATTACCCCACAACAATTGTGGGCAAGATAGTTACTTAAAGCTGATGAAAACAGTTCCTGAACCAGAGAAACACTCTATTCCAAATATTTCTGCCAAATGTGACAATTTCAAAAAACCATGTTGCCTGGCCTATGATGTCATCACCCCTGTTAAGAAAGCCATTGCCGTGTTTTAATGTCTGTTGGGGGCATGGGGAAGTCTTCCAAACTTCTAAACAAGGGTGAAGAACAGATAAAATGTTAGCCTCAGTACTTTGTTTCAGCTCCAGCCAACATTAAAATGGTCTGAAAAGGATCCTATTGATCCAAGCATCTTTCACATAAAGCTGTGTCATTGTCAAGAATTTAAGAGTTGCCAAGGTCATAAAGCCAGACTTCTTAGACATGGTTGTGCCACATCAGAGCTGACGCGCAATGATTTCATGACAGAATTGCTTAATAGCATCATTTCTGATAACGGAAGAAATGAAGGCTCTGGTGGGAAGCAGACTTAAATCCTCTTCTTTCTAGCCTCCCCCTTCCGACCTCCTTCACCAGTTAAAACACCCTTTTTATTTCTCTCCATGTGCACATTCAGATAGAGAGTAAGCAGTGGTGGTGCCTCCTAACTCTATTCCCATAACTTCAAGCCCACTCACCCTCACCCATCCAAATAAAAATGATTTTAAAGGAAAGAAAGAAAACAACCACCAACAGCTACCTCTCAAACACACCATCTCAGAAACTGGGGGGGGTAAGAACTGAATTCTTCCATGACTGTGTTCTCTGTGACCTCAGCCTACATGGGAGCTTTTGTTTCAGGCCATACGTATTTCTTTACAACATGTGCATAAACAATGGCAATATCAAAAGGTCTTACAGAAATCCTTGGCATTGGCTTAGAACATGCATTCTTAATGGAGGATAATATTTCCAAGGAGATAAAAATTGGTTCTCAGAGGGTGAGAAAAACCAGGTACCACACTAGTTTATGATCCTTCACATGACATAACTAGATATACAGTATATCTGTGATATTCTAAGTTCATGAAGAGAGAACAATTAGGAAAAAGAAGTCTTAAAAAAGTTTCTTAAGGGAGTGATGAAAAAAAATAATGTCTTGGAAAGCATGAAGTTCTCCAGCTCAGTGTTTGACTCCAGGAAGATGACAGGTGACAGAAGGCAGGACTATTCCTGGTGCCCCATGCTATGCTGGCAATTTCGGAGGGTCCAGTTCATCACAGTAGTAGTTAAAGAGAAGAGCTCTGATACAGGTTGCTTGGTTTGAAGCCCAATTCAACCATATACAGCGGCATGATCTTGAGTTAGTTAACTAACCTCTCTGTGCCCATTTTTTTTTCATTTATAAAATGAATATTGTAATACCTGATGCTTAAGGTTATTGTGAGGGATGAGGGCCTGGCCGACATTAAAAAAAAAAAAAGAGTCAGCAGGAGCATCTTGCACCTTTGTGAAAGGTCTAATGCCCTTTAATTCACATCCTATAGGTGTCCAAATCCAGGTAAACATACTTTTCTTTTAAATTTTAAAAAATTTGAAAAATATAGGTTATGCCAATGTAAGAAATGTCCAAGCCTGTAACAAATGATATGAGTTTATTTGAGACAGTTTCCCGGAAGCAAAATCTCAATGGATTGAGAAAATGCTCCAGACAATGGCAGTTTTGCACCTTATTTTTTGCATTACCATCAAAGAAGGAGGAGGCATACGGGGGGATTGCATGAACTCCATTGATGATAATTTAGGGAGGTGGGAGAAAGCAAAGAGGAGAAATCTCCAGGATTGGATAAAGAGTAAAGTGAAGAGACAAATACTTCTTTTACATTAGTGGGTATAGGACAGTTAACAATTAACATTTATAGCACATAGAGATGGTATGAGGAACAAGATAACAAGGATGGTTTCCGTGTCTTGGGCTCTGGTGGGAGATTGTGACCTGAGGTGTCTGGAAAAGGGATTATTCAGACATTCCAAAGGTATGCTATCTTAGATGAAAAAAAAACAACACAAAAAAACCCACAAAACAAAACAAAACAAACAAACCAGCAACACAATAGACAGGCATTAAGGTAAAAACTAACCTTTGTCAAGGAAGATACCAGCCTAGGACATGACTACCTGCCATGACTAGCTTTCAGTAAGGAAGTTTTTTAATTTCAGACCATCATATGTGCTTACTTTTGGTCTCTGAGTTTGTAAGGCCACCATCAAGGCTTCTCTAAGCTTGTCAGGTTTAGTATGTGGCCCCCTTTTCATCCACAATTATATAGAAATAGAATAGAGGAAAGAATAGAGATAATATATATTCCCATAACAGGTAACGTTAATTTATGTTAGCATTTTGTCATATTTGCTTTAGTCTTTTTTTCATGCATTAAATTTTTAAAATGTGTTTTTTTATTGTTGATAGTATTACAGATATCTTCCATTTTCTCCCCCATCCCCCACTCCTCCCTGTTCCTACTTCCCCTCCCAGGTCTACATCAAACTTTTAATTATACAGTAATATACACAGACCCAGATAGAGAGATAGATACACATACTCTGTTTTGTACCTTCAGCCCAACCATTATGAAGCAAACATTTTAAAAAATGCCTAATGCCAGGTGGAATTTCCTTAGAGGTATTCTCTCTGAAAGGAGCCTGAGAGATTAACCATCCTGCAAAGCAAAATTCTCCATCCAGACAAGGTAAATGTCCTCACTCAGGTTAAGAGCCAAATGACATTTTCTCTATTCATTGAAACAATATTTCTTGTGCACTTTGTATCTTTGTACTGAGAGCAGAATTGTAGCACCAGATGCAGAAGTCAGCCCTTCAAAATGAAAATCCAGGTAGCTAGAGTAAGTTATCTGTTGCCATCTTTGCAGACATTTCTCACAAAGGCTAATGAATAACCCACTTCTCCTATCCATAACAACTCCAAAGGTGGCATTTGTAGATGACTCAGTCTTTCTGCCTTTCGAATGTAGATCTCAGCAGAGAAAGTTGTGATCAGATCTGGGAACCACACCCCACACCGGCTTGCACACTGGCCAGGCACCCTAGCAGTGGAGAAACCTGTGGTTGACAAATGCCTAGGAGGCAAAGGAATGAAAGTCTTGAGTCCGGAGTAAGGCAGGCCTTGGGTTCTCAGGCACGAGGCTGTGGCCTCAGGCACTGAAATCTAATGTAGATGGCAGGCTGCCCTCAGGTGTGCTTAGCTATTCATCCAGTGGAGCCAAGGAGACAGTTTGTTTAGATATAATGGCCACAGCCCTAATGGCCACAGCCCCGGGAATGGCACGTTCTCTCCTGAGGGTAACTCTCAGATCTTGGAATGTGGCTGAGAGAGGAAACAATATGTGGTGTTCTCCCGGAGGTCTGGCAAACAGAACTGTGGAGAGGCCCACGCGGTTTTAATTATGGTTGGAACATTTTTTTCCTTCTCTCTCTCTCTCTTTACTTTAAAAGAAAAAAAAATATTTTAAATGTTTTGGTATAATCCACTCAACTGTACTTATTGACACTAATAATAACAATAATACCCACCATGTTTTAAGTGCTTTTCCAGGGCCAGGCCCAGAGCCAGGCTACTCTCACAACAGCAATGAGAAACAGGAGGAGATATCTCCATTTTACAAATGAGACAGAGCTTTTTCTTTTCTTTTTTTAGTTTTTAAAATATATTTTTATTGATTTCAGAGAGGAAGGGAGAGGGAGAGGGAGAGGGAGAGGGAGAGGGAGAGGGAGAAGGAGAGGGAGAGGGAGAGGGAGAGAGCGATAGGAACATCAATGATGAGAGAGAATCATTGATTGGCTGCCTCCTGAACACCCAACTGGGGATCAAGCCCCCAACCCAAGTGTCCTGATGGGGAATCAAGCCATGACCTCCTGGTTCATAGGTTGACGCTCAACTACTGAACCACGCCGGCTGGGCAAGAGACATAATTATATTTGTTCACTGATTCACTCACTTACCATTTAGAGAACACCTGCTGAGCCTTTTCTATGTGCTAGGCCCTATGCTGCTGCCTCAAAGAACTTACAATCTACCACAACTAACAAGGAGAAACGCTATAACTAATTATCACATTTTTATTTTGCTCACCTGAAAATGATGGAGGAAAAGAGTGGCCCCTAAACCAGCGAGGAAATGCTGCATCGTACTGGCTTTCAGCACATGTCAAAAGGAGGAGGGGGAAAGCCTCATTAAATTTGTTTCTATTTCCAAACAAACTCCTGGGACAGGAGGAAATAGGATGGAGAATAATGAAGCTAAATGTGTTTGTAGAACCTGCAGAGAAGGAAAAAACTGCAGCTTAGTGCCACTTTGCCTTCCCCCAGCACTCTTTTCTGGGTGTTTCCTGGTGCTTCCTGCTAACCTGTCACAGAACAGCACTTGTAAAGCACTTACTTGTCGGTCTCCAAGAGATGGTAAACAAACTGCAGTCAGACTCCTCATAGGCAGAGGTTATCTGATTCATCTTTTACCCTCCAGTACCTGGAGCATTTTGAAAGGCTTATTTAATTGGATGAAAATGAACAGAAGAATGAGTGAATGAATGGTACACAGATCTCTTCCTGCACACACATTAAGCATGGATTCACACAGAGGACAAATCATACAGATTCAATACTATTGTAGTAACTATGCATGGTGCCAGTTGTATACTGGAAGTATCAGGGGAACGCTTTGTAAAGTGCATGATTGTCTAACCACTGTGCTGTACACCTGAAATGAACACAAAATAATACTGAATGTAAGCTGTAATTGAAAAAAAAATTTCAATGCTTTTTAAAAATATATTTTTTTCATTGATTTTAGAAAGGAAGGAAGAGGGAGAGAGAGATAGAAACATCAATGATGAGAGAGAATCATTGATCGGCTGCCTCTTGCACACCCCACACTGGGGATCAAGCCCACAACCCAGGCATGTGCCCTTGACTGGAATCGAGCCTGGGACCCTTCAGTCCACAAGCTGATGTTCTATCCACTGAGCCAAACCAGCTAGGGCTGAAAAAAATGTTTAAAGAAAAAAAAATCACACAAATTCATATATATTCTCAGAGAGGATGGTATTGTTCTCCTTACAGAAGGCCTCCCTTTGCTGGCCTAGCCATCTTGTATGGCAACCTCTTCCATCCCCAACCCTCTCCTAAACCCAACTCTATCTGCTCAGTCCCACCCCTACCCCTATTGAAACCTCTCTTTCTCAGCTGGCACAGGAGACACTAAGCTTACTGACGAGCTACTGAACATTATGCCTAGAACAAGACCATGGCCAGAAGTCCTGGCATTTTTTACTTTATATGGGCCTGGAAGAAATTTTGCCCAGCATTTTTTGTCTATTAGGAGAAACGCTTATTTGGGGGAATTTTCCCCAGGGCAGGAGAAAGAATGGCTGGTTCTTAAAAGACAAACTCAGATAGGATGCAAATATGAAGACCTTTGAGCTTCCTCAGTGTTCAGGTGTGTGATCAAGTAGGCCTGAAGGAGCAGAGGAACTTACCTGATAGTCTTTGATGTCCTACATATTCTGCTATATGCTTAAATGAGATAGCTCATCTAATCACCATGAAAATGAGTTTCACCCTGCCTGGTAAGCTCAATGGTTACAGCATCGGCCCACCCAACAAAGGCTCATAGGTTGAATTCCTTAAAAAAAAAAAAAAGAAAGAAAAGTACAGTTGACCCTTGAAAAGCATGCGAGTTTAGGGGTATTAACCTCTGAGCAGTTGAAAATCTGCAAATAATTTTTTAAAAATATATTTTTATTGATTTTGGAGAGGAAGGGAGAGGGAGAGATAGAAACATCAGTAATGAGAGAAAATCATTGATCGGCTGCCCCCTGCACACCCCACACTGAGGACTGAGCCGGCAACCCAGGCAGGTGCCCTGACCGGGAATTGAACCATGACCTCCTGGCTCATGGGTCGAAGCTCAACCACTGAGCCACACTGGCCAGGCTACGAATACTTTTTGAGCCTGCAATGGGCCTTTTGCATTCGCAGATTCAAGTTGGGAATCTGCAGCTGAGAATCTGTGGCTGGAAACTGGCTGAGTAGCTGTGGCTGGGAATCTGCGGTTGGGAATGCGAAAGTACTGTTTTCAATCCACACTTGGTTGGACCTGTGGCTGCAAAGCCTGGGTCAACTGCATTTATTGAAAAAAATCCAAATACAAGTGGACCTGCGCAGTTCAAACACATATTGTTCAAGGGTCAACTGTATAAGCAAATTTCTTGGAAAGTCGGAAGGAGAGAACTCATCCAAACGAAGGAAAAGTGAAGCATTGGAGCTGGGCCTGGCGGAGTGAGTTTTTATATCCTTAGGCGGCCATGAGGCCGTCAGAGAGGAAAAATGTTTCTCTGCCCTCAGACGTTCAGTTGCTGAGGGACTGTGAATTAAACTGACAAAAGACAGATTAGCAAGAAAAAAGACAAGTATTTGTTCACATATGTACGATGTGTCCATAGGAATTCATAGAAAAATGTGACTCAAGAAGGTTGTTAGAATTTGGGGCTTATGTGCTATCAGTGGTCGGCAAACTCATTAGTCAACAGAGCCAAATATCAACAGTACAATGATTGAAATTTCTTTTGAGAGCCAAATTTTTTAAACTTGAACTTCTTCTAACGCCACTTCTTCAAAATAGACTCGCCCAGGCCGTGGTATTTTGTGGAAGAGCCACACTCAAGGGGCCAAAGAGCTGCATGTGGCTCGCGAGCCGCAGTTTGCCGACCATGGTAGCTATCTTAATAGAGGAAGGGGATGGGAGGCGGGCACTTATTGGAAAAAGGGACTTTAAGAAAGATAAATGAGCCCTTAGGAGAACAGATAGAAGGTATGATAATTTTGTGATAATGTTTGTGTAGTGTTGTGCTGATTTCTATTTGTCAGTGATGAGAGTTAAGCTTTCCTGGTTGATTCTGGGGAGGGAATTTATGACAAGTGCATTCTCCTGAGTTCTTTTGGGAGGTTCTGCTTTTAGGCAGATAAGGGAGTTCAGAAAAAAAGCCTTCTCAAACGCCTTCAGCGCAACATAATTTTTATACCACAGTGGAGTATTCTGAGCCCCTACAATGCAGAGAAAGGTGATAATGTCTTAATACTTATTATTGCTTTGTGAAAAAATATACCAGGAATACATCAGACTTTAAATGATGAAGCAGGATGTTTTGACCGGGTACCTTTGACTCCCTGGTATAGGAGACCTGAAAAAGCCGATCATTAAGTTTATAGCTGCTGCTTCATCTATTCATCGTCTCCCTCTTCTTCTCCTTCTTCTCCTTCTTCTTCTTCTTCTTCTTCTTCTTCTTCTTCTTCTTCTTCTTCTTCTTCTTCTTCTTCTTCTTCTTCTTCTTCTTCTTCTTCTTCATCATCATCATCTTGCTCACTCTTCCCTGAGCCTGAGGTCACAGATGAACTGAGTGTGAGGAATAGGCATAGAGGTCAGCACTGGGGTTACAAATAATGATTGGCACATTACTTGAATTTTATATTAAAAACCTAAAAGCCTCACTTTTTAAAAAGTCATAAAATAGTAGTAAGTTCTTAATGTCTATGGCACTAAAATTATTCATGTAGTCACCTTATAGCTATGGGGGAATTCTTTCACAGATTCTGACCTAAATGGAATATGCCCAAGCAGGGTGACAGGGCCATTTAAAATAAAATTTTTACAGGGATAAATCGAAGGCTTAGAATCTAGATCAGCAATTTTCAACCAGTGTGCCTCAAGAATTTTTAAAGCATGCAATACCTGACAATATTTAGTCAGGGGCACTGACCTCTTTTTTCCTTAGGTTGTCAAATAAAAAAATGACAACAGCCCAGCCAGTGCTGCTCAGTGATTGAGCTTCAACTCAGGAACTAGGAGGTCACTGGTTTGATTCCTGGTCAGGGCACATGCCTGGCTGTGGGCTCAATCCCCAGTAGGGGATGTGCAGGAGGCAGCAGATCAATGATGTTTCTCTATCACCAATGTTTCTATCTCTCTATTCCTCTCCCTTCCCCTCTCTCTAAAATAAATAAATCAATAAAATAAATCAGTAAAAATATTTATAAAAAAACAACAACAGACAATGTAAGAATAGCCATCCAGTGTGAATGCCTGTCTTGAACCATAAATATATAGGTCATATAATAGAGTTGCATCTTATTGCTCATGTCACAAAATGAAGTTGTTAATTCTGATTAATTGGTTAATTCTTGGTACCAGAAATCCTTATACACAGTATAGGCACCTGATTTTTTAAGAAGTTACTCTGGAGCAAAGCGGATAGTAATTACTATTATTATTATTATTATTATTATTATTATTATTACTACTACTACTAGAGGCCCGGTGCACAAAATTTGTGAATGGGGTTGTGTGTGTCCCTCAGCCCAGGACTGCTGGCTCCCAACCGCTTGCCTGTCTGCCAGCCTGATCACCCCCTAACCACTCCCCTGCCAGCCTGATTGACGCCTAACTGCTCCCCTGCTGGCCTGATTGCCCCTAACTGCCCTCCCCTGCTAGCCTGGTACCCCCAACTGCCTTCCCCTGCAGGCCTATTTCCCCCCAACTGCTTTCCCCTGCAGGCCTGGTCCCCCCAACTGCCCTCTCCTGCAGGCCTGGTCCTCCCCACAACTGCTCTCCCCTGCTGGCCCGGTCACCCCTAACTGCCCTCCCCTGCTGACCTGGTTGCCTCTAACTGCTCTCCCCTGCAGGCCTGGTTCTCCCCTCAACCGCCCTCCCCTGCTTGCCTGGTTCCCCCCAACTGCCCTCCCCTGCAGGCCTGGGTCCCCCCCAACTGCCCTCCCCTGCTGGCCTGGTCTCTCCCAACTGCCCTCCCCTGCAGGCCATCTTGTGGCGGCCATCTTTAGTCCACAGGCAGGTGGCCATCTTTGACCAGATGGGGCCATCTTGTGTGTTGGAGTGATGGTCAATTTACATATTACTCTTTTATTAGGTAGGATTTTGGTAAACCAATCAAAATTATACATATTATTTTGTCAGATCAGCAAAAAATGTATTTTGTGGTGTGCCGCAGAATTTTAGTAATTACTTCGTGTGTGCCATTGTTACCACTGCAACCAGATGGGCTTACAAAATAGAAATAGGTAGTTGTAAGAACAGATCTCTGGGTTCTCATATCCAGGAGCCATGGCCTTGGCTTGCAAATCTTAGGCTCCAAAGTGGAATGATGAATTTTCTAAGAAGGAACACAAGTTTAGATTTAATTATTGGAAAATGAGGGCAGAAACACATCAAAAGGAGACCCCCTGGAGAGAGCAGCATTAAAGATAAATTTTTTTCTGGAACTGTAAGAGCTTTGGGTTTTGACACGTTCTATAACTGACACCAAATGTGCCCTCAGGGTATGGAAATAGTACTTTTTAAAAAAAGCTTCTTAGACTAACTTGGGGGAAAATAAAACAGCATAATTATTACATTAACCTTCTGTTTTAGATTTAATAAACTCCAAATAACCTAGCCTAGTAAATGTTCTTCTTCAGAAAAGAATAATAGCCATTATTAGTATGATTATTGATATTTTCATGAGTTCTGAAAAGCCTTTTTATGGATAGTTCATTTGAAACAATATTAACTTGGTATATCCACCGATGACTTGTAAATTGGAAAGTCTAAAGAAATAGACTAGTGCTTGAAAACAGGTTTTGCACATTTATCCCTCGACCCCCATGACAGTATTTAAATATGAATTTGTAACACAAGCCTTTTCTTGTAATAGTGTAAAGTGAAGGAAAAGAGCAAAGATACTTTACAATAAAGTGAAAATTAAAAATGACATAAAAATACATGGTAGGACCACTGCTAGCCTCTAAGGAGCATTTTTGGACATTTAAAGAAACCCTCTTCTTTAGGATGTGCCTGGCAAGGCCACAGAGCATACAGCTTGGCAAGAGAAGCATGGGCTGGGTATCAGCTCCCATGCCCTTTCCCCTGGGCACCATTATATAAAGCACAGCCTCCCAACATTATGTGTCCACCCTCCAGGAGAACATAAACATCTGCTGCTATTTTTACACACACCATTACTGAAAGGACACACAAGGAATTGATAGCATTGGGTACTTCTAGGGAGAGCTGGTGAGGAAGGTCAGAAACAGACATATTCCCTTGAATGTTCTTTTCGGTGCTTTCTGAATATGCATAATTATGATATGTATGCATTACTTACTAAAAATATAAAGCATTTTTATTTTAATTATTTTATTTTTTAAATATATTTTTATTGATTTTAGAGAGGAAGGAAGAGGGAGAGAGAGATAGAAAAACATCCATGATGAGAGAGAATCATGGATCGGCTGCCTTCTGCAAGTCTCCCATTGGGGATCGAGCCCACAACCCGGGCATGTGCCCTTGACCATAATCAAAGCTGGGACCTTTCAGTTCACAGGCTGATGCTCTATCCACTGAGCAAAACTGGCTAGGGCTATATAGAAAGCATTTTAATTTTGAAATAGAGGATAGAGCAAATACACAAATGAATCTTAAAAAACAGTGTACTGTACAGAGAAGAGTGGTCATCTTTGGGGGAGCAGCTGAATAGGGTTTCAGTTAACAGACAGTGGGGGGCCTGAAGGAAGCATTTCAAGGGGAGAGAAAACAGTGAGAGCAAAGATCAGAGGTCAGCAAGGGGACTGACCGCCTGGAGAACTCAGTAGGCCTGTTTGTAGTGTGAGGGGTCTGTGCAGGAAAGGATGGTGGATAAACTTGGCAGAAATCTGGAGTTTAATATGGAAAAGCTTGGTTTCTAGGCTGAGTCATATAAAGTTTGCATAGTAGGTTTATAAAATAACAGATGTAGCTAGAGATGACAGATCTCTAACAAGTTTACACACTATGACTTTTGTTGGAAATAGGAAATTTTTAAAAAGTCCTTATTAGGTTAGCAAATGCTGGCAATATTAAATCAGTTATTTAAAGTTGTATTCTTAAAACAATTTTTTTTTCAATTTCCTGCACTAAGTAGAAACCTACGAGTTATTAATTAAATTATTATTTAATTTTAACTGCACTAGAACCTAAAAAGCTTTAATCCCAACTCTGCTACATAGGAAAACTGAGCTATAGTGATAAATAAGATCAAGAAAGGGGGATGGGCCATAATAATCAAAATCAGAAAACAGGATTCTTTAGCTTACAGGTCAGGTTTTCTATACTATGAGGCGAATGAAAATAGACTTCCAAGTCAAGAGTATGAATTTCTGTTTTGCAGGAGTTTTTCTTCTTAAACCTTTAAACACATTAACTTAAAATTTTGTATGCATAAATGTTTTTCATAGGTCATTTCCAGAAAATGAACTGTGGATATTATATACAGATTCTGTAGGAATAAAAATATATTTAAATTAAAATGACCTCAAGTTGGATAGATGTGAATGAACTGCTTCATAGAAGGTATCCATAGAAACCACTTAAACTAAAGAGAAATGCTAATTCTCTTGATAAATTGAGCTCCCAGAATAAAAATGAGAGTGAGACATTTAGTGTAGGTGTGAATAGGCTTTAGCTATATCTACATAAAACACACTAATTGACAATTATATATTTTTGGCCTTGGTCTCAGCTGATAGTCACAGTCAATTTATGGCCATATAGTTCATGGAATTTTGCTAGTTAAATAGTTACAAAACAGTGGCCCAACTTGTTGATTTAATTAAAAAATCTGACCAGAGAACTAATGCTCTAGTATTCCAAACTTTCAGCAGTTTTTTTGACCACACAAGAAATTAAACTTCATAATGACAATTTATAGAGATTATATAAGCAAGTAAGAGACACCATTAAAATAATTTAAGTCATTTGTAAATTTTCCTATGTGAACTTTCAAAGAAAAATTTCCATTTTCCCACATTCAATTTTAGGCCAATGCCTGAGCAGACACAATGTTTGGAATTCAATGTTCTGCTTCTGTTTTTTATATATTTATGTAAATACTAGAGGCCCGGTGCAAGAATTTGTGCACCAGTGGGATCCCTCAGCCTGGCCTGCGGGATCGGGCCGAAACCAGCTCTCTGACATCCTCCTCCAAGGGGTCCCAGGTTGCGAGAAGGTGCAGGCCAGGCCAAGGGACCCCACTGGTACACGATTGGGGCCAGGGAGTGATGCGATAGGTTGGCCAGCCGGGCAGGGACCATGGGAGGGCTCCAGGGCGTGTCCAGCCTGTCTCACTCAGTTCCCATCAGCCAAACCCCAGCAGCAAGCTAACCTACCGGTCAGAGCATCTGCTCCTGGTGGTCAGTGCACGTCATAGCAAGTGGTTGAACAGCCTTGGCATATCATTAGCATATTATGCTTTGATTGGTTGAACGGCCGACCAGATGACTGGACACTTAGCATATTAGGCTTTTATTATATAGGATTTTCTGGTTACTAAATATCTCACAATATTTACAATTTTAGAAGTTAAATCGAGACATTTTAAAAAATATGTTTTGAAATAACATATTCATTATATGTTAACACAAATAACTTATTTTTTAATGAAAAATAACTATGTTTTCCCAAATAAAAAAACATTTAGTGAGAAGAATGGCATTGTTAACATTTTTCAGACCTCTTTAATGTCTTTGTCAATGGAAGACAGCTGGATTCTCAGATCTACTTCTACATTCCATCTGTTGCACTATCTTACTTCATGTCGCCTCTGGAAAACTGAGTGAAAAGGGCATGAACATCTTAGTGTTGTCATAAAAATAGTTTTGACCTGAAATGATACTAGTTACCCCAGGGGCTTCAACCATACTTTGGAAACCCGCTGGTGCACACCATGGCAAATATGCAAAATTATTTCATGGCTATAGGTAATGTGGTTTGCAGTCCTCAAAGACACTTCCCAGAGAAGAGTCTTGCTTTATTTTGCTGTTCAAAGAAATTAATAACAGTGATTGTTTATTGCCAAGGTCTCTTCCTATTTTACTTTCTCTGCAGGTCAGGAAATACTCAATGAGTGCTAGTGAATTAAGTTTCAAATTTAATAGGGACATCAAGGTATACAGAAAATTGACTGGCTTGAGATAGCCACAGAGACGTAAATTCTGACCTTCTTCCTCTCAAGCAAGAAATCTTTCTACTACACCACAATAATTGCTAATGTCTAACTTTTTACATTTCAGCATTGGAGCCTGGCCCTGAATCCAGGTTAAAACCCCTGCATCATTCCAGGCTAGCTGTGTAATCTTGGTCAGACTGCTTTGCGTCTATCTCCTCAGTTTCTTTACTTGTGAAGTAGACACAATCCCTATTTCATCTTAATATTTTGCCAATATTAAATGAGATAACATTTTGCATGGTTTAAAATGGCTCCTGGCACTCAACAGACAAAGCTATTTTTATTAGCTGAAGTTACTCTTAGTGAACTGCAGAGCATTTGGAGCAAAAAAAAAAAAATCTTCTTAGCCAGGGCTTGGCTCCAGTGTGTGTGAACTGCATCTGCCACTTGGATCCTGACTTAATTAAAGGCTGGAAATCATTGCGTGTCTCTAGAGGAGCCTAACATGCCTATGGTTGCAGAGGACGAAAGTAAAAAAGTGTTTCCTGGGAAACTTATGCAACCAAGGGTTAAAATCGCCTTGAAGAGAAAGCTGAACAATTCTGGCCTCTGGCCTGTGATGCAACGCCAAGTGTGTTTGCTTTTGTGAGCCCAGGAATGCTTCTGGTTAGCCTTGTTTGTTGTGGAAACTGACATGATCAAAGTGGGGAGAATTAAAACGATCCATCAGCATAATAGTCAAGGCCATAGATGAACTCCCCAGACAGAGCCTTGAACCTGAAGGCTCCCACTGAGGGCAGACAAGCCAGCTGGCAGCAGCTTGAAAGAAAAGAAAAGCATCTCTCAGTTGTGGGCAGCTGGGAGATAAAGAGGCTGGGTGGGAAACTTTAGATGAGAGTTCAGATACAGCAAGGTGCAAAGGTGAAATGGGATGCTGACCTTGTACACGTTAGGATTCTTGCCACACGAAGGTTGTGGTTTTCAGGCATCAGTTTTTAGAGTGCCGTTACTGAGTGAAGCCAGCACTTTTGGTATTAAAGATTTGGGGGTGGGGAAACTATGCTAATTGCAATGGAGATCCTGTGCCAATTGCACTGGTGTGTTGTAAGGCAAGTCATGCTTCTCTCCATATTAATTTCCAAATGTTAAAGAAATTCTCACTATTATTAAATGGAATTATGGGTTCCTAAGTAGCTGGCATGATTTTGGATTGTTTGCTCACTTAGTCCTTTATCCCAGGATTAGGATTAGTAAAATTCTTTGATATTCTATCAAATATGAAATGATCTTGGACCTCGACTGTTGCTAAGACGCCTATATCATCTAGGGATTCATAAACAAAAGGGTTGGATAAGATCTTGAAGAAGGCCAGGCCTACTCACATATTTTAAAGATGAGGAAACTGAAGCCAGGATAGAGGAAATCACTTGTTCAGTATTACAGTCTTCTGCTTTTCAGGCCAATGCTTGCTTGTTGTCATGCCAAAGAACCCCCAGAAACTAGGCAATTGGCCTAAAATAATGCTCACCCTGGATAATATCACCTTCTGGGCATCTGTAATTTGAAATGCTGCAGGGATACCACTGTTTTTATTTTTAAAAATGTTAACAATTCTGCTTTATGTTTGCTTTTTGTTTTGATTTTATGCATCTTGGCTTATCTTTTTATCTCTGTCCCTCCCAAGGCACACTTTACCCACATTCTCCTGGACAGTCCAGATAAATACAGAATGAGGTTTTGATAAAGATCACTAACACATCCAATACTGTGCCCAATGAGAGAACTTAATAATCATGACACTTTATGTTGAGTGCTTTACAAATCACAAAGCCCTGTTAACAAAAGGTCACTGCTGCCAATCCAGTGCCAACAGGAGTCCTCAGTCTGGTGTGCAGTAAAAGGACAGACTTTATTCAGGGGAACAGTTTGCAAACCAAGGAAACAGAACGTCTGGAGGAAACTGAAAGTGAGCTCCCTAAGATAAAAGGAAGGCTGCTTATATAGAGAAAGTACTCACCCTGGGTCCTGATTGGTCCATTTTATGTAAATGAGGAACCCAAATTTGCACAGTTTGATTGGTCCACATAGCATTGTCCTGATTGGTCAGAATTGTACATCCTGATTGGCTGTTATGGTGTAGCTCTGATTGATTGGTAAAGATGCAAATGAGGATATGGCTGCTGAGCTTTAATTGGATGAGGCCCATTATTTGAAATATAATTCCAGGGACTCCTTTATTAGGGTTGACTCAGCTGGCAGGAACACAGGACAGGAGGCTTGGAACCCAGTTTATATGGCTTTTCCCTGAAATGCAACATGTGTAAGAGGCCCCTATAAACTCCTGCTAGACTCTGATTATAAGTTTGGGCCCACTTAACTACAAGGAGTCTTTTTTGACAGTTACATTCTTTCTTAGAGTCAACAGCACTTTTTTTGTTTTTTAATCCTCACTTGAGGATATGTTCAATGATTTTTAGAGAAAGAAAGGGAGAAAGAGGAAGAGAGAAACATTTATCGGTTGCCTCTGGTATGCACCCCAACCAGGATCAAACCTTCATCCTAGGTATGAGTGTCTTAACTGGGAGTCGAATCTTCAACCTTTTGGTGTATGAGGACAAAGCTCCAATTAACTGAGCCACTAGGCCAGGGCTCAACAGCACTTTTTAACCCAGTGATGGGCAACCTTTTGAGCTTGGTGTGTCAAACTTCGCCAAAAAACTGAGCATAACTCGGGTAGTGTGTCACTTTGAGGAAAAAACATTATTTCGCAAATGTTTCATCCTCAGGAGCAGCAAATGTTTTATCCTCGGCATGCGGCCGCCTCAGTGGCCGCATGTCATCAGAAATGGCTATGCGTGTCAGTGCTGACACACGTGTCATAGGTCCGCCATCACTGTTTTAACTTCTTCTTCCATTATTCTCTACACAGTCCAATGAGGGAAGCAGAGCCATTACTATCATTCGTCTTATGGATGAATGAAGTGAAACAGCGCACAGCTTGCCTCTGGTCACAGGCCTCAGAGCAGCTGAGCAGGGCCCAGCTTGGGGCTCCAGTCCCTCTGTGCTATCAGGTTCAACATCTCAATTCTCACCATGAGCAGAGGCCCAGACGCCTGGACTTCCGGGTTGTTTCTCTGAGCTCTAGACTTGGTGGGAGTTTTAGGAAATCCTGCAAAAAGGCAGACAGGGGGACCAGGACAGTCAGAGAGAAATGCTCAGGCCAGGAGGAGGGGAAGGCAGTCTGGAAGTCTTGCACTTAAAAAGGTAAGAATTAGCGAGAGGTTTAAGTTTACAGACTTCAGAGATAAAATCCTAGGAAGAGGCTCATTCTTGTCCTTTTTCAGGGCTCCTAGCAACTGTTTCCTTTTGAAAATGTGTGACGTTTGCAGTTCTCTTTATCTGCCTTGCTGAAGTATACATGCCCTGAAAGACACGGGGTTTAGTCTCAGTTTGCTTCCAAGCCTTGGGCCCCATTCAGCACCGAGATGGGGGAGAGCCTGCAGGGCTCCTGCCCAGAAGTCTGGAGACAGGAAGGAGAAAGTCTGTCTGGCATCAAAGGAGTAAGAGAAACCCTGGGGGTTATTGGGCTGCTTCTCTCCTCTCGGCCAGTGCTTTGCCCCACTAATTTGCTGCCCAGGCTCCAACCCAGGTCCCAACCCTTTCCCACCCTTCTTCCAAAGGTCACTAAAGTAGGGACCCCACGAAAACAAGCTGGGTCCCCCTGGGTTTCTGTTTATCTTTGGAAACCACTTATGGAACAAGAAGTTGGGCCCACAAATGTGAGCCCTTCAGGAATGCCCCACAGCCCCACACCCTCACTCCAGTAGGGTTACCAAATGAGGCCAATTCATTCTCTGGAATGTAGCAGCCCCGGCAATGATGATTGATACTGACAGGGAAGCTTTCATGTAGCAATATCCCCGGCCACCGGCTGTGAGGCAAAGAGAAAGAACTCTCTGGAATTCACAACATTCCCCCTCCAATTAATCCCCGGCCACCCCGCTGTGTGTGAATGGGTTGTACTGGGGATTCGTAGCTCTGATGTGGGGGATTTGCTGATTCCTTTGAGCCCCCTGAGGAGAGGTGATATGGAGAGCAAATAATCAGTGTGCAGCTCTGAGGCGAGGGAATGAATTGGCTCGGCTGGGCCTGGCTTCACTATTTGTACACTTTTAGGAACCTCGGAAACTGGGTTTGCAGACAAAAACCTGGACTGAGGGGCCCTCAACCCCCACCTTTTGTGGGCCTGGATGGGCTGCTGCCTGTCCCACGCGTTTAAGATCCCAGCCTTGTCTCAAAAAGGAGGAGGCAGAGGTGACTGGCGGAGAGGAAGAGGGATCAGATAGATTCCTGGTTCTACACCTGGCCTGCCCTGCCCATTAACTTTCCCGGCCCCACTCACACGCTCACCCCAACCAAGGCTAGAGTTTTGCTTGGTCTTTGCCTTCGCCTGAATTGCAGTTTTCAATCTAAGTTCACTGACATTGAAAATGCTGTTTATTTTTCGCTCATAGCTCCGGGTTCACCTCTGGGAAGCCTTTCCTACTGGCAAGAATACACTGTGGCCTGGCGGGTGTGGCTCAGTGGCTGAGCGTCCACCTATGAACCAGGAGCTCAGGGTTCGGTTTCCAGTCAGGGCACACACCCAGGTTGCGGGCTCGATCCCCAGCAAGGGGCATGCAGGAGGCAGCCGATCAATGATTCGCGTCAGTAATGTTTCTATCTCTCTGTCTCTCTCCCTCTCTCTTTGTCTCTGACATCAATAAAATATATTTAAAAAAGAAAAAAAAAATAGAATAACCTGTGGCTTCTCTGGCCTTTTCAAAGCCTTTATGACAGTCCAACACATGTTCTGTTTCACTGGATGTGGGGTATGTCTCTGTTCACTTCAGTGCCCCCCATGGTGCCT
This sequence comes from Cnephaeus nilssonii, assembly GCF_951640355.1. Classification (NCBI taxonomy): domain Eukaryota; kingdom Metazoa; phylum Chordata; class Mammalia; order Chiroptera; family Vespertilionidae; genus Cnephaeus; species Cnephaeus nilssonii. The sequence goes on along the minus strand of NC_137078.1, from coordinate 55,134,797 downwards.
GACTAAAAAATAATGACTAGCATTTATTGGGCACTTCCTAGGCACCAAGAATGTACATGCATTATCACATTTAAGCCTCAACAGTGATCACCGAAGTAGGTGCTATGCTTTCACAAAGAGGACAAAAGAGGCCTAGGAGTTCCTAACCGGTGTGGGGTCACAAACTGGAAGTGGTAACTAGTAAGTAGGTGGAGTTGGCTTCCAACCCGGGTCTGTCCCTCAGGCAACCTCTGGTTCCCACACTCCTTGCCTTTGTTTGGGCTCTCATTGCATCTCACCCGGAGTGCCTGCCACAGAGCTTCCAGCTTCCAAACATGCAGATCCTCAACGCCCCCTCCACACTGCAGCCAGGAGGGTTCCTAAGACTGGTTACTCCCTGCTAAAACTCTTCAAAGGTTCCCCAGGTCTTAGAAAAAGTTCCAATTCCTCAGCTTAGCACACAAGCCCCTTTATGATCAGACACCTGGAAAGAATTAAATAAAGATTGAGATGATAATCTTAATTACCTCTTGGAGAAGTTTTCGGGATGGGGCTGGGAAGGGAACGAGGGCCTCTTTTTCTTAGACTCTGGAGTCTACTTCTGGGCCTGGCGCCCTGAGGGCAGTTTCCATTCTGACCCTGCCCCCACCTTGTCACTCTCTGTATTTGTCACTACTTACTTGCCTTCCCTCTTCCTTTATTCAGATGGATGGTGTTAGATGCAGATTTTACTTTAGGTTCCAAGATATCTGAAGGGGATTGAGGATGAATACTTTGATTTTTAAAGGTTTTGTTGCCAGGAACCACAGGGAACTAGAAAAAAACTATGACAACATCCCTAACAATTTAATGCTCAGTGTCAACCAATCTCTATTTTCATAACTTGCACTCCAAAAAATTACCTTTTGTCCACTAAACTTGGGTTTTCCTCAGTCAGCTGACAAATGAACCATTCAGGTTTTCCCATGGGCCTGCCAGTCACTGTTCAGGTTTAGCACCAGCATCCTTGTTTTCAAAGCAGCATTACTACAATTATTTAAATTTCAGTATAAGGTGTGTCTATCTTATTAAAACTGTGGACAGCCTGGTTGGTGTGACTCAATGGTTGAGCATTGACCTATGAACCAGGAGGTCACAATTGATTCCAGGTCAGGGCACATGCCTGGGTTGCAGGCTTGATCCCCAGTAGGGGACCTGCAGGAGGCAGCCAATCAATGATTCTCTCTCATCATTGATGTTTCTATCACTCTCTCCCTCTCACTTCCTCTTTGAAATCCATAAAAATATATTTGAAACAAACAAAAAACTGTGGACAAAGAGGGGGCCATATACTAAACCTGACAAGCTCACGAGAGGTCTACATGGCAGCCTTACAAACTCAGAGACCTAAAGTAACCACATAGGATGGTCCGAAATTAAAACTTTCTAACTAAAAGCAAGTTCATGGCGGGTAGTCATGTACTAGGTCAGTATTTTTCCCTAACAAAGGTCAGTCTTTGCCTTAACTGAGTCTGAGCCTGTCATCTTTTTTATTTTTTTCATCTATGATAATATAGCTTTGGAATATCAAAGTAATTTTGCTTCTCTAACAAAGGTCAATCGTTGCCTATCTGTTGTATTTTTTGCATCTTTGATAACGCTTGGTAACATACCTTTGGAATATCAAAGTAATCCCCCCCAACCACCACACCAGAGCAAAAACCACAAATATCATCATTGTCATTATCATGTTAATTATTAACGGTTACCATACTATACCCACCTATATAAAAGAAGTATGTGTCTGTTTTACTTTTCATCCAATCCCAGAGATTCCTACCCCCCCCCCACCCCCGCCTTTGCTTTTTCCTGCCTCCTTAATCCATCACCAATGGATTTCATGTAACCCCCTTATGTCTTCCCCTTTGATTCTGATGTATAAAATAAGTGGTAAAACTGCCATTTTCTGGAGCATTTTCTCAATCCCTTGAGATTTTGCTTCCTGGCAATTGTCATTAGTTTGACTCAAACTCATAAAAAAAATTCTTACAGGTTTGGATGTTTCTTATATTGACAAAACACGTATAAAACTGAAATATTCAATATTCCATCAACTAATATTTATTAAGATGCTGTTGTTGTGGTGAACAGAACATTCAAGGTTCCTGAATTATGTGACTTATGTCAGGAGGGCTGAGAAAGACAATATATAAACAGAGAAATATACAAGATTATGGTTAGCAGCATAAGGAACTAAAATGTATAGAAGTGGTTGAGAATCTTTTTCCTGCCAAGGGCCATTTGGATGTTTATAACATCATTCAAGAGCCATACAAAATTATCAACTTAAAAATTAGCCTGCTATAGTTGGCCAAACATTTCATTAACTCACCCAAATGCTTTGGCAGGGCCAGACCAAATGATTTTGCAGGCCTTACACAGCCGCATGGGCTGGACGTTCCTCACCCCTGTTTTAGAGGAAGGGCTTTCTAAGCAGTGACATCTGAGCTGAGACCTCAGTTATAAAAAGGATCTATCCATGCAAATAATTGAAAATGGAGCATTCCAAGCAAGTGCCAAAGACCTGATGTGGGGAGAAATTTACCTTCTTTGAAGACAGAATAAGGAGGTTTAGAAGGGCTGAGGTATTTTGAGTGAGCAGGGTGGGGGAATAGGAAGAATATGTGAGCAAACACATCTTTAGGGTTTTATAGGTCAATAGTTTTGAAAGTTTATTTTATATATTTTAATTGATATATACTTTAATTGATTTCAGAGAGGAAGGGAGAAGGAGAGAGAGATAAAAACATCAATGATGAGAGAGAATTATTGGTCAGCTGCCTCCTACATGCCCCCTTCTGGGGAATCAAGCCCACAACCTGGGCATGTGCCTTGACTGAGACTCAAACTGTGACCTCCTAGTTCATAGGTCAACTGAACCATACTGGCCGAGCTCAAACTCTTTTAATGTGACCCACAAAAAGAAATGTTTTACATTGCAGTCCACTATACACATACACATCTGAAAGAGAAGTTTCACAAAATAATCTTTATCTTTACTACATATAGTAAATTCTGATATTTTCTATTTTATTTTAAAATGTTGATCTTTACCCAGTACATTGGGTTCATAACCTAATATAAGAGCTTGGTTTGGAAAGTTCTGTCATCGAAAGTGTAAAGAATTTTTATTTTATTTTCAGTATAATTGAAAACCTTCAGAAAATTGTAAGCAGAGGAGTAAGGTGATCTGATTTATATTTTTAAAAACTCACTTTCCTGTCTAGAGAGCAAATTGTATGAGGGTGGGTGAGAAGAGCAGCAGGCATGCCAGTTAGTGAGCTGTTGTATTTCATCTAGTTGGAGAATGATCATGGCTTGGACTAGAGTGGTAGCAGAGTGATTGAAAAAAGTGGATGAATAGTATAAATTTTGGAGTTAAAGACAACCTTGGATGTGAAGTGTGAAGAAGAGAGAGGAGGCAAGGATGACTCCAGTAGTTGATTGTTTTTAGCAAAGAGTGGTGTATCATTTGCTGAAATGAAAAACTGTAGGATGATCAAGTTTGCAGGAATGGAAACATTGTTTTGGATATTTCAAGTTTATGACTTAAACATAGCAGTAAGGGAGCTATAAAAGGCAGTGGCACAGGGATATTATTTAAATCCATGGGACTACAGGCATTCACCTAGAGAGAATGTGTATCTAATGAAGAGCTGTAGGCTTTGAAGCACATTTTGGGCCCATAGCAACATTAATAGGTCTAGCAGAAAATGATGCTTCCTGTAACAAAATGGACTATGAAAAATCATTAGATATACATAAAGTCTCAAGTAGCTATCCATTGGACTTAAGGAGGACAACTGTGTATTAAATTACAGAAGAAGAACTGAATCTAAGAATATATGTGAAATGCTGGCGGTTCATTATCTAAAGTGTAACTAGGAATTTTATAATACATACAACTTCATGGGGATAGAATACCTGTCAACTTTTTTTGCATGACCTCCTGTTGAACTTTTACTCCTATGACTTTGGTGGCATTTGCGGGGCGGGGGGGGGGGGGGGGAGTTCTTTATAAAAGTAGGGGACTGTCTGTATAGTATAACTTATTTTTTTACTCTATTTAAAATAGTGCTTTTATTCTTTCACATTTATGTTAGATTTTCTAGCTGAAGGAGTTTATACTCTATCCTCTCTTTCAATTTAACATCCATATTCAACTTCCTTGGTAAGGAGACTCCACCATTGGTTTTCCATCTCTCCCCCTCTTCCAGTCAAACAGGATGTCAGGATGGCTTAATTGTGCAGGCTGTCTGAGAAACAGAAGACGCTTCATCCATCCTTTCTTTCCTTTCTTCCTTCCTTTTTTCTTTTCTCACTCTCTCAAAGGCAGTGGTGTTCAAACTTGGAATGAAATATTAATTTAAAGCCCTCAAATAGAAAATAATGGAACAATAACATCTTTCTGTTTTCCTCCTTTGAAGGAACCCCAGCAGCTTTCTGAAACCCTAGGGCTCCACAAGTCATTACTGAAGTGGATTCATTTCCTCTTTGAGGAGAGTTCAGGTAAGAGAAATCTCTAAGTCAATGAAATAGTTATTTACTCAGAGAAGACAAATTAAAATTATTTCCTGAGACAGAATCACCGACAGGATTGTACCCTACAGGAATAGTGGAGAGCCTGAGGGCTCACACAGATCACCTCTTAAAGAAAATCACATTTAATTAGTTGATCAGAAAATATGGTGTACTAGTACCTAATGATTTAAATAATTTAATAAAAATACATTGGTGTGCTTTTTTTCCCAAAAGGCAGTATAATGTAGTTTAAATAGTTGGAATCAGAAAACTTGGGGTCAGTCTCTGTTCTACCTCTTAACAGCTATAAGCCTGGCAGAAGAGCAAGTCATATAACGTCTCTGAGCCTCAGGTCCTTTATCTATTAGTTGGGCATAAAATCTTCCTTATAGGTGTTTTTTTTTTTGAAGATTAAATAGCAATAACATGCAGAACACCTAGTACCTGGCAGTACTTGTAATAGAGTAGGTTCTTAATAAGACAAATAGTTATTATGATTATACATGTGTCAATTTTTATTGCCAAAGATGGAGGCCTGGGTCAGACATGGCCTCTAATCCTATAAATGCTGATGAAAGGTCTGGCTCCTATTGAGATGGAGCATGACATGTGTTTGAGGGCTAAGTAAAATGGATTTTGTAATATATTGTCATGCTTTGGATGGCTTCTCAGAAATTCAAGTCTGTGATGTACCTAAGGAAATGAAAAAGCCAAAGATTTCTGGCACCTGGCCTAACAGCCTGGATTCTTTGGGGCCATTATAGTTTGTCCTCTTTGTTCTTATTTGATAGGAGCTCATTTTTATATTACTTCATCACAGGATGCCTCCTTGAGTTTGCATAGCACAGAACAGAGGATAAACATAAGTGAGACATCATTTTATGGAAATGGGAGTCTGCATAACTGAAATGGAGATTCATTAATTCATTTATTCTTTCATTCGCTCAGTAAATATTTACAGAGCTCTGTGTACCAAGAATTCATATATATATATATATATATATATATATATATATATATATATAGACACTATATCATGACAATGATAAGACAAACAAAACTCTGACCTCACGTGGGATCAAATAACAAATAAATAAATACATAAATAAATAAATAAATAAATAAATAAGAAAATTATAGGTTGTGGTAAGTGTAATGCAGAAACTAAGCTCAGTGCTTTGATAGAGAACGACAGTAGTAGTTAGAGAAGGTCTCTCATAGGAGAGGATATTTCAGGATGAGACCAAAAGCCTACCAAGTGAAGAGTCAAGAGAGAAGCTTTCCAGATAGCAAGGGTGCTGAGGTGGGAAAGAGCTGGGAAAGTTCTAAGAACTTCTGGAAAACCACCATGACTGCAGTATAGCAAAGGAAAGAAGGGGAAAGGAAGGCAGGAACCACATCACACAAGCTTTTGTAATCACGATAAGGTTTTGAAGATTTTCTTCAAAGCCATTGAGGGCTTTGAAGTAGGGGAGTAGCCCAAACTGGCTTACATTTTCAAAAAATTTTTATAGAGAGGACTGATGGGAGAGGGGCAAGAGTGGGTACAGTGGGTCAGCTATGAGGTGGCATAAACGAAATGGATAGTGGCTTAGAACAAAGGTGGTTTCAGGATAGATTTTGGAGGCAGTGTCAATAGAACTGCTGATAGATTGTGAGGAGAAAGGAAAAGAAATCATGACTTTAGCAACTGTTGGGGTACTTCTGTCCTCTTTGTTCCTTTCTCTAAAATCAATTTTAAAAAAGTTACTATAGAGAAAAAGGAATTAGCATTGGAAACCAGAAAGCTTTGGCCTTGAGGTAGGAGAATCATAAGTGACGACTATAGAAAAAAAATATCTAGGAGAGGTAAGTTTTGTAGGAATGCTATGTCAGAATCAACTTGTCAGAATCCATTTGTAATCCCCAAACTTCTTTACATGATAGTCAACAACACCTATTGAGACAAGGTTGATCTTGCCTAAAACTCTTATTTCAGATGGATAATTTATTTAACCTTTTTTAGAAGTCAAAATAGGAACTTCATTATTTTTTTAATTTCACATTTATTCAAGTATAATTGAATTTTTAACCTTTCTGGGTGTTTTATTGATACTATCTAGCATATATTAGACACTGAATAAATGAATCAAAACTTGATGTCTCTGAGCAAAGACATTAGGAATTTTTTAAAAATGTGATCACTCTTAAATGTCATTTACTGACTTTGGGCCTATTATCAGTCTCAGTTTCTTCAGTCTGTTACTTGAGGATAAGACCTGACTACATTCCTAATAGAGTTGTGAGAATTAAAAGAGACATTGAATTTAACTGCAATCAGGGCAAGAGAATTAACATGCAATGAGCACCCGCTATGAGTTGGACCCTTTCCATAATATCGTTCTCATACTACTCTTGTATCATTTGATACAAATGATATAAGGTATCATTTTCCCTATGTAACTGGGTTCAGCCTAAAGCTCAGAGAGCTGTTACCCCCAAAGTAAGTGGTGGGGTTAGGATTTTCATCGAGTGCTCTGTGGCCCTTTTCACTATGGGCTGCCTTCAGATAGCAGTTATTATTTCTGGGACAGCATCAGGAGCCAAATGTGGATTCTAGTTTTGCATATTGAGCCAATTGGCCTGGGTTATCTAATCTTGATAAAAGAAGAGATTTTAGCAGGTGAAACTTACCTTTGTGATAAAATCTTCCAACGGAAACTGCAGCTGACTCTCTTGAAAGGGCTGTAGCCAACCTGTAGGGTTATTACCGGCTCCCTGTCTCTGCCTGACCAGCGGTCATGACTTGTTTCAAAGCCACTCTGGAGCATTTGGTGGCTACTTTTATCTCCGCTCCTCAGCAGATGTGGGGGCTGCCAAATACTCTCCACTTTGCAGGCTTCCTTCATGTTTGGCAAAATGGAGCAAGGGCCAGGTCAAAGCAAATCCTGGCTTTCTTCTTTTGGAGCCCTTTCTAGTGGATGTTGTGATCACTGCCCCAGGCTCAAGGAATTTAATTTTTAGCTCTTCTATGTCCCAGATACATTCTCAGTGAATGGTGTCTTCTCCCCTTCAGGGTTTCTGGGCCAGTTGGGTTCAGGTGTGTCCTTACCTGTCTCAAAGGAATGCTGCTGATTCTGATGGAAAGCTCCATGAATGTAGATCTCTATCTCAGTAGTCATATTCATTTTGGTGGTACTAGTGGGGAAAAGAGCTTTTTTTCCCCCCACACAATAAATTGCTTTAACAAGCAGTGTTTCCCATATGTTTCTCAGCTTAGGTGGGATGGCAAGTCTGGTCAAGTAAGTAGATTTCTTAGATAAGTTCCCACACTTTTCAGGTGTATGGTGTTTTTAGTGGCACAACTTGAAAGGATTAAAAGACTCATCTAACAACAGTAAACAAGTCAGCAGTCATTACTGATCAGTCTGAGCTACAAAAAAATAATCTCACATTTAATTTTATTTCTGTATTCCCTTGATCTTCCAAGCAACACTGTTGCTATTTGACAGATATATTGACTACCCTAAGTACCCTTTCTTATATACACAGGAAACAATGATCTCAAGTGTTCCGGTAAATACTTGTTTCTTTGCACCTGCTTGAATCTGTGATATCATGTTTTTGCTTTACAGCAAGTTTTGCTCTGCCCTACACCATGTTGTATAAGCTGCCAAATGCAATGCCTGGTAACCAAAATATATTGGGTGCATTGGTAAAAAATTAGGAATATCCACATTTTGGGGGGGGGAAATACACATGTGTTCTGTGTCATACTATTTGTAAGTCATTGCTCTGGACAAATGCAGTTCAAGATTCTGACTTTCTTGTTCTCTTTTATTTTCCTCTTTAGATACGACTGTATTTAACCTCTGCCTTTGCCAAGATAGTCTGTGGGTGTTTTTTCTTTCCCTTCCAAAATACCAACCTTCCTTTTCTGTGAGTTAAATGAGCTCATGAAACAATAATATCTAAACATAACTCTGGTACTCAATTTAAAAATCCAGTTTGAAGAAATTGCATTAGTGAAAAAAAAAATTTGATTCCCAGCCACTTGGTAATTGAGTGGTGCTGGTCTGTACTTCCATTTCTTCTTCTGTAAAATAAAGATACTAACGCTACTACTTACTTGTGAAGATTAGATGAGGTGATATATGGAGTATATGTGACACAATGCTTACTCAGTATTAATTTCCTTGTTAATCCTCACCGGAGGATATTTTTTCCATTGATTTTTTTTTTTTTTTTTTGGAGAGAGCAGAAGGGGGGAAGGGAGGGAGACACACACACACACATACAAAGAGAGAGAGAGAGAGAGAGAGAGAGAGAGAGAGAGAGAGAGAGAGAGAGGGAGAGAGAGAGAGAGAGAGAGAGAGAGAGAGAGAGAGAGAGAGAGAAACATTGATGCCAGAGAGACACATTGATTGGTTGCCTCCTATATGTGCCCTGACTGGGGCTGGGAATCGAACCTACAGCCCAGGTACGTGCCCTGGACTGGGAATCAAACCCATGACCGGTCACCCTTTGGTGAAGGGGTCCATGCTCTAACCACTGAAACACACTGGTCAGGGTTAATTTTCTTTTCTTTATACTCTTATTTTCTTCTGGGTACTTCTGTGTATCTGCTGGCACTACTGTTTGACGGCTTTGGGTCAGGGCTAAAGGATGAATGAGTTGGAATTGACAGTCAACCAATAAGCAAGAGTTAGAGGCTGACTTCCTGAAGTTGTGGAAAAAAACAAACAAACATATTTACTCTATTCTTCCTAGGATGTTTAAACATAGCCCCTTCTTTTTATACAACTGGAGGTGTGTGGGATTTTTTGTTGTTGTTGTTTGTTTGTTCTTTCTTTCTTTTTTTTTTTTAGGAATCCCAGTAATTCCCTTCTACCTTGACCTGGGTTCTCCTAATGCTAGACAGCAGGGATGAGGAAGAAGAAAAAGATAGGGAAAGTGGGGGGAAAAGAGCCAGTAAAAATGAGCATCACCAAACTGGCAATATGAGGTATCAAGTGAGACTGTTACCTGATCTCATTGGACTCTCTTCTGCTTCTCAAGTTAGTCCCTCCGAAGAAGAAGGAAGGAGAATTTATCCATTAGCTCCCATTTCTATGTTTACTCCTTTGGACATTAATTCTTTTATACTTCTGGGTTGTGGAACCTAGCAGGTCCCACATCATCTTATTCCTCAGTATCAACTGGAGCAGGAGGCAAGATGTGCTTAGTGTGGGCATCTGAAACTGCTGTTAGGTTATGCCTCCATGAAATTAATCAAAGTCCAACCAGAGTTTGACAATACTGTATTGTGACTGTTGCTGCTGAAACAAGTGTGGCAATGATAGAAACAGGTGAAGTCAAGAGAATCTTAAATAATCATAACCTAAGTGATATATGATATTCCAACCATTGCACTATTCAAGTCAACTCAACTTTCTACAATAAGAGACCTCGTCTTTTTTAGTACATTTTGCTGTCAGCTACAACTGATCTCGAGGCTATAATAGATATCTATCACCTCCCTACATCATCATCTATTCTAGAATTCCCTCACCTTCAGTCACTTGCCTGCTGGAGTGACATGAATTTTCATTTCAGAGGGAATAGACCCATAGTTTTCTTGCCCTTGTAAGGCTGTGGCTGCCACAATCGATTATTTGCTGGGTGTAAAACCAACTAGAGATACTTGAGTGAATTCCTGGATTCCTGACATATCACATTTTATCCCCTTTGTATAGTAGCAAATCTAGTTCTTTCTCATTATCATTAGGATCAGTTACCCCCAATGAGGCATTAACGCCTTTGCCTATTGGTCTCTGGGATAAGAAGCTTAAAGTGAACTGGTAGGTCATAGCTTCAAGTTTGTAGGGACCTTTCTGTGTCATCATAGAAGCACTCTTGCATTCTACTCTACCAACTAATCCCCAGAAACCACAATCTCTCATCTTATAAATACAAAATAAGGTTGGAAGTTACAAATTCTGTGAGTCTTAGAAATTATGGTAGAGGAGCTCAGTTCTATTTTGAACATTTGTTCTCCAGACCATTTATTCTTATTATTTAGGACAAAGCATCATGGTGTATCTGCCATTTATCAACACGTACTGTGCATACTAGAGGATAACAACCAACCCTGAGCTGGTGCCTTAGCTGAACCTTTAACAGGGCTTTCCAGTGTTCTGTTAGACAGCTTCTCTTGGTGAGGGTGTACATAGGAGGAGCAGTGGCTCCTGTAGTTGTGCCTCCATTGTAGCACTTTGACATAAATAAGGAACTTATTCCAAGGAGGTGTTGAATGAAACACAATGCTGATAGATCAAACATTCTGTGAACCAGGGGATGGCAGTGATAAGGAAAGTACAAGGGAAGGCAAACTAACATCACAAGTAGACTTTTATTCCAGTGAGACCAAATCATGTTAGATGCAGCCCATTGTAACTGAGCTATTGCTAAACTTGAGGTTGGCTCAAGGATTGGTGTCATGCTCATGGCTCAGATTTGGTCTCTTCTCCTGGGATACAAGATAATTTACTGTAACAATAGTTATATAAGACTTGATGAGAGGAAGTTCATTCTAGTTAGACATATCTAGTGTCTTCATTCCTACTACCTGGCTATTCAGTTGATTGGCCCATCTCATCAACCTTTAGGTATAACTTACCAGGCGTCTAAGTACTTTAAACTATGTCCTCCTCCATTAGAATTGGATGACTACATGTACTGTTAGCAACTCTGCTCACTGAGAAGGTTTCCCTTCATCACTGTCCTTTAGAAATACTCCTGAGTGAAACTGTAATGGCAGCTGTCCATTTTCAGTCAGCACCAACATAGTATGCCACCCATCTGTGAACTAAGCCCAGTAATTAGGTGTAAAGACACCCTCTATGAGCTATAGGTTTGATTTAGAAGAGGCATTGGTGCAATAGCAGTAGGAGGCTTGGGAGTCCAAGCTACCTTTTTATGAAATTCACTTGTGCCTTCTTTTTTTAAAAAATATATTTTTATTGATTTCAGAGAAAGAGGAAGTGAGAGGGAGAGAGAGATAGAAACTTCAGTGATGAGAGAGAATCATTGATTGGTTGCCTCCTGCACGTCCCCTACTGGGGATCGAGCCCGCAACCCAGGCATGTGCACTTGACCGGAAGTGAACCCAGGACCCTCGATCCACTGAGCCAAACCAGATAGGGCTACTTGTGCCTTCTTGAATTACTTGGACCCAATCTCCAATGTACCATTGTCATAGAATAATGGATTGTGTTGCACCTGCTTGAATTTAAAACACAGTGACTCAAACAATATCCAGTTAATGGTGGGCAGCTGTTCTTATTTAGTCCTTGATGTTAGTACTCAGTCCTTTTAGGGTCTAATAGAATGCCAGGTATTGATTTTCAAACAGAAAGTTGGTCTCTGCTATGAAAAGCCATGGCCTTCCTTGCGAGTTGTACCCCCCGATGTCCGCATGGTTCGGGGTTCAGGTTCAGGGTTTGGGTTCTGGAGGAGGCCGCACACAAATGAAAGAGACTAGACAAGAAAATATTAATTTGGGAATTGGGGGCCAGGCGGAAGCCCAAGAGAGGACTATGCTTTGCTCTGGCCTTGCTATCCTTTTTATTCAGGTCTGGGGTACACCCATAGCCCTTAGGCAGGCAATTCCAATAATAGCTCGATGATAGCCCATCAGCAAGGATTTACATAAGACTAAAAGGTAGAAGTTGCTTCAGCTCCCTTTGTCTCCACCAGACAGTGGGTGCATAGCTCTGACCCTTGCCAGAGCCTCAAGGTTGACCAGCTTTCCGGGTTCCTTGTCTCCCCCTTTCTGCTAGTGAAGGCAATGGGCAGCTTCCAACACTTCCTCAAGCTCTAGGAGACTGTGTAGCAACTCTCCTATTGAGGCTTGCCTGGTCCTCCACTGAGCATTCTCATCTGCCACTGTTATCTTTGGTTTATAGCCTGAGTAGGAGGTTAGATGGGTCCACAGCCTTGATTTGCTGCAAATCCCTCTCTTGTTCTGGGTCCCATGTGACACCAGCAGACATCTGAGGCACCTGATAAATAGGTTGGAGCAGTGTCCCTAAGTGGATGTATACTGCCTCCAAAACCCAAAGAGGCCAATTTAGTGCTCAGAGGTGCAAGATTCAACAACTTTATTTTATTTTAGAAATAAATGTACTGCCCAATAGAATAGACACTTACCCCGTGTGGCTATTTTAATTGAAATGAATTAAAGTTAAATCTACATATCTATAAATTCAGTTTTACTAGCTACCTTTCAAATGCTGAAAAGCTGCACATAGCTACTGGCAATTATATTGGACAGAACAGATGCAGAATATTTCTACGATGGCAGAAAGTTCTATTGGACAAGCACTGCATTCAAGGCTCTTCCATGAATACTGAGGACATTTGCTGCAGAATTGCTGGCTCGGAGGATATTTTAAAAATGTGGCAGGTCCAATTCCTACTGAAATAAATATTGGGAAGTTTTATCCCTTGTCCAGTCCCATGGGCTATAATCCTATATAATTAAGAGGTAATATGCAAATTGACCATCACTCCAACACACAAGATGGCCGCCCCCATGTGATCAAAGATGGCCACTCTAATGTGGACACAAGATGGCCTGCAGGGGAGGGCAGTTGTGAGTGATCAGGCCAGCAGGGGAGGGCAGTTGGGAGGGACCAGGCCTGCAGGGGAGGACAGTTGGGGGAGACCAGCCCTGCAGGGGAGGGCTGTTGGGGGAGGGACTAGGCCTGAAGGGGAGGACAGTTAGGGGCAACCAGGCTGGCAAGGGAGGACAGTTGAGGGGAACCAGGCCAGGCCTGCAGGGGAGGGCAGTTAGGGGTGACTGGGCTGGCAGGGGAGGGCAGTTGGGGGTGACCAGGCATGCAGGGGAAGGCAGTTGGGGGTGACCAGGCCTGAAGGGAAGGACAGTTAGGGGCAATTGGGCCAGCAGGGGAGCAATTAGGTGTCGATCAGGCTGGCAGGGGAGTGGTTAGGGGGTGATCAGGCTGGCAGGCAGAAGCAGTTAGGGGCAATCAGGCAGGCAGTTAGACGAGCAGTTGGGAGGCTGTAGTCCTGGATTGTGAGAGGTGGGATCGGGCCTAAACAGGCAGTCAGACATCCCTCGAGGGGTCCCAGATTGGAGAGGGTGCAGGCTGGGCTGAGCGACACACACCCCACCCCCACCCCCTGTGCACGAATTTCATGCACCGGGCCTCTAGTGTGTCATAATATAACATGAAAGGTTAAGATTTGAACTCCAGTCTATCTGATGCTACACCCCATGCTTTTTCTACTTAAGTAAGTTGCAGAGGGTCTGGATCAAGGCAGATGCTTCCCAGTACTGCATACAAGGGAAACATGAGCTTTCCAATCAGATTTTTGTGCAACTAAGTTTTGGTCCATGCAGCATGACTATAAATTCTCTTTGCATTTCAACAAATGAAAAAGGCATTTTATCTAAAGGCCAAGTCTACTGTGGCAACTCCCCACATCTGACTCCTCTTTCTGGGCTACAGTGGACTCAGACAGCAGTTTTCTCTTCAAAGAAAGTTTTCATACAGCTCAGAAATATTATGCATTTCCAAAGAAATAGGGCTGCTAGAGTTCTGTGGCAAACAGCAGAATCTGCCTGAATGCTGCAGTTCTGCATTTCCATCTGCGCTCTATGAAAGGCGAGGATCATTGTCCCCACAGAATGCAGCTAAATGGCAGCTGGAGCATGAATGGACAGGAAAACACCCTCTTCCCTCTAATAACCCCACTTATGGCAGGAAGGCGAGGTTCTCTTCTGAATGTGGTAAAGAGATGCTGTTATGATAAGAGTAATTATTATACATTAGTTAAAATTCCATCTAGGGAGCATTATATGGCTGCTGTTTTAAAAGAGGTTTGCTAACCTCCAAGTTGGAGGGAGAGATTAATTAGTGTCAATGGAAGGATCTTCATGATAAAAACAAATTAAGCCTCCTCAGCCAGACTTGCCTGGGTATCCTTGAGTTGCTGCCTCCTTTGTGATAGAGACACTGTTTGGTCTGATCTATTCTGATTGAAAGGAAGGAAGGAAGGAAGGAAGGAAGGAAGGAAGGAAGGAAGGAAGGAAGGAAGGAAGGGAAAAACACACATTTGCTAAAGGGCATTCAATGTGCCAGGAAACATACTAGGTAATTTTAAAAAAGAAGGTATTTTTTGCCCTGGCCGATGTGGCTCAGTTGGTTGAGAGCCCTCCCATGCCCCCAAATGTCAACAGTTCGATTCTGGTCAGGGCACATACCCAGGTTGTGGATGTGGGTTCGATTCCCAGTCAGGGTATTAAAAACATATTAAAAATAAATAAAATAAAGTTTGAAAGAAGGCACCTTTGAACTAGGATTTCCCATTGTTCTCACCCAGCCCACTGGAGAACATTAACCCTTTGCACTCGCTTGCTTTTTTCTCGATTCCTTTATTCTACTCGGGATTTAATTTTTTAAATACCCCAGATTTTACAAAGCGCGGCAGTAGAATAAAAAACTGGAGTTTCTTTTCATACAAACTTATTTATTTGGATTTTTTTATATTTCAAATTATTGATACATTCAATATAATTCGACATACGAGCTGCTACCGATGCTCACCGTGTCGAGTCACACTAGACATCCCAGTGCAAAAGGTTAATAAACTGAGGCATTTGTGTCCTAAGACCATGTGTGTGACACAGATTCAATCTTCTGTTTTGGATGGCTCCTCTCAAGCCATTTCTGATAATTTATTTCCATTTCATTCCAACAGACAAGAGAAAATGTGAGATTAACACACACACACACAGAGTTATCTGTTTCTTTTAAGCTCTTTGATGAATATTAAGGACATTTGCTTTAGGATTGCTGGTTTAGAAAATATTTTAAAAATACGGCAGGTCCAATTTCTACCTGAAATAAGTGTTACATTTTATCCTCAGTTCAGTTACATTGGTATATTTCATCATCCCTCCCATCAAATACTTTGAATTTGTAGCCCAGATTTCCTGAGACAGACCCGATTTCATGCACTGCAGCTATTGCCAAGTAAGGCAAAATACTACATGTAGACATAAATGCATTTTTATTTTTTAAATCTTCATGAGATTTACTATGTAAATAAATTCACAAGTAATAAAATAAATCTTATGGCATGTGCCTAATTTTAGTTTCTGAAAATATAGGCACCTATCACCCAAATCTTTATCTACTCCATGTATTTCAATTGGCTCTACTAACTGTATAACTTTAGACTGATTATGTAAGCTCTCTCTGAGACTTTTTTTTTTTTACCATAAAAAAGAATAATGAGATTCGCCTCATTGGGTTCCTTTGAGGATAAGATGAGATGATGTATAAGAAGACTTGGTGACTTTCCTGCCAGGGCAATTGGGATAATAGAAACCAGTTTTACCCTCCTGGCTGAAACAAAACTGGCTAAAATACATGAAGCAATCGTTTTTTAAGACACTGGGAAAGAGACAACAAAGGACAGTAAATCCCGAGAGATGGGATACAAATGAGGTGATCCCTGCAATTGCCCCATTTACTGCCTTTAAATAATTTCCAGGTGGTAAATCAGGGAAGCAAAGTTTCAGAGCAAAGAATATTATCAGGAATAATGAATGTTATTTCATAATAATAAAAGTATTATTTCATCAAGAGGTTGTAACCTCTTAAATAACTATGCAACTAATAACTGAGCTTCAAAAACACGAAGCCAAAATGAATAAAACTGCAAGGATCAATCCACAGACAGTTTTTTTTTCATAGATAGTTTTTAGTTTTGAGTGGAATGAAAAATTAGTTAATGATGTGACAGATTAGAAAACTCAAAATGTTTTAGAAATAATTTTAGAAATAAAAATGAGTGAAGAAAAGCTAAGTTGCATTTACTAGAGAGGAGATTTGGACAATGGAGCATTCAGAAAACTGTGAAAGGAATTGGATAGGGAGTGCAGCTAGAGCTTTGGCAAGACCAGGGCAACCTGTGTGGGGGATGATAGGATAGGATATTAGGCAATAGTGTCACAGCATAAACTAAGGTGCCCAGGAAAAATACTAGTATTCCTCCCTCCCTGCCACTAGTACTTCCTGGACTTTTGCGAGATTGCCTGTCTTCAAGGATGAACCAGATGCTCAATAAAACTCATTTTTTTCTGGATAAAAATCTAAAAGGATGACGTATTGGTCAGAATAGGCTGTTGTCCAAAATTCAGTAATTTAACACAATAAACATGTCTTTTTCTTTCATGTGACAGCCCAATGCATTCGGTGGAAGAATTATGCTCTATGTGGTCACTGAAGACCACAGATTGTGTTTGTCTTATGTCTGTACTTTTCTCTCTACCTCCTAAACTTTGTCAGCTTAGCTAGTGGATGTGGAAATAGAGCCAGGAATGAAGGAAGGAAGGAAGGAGGGTTTTATGTTTCAGGCCCAGAAGTGGCTCAGGCTGCTTAGGTTCACATTCTATTGGTAGAAATTCAGACAGATGGCCTCAGCTAACGGCAGGATGTGGCCCAGCCATGTGCCCAGAAGAAAAGCAGAGCACCGGTATTTGTAAACACCAGCCATCGCTACAACAGATGTCCCTGTCTCATCCATTTATTGGTGCTCTGGGAACCACATTGCTTTGCTGAACATGGAGCCTAACTCCCAATTTATTTCCTAAGTGAATTCAGTGGTTTTTATGATAGTAAATGCTCAAAGAAGGTATTTGAACTGGAGTCAACATGATTATTTTCTAACATCATTGACTGGAAATTAAACATTACACAGAGACATAAAAAGGCTTAATACGGTATCAAATCTCAGAACGCTAGAGGAGGGCCAAAGAGTCTTAAAAACCATCTAATTCAGTCTCCTTATTTACAACTAAGTAAACTGAGATCAAAAGAGGCTAAATTATGTGTCCAAATCTATGTACATAATTAGTAAGAAAGCTGGGGGAGTCTAAACCTAATTGGTGTGACCTTGTGCTTTAAATTACCAAGAGTTTAACACATCAAGATAAAACGTCTCCATACTATATCTCCAAAAGGCATAGAACAATTAAACAGGTTAGAAATCTAGTGAGTCTTTAAATTGCACAGTTGTGTAAAAGAATCCCACTTTTATTTTTGATAGACATTTTGCTGTTTTAACTGTTGAGATGATAAGAGTCTGCCGAAGTGCTTGCTGCTCACGGACTAAAGAATTGGGTTGTTAAAGCTGTCAAGGTGAGTCTTCTTCTTGAGGAAACAGTAGACCAATTTTCTTGGTGTTTGTAATGACAAATTTAGATCAAGTCAGAAATCTGGCGTGTACAGCCCGTGGCTTTCAGGATAGTCTTTCTCAGCTCTCCACAGAGACGCGCTTTGCGGTCAGTGTCCTTTTCTTTGATCCACCCAGTGTTGCCATTTCCCTCATCTTCTTCATTTTCTGTACACACCGCAATCCCTCCCTTGGATTTGACACTAGGGATTCCATGTAAATGAATTTTCCAGACAAATGGAAAAGTCTAGATAGAGTTCCTTGTGAAATCATTGAATTTTGATATTCATAATTATCAAAATTGAATGATTTCACAAGGAACTCTATCTAGACCGTATTTATGGACTTATCTATTGCCTTAGAAAGAGTCTTGGTATCTTCCTTTTAATGCAGAGAATAGTAATTGAGAGCAGAGGTCTGAAGCCAGATAGTTTAGGTCTAAGACCTGGCTCTGACTCTTACCAGCCGTGTGGCTCAAGGCAAGTTATCTAATTTCTCCCGGTCTCGGTTTCCTCATTTGTAAAATGAGAATAATGTTAGTGCAATCCTCTTAAAGAAGTGGTGAAGTTTAAAAGTTGATACGTGTAAGGCACTAAAAGTAATGTCTGGTACATAATAAGTATTAAGTATATATAATCTCAAAACAACACCGCCTATACTGTGGAGGGGGGTAGGGAGGACCGATATTCATTAATGGAAAACACAGGTACATTTTCTACCTTATGACAAGTGGTAGGAAAGTAAGTGCTATTAGAGTGCAACAAGGAAACCAGATTTAGCCTGGCATTGTGTTGTAGAATTCTTTACATTTCAGTTTTTCCTACTGATGTATAAAGTTTTTGAAAGCAAGAAGCATGTCTTAATCTTCCTTATGTAACTGTCAGTAAGCACAGTATCTGGTGCATAGCAGGGGTTCGATACTACTTTGCAAAGAGAGATTAAAGGAAGGAAAGAAAGAAAATCTTGACTCTACAGGTATCACCATGAGAATGTATAGATATTCGAGGCGAGTATGCCACAGGGGGTAGAGGTACAGCACCTCCTGCAAGGGGATCACGGTCCTAGTGATTCTGGGCATCTGCCGCTTAATGAGGATGTATCCATTGATGCATTAAGGCTCCTTCACTTGGTTCAAAGCAGCCCCTCAGGTCTTCCCAGAGGGCTGGTTTGCTTATTTTATACAAGGTTCTTAGAATACTGCTGACATGTTTGATAATCAGGGGAGTCTTGGTTGGGGGAGGGGTGCTTATCTTGGGGAAAGGCAGCAAGCTGTGTTTGAAGGCAGGCTTTCCTCCTCTCTTGGGAGCGGAGCAGTTTGAAAATAGGCTGCCTTCAGCCTTGCCTGGACTCCAGGGTGAGGGGGAAAGCGAAGGAAGCAGTATAGAGGGGGCCCTGCTGTTGTGTCCTGGGGGTGAGCTGATTCCACGGATCACCTGTCTGAGTGAGCTCCCCTCTTTATAGACAAAAGGGAGGAGCCGGTGGCCAGGTGCTTGTTCTGGGTCACACAGTGGCTGAACCTGGAGACCTCAGACCTCTATGCTTGTAGTCCGCTACCTGACGCCACAATAAATGGGAATTTGAACAGTATGAAACAACCTTTAAAACTCTATGAATAAATAAGAAGAGGGAAGGAAGGAACTGAATTATTTGACCCTACAGTTTTAAACTGTTAACCTGGATGAAAGCCTATTTCTAAAAACTGCAATCAAAATAGTGAATAATGACAGTAATACCAGCAATAACACTTACATGTAATTTATTATTTACTGGGCATTATTGTGAGAGTTTTATATGTATATGTTTATTTAATTGCCATAGCAACCCTGTGACCTGGGTTCTATTATTCCTGTTTTAAAGATGAAAACTGAGGCATGAGAAGTTAAGCAACTTGCCCCAGGTCACACATTTAGTAGGTTGAAGAATTAGGATAAATATTTAGTTAAATATTAAAGGAAAACGGGGCCATGATTGAATAGCTACTATGTACTGGGTGCTTTCCACCTTTGTTAGGGTGAACTTCTCTGTCCCTTTAAACTGGTCCCATTCTCACTCATGGTAGGGACAGATCTTTCAATGTTATTATACATCAAAGCTCTGCTAAGAAAGGCCTTCAGGCTCAGCAAGAGAGTCTCACTTCATTGCAGGAGCTCAGCTCAGAAGGCACCTGGAATAGGGCTTGTCCCAGGCTCAGACAACCGAGGACCAGCCCCTGGCCTTGGCTGGGACACAGGACAGAGGGTAGAAAAGAAAAAGGAAGTAAGGAGTAACTAGAGAAGATAAACTGTGTGGACTAGAGGACAACCTTTTGGGAGCAGGAATGAAATAGTCTGTGGCATCCTCTGGATTCCGAGTATGTCTGTGACCTTTCTGGTAATGCCGATATCTGCGTGCCTTTCCAGATGCTGTACTGCATAAAGGCAATACTTCATCTGGTTCAACTGCCAAAATAACCCTGTCAGTTAAATATCGTATTCCCATTTATACAGATAGTAGGCTGAGATCTAGACCCCAATTTCAAACAGCTAGTATAAGGCAGAGAGGGCTTGAGACCTTCATTTGCAGTTTTGAAATTGATATACTTCCCATTACCCCATATGCTGGCTAAATATCCAGCCCAGCCAATAATTTCTCTCTTGTTAGGTGAGTTAGGTTACCAGGGGTGTAAGTCTAAGTTCTTGGTCCCTTTTCTATCCCTCAGCCTCTCCTCCCAAGAATCCAGGGCCCTGATGCTGCCCAAGAGGAGGTCAATAAAACCAGGGCCTCCCTGGGAAGTCAGAGGAGGGCAAAGGACTGGCTGTGCCAGGGAGGAACACAGGAGTGTCTGTGGGCTCCCAGGGCCCTTTTTATCATCCAGGTGCTCAGTAACGGACTATCAATAACATCCCAAAATAGAAAGCATCAAACATCCCAGGCCTGGGCTTTGAGTCGCCACCAACCCAGGCGGCCAGCACAGGAAGCATGAGCACATTTTGCTCTTCTAGGAATGAAAGAACCGCAACTGTGTCCTTGAGTCTGTTAAACAATGTTAACTAGAGGGAGGGGTCAGGAGAGAGGTACGTGTGGTGGTTTATGGGCAGGAGATGAGAGAAACCACACGGCTCATTTGCCCGGCACTAATGGATCTGAAGTGAGGAGCCTGGATGCCAAGGGGACGCTGTCCTGAAACGAGAAGAACTGCGAACAAGGGAAGTCCATTAGTGTCATGTTTGTATTTCTCCTCCTCTGAAGCCGATTCCAGGCGCGCTGGGAAAAAAGACCAACAATTTCCATCCTCAAGAGCTTTGCCCATTAGTGTCAAATTATCCCAGGAGGGAGAAGGCAAAAGAAAAAAAAGAAAAAAAAAAAGAGCAGTGTAAACAGAGGATTCAGAACCTTACTAGAAAGCCCCTGCCTGGGAAAACTCTGATGCCTTAGGAAGATGATTAGCTCATAATTGGGACAGGGCTTGTCCCCTCACCCTCTGCACCTACAGGCTCTTGGCCAGAGATGGCTTTACCTGTACAGGATCTGCATCAAGTCTCACTAACTAAAAAGTCATCAAGAGTCATCAAAATGCCAATATACCTTAGTATCCGAGTTATCGTTAATTTCATCAAAACAAAATGGTTTTGGGGGATGAGAAGAGATAAACCAAAGAATTTATATACTTACATGCATAGCCTATGGACATGGGCAATAGGGTAGTGAAGACCTGGGGGTTGGGGGTGGAGGGTGGATAGGGACTGAGAGGAGGAGGGAAGGGAGGGAAATGGGAAATATCAGTAATACTATCAACAATAAAAATATATTTAAAAACAAAAAAAAATGGCTTTGATGTCATAGAAATAAAAAATAACAAAAGCAAAATGATGGCTAATATGTATACTGGTAAGCACTTACTTTGGGCCGGGTGGTTTTAAGTGCTTTACAAGCTCTAACCATTTAACTCTCATAGTAGTGCCAAGAGGCAGAAACTATTTAATCTCCATTTTCAATCAAGAACAGTGAGGCCCAGTGAAGTTAGTGTTTCATCATCTGTTATCACTTAACAAATGACTTTCACATCATTGTTATTATCTCATGCTTTTTTTTGCCTCATGAATTTGGATAGGGCCCAGCAGTCAGTTCTGCTCTGCTCCAGGAAGTCTAGAGCCACAGCTGGGATGACTTGAATGTCTGGGTGCTGGCCAGGCATCTCTCTCTGCATGGCCTCTCCACACGGCTACCTTGAGTTTCCTTATAGCATCGTGGCCTCAGCATAGTTGGACTTTGTCCATGATGTCCTAGCGCTCCACGAGCAAGTGTTCCAAAGCTGCAAGGCTTCTAATGGCATAGCCTCAGAACCCCCAGAAGGTGACTTCTACCTCAGGCAAGTCACTAAGACAAGGAGAAGGGAATAGGAGGGACATCAAAGAACTGAGAATCATTTAAAATCTGACACAATAAATCATCAATCAAGTCATATACCCAGTAAATTGGAAGACAGCATTTTAATTCAGACATCCTTAACCATTATGCCAACTTTAGCAATCTGGAGATTGAATTTATGTATCTTAGAGACAAATCCAGTGGATGATGGATTTCCTGACATTCATTTGTAATTCAGTTGTTTGGAACACAGATCACATTTTCTTCTAAAGATGTAATGTTTCTTTCTTCTCTGGCTTCCTAAAGCATTCATTAAACACCAACTTTGTGCCAGGCAATGTCCTAGGTGTTAGGGATACAAAGTGAACAAACCACTGTATCTGCTTCTAATGATCTCATAGGCTAACAAGGGGGACAAATGCCCACTTAATTCCTGTTCACGTGATTAGCACTGCATGATAGGAACTAATGCATGAGGCATGCGGCCTGCCAGCTGTGAGTTTGACATGTTTGGACTGAATTGTCTCCCACCACCCAAAACCGTATGTTGAAGCCCTAACCCCAATGTGACTGTATTTGAAGACAGGGCTTTTATCAAAGTAACTGAGATTAAATGGTGTCATAAGGGTGGAGTCCTAATTTGAAAGGGTTAGTGTCCTTTTAAGAAGAAACAACAGAGAGCTTCCTGAGCCTTCCCTCACCCCTCCACCACAAACCAAGGAAAGTTCATGTGAGGACTTAAGGAGAAGGCAGCCTTCTGCAAGCCAGGAAGGGAGTCCTCATCAGAAACTGATTCAGCCTGACCTTGATCTTGGACTTCCAGAAACTGTGATAAATAAATTTGTGTTGTTTCAGCTACTCAGCCTATGCATTCTGTTATGGAGCTGATTAAGATACCAGCTAGAAAGGAAAGAGTATTCCAAGAGAAGCAGCAGCATTAAGTAAAAGGAGAATTAAAAGAGCATGGCATGTTCAGGAAGCCAGCAGGAGTTCATCTGGCCTGGCGCATAGGTGTTTATGGGGAGGCAATGGGAAATAGACCAGAGAGATGCCAACATTTGGATCCTTTGAACTTCTTGAGTTGTTAACCAGCCCTGAGGCTGCCTGGACTTTGGATTTCGCTTTATGTGAGATAAGTTTCCATATTCTTTGAATGACCCAAACATAGGTGTTCTGTTCTTTGTATTCAAAGGTTTTGAGTCATTTAGGATGAATTTTGCCTGCATGCTACAAAACTCCCAGAGTAATCATGATTTAAACAATATAGAATTATAATTCTCTCCTGATGCAGGGTAGTCATACACTTCGTAGTGGGAAGGCCTGAGTTCCCTTTATCATGTTGCTACACCATTCACAATAGATCACTAGGGGATCATGTTACAAAGATCAACCATCATGTCTACATTCTAACCAAAAAGACAGTGGGATACAGATCACATGGCTTCCCTTTTTTTATGGACAGAGAAACCACATCCAATACTTCTGCTTGTGTGCAACTGGTCAGAACTTAATCATATGGGAACACATATGTGGAGGCTTGAAAGGTTGTCTTTACTTCCGATGGTTTCCAGGTAACAATCTGGAGGCTTATTACTAATGAAGAAGAGTTGCCATATTGAGGAGTTCTTACCAATCTCTATCACCCAGAGGCTCCCCCTAACTTATCAATGAGGGGCAGTGACGGGGAGTGGAAATGGACTCTGAGAGAGGATTTTGTGGGTTATTGTAAGAATGATTCCGGTGTGATTGGACTTTTTCCATGATTTTTGACATGCCATTAGTTTCCTGCTGGAACAATATGTATTCTTTCCCAATGTTCCTAAAAAGACTTCCCTGGACTCTCATGGGATTTTCATGCAGCTATCCTTGTCTGGAAGGAAGAGACAAAAAATAGAACAATTTTGTCAGTGGGATATATGTTCTTGCTATTTAATAGTATTTCACAGTCTGTAGAGTGCTTCTGCATCATATTGCCCACATGGATAGAAAAAACAAAAGCCATATTTCTAGGGAAGCACAGGACTTGGTTGGAAAGACTGTAAGGAGGATTCTTTGAAAGGTCAGGGGCCTCTAAGGGGACCTTGCCGAAGGCGGCAGACCCTGCCTTGACTTTTCTAAACAAGCCTGAGCCCCTGGGTGTTTTACTAGAATCTTTATGTTTAGACTTCAAAAGATCCTTGTTTGAATGGCACTACAGATGCATGTGCTTTCTCAAGAATACTTACCCTGCTGATTGCATCTAGAGGTTAATTTTAGTTTAAGCTGTTATTACAATAAAAGCCTAAGGAGGCAGGCAAACAGGGCTGCATGGTTGCTATAGCCAAGCAGTCCCTTAGCCTCTCTTTCACAGAAACATGTGTCAGAGTAATCCATTCATCTGTCATTCAGGGTCTGCTGGTCAGTCCCTGCACATATTAAAGAGTCATTCTACTTTAAAAGGGAATGCTGGCTTTGATTACTGCAACCACTAGCATCTTAACTGCAATACTCACGTAGAACACACCAAGTTCAGATGTTGACAACAGACCCTAACTCAGGGCTGAAAGGAGATGATTCAGTCTAGAGACTGAGAACCTATGCACTTATCAAAGCAATATGGTAAGGTAATCTTTAAGCAACAAGAATCTATACTTATTAATGGGGTTCTGATGGTTACTTTCTTTTCTTCATCTCCCTAAGGAAATGCTAAACTTCCTTAGATGGTGTATTAGTTTCCTGGGGCTGCCATAACAAAGTATCATAAACTAGGTGGCTTAAATAACAGAAATTTAAGGTAATATCTAAAATCAAGGAGTTGGTAGGGTTGGTTCCATATGAGGGTTGTGATAGAGAATCTGTTCCAAGCCTCTCTCCTATTTCTGGTGGTTTGCTAACAATCTTTGGCTTGTAGCTCGTGTTCTCACTGTGTCTTCCTTCTATGTGTGTCTGTCTCTGTATCTAAATTTCCCCTTTTTATAAGGACAACAGATGTAATGGATCATATAAGGATAGTCCAATGACCTTATGTTAACTTGATTATGTCTGTGAAGACCTTATTTCCAAATAAGGTCACATTTAGAGGTGTTGGGGGTTTGTTAATACCATATCTTTTTTGAGAGGGACACAAGTCAACCCATTATAGATTGGTATTGTTGAGAGAGAGCTTCAATTTTAATATAGTTAAATGTGTCTTCTTCTAGGTTCCTTTGATTTTCCTCTGGTGCTCCACAGTCCTTTTTCCCCAAAATTATTCTGTGCATATTTGTTAGGATACTTAGTAGTAATTGCGTATGTTTTCACTCAGAATTCGAATGTTATCATCAATATTGCTGAGGAGACAGGATTCCCCCAATCCTGCTGCAAGACACTGGCTGCCTGCTTTACATTTTACTGTGGGAATGGTTGTAAGGTTTTTCATCTTAACCTCTCTTCATTTCATCTCAACACTCTGGATGCTGGATTTATATACCGCATTTGCCTCTTCTAGTCCCCTCTTCTGCATGTATGTTAGCTTTCATTTTTTCTCAGCTTGCTGCCATGAAGAGAAACTTAGTGAGAAGATTTACTTTCTGACTGGAATCTAATTTCCCTAAGCCATGGCACATTCTCTGTAACATCATTTAAACATAACCTCAGTGTGCTCAGGGGGCAGATTCTACCTACTACTTTTTTCTCAGTTCCTGCTTTAATTTGTAAGAGCCAGTGGTGTTTTCTTCCACATTCAATATCCCTTGGATGATCCACCACAGCCCCCGAACCAGAAGAGTAGTGCTTGGTTGTTCTTTGAGCAGAAGTGGCCACTGATTGAGCCAGTATGGCTCCAAGCTAGTTCATCTTTAGCTTGTTTGGAGATAACCTCAATGCAGGTGCTGCCCCCCGTTGGTCAGTGCACTCCCATAGCGGGAGCTCTGCTCAGCCACAAGCCGGGCTGATGGCTGCCAGTGCAGCAGCAGTGGCGGGAGCCTCTCCCGCCTCCTCAGCAGCGCTAAGGATGTCTCTCCTGCCTCCTCTACAATGCAGGGAGTGGGCCTAAGCCATCAGTTGGACATCCTCCAAGGGCTCCCAGGCTGCAGCTTAGGCCTGGTCCCCCGGGGAGTAGACCTAAGCTGGCAGGTGGACATCCCCTGAGGGCTCCCGGACTGTGAGAGGGTACAGGTCAGGCTGAGGGACATCTCCCAGTGCATGAATTTTCATGCACCAGGCCTCTAGTCTAGATTATATAGTAAGTACTAACCAAACAGATAGAGAGACACAGAGATGCAATGAGAAAGTTTGAAGGACTTGTCTGGTCCTCAGAGACCTCTCAAGTCCTGATGTCTTCATGTTTGTGCTCCAGATAGCATACAGTTTGAAAACAAATTACCTCCTTTTTAAAAGGTGGTCCTTGCAACAATAACACAAAAACAAAAAACAAACAAACAACCCCTAACTGATTTCTAACCATTATTCATCTTTTTCTTTAAACTTAGTTTGTTCTTCACAACAATCAGTTGAGGCTCTGAGACTTTGAGAATTTGCCTACTGTCACACAGCTACTAAATGGTGAAGCTGGAACTTAAACCTGATTCTTCTGATTAAAAATGTCACGTGCTCTCTGCTTTCAAGTGCTGCATAACTATTAGTAAAATATGCTAAGAAGCAAAGCAGAAGAGTGCTACTATCTGCTAGAGGCCTGTGGTGGTGCTGGGCATGGATAACAATAACAATTCTCAGAGGTTTTCTTCCTTTCCCAACACTAATTTCATTGGATCTTCAAAGCAAACTTGTGGAGTAGAAACATGAGAGGCAACTTTATCTTTAGGTTTAAATGTAGAAATTTAGCTTCTAGAAATTAATTGACTTGACCAAGGCCAAATAATTAGGAAATAGTAGTGACAATGATTAAGATTATATCTCTGTTAATACCCAGCCCAGTGGGTGGCACATACTTGACATATTTGATGTTCAATAAATGTTTTTAGAAAAAAAGAAAAGAACAAAAAGAACAAAAAGAACAAAAAGTGGGAAAGAGGAAGGAAGATAAGGAAAGAAGGAGAGTTTATTTTTATAACTGCTGGCTATGGTCAATACACAGTTAGCAAAGACCCTTTAACCTAGGGCACCTCCCAAGCCATGCTCAGCAGTCCCCAAACTTATTTCTTGAAGTTCTGTCTTAGGAATACCTAAGGCCTCAATAATCCTTAAACTCAGTGAGTCATCCTCTCCTCCATCTGTTTAAATAACAAGTCTAACCACAGCCATTGTTGTTGATTACATGCTGGAAATGACCTAACAATATTTTATTTAATGGTTCCCAATCATTTCCATCTGGTCCGTGGGTGGCTGCATAGTCATTATTCATCAATGAAACTGCAAACAAAACACTTATGTATGCATATAATAAAACCTCAATAATTTACACTAATTGGAGAGAAGGCCTATCTGAATTGACAAAAAGTAAGAAATGCTCTTTTATTACTGTCAAGCTTATGATGTAATTAACCACCTAATGAGCACGTGGCATGGTGAGAAGAGCACTGTAATGGGAGTATGATGAGCTGGACTTTGTAAGGAGAGGGATAAGATAAACAGAGGAGATAGTAGTCTTGGTTGCACAAGATGTAACTCTAAATCATGGTGGCCACATTTCAGGGTCTGGCCCTTACATTTTTAGGTCCAGAAATGTGAAATTGTTGGCATTGCTAGAAATGATTCACTCAACAAGGCTAGGAGACACATCCTACTTGACAAGTAAATGAATTGTCCTAAACAAAATCATGAGTGACCTAAACACAAAGCTTAATGCTAATTTGTTAATTTTGTTTGAAAACTCTTTCAGGTAGACCAAATAAATATGTTGACTGATTAGCACATCATCTCTCATGTAGAAAAGTCCTCATGATAAACCAATTTTGATTCATCAGGTTGAATTCTATTGTAAGTAACAGAAGCTACAATTCAAAATAGGCTGCATGAATGAGGGGATTTGGTGGTTTCTATAATGGGAAATCCAAAGTAGAGTGAGACCTGGAGTTGGATTAATTTAGGCACTTTCCATATTATCAAATTCTGGTTTTAGTGTTTGTTTGCTCGGTGTGTGCGTGTGTGTGTGTGCACGCGTGCGTGCACATGCCCATACAGGTTGCCTTCTCTCTGCTTTCTACAATGTCAGATTCACTCTAAGTTTGGTTTTCCCTATGGTAGCAAAATGGCTGCATTGGCTTTATGTCTGCGTACCACATGGCCCAGAATGGAATGGGATTGAGAGAGAGAGGGGAGTGAGGGGAGGAAAATAAAGGGAGAATAGAAGAAAAGAAAGGGGAAGAGAGAAGTAGATGGGAGAGAAGGAAAAGGGAGGGGAGAGAAGGAAAAAGAAGAGGAGGGCTGGAGGTTGAGAAGGCACTGATATTGTTTTAACATATGTTACTAATAGAAAGGTGTTTGGGAAGCACAGAATCATAGAGGAAAGAGTTTCCTGGGTGAAAATAACAGTTACTATCATTCAGCTGATACCATTGCCTTCCTTGAACAGAGATGGAGGCAACATGGCCAATTCATGTTCTTCCATCTCCTTTTTCTAGTGTTCATGCAGGCTAGGCCTCTCTTTCAATTATCATCTTAATTTAGGAAGATTGCAATAAAATTCATTAATCCACAGCTATTTTCCCCCATAAATTGTATTCTAGTTACACCTTTCTGAGATTTCATCCCAATTATTTTGACTAGACTTTGAAAATACCCATGTTTATTAGGATCTTAGGATGGTTGACCTTTTTGTAATTTAGGTGTAGATTCCAACTGTTGTTTTTTTTTTCTCTTAGAGAAGACACTAGCCAACAAGTTCTAGGGAACATTAAATCCACTTAGTAAGTCCTTTCTGTGCAGTATCTACTAAATAAATGTAAACTTAATGCAACATACATTATTTAAATCTAATCAGAAGGTATCATTCCCATTTAGAAAGATTAAGGATCTGGCCCACCAGCCCATAGCATCTAAAAGGTGAACCCATTGCTTCCCACATATACTCCAATTCTCTGGCCAGTAAAGTAGAGATATTAGTTCCAGCTCTGCCATTATCTATGTGTGTGGCCTTGATTTCCTCATCTGTAAAATGACAGGGGAGGATTAGATGATCTTTGAGACTGTGTCTTGCTTTAAGATGTTATGATTATGTAGAACTACAATCTTAGTCTGCTTTTTCTGAGGAGATAAACTCAGGTATAATTAGCAATGTGTAATTTGTAAATAAAGTTGGCAAGGGGAGTTGAAAACTCTATTTCTTTTTACTGGTTAAATATTGCTCCTGAAAATATCCTAAAAAGCCAAAAGATAAGCTCCAGTCCCACTGTGGTGGAACACGGATGCCAGAATAGTGATTGACTTACCCTGGGGATATATCGTTGAGAACAGTGTCCTCTCTTTCTTTGATGCCTCTAAGTCATTGATGGGTCAAGGAAGATCTCTATAGAATTTGAGTAGTGACTGAGCTGAAGTACAATTAATTTTTGTCTAAAAATATGCTTCAAATATTTTCCACTGGAAAGAAAACCAAATTTACCCAGGCAGGGTTAGATTTATAGTTGTGTAGCAATGGCTGTTTTTCTTTCCCTTCTAGTAGTCTCTGCTTTGATAATGCAAGGCAGCATCTACTGAGCCTCAATTTCTCCCATATAGTGTAAGCAGAAGATCAAATATATTCAGGGAAATTTAAAAAGTGCTACTTACATGTATGAACCAATTGGCTTAATTAAGAGATGATTGCTAGATTTGCCTTCTCTGTCAGCCTTCTCTGCTATAAAACTGACAGTAGTGAAGTGAGCACCAAACTTGGAGTCAGAATCTCGGGCCTGCCATTTATTATTTATGTAACTTTCTATCTTAGGTATTACTGTTGTTTGTTTTCTATCTCTGCAAGTTTTATATGGCTCTTTTCTATATACTTCATGTCTTATCATGCTTATGCTTTCTTCTACCTTCTTTATATAGGGAGTATATTTATAGAAAATGTCTTAGCATCTTTGTCTATAATTATATCATCTGTGGCATTTCTGTATTTTTTAAAAATATATTTTATTGATATTTTACGGAGAGGAAAGGAGAGGGACAGAGAGCTAGAAACATCGATGAGGGAGAAACATCGACCAGCTGCCTCTTGCACACCCCCTACCGGAGATGTGCCCGCAACCAATGTACATGCCCTTGACCGGAATCGAACCTGGGACCCTTCAGTCCGCAGGTCGACGCTCTATCCACTGAGCCAAACCGGTTTCGGCTCTGTATTTGTTTTTATTGGCTGTTTTTCCCCTTGAGTTTTGGGTCATATTTCCCTGCTTCTTTGAATGTCTATTACTTTTTTATTGGGTGGTTGACAGTGAATTTTATGTTGTTGGGTGCAGATGTTTTTTCAAGCCTTTAAATATTTTTTTTTCAAGCTTTTAAATATCTTTTTTTGGGGGGAAGAATGCAGTTGAGTTACTTGGAAACAAATTGATCCTTTTGACTTACTTTTAATATTTATTAGACAGTGCAGAACAGCCTTTAGCACAGGGCTGACTTAGCCCCACTACTAAGGCAATACCTTTTTAGGAGGTATATATGAGGAGACTTTTTACTCTGGCTGGCAGGAACAAAAAATATTCTCAGTCCTGGGTGACCTCTGTATAGTGCTGCTTTCTGATAGTTCTTTCCTGCATCGATGGTTTTTCTTCACACATGTGCTGATTAGTACTCAGCTGAAGATGCAAGGGCCATCCTTTGCAGCTTCCTGGAGCTCCCTTTGGTACTCAATCCAGAAATTTTAGCTGCTTGGGCCACCCAGAGCTCCACACATTGTGTACTCAAATGGCTGGGATCCGTTTGGTTCCCCCTCCCTCTGGTATAGCCTTGAAACTCTGCTGATAGTGTGCTGGGACGTCCTAGGATTCACCTCTTTGTTTACCTTCTTGTAGGAATCACTGTCCTGCTCTGCCTGTTGCTGAATGTCTAAAACTATTGTTTCACACATTTTGTTCAATGTCTTAGTTGTTTTTTCTTTTCCTCCATCATGGCTGTAAGTAAAAGTCCATGTTTTCTGCTTTATGAACCACACACAGCTCTACTGCTCAGGGAACTCCAGGCTCCACTGACTCTAAGCAAGTCACATAACCTCCTATTCATAGTAATGGCTTGATCATTGTCACATGCAGAGTAGCTTTCAGGTGACTTACATGTTTATTAAATTGATTTGAATTGAATTTTGGGTTAACTTTCCTTTGGAAACTTTTCCTTTTCTTTCTTTTTTTTAAATATATTTTTATTGACTTCAGAGAGGAAGGGAGAGGGAGAGTGAGATAGAAACATCCATGATGAGAGAGAATCATGGATTGGCTGCCTCCTACATGCCCCTAACTGGGGATCAAGCCCCCAATCCGGCATGTGCCTTGACCGGGAATTGAACCATGACCTCCTGGTTCCTAAGTTGATGCTCAACCAATGAGCCACGCCAGCTGGGCAACTTTTTTCTTTTTAAATGTGGTCTAGTTAGGTAGCTGTGACTTTCATAACCTATCACACCCCTTTCTCCTCATGTGAACTCAGGGACCAGAAGGCTTCTCACACAGTTGCCTGACCCATCCCCACAGTGGAGGAGAATGAAGAGAACTCCTGGGAAATCTAGGAGTATAGATCAAATGGGAAATTTCTTTGAAGTCTCATGTTTTAGCGTGAAAATTTGTATGAATGTTATATTTTACTCTATAATACATTCACTTGTTTAGAAGAATTTTTTTCTCTACTTAACAAAATGAAAAGATCTCAACATCACTAATCATTAGAGAAATGCAAATCAGCACATTAGGTAAATGCAACAACAACCACTTTACACCCATTAGGATGGCTCTTATCAAAAGAAAGAAAAACAACACTGAAATATAAAAATGGTGCAGCTGTTGTGGAAAACAATATGGCATTTCCTCAAAAAATTAAACATAGACTATCATACAACTCAGCAATTCCATGTCTGGGTATGTCCCCCCCCCCCGCCAAATTGAAAGCAGGGACTGAAACAGACATTTGTACAACGATGTTTACATTATTCACAATAGCTAAAAAGGTAAGTCAATCCAAATATCCACTGATGGATAAATGGATAAACAAATTATATATGTGTAATATATATAATTCTGCCCTAAAAAGGAAGGAAATTTTCTGACACATGCCACAACATGGATGGATAGTGATGACATTATGCTAAGTGAAATAAGAAATAAGCCAGACACAAAAGGGAAAATACTGTATGATTCCACTTACATGAGGTGTCTAGAATGGTCAAATTCATAGAAACAGAAAAAAGAATGGTGGTTACTGAGGGGAGGGGAGGTGGAGACTTATGATTTAATGGGCACAGAATTTTAATTTAGTATGATAAGAGGGGTCTGGAGGTGGATGGTTGTAAAACAATGTGAACACACATTATGTCACAGAACTTTACACATAAAAATGGTTAAAATGGTTGATTTTCTGTTATGTATATACTAGAGGCCCTGTGCACAAATTTGTGCATGGATGGGGTCCCTCTGGGTGGCCTGCAGGGATCAGGCCGAAACCTGCAGTCCAACGCTGCCTGCAGCTCCTCCCTGCTGCTCCTGCTCATCTTGGCCCCACTGTGCCTGCCCCGGGCTCACGCCCAATCAGTGCCTATCGGGAGAGGCTCATGCTGCCACAGCAGTGCTCACCAGCCATGAGCCCTGTGTCTGGCGCCATCCCAAGGGGAGTGGCCTGAGGGATCGGGCTGAAACCGGCTCTCCAATATGCCCTGAGGGATCCCAAGTTGCGAGAGGGTGCAGGCCAGGCTGAGGACCCCACTGGTACACAATTGGGCTATGGAGGGACCGGGGAAGGGCGCCAGGGCATGTCCTGCTCATCTCGCTCAGTCCCAATTGGCAGGACCCCAGCAGCAAGCTAACCTACTGGACAGAGCGTCTGCCCCCTGTTGGTCAGCGCACGTCATAGCGACCTGTCAACCAGTTGACTGTTTGCCCCGGTGGTCAGTGCATGTCATAGCGAGTGGTTGAGCAGCCTTAACATATCATTCGCATATTACGCTTTGATTGGTTGTTCGATTGTTCTGCTGTTCAGTCTATTTACACATTACCCTTTTATTATATAGGATTCTCCCACAATACAAAAGTAACAGTGGTAATAAAGTTTCATTTTAGAAAATTAGAAACTACAGAGGGTTATAAAGAAGAAAATAATCACTTGAATTTTCATCACTAGGGATAAATGCTAAGAGTTTATTTATTGATCTTGTCCTTTTATGCATGTGTACAAATTTTTAATGACTATGGAATCATGCTGTTTTGTGTTTTTATAATCAGGGATGGAAATTAACATTGAGCCCCTCTATTTGCCACTTTCATTCTCAGAAAAACACTGTGAAATGAATAGGTTTTATATCTTCATCATATAGATGAGGAAACTTCTAACACTTTCTTAGGGTCATGTAAATGGCAAGAACAGGATTTAACCTTTTGCACTCGGATGTCAAGATTAAAATTACTCTTTGAATGTATCAATAATTTGAAATATAAAAAAATCCAAATAAATAAGTTTTTATGAAAAGAAACTCCAGTTTTTTATTCTACTGCCGCGCTTTGTAAAATCTGGGGTATTTAAAAAATTAAATCCCGAGTAGAATAAAGGAACCGAGAAAAAAGCAAGCGAGTGCAAAGGGTTAAAGTAAGTCTGTGTGCTCACCAAGCCCATATTCTTTCCAGGATTCTACACTGTCTGTAGCACTGAGAGACAGCAAGTTGTTCAGAATTTACAAAGGAGAAAAGTGAGGATTGGAGAAATTACAGTGAGTTGCCCACACATTTAGACATTGCAAGTGCAAATTCAAAATTTTTACAAGTATTTCATAGGGCATGAGATACAGTTTCTAAAAGAGCCAGGTTTCTCAGATTCTTCAGAGGGTGCTCCTGTGTTGGCTGGCATTACCTGTAGCTCTTTACAGGGACATCTACCGTGTGATAGACAGCCCGAGAGATGTTAGCTGGGACCTCTCTCAGAATCCTAGTCCCTCTGTTAGGCTTGAAGCAAGTCAAGTATATCCTTTGCACAAAAACGCTGGAGACATTTGCTTCTCTTTTTCCTTTCCCAGTCTGGTAAGGCTGCACTCCAGGATCTTGGCTTCTGCCAGGTAGGAGTGTTGTTTGTTTTGGTCCAGAGTCCCCAAGGCAAGTCCTTGTAGGGATGGGGAGTGGCCAAGCAACCATGTAGCAATCCTGCCAGCTAGTGGCCATTCAAAGTATGGGCCTAAACCCAGGACACTACAGCCTAGGTGCTATCTACCCAGGTTGACTCAGAGTCAGAGGGCATGGGCATCACCACTTTCCTTTAAACAAGGTGAAAGGAAAGGAGGCCTAGAGATGAAGTGATGTGACCAAGGTGTTGATAGAGTGGGGATTAAAATCTGGTCTCTCTTGGATCCTTCTCATCTTAGACATTTACTAAGCACATTCAGCAACAATGACAAACAGGCTACCATATGCAAGATGATTTTTTTTTTCTCTCATAGCAATTCTCTGGAGAAGACACCTTTTGGTCTATATTATTGATGATAAACTGAGACCAGAGAGATTACTTGTCCAAGACTTCACAACTATTTGGTAATAAAGTTTGCATCTACCAATAATAATTTGGATTCTCTGAGGCCAAAGTATCAAGTCCTTACAATATATTAGCAGATGCAAGTTATTTTTCTTCTCTGTCACAGTTTATTCCAAATACTAGATAAAAAATAAATATTTTTATAAATACATATTTAGAAAACAATTGTTTTGAGCATAACTAAGACCAACGTAAGTTAAAAAAAAAAAAGTCAGCATGGAAGAAGTGATATTGCAGATGGACCTTGAAGGACTGACAGGTTTTCAAAAGGCGAATGGTCTGGTAATAAAAGGCATTTGGGGCATGCTACTTTTCATGTAAGACAGAAGAAATAGAATGAACCAGAAGACAAAAAAGTTGGTTACCTATGTTAACATAAAAACATTCAAACCTGTAAAGAATTTTTATGAGTTTATTTGAGCCAAATTGTCCATAATTGCCAGGAATCAGAACTTCAACGGATTGAGATAATGCTCCAGAGAATGGCTGGTTCTCCTCTATTTTTATACATTGCAATCAAAAGGAGGGATGTAGGTGGGTTACATGAAATCCATTGGTGATAGACTAGAGAGGTGGGAGAAAGCAAAGCGGGGGAGGGGGAAACCTCTGGGATTGGATAAAAAGTAAAATGATAGACACATACTTAGGTGGGTACAGGAACAATTAACATGATAACAATGAAGGAATTTGTGGTATCTGTCCTGGGGCCCAGGCACATTAGGTTATGCCCCAAGGGGTCTGGAAAAAGGGAAGTTACAAGTTACACAGACATTTCAAGGATATGTTATTATAGATGCAAAAAGACAGATAGGCTCAGTTAAGGTACAGGTTGACTTTGTTAGTGAAGATACCAGCCTAGGACAAAACTACCCACCATAACTGCTTTTAGTTAAAGTTTAATTTCAGATCATTCTTTGTGGTAACTTTAGGTCTCTGAGTTTGCAAGAACACCATGCAGGCCTTCCCTGAGCTTGTCAGGTGAGCATGTGGCCCCTTTCGTCCACACCTACAAGGGATTGTGGGAGGTAGGGACATATGAGTTAGAAGGACCATAGGAGGGTATGACACTTTGCTGAGTATACCTTTTTGTATTGTCCTGATTTTTGTAAGCATTTTAAGACTCTAAAATCATTAAGAAAGGGGAGGACTAAACCTGAAAGCAAATGGGAACAAATTAAACAAATTGTATTTTAAGTGAATGATATAAGTCTTCTAGAAAGGAAATAAGAAAAGGAAAGGAAAAGGAGAAGGAGAAAGAGGAGATTCAAGTTAATTAATGAACACAGTATTTGACTATATACCCTTAGGTGTGGACAGGGTAGGGTGTGTATGAATGTATGTGTTGGGGTGGTTGGGAGGGGGTGAGAACTGTAAATAAATCCGGAACTCTTTTTAGTGGTTTTGTTTATTGTATTTCTTCTTGTTGGATTGCTCCCTTAGTATTATGAAGTGGCCTTCCTTATCTCTTATTATTTCCATCACTTTGAGATCTAATTTGTCAGATATAAGTATTGCTACCCCAGCTTTTTTTTTCATTTCCATTCGCCTGAAAAACCTTTTTCTATCCCTTCACCCTCAGTCTGTGTGCGTCTTTTTTTCTGAGGTGGGTTTCTTGTGGACAGCAGATATATGGGTCGTGTTTTCTTATCCAATCCGTTACCCTATGTCTTTTGATTGGGGCATTTAATCCATTTACATTTATAGTTATTATTGATAGGTACTTATTTGTCACCATTTTTATTCTTTACCCCTGTGTTCCTTCATCGCTTCCTATTTCCTTTTTTTTACAGCAGACCCTTTAGCATTTCTTGCATTGCTGGTTTGGTGGTGATAAACTCCCTTAGTTCTTTTTTGTCTGTGAAGCTCCTGATTTCACCTTCAGTTTTGATTTATAGCCTTGCTGGGTACAGTATTTTGGATTCAGACCCTTCCTTTGCATGACTTTGTATATTTCATTTCATTCCCTTCTGGCCTGATTAGTTTCTGTTGAGAAATCAGTTGCTAGTCTGATGGGGGTTCCTTTGTAGGTAACTTTCTGTCTCTCTCTGGCTGCTTTTAAGATTCTTACTTTGTCGTTGGTGTTTGCCAGTTTAATTATAATGTGCCTTGGAGTCGGTCTTTTGGGGTTCATTTTGCTTGGGACTCTGTGAGCTTCTTGGATTTGTGTGTGTTTTTTCTTTCCTATATCAGGGAAGTTTTCTGTCATTATTTCTTCAAACAGGTTTTCTATTCCTTGCTCAGTTTCCTCTCCTTCTGGAATCCCTATTATGCAGATGTTGTTTTCTTTTGTGTTGTCCCAAAGTTCCCTTAGGCTCTCCTCCTGCTTTTTATTTATTTTTTCTAGAAGCTGCTCTACTTGGGTATTTTTTCCTACCTTGTCTTATAGCTCACTGATGCGGTCCTCTGCTTCTTCTAGTCTACTCTTGATGCTTTTTATTGAGTTCTTTACAGCAGCGATGTCATTTTTCATTTCCTCTTGGTTCTTACTCATATTGTCGAATTTGTCTTCCATTCTTTTCAGCCACCTTATGACCATTTCTCTGAATTCTTTCTCTGACAGGTTGCTTGCCTCCATTTCATTTACTTCCTTTTCTGGTGATGCCTGATTTTCTTTCATAAACAGGCTGTTTCTTTGTCTCCCCAGGGTCTCTCTTCTCTGGGTGTCTGTTTCTGTAGTTCTCTCTCTCTTGTGTTGATTTAAAGGCACAAAATACAACACAACCAGGTACAATGCACAAGGCACTGAACGGGAATGTATTCATGATATTAATAACCCCAAATAAAGGTGACCACCAGAGAAAGGCAAATTAGGGGATATGAGAGAAAGAAGATGAGAGAAAAAAAAAATAAAATAAATAAAGGAGTGCCAAAATGAAATTGGGAAAAGGAAAAAAAAGTAAGAGAGAAAAGAAAGAGAATAAGAAAGAAAAGGGGAACAAACTATATATATGGGGAGAAAACTCCAATAGAACCAACACTAATCCCAACAAATGCAGCAAGAAGTACCTGGAGATTAATACAAACTACAAACAACAACTAATATCAAGTGAGGCGAGGGAAAACAGAAGCAAAAAACAAACAAAAACAAAGCAAACAAGAAAACAAAACAAAAAAAGAATAAGCAAAACAATCTCACAAAAAAGCATAAAAAATCGATATAATCAACATTCAAGCAAACAACAGCAAAAGGACAGAGAGAAAAACAATTTTTTGGATAGTGAAGACAGAGAAGAGAGAGGTGTGTATAGACTTGGAGCAGGGGATTGGAAATTAGATATATAAGTAGGGTGAAATTTTAACAGGGGGTAAAAAGAAAGAATAGGGAAAATCTAAAGCAGGAAAAGGGTAAGAGAAACAGGACACCAAAAGGGGAAAAGTTAGAAAGAGAGTGATGGCATAAAGGTAGAGTTGAGATAGAATAAAAAGATGCTAAAGGAAAGATGAAAATAGGACGTAGAACACTAATCCCAAAGGAAAATAAAGAGAAAATAAAATAACACTTTTTTTTTTAAAAAAAAAAGGTAAAATAGTATTAGTAATAATACTGATTGAAAATAAAAATGTAATAATTAAAATGTAAAATCAAATGAGGAAAAAAGAAAAAAAATAGTTTCTTAAGTAAAAGATAAAAAAAATAAAAATAAAAAAATAAAATGTGCAGTAGTGAAGGTCATTCACTTCCTCTATTGTTCTGTTTGGCATGCCTGTTTTCCAGTCAGGACAGTATTGCAGTTCCCTGCATTCCACTGCTCCTCAGTGTTGTAAGCCAGTCTTGATTTTTGAGCAGGCATTGTGTCTTAATTTCTTGTATTCCTTTATTTGTGATTACACAAGAGTCAATTTGTGATTCAGCCCCTGGTGGCAGTGTTTCTGGATTGACCTCCAGGTCTATAGGGCCTCTCTAGCCTGTGCTTAGATCCTGCTTTCCCTGTGGCACTCAATACCTGTTTGTGGGAGTGGGTTGCCCCAGAGCTGGTTCTCTGGTGGTCACTCCCCGCTCTGATCCCCAGGTTCCAGAAAAACAACTTTCCCCTGCAGTCTCCTAGGGTGTCCCCAACTGGGCGATCCTGTGTATTGGGCTTAATAATCAGAAGCAAGGATTTGAAGAGGAAAAAGTGCAAGTGTGCGAACTCTGGGGCTGCGCGCAAGTCGGCGCAGTCCCTTTTTCCCCCTTGGGTCTAAGCAGCCGGCACACTTTTAAAATTTTTAGGCTGTCCTTTTGCGTCAGATCAAAATGGGTTACTTTTTAGAGATCCCTTCTGTTAGCAGCTCTGAGGACCCCCTTCCACATTCATGGATCATGCCAGCCCCAACAGCCATGGATTTTTCTGGGCGCAGACTTCCCCCGGTCCTCCAGCTCCCGCAGTGCGCATGTTTCTCTGTCCTGCCGGGACCAGAGACCTCACCTTATCCCAGGCGAAATCTGACCTTTCCGTGGTGGAGTGTAGAGCTCTGAATCCGCGTGTTTGCACCAATTGGGGACCGGTGTTCTGGGGTTCGCAGCTGTTCAGTGGGTGCCGCAGTTGTATATTTTCAGGCTTCCCATAACATCCACTTTCCCCTTCAAGATGGTGCGGTCTCTGCGTCTGAGCCAGTGGCTCTAGGAGGGAACCTAGCAGCAGTGAGGGCTGCCCAGTCAGGGGAGCCCCGTCCAGCAGTCCCCCACCTTCTCCTGGAGTGTAGCTGTCCCTTAACTCGCCAACAAACACTCCCCGTGCGACCCTCAGCTGTGCTTTCTATCTGCTCTGGGTCAAGGCTCGGGACACGTCTGTCTATTCCGCCGCCATTTTATTTTCTCTGGTTTTGTTTATTGTAGTAGTATTGATAAAGACATTCTGAGACTATTTTAGATATAAGACTGAGCAAATTAATACATATGATGTTTTTGGGAACCAGGATTTTCTCTGTGGGAGAAGGGACATACAAATATGGAATATGAAAAAGCAAGAAAAAACTCTGTAGATATGAGTTGGAATTGGAAGAATGGCTTGATTTCTTTAAAATGTGTGTGTCCATTTTTATATGCCTATGTGTTTTAATTTTTATATATTTATGTATATATGCATATTTGTATGCAAGTATATGTATATATTTCCTAGCTCTGCCTGAAAGAGCCAAGAAGCAAAGACCTCTCCCCCGACAGTAGGAGTGAGCATACATATAACCCAGATCTTGATCTCTACTACCATTCCCCCTAAAAGGAAAGTAGGGCTCATTAGAAAAATGGCTGATTTCAGAATTGAAGCAGGGTAGGTA
Organism: Cnephaeus nilssonii; assembly: GCF_951640355.1. Taxonomy (NCBI): domain Eukaryota; kingdom Metazoa; phylum Chordata; class Mammalia; order Chiroptera; family Vespertilionidae; genus Cnephaeus; species Cnephaeus nilssonii. The sequence continues at coordinate 55,094,816 of NC_137078.1, read as the reverse complement.
AAAAATAAACCTGCAACATCTTGTTATAAATGTTTCAAAAAAATGTCACAAGGACACAGAAACTAGTTTTGAAAGGTTTTCACTTGTTAAATATGGGAAAATTTAAACAACAAAAGAATTAAGTAGAGGAATAAATCCTAACCCATTGAAAATCATAGTAATTCACCAGTCCATACTGATGATACTGGAGGTGGGGGAAGAAAGGATTCTTGCTTACAGTAGAATGCTAAAGACAGACTGTTCTGGAGTTTAAAAAAATCACAAATTTTGCAGCCATCTTAGTGAAGATTGGATTAGGCAAGTATCATCAATAGCTGCTAATCTAGAGGGAAATTTTGCTTAGGAGCAGGATATATTTGTATGGTCTTTTAGTGTATTCCCACAGATTGCTTATGAGTTGCAAAGAGGAATAAAAAGCAATAAATACACAGAGGAGAATTCAGATAACACCCTGACCAGGTGATCAAAGCTAACATCTCCAATGAGGGACAGACAGAAGTCATGGGGCTCAAAATATGATACCCTGAGGACATAACATCACCTATGCATATGCTGGCTGAGAATAAATTTAATCACACAGAAACATAAGAAAATCATAAAATGACAAACTTTCTGGGTTTTTTTTTGTGTTTTTTTAAAAGGGAGGTAGGACTGTATTCTTCAAAAATGTTAATGTCATAAAACTATTCCAGACCAAAGGAGGCTGAGGAGACATGATAACTAAATACAGTTTGTGAACCTAGACTGGATCCTGAATGGAGGGGGGGATGCTATAAAGACATTAGTAGATCAACTGATAACATTGAATAGGGACAATAGATTATATAAATATTTGAGAGACTATCTCTCTTTTCAAGTAATACACATTGAAGCATTTAGGGGTAAAGGACCATGCTGTACAGCTATATACAACAAAGTAAAATGTTAACAATGGGCAGATCTGGATAAAGACTACATGGGTATTGATTTGTACCATTTTTTTTATTTTTGCAAATTTGAAATTATTTCTAAATAGAACGTCAATTCAAAATAGCATATTTTATACAAGTGTTAAAAATAACAGAAGATGATTTAAAACAATATTATTTAGGAATGGGACAATGAATGCAAATTATTATGGCAGTTAGAGAAATACTTCTATAAAACATATGCTGGATTTACTAAGTAAATAGGAAACAAGCTTTTAGTGCTGTACAATAGTTGTTTAAAGACACAGCTTAAATGTCTTCTCTTCCTAGTCCATCTGTTTCTAATGCCACAGGAAAAGTTATAAATATTTTGAAATGAATTAACTTGAAAAAAACAATTTAAAAGTTCTCATTCTTAAAAACAAATAGCACTGCTTATTCAATCAGTTATTATGTGGCATTTATTTGGCAAAAGTAAACAAGACTAATGCAGAAATAAATAACAAAACTAATTCCTTAGATGACTAGCAAGTCTAATGGAATCTATTTTCAAATAAGAAATACCTAAAAATATACACAACTAATTGTCTTAAGTGGGAAGTGATAATTAATGTTTAGTGTGAAGGGACAAACATCCTCCACCATTATGCCTTTGACAAGATATTTTTTCCCCTTTCAGTTGTGCATTGTTTATTTTGAGTGTTGTTCATGGCATCAGATGCCTTTTGTGTGCTTCTCACTTGTCTCTGAAGCCTTTGGCCACTTGTTCCAGCCCCAGGTGCTGAGCAACCAGCTGTGCAGGAACCGGGACCAGTTCCACAGCACAACCTGACATCACTTTGCCTTGTACCCTCGTCTGCATAGTCTCACCTTCTATTATTAGATGCTAATATGAGACCCCAAAGGCATGCTTAGTGTTCCCGCTGTGCAACTCAGACGGATGGAGAGAATTAATACCCCGCTGGGTGAAACTTGGACAATGGAAGATGGAGCCAATCTAGACAAACTGTTCTCAGAAAGAGCTTTTTACATGGCTTTTTGGTGGAAGGAACTATAAAATCTAGGAATTAATTAATAGCCAGAGGTGACCTGCTCAGCAATGCATCTTCTTAGATTGGCTCTCATGGTTTCCCTGCCTCCTTTTTCTTTTCCCTCATTCTTGCTCCCTGGGATTACAGTCTATAATAAAGTGATAGCATGTAAGCCTCACTTCAGGCTCTGATTTCTGGGGAATCCACGTTAATATACTTATTAGTTGCTCAATGAATATTTAAAAGTATGGGAAAATCAAAAGTACTTGGTTTATATTTTTATTTTGAGGCTTAGCACCCTCTAGTGGAAACTATTTTTCACTTTCAATCATACCAAGACAGCCCCCAAAAGGTTTTTGTTGTGTAGGGTTCAGCATTCCAAGGAAGAAATAGATCTGGCTGATACGACGAGAAATGAAGAGAGTTGCATTGCTGCATTGATCCATTCTAGGTGCCAGGTTCTTTACCTATTTCTGTTGATACTTGGAATAGGACTTATAAAATGGAAATACTTAAGACTTATTGAACCCACATCACATGATGTGAATTAAACATAGAAAAAAATAATTCTGATTATTTTACAGCAAGAGATTTGATGGACCTTCCAGATAATCTTCACCAAAAAATAGATAGATTCTCTTGAAATTATCTTATGTTGCCTTTGTCCTATGTGGTCTGTGTTTTTGTATCGAGCCTGTTGTTACTGAAAGCCCATAGGCTTGACCTCCGCCAATGTTCAGAACTAATTTTGAAGTACCCTTTCTTTATGAAACTTTGATTTTCTTAAATGTTTACCACATTCTGCGTGTTGTTAATCTCAGAAATTTTGTTCACCTCTAAGAGATAGTTATACTTTGTTTTCAGTACCCCTGTCCACTTATCCTTTTTTGTGGCATGAAACATGATTTTATTTTTGGAATTAGTAAATCTCCTCCATTTTAAGCCATGAACTTTTTGAAGATGACTTAAGCCTTAGATTCCAGGATATAATTAGCATATTTTATCGCCTTAGTAATAGCAATTGGTCCAGGATTGGGCATGTGCCCAAACCAAGACCATAAAGGCTAAAGAGATTTAATTTTGAATTTTTTATTTCATTTTGGGAGAAAATTTTCTGTTGTATTGAACTAGTATTGTGATGGTGTGAGCCTGAAGCCACCATGCAAAGTCTGAGAATGTAGCCAATCCAGAGAAAGTAGAATTGAGAGATGGATCCTGGTGATATCATCTGGTTCTTAAATGAGGCCAGTGGTGAAGTCAGGCCTTCTTATAGATTTTACAATTATGTAAGCCAATATCTTCTCTACTTTGTTTAAGCTAGATTAATTGGGCTTTTTAATTACTTAAAACAAAAAGATTCCTAATTGGTAAACTATTTAATTCTGAACTCACAGTCTTGTCCTCCAACTTGATTCTCTTTTCATATTCATTATTCTAGCAAATGCCATTATCATTCATCCAGTTGTGCTAGCTAGAAACCAGGGAGTCATCTTGACACCTTAGGATAATGAAAATTTATGTGAGAAGGTCTGGCTTTCACCCACCTGTTTAGTCTCATCCTATGCCCCTACCCCAACCAGTCAGGGCCACTGTACATGTTGATTCGTCTGCCTGATGTTCTCTCCTCTTTTCAGTTCTTAATTCTGATCTACTTGTGCAAATAAACCTCCTCTGGTCCCTTTGATTAAGTTCAATAATACTATTATAGCCTTTCATATCACTATGTGCTTATTTGAGGTCTGTCTCAAATTAGGGGTGATTCTTCTTTCTTGAGCACATTATTAGTATTATTTTAAAATATATTTTTATTGATTTCAGAGAGGAAGGGAGAGAGAGAAAGAGAGAGAGAGAGAGAGAGAGAGAGAGAAATGATGAGAGAGGATCATTGATTGGATGCCTCCTGTATACCCCCTGCTGGGGATCAAGCCTGAAACTGGGCATGTGTCATGACCAGGAACCGAACTGTGACCTCTTGGTTCATAGGTTGACCTGGTTCATAGGTCACCAGCCAAGCTATTATTATTATTGTTGTTGTTGTTATTTTTAACAAGAATGAGATGTTAGGACAGAAACCAGTCAAAAATTTTTTTTCACATCCTTTTTATGAAGTATGAAAAGCTGTGTTCAAACTACTCTTAAATAGTACCTGTACTGTCATTTGTCTGAAAGTGGTCCTGATTCAGAGCAGGTGCTGATAGGACAGACATATGGTTGAATGGTGAGAGGAAGCAGTGAGGTGGGAGAAGGTGAATGTGAAAAAGAGTTGATGTAGATCAGATAGACCAGGTGTCCTAGTTGTTGTGTGTTGTTGTTGTTGTTGTTGTTGTTGTTGTTTTTTAATATAACCTGCAGAATTGGAAGAAGTTGATCTTATTAATCCTGGCTTGAAGCACAAGCTTTGTGATTTCTCTCTAATGTCCAAGTATGATACCATCATCCTAGAATAGACTTAATAGATCTTGTAGCAGCTAATGGAATGTGTTGCTCATATCTCCCTTAAAGTGAGAACATGCTGCAAAGAGAATAGTTAACTGAGAGCCTCCAGATGCTGTACTTTTGGGATCCATTGATGTGTCCATGAGAAAGAGGTTGTGTGCTCCCTGGGCTGCTCTAAGCCAATAACTGAGCATGGCAGATATACTAGGGTTGAGCCATGCTTGCCCAACAAAGGACTCTTCTAATGGGCATACTTTGCTCCCGGGTGCTCCATTGGCCTGGTCTAGACTTTCTGAGATCTGCATGCAGTCTGGGGGGCTCTGTCTACCCACTCATCCTTCCTTCCTCTCTCCTCTCACAAGTGTCCAAGAGCACCATGTTCTGAATGCTTTTCCCCTCCACTCATCCTTCTCCTTCAGTTTTTATAGTTGTTACCTCCCACTTAACCATTTGCATCTTTAATTCTATCTGGTCATGTGCTTCTTAGAGGATCTGTACTGACATACACATTCAGTTGGGAGTTGCATGTAGAAGAAAGGGGTGTGGAATGTTTTCCTCTCTTCTTTTGCCCTATCTGGAGGGAAGAGAGAAGAAAAAGTGTTGGGGGAGTAGATCCTTTCTTGACCATCTGGATGTTGGTAATGGCTGTATACTTCTCAATTGATCATCACCATTTATTACATTCATTCCAAATCTCCTGATGAGGGAGACCAGTAGATCTAGATGGTGATGGACTTATCTCTGAGCAGCTGCCTAGGCAGCTGTGGTGTCTGTGAAGTTTTTGGCTGCATTTTCTATCTGACAGCCATCTTACCAACAACTCTGAGAACATGGTCCATTTGGCAAAAGCCTTTACTTACATTCCTATCCATCTTTTGATGTCCCTGTCTTCCTGATCCTGAGATTGGTGGGTATGGTTTTGATCCAATTATTCATGCCTTTCAGGAAACATGATGTGTGTGTGGGGTGGAAGTAGTGTTGAGGCCTGAACCTTGCTCCCTTCTGCCTGACTGTCAATACTCATTCCTCCCTCCCAAAATTCCTTTCCCAAAGTTTTGGTAGCAAACCCTGAGTGAGGCTCAGCAGTCAAGCACTTGGCAAGCACGATGAGTCTCCTCCTCTTGCAATTCCACTACAACTATAAACCTCATGGAGTCCCAAGCCAGGAATGAGGAGTGGGAATTCACACAACAAACTGTAACATCCAGGAACTTGAATGTCATCAAAAGAGAACTTTTCTTGTTCTTCAGCTCATTTTTATTTATATCTCTCTTCCCCTAGCAAAGATTTGCTCAGACTTTCCTTTTGGGTTCACATGGTAAATTCTTCTTTGAGCTTAATCTCTTAATCTAGGAAATTTTGGAGTGGGGATAGGAAGATCCAGGAGAGGAAAGTAAAATTGTTGTCTTAAGTGGTTGATGCAGATTAAATGTATGTCTTGCAAATTACATACAGTGCCAACCTTAGTTGAGTTATGAGGATTAAATAAGATAATACATGTAGAGTGTTTAGAATATGATCTACACAGAATAAATAATCAGTAATATTACTTTTCATTGATAAGAAAATTTAGCTGAAAATAGAAAACAATTTAATTGCCCTAGCCAGTTTGGCTCAGTGGATAGAGCATCGGCCCACGGACTGAAGGGTCCCAGGTTCGATTCCAGTCAAGGGTACCTTGGAGTTAGAAAATCACAGCCTACCACCTGCCTTTGCAAGTAAAATTTCATTGGAACACAGCCATTGTGATTGGTTCATTTATGCATTATCCATAGCTGCTTTTGCCTTACAGTGACAGAGTTTAGTAGTTGTGATACCAACCATATGGCCTTCAAGTTGAAAATATTTCCTATCAGGGCATTAATCTTGCTGAAATAACCCACTCTTTTAACTTTTTTCATTTTGTACAACTCCTCAGAGAGCCCTTCTAGTTGTTAGATGGGATGCTATCTAATTCATGAATCACTTAATAAAGCCAATTGGATCTTAAAAAACAAAAACAAAGAAGTAAACAAATAAAATATTTCCTATCTGGCCCTTTACTGAAAAAAACTTTTCTATTTCTGTTCTTCAGTGTAATTATTTCTGCATAAGAATGTCCCCAACCAAAACACACAGGTGAACTTCTCAGACCTTCTCTTAGAGACAGATTTCTGGCCACTTCTGAAGAGAAGGAATGGGGACATACATTTATTTTCTAGATTATTCTAATTGGTTATAGGAGCAGGGAGAATGAGCAACAGTCAATGCTGCTGCCAGAAAATCTACCATCTCCTATCCCTTCGCCCCATTACAAGTTTATTTTTAAATATGTGGGCTTTAGGACCCAGTTTCCATCTTCTTTTTAGATTATATTAATGTGATACTACCAATTTGACTGGAAAGAAAGAGAAGGATGGTCAGATTTTTTTCTTTCATCTATTTTTTGCTTCCATTTGGCAGATTTTCCTCTCAGCTTTGGGATTCAGCACTTTCTATGCTCTTTTAATATTAATAATCTACACAGCAGGGGGCAGCTTTTGAAGTCTGCCTGAAGTTTTGCAATTGCTACTGCTCACATTTGCTTCAGAGTTTTTTGTTTTTTTTACCAGTGGATTGAGTATGACAGACTTTCTCACTATCTCCTTCATAGGTCTTATCTTCAACTTCATATTTTCCTTTTGTCTCTCTCAGCAGTGTTCGTAAATTTTTAAAAATCTCTATTTTCTAGTTCACTAAATCTCTCCATTGCAGAATCTAATCTATTGCTTTTTAATTTGTTTCTTTATTTCACGAATCTTTATTTGATTCTGTTATATTTCTAGGTGGCAAGTTCTAAGCCTATTGTGTATTTTTAATACTTTCAATATGCTATTTTTGAAGCATCCTATCTAATAAAAGAGTAATATGCAAATTGATCGTCACTCCAATTCACAAGATGGCTGCCCCATGTGGTCAAAGATGGCTGCCCCCATGTGGACACAAGATGGCCACCACGAGAAGACCAGCAGGGGCAGGCAGTTGGGAGGGACCAGGCCTGCAAGGGAGGGCAGTTGTGGGCGATCAGGCCAGCCGGAGAGGGCATTTGGGAGGGACCAGGCTGGCAGAGGAGGGATGTTGGGGGCAATTGGGCTGACAGGGGAGCAGTTAGGCATCAATCAGGCTGGCAGGGGAGTGGTTAGGGGGTTATCAGGCTAGCAGGCAGAAGCAGTTAGGTGCAATCAGGAAGGCAGGCAGGCAGGCTAGCAGTTGGGAGCCAGCAGTCCTGGATTGTGAGAGGGATGACTGACTGCCCATTTAGGCCCGATCCCACCTAAACAGGCAGTCGGACATCCCTCGAGGGGTCCCAGATTGGAGAGGGTGCAGGCTGGCTGAGGGACCCCCCCCCCATGCACGAATTTCATGCACCGGGCCTCTAGTTTTAAACATAATTATTTAATGCTTTGGGTCTGACTATCCCAATATATAGTCTTTGTTGTCTTATTTTGCTATTTGTTCTGTCTGACAGCTTTTATTCATCATATTTTATTTCCTTCTCAGTTTTATCATTTTTATTGTAAAGTTCATATCTTAGAAAATTATCTCTGAGAATATTCTTTGATTATGTGAGTAAAATTAATTCCTCTAGAGTGAATTTGATTTTTCTGCCAGGTTTCTAGAAGTACTCAAATTACCCTTGGCCTAGGTTTTTTAAATAAATGGGTAATATGGCTTTTGGCTCTCAAATCATGAGAATGCAGATTTATATGAGGACTTCTCTCTCTCTCTCTCTCTCTCTCTCTCTCTCTCTCTCTCTCTCTCTCTCTTTATTGATTAAGGTATTACGTATGTGTTCTTATCCCTCCAATGCCCCTCCCACACACTCATCCCCTCACCCCCCTGGTGTCTGTGTCCATTGGTTAGGCTTATATGCATTCATACAAGTCCTTTGATTGAAAATCTCTCTCTCTCTCTCTCTCTCTCTCTCTCTCTCTCTCTCTCTCTCTCTCTTTTTAATGCAGGTGCTGGTTCTGCAGGTCTAGGATAGGGTCTGAGATTCCACATTTCTTTTTTTTTAAATATATATTTTTTATTGATTTCAGAGAGGAAGGGAGAGGGAGAGAGAGATAAAAACATCAATGGTGAGAGAGAATCATTGATCAGCTGCCTCTTGCACGCCCCCTACTGGGAATCAAGCCTGCAACCCAAGCATGTGCCCTTGACTGGAAGTGAACCTGGGACCCTTCAGTCCGAAGGCCAATGCTCTATCCACTGAACCAAACCAGCCAGGGCGAGGACTTCTCTTTGGAGACATTTATTTTTCTTCTGTTCTTCATATTTTTCCTTTTCACGCAAAGCTAAGGTTGAGAGTGTCTGTATATGTAGAGGTAGTTTCTAGTTCAACCAGTGAGGTTATTGCCCTTTAGTGGTCCTGACTTCATTAAGAGGTCTTTCATCCAACCTCCCACTCTGCTTAGGCTCCTGTTTACTGTCATTAGCCCCTTTAAATTCAGGTTTTAGGCCCAGCCAGCATGACTCAGTAGTTGAGCATTGACCTGTGAACCAGAAGGTTATGGTTCGATTCCCAGTCAGGGCATATGCCCGGGTTGTGGGATTGATTCCCAGTAGGGGACATGCAGGAAGCAGCCGATCAATGAGTCTCTCTCATCATTGATGTTTCTATCTCTCTCTCCCTCTCCCTTCCTCACTGAAATCAATAAAAGTATATTTAATTCAGATTTTAAACCACCAGGAGTCAGTAAGTGCTTCCGAGGAAAATGTTGGCTCTGGCACTAACTTAAATTTTTGTGCATTGTGGGAGTCCTCTGAACAATTCTGTTCCTTCCACCAGCTGTTATATATCCAAAATTTTGTTACATTAAGAATTTTTTTTAGCATTTTCTGTTGTGCCGTCTGGAAGGGATTTCACTGCTCAGGTTTAGACATATTGCCAGAAATGCTCATTTATTTTAAAAGACTATTTTTATCTAATCTCATATGTTGATATCTTTCTCCCTTCTTTCCCTACAACATCTTTTAATTTTTCCTTCAATCATCATGTTTTCTATTTTCATCCTTTAAACTCCTCTACACCTTATACTCAGACTATTGCAAGGACCTCCAATAGAGACCTCAACTCTGACATCGCTTTCAAGTTTATCCTGCATGTCATAGCCAGAAATCTATCTAGATAAACAAAATGCAAAATAGCAGCAGCATTTTGTTTCAGCATCTTGGAAAACAGCTCAGAATAGATCATCAGCAATCCAAGAAGAGGAGATTATGTTGTTGGAGGAAACCTATAAGTAAATGTGTGTGTGTGTGTGTGTGTGTGTGTGTGTGTGTAGGACAATCAGATAAGTCAAGAGGCTGCCTCTAGGATCAGAGAGAAAGGAGAGATCAAAGCTGACTGGATAAAGGAGTGGGATACTCAATGGCTTTACAAAAAAAGATGGTTTCTCAGTCAAGTCTTAAAGTAGTTGTTATCCAGATGAAAAGAGGGCAAGAAAAGGTATTATGGGAGCAGAAACAGTATGTGCAAAGACACCACTGCTTATGGTTTATTTGGAAACAGGAAAGTTGAATGAAGTGTTGAATAGAGGACACTCCAATGGTAGAAGATTTAGTTGCAATGTGGATTTCTGTTCTGCAGAAATATTAAACAAGGATAACACTTCTCCAGTTCTTTCCTATATTTTGTCATAGTTCACCAACCCAACAGATTGATAGAGAGGTAGTCATTTAACATTAAAGAAAGTTAAATTGTCTTTACTGTATCTTTCTAGATGGGTTTTGAGTTTCTCCTTGAATGCCTTTAGTAATAGACATCATGGAGCAAATTGTCTGGGTTGAAATACTAGCTCACTGCTATAGTAGACCAAGGCAGACCTGTGGCTCTAAAGACTCAAATGGGCACACTGCTCAAGCAAGAACCAACATATGAAAACAATTACATTCGGTAACAGTGGCTCAACCAGAAATTATGAATCTGGGACCTCCATACAAGGGCCTAAACAATATGATTCCTTCCCAACCTAAAAAGAAATAAAGGGCAAGTATAGTTTTGCAAATTCTTCCAAAGGGGAGGATCTGCACAACACATGACGTGCTGAAACTACTCTACTTTTTAAAAAATACATATTTTTTTATTGATTTCAGAAAGGAAGGGAGAGGGAGAGAGAGAGATAGAAACATCAATGATGAGAGAATCATTGATTGGCTGCCTCCCGCAAGTCCCACACTGGGGATCGAGCCCGCAAACTGGGAATGTGCCCTGACTGGGAATCGAGTCATGACCTCCTGGTTCATAGGTCAATGCTCAACCACTGAGCCAGGCCAGCTGGGTGAAACTATTCTACTTTTGGCATGCTTCCTGGAAAGATTGCACTAGAGAGACTTATTTCCTTCCCATCTTGTTCTTAGATGTATTTTTTTTGCATTGCTTACTAGTTGAAGCAATAGTAAAACAACAAGAAAGTTAACCTTAGCTCACTCAGGGTAATCAGTCTCATTAATCTGAACTCAGACCAGCCTTTGCATAGCTTAATCACTTACAAATTATGATTTGCTCATTTGTAAAATGGGACTGATTTGTGGATTGAATGAGATAATGATTGCAAAGTGCCTGGATCATAGAGAGTATGAACTAAGGCTGATATTATTATTAAGTCACTATTTCACATGGTTACCCCTTCCACCTGCACCTGTTCTTTTTTATCCAGAATCAGAGAGCCATATCTATAAACTCTACAGCTTGGTTATGGTTCCAAGGTTTTGTAGAATGAATCAAATTTATCCTTCACAGCTATTCTATTTTCACGTTGTATCATTCAATTTATATATCTAAAATCTAGTCCCTCAGTCTTCCACATGTTAGTCCCTGACCCTCTAAATACATTTGTCACAAATGGGAGATACTACTAGCATCTAGTGGACAGAGGCCATGGATACTGCTAAACATCATACAATACACAGAATAGCCTCCTACAACAAAGAATTATTAGGTCCAAAATGTGCTGAGATTGAGAAACTCTCATTTAGAATTTAGCTTTATTGATTTACGATCAGTTAAGAGAAGGTCTAAAAATGTACCAAAGTAAGCTGATTGTCTTTTCTCTCTGTGTTTTTTTTTTCTGTTAATGGACCCAGCTTTTAAATAAAAGAGCACTTGAGCTGAAAAACAAACAAACAAAAACAAAAACAAAAAACAACAACCCATGCACAAATAAAACCTTATAGCCCATCTCCTTTTAGTACCAGAGTTCCTTATACTTGTATTGACAGGTGTTAGCCAAGTACCAGCTACCCTCCTCCTTAGCTGGGATAAAGTTGTACTCATTACATATTCATGCTTGCAATGTCATTCTTCACTGAAGAAATTCAGGGCACATCATTAATTAAAGCAATGAATTCCCCAGAAACAACACTAATTAAACCTCAAAATCAAAACAGCATAAAAAGCAGACCTAATTTTTCCATCCTATCTGAGCAACTGAGAAAAATCATATGGCTTTATTAGGCTAAGTGGGGTATGGTAGGATTTATCAAAAAGGCAGCCCAGTCACCTTCATTTCTTCTTTCTTCTTCTTGTTTCTTGCTCCTAGTTCCAAAAATAAACCATAAGCAAAGCTGCCAAGAAGCAAATAGCTGGTTGATAGTGGTAGTGCTGTCATTTAGATGGTATGTTTTATCTTCTGTGAAGAAGTGGTGGAATTCCAGAGCAGCAGGAGGGTTAGAGTTTAAGGAAACAGAAATCCACTCTGCTAACCTAGACAACCTTGGTCCTCTGCTTTTCTACTCCATACTTGATACTTGGGCAACCTCATAGTTTAACTCCCACATATTTGCTGATTACTTTAATGTCTATATTTTTTTTTCATTATAGGAACTGTGCTGAAAGCTTTGCATGCCTTACCTTTTTTTAATCCTTCAATAGCCCAATGTACTGATATTCACATTTTCTAGATTATGAAACGAATGTTTAGAGAAGTAAGTATTTTGTCCAAGATTATATGTATAGTTAGTGCAAAAGCTCCAGCTCAAATCTTTTATTCCCTGTTTATTTTCAATCACACTGATTCAGGTTCCCATTGTTTCTCATCAGAATTATTGACCCAGTTTCCTAACTGGACTCCCTGGTCTTGCTTCCTTTCATGCCATCCTACACTCTGCAACCAAGATAATCTTTCTAAAATGCAGACCTAGTAACTCCCTTAGTTAGTCTAACTAAATGGTTGGTGGTTCCTTGGATTCATCAGGCTTCACGTCCTTACCATGTTGTTTCCCTAACTGACATTTATTTGCCTTACAAATTAGCTGAAAGGGTTGGCCATATTGACTAGAAAGGTAGCCATACCTTTCTTAAAATGCAGACTAAGTTACTTGCCTTAATAACATCTGTAAAAAGAGAGAGAGAGAGAGAGAGAGAGAGAGAGAGAGAGAGAGAGAGAGAGAGAGAGAGAAGTTAAACTTTTGAATAATCCAAGCATGTTTGTGAAATAATTTGCCATCCACAACATTGAAATACTGTTTTTACTTTTATCAATTATGCCATTAAAGGGACTTCACTAGGCCTTATCACTTTAGCAATGGACTGTAATGAAGTTTACCACTTTTCCATTTACCTTGTCTCTAAGATGTCAAAATTTTAATTTTTTTAGTGTTCTGAAGGCACCTCAAAATCATATTTCATTCATCTTCTTTACCCTGAAAAATTAAACACATCTTCAGAGTACATATATCTGTGAGTATACCAATTGGTACCTCTCTCTTGTCTTCTCATTAGGTGGTTTAAGTCCACTAATATTTTTACCTATTTAGTCCAATCCTTTGGGAGGTGCTGCACTCAGGAAAGTCCAGTCCCTTTGAATCTGTCTTACTTGCCTTTCTTGAAGGACATACATGAGACTGGAAAGTATATCCCATGGCAACTCATAAAATCCCTGGCTACTTTCTATAGTGCCAATAACTTTCCACTAGTCTATGCCATTCCATCCCTACACTCCCTGCTAATATCCTCCCTCAATTCTTTTTGCTCCCTGACTTCCTCTCCACCCACCTATTCCATCAGTTTGCAGCTCTCTCCAGATAATAACCCAGGCAGCTGTTGTACTTTCTTTACCTCCCACCTTCTGGGGACTCCATACATGAACTCAAAGTATTAGCCTGGCAATATTGTGAGAGCAGGAGGACAGGGGACAAAGAGGGCAAAACCAGGTCACTTGATATTTTAATAGCTCAGTCCATCACAATTACAGTATTTTGCTTCTACTTGGTAATTATGATTTTGGTAATGTGAGGAACCTCAGACATCAGATAGCCCACTTTTCTAATATATAGATGAGGAGACAACAGATGCTCAAATAGGTGTAGCTTGCCCATGGTCACACCAATGGTCAATATCATAGATAAGCCAGATCTTCTGACTTGGAGTTCAGGATAGCTTCTAGTATTCTATGCTGTTTAAACTCCTCACTTAGTGCTAAGTGCAGTACCTTTTGCAAAATATGGACTAGGTGACTGTGGAAGCAAACAAAAAAGATACAATTTAATGATTGCAGTTAAAGGAGGATCCTTCTCTCCAATGCACCAGGACAGAGGAACCAGGTAGAGAAGCAAAATCAGGTCTGCCTGCCAATCTGTTTAGGCTGTTTTAATTATGATATTTCATTATGGATTACCTGGGGGTTCTACTATTGTATTTTAATAATATAGTGAACCTTTAAAATGAAGGTAAACACATCCCACCTTACCCCAAATGGCCTTTTTAGTTTTCATTGGGTGTGCTTTAATGTAATAAAAATAATAACAACAATACTAATAGTACCATTACTGATTGCATACTATATGCCAGGGCTCCCATTAAATATGTATATTCTCCCATTTAAGTTAATTTTCAAAATGACTCCATGAAATGTGAATATATGTATCTACAGATTAGGAAACTGAGGCTCAGAGAAATAAGATAAGTTATGTCACTCAGTAAATAGCAGAGTCAAGGTTTAAACCCAGGCCGTCTGGTCTCCAATAGTCTTCTCTTTTACTCCCTGCCATACAAGCAGGAGATGACTCTACTTCCCTCATTTGCCTTGTCCCAGTGTAGTTCATTCTTTCATTCAAGGAGCTTTTATTTGTGAGCATTGGAACAGGTGATAGGAACACAAAGCTGAACAAAACATTTTTCTGCTTTAAAGGAGATTGTACAAGTCAGCAACTGAAGTGCAGCATAAGGAAGTGCTTTCCTAGAGGTACAGATGTGATACTCAGGGCACCAGGGGGACATCAAAACCAGAGGGAACGGGGATGGCCAGGCAATGCTTGCAGGGAGAGGGACTTTGGGCTGAATATTTCAGGAGAAATATGTGTGAATTAGGGACCAGTGTGTGTGAGGACATGGAACATGGTGAACTTACGGAGGACATGGAACATGGTGAACTTAAGGAGTGGTGAGTAATTCAGACTGGAGGGAGGAGGCCAAGTGGGGCTCAGCAGAGAGAGCTGGAGAGGCAGTCCGGGTTGGTGCTGCACAGCTGTTTGAACAATGTTGAGTGGTTTGGAATTGATCCTGAGTATGATGAGAAGCCACAGCCAAACTTTTATCAGAGAAATGAAGTAGTCAGAGATGGTGTAGGGAATGTACTTGTAATTGGGTGGGGTTGTGGAAGATAGAACGGCGGGATAAAGTGTTAGGTGGGGATGGGAGACTGGGGACTGGGCCACTATAGGAGATACTGCTGTAATCCAGGTTAAGAGGGAGGAGAGTGGAATTGAGGCCCATCGAAGGGAAAATAAAAAGGAGAAAATGGGTTTCCAAGATCTGAAACATCTTCTTTTGGCTGCCATGGAGACTGACCAGGTGTCCAAAGTTGTTTGCTTCACTGACATTTGACTCTGCCCCTTGCTCAAGGAGACTTCCCTGCATGTGCTGTCTATTGAAAAAGAAGAAACAAGCCCAAATGTGAAATGAACCACAAAAAACTATGACTAAAAAAGAATCAGCCAAAGGACCTGAAGGAGGTCAATCTTTTTCTTTTCACCCTAAGCCTTGTGTCCCTGTTCCCTCTCCAGTCTTTCCCTTTGCCTCCTCACTCTTTACCTGCCTCCATGACTTTAACACACAGTGCCCATGGTTAAAGATCTCAGGAGGGCAAGAAGCTGAAAGTACAGCCCAGCTTAACTCCAGAATATGGGCATTGCAAAGCTTGGCCTTTGAAAAAGAGCTGCGTCTTGATCCAAATACACTGCGTGGGGGGAGAGGTGAATTAGGGGAAGCTCAGCTTTTGCTGCCATAATGTTTCTTCAACAAGCCTAAGTACTGCTTGAGAATAGTATCTATGTTTTTCTATTGATATATGGCTATTAGTCTGGACCCAGGCCCGTGAAGTTGCTGGATGCTAATGACCTTTTGTTTAGAAAACATCTAAAATAAGGTTCTCAAATTATGCAATCCCCATTGCCAAAAAGCTTTCTGTGGCCTTTTGAGCAAAATGAAGAAAAATGGCACATAAATTCACATCCATTTTTCAATGTAAATCGCCATTTTATTAAGAATGGAATCTACAACAAGGCAATCATAATTTAAATTAATGAACCCTCAAGTAATGCTTGATGTTGCCAATTATTTTTTCATATAATATGAAATCTCTGGGTTCATAAATAACATTCTTTCCCTATTCAGGAAAAACCATGCTCAGCAATGTGTTATTCATGACTTAATTATTCTATAGATGCTTCATTCATATGCATGCAGATATATCTGGCAGCATTGCATTTTAATGAAGATGCTGAAAGGCAGCAGGCTATAATTTCTAACAGAGAATTCTGTCAGGATTGAACAATAGCAGCGCCTGGAGAGGACTGGGAAATAGCATAGCCCAGAAAGAAAATTAAAAATCCATTTAAATATTTTAATTATAATCTTCATTAGTGAAATTTTGAAATCCTTTTGCACATCCAGAGCTTCTATAGTTTAGGAGCTATTTTTGTTGGAGGAGAATCATTTTGAGGAAGAAAAATATTTTCAAGATTCCATGGATTGAGGTACAATCTCTTCCTTGGGAGCACAGGACTAGGTCTCTGCCCCTATCCCCTGTACCTGCTTAGCCTGACTTATTTTCATTGAAGTACTGGGGTCAAAATAACCCATTAGTTCAACCTTGCAAGGGACAATGAGAGGAAAAAGGGGGAGGAGGATTTATTTCAGGGTTTTTGTGTGTGTGTGTGTGTGTGTGTGTGTGTGTGTGTGTGCTGAATACACGTATATGAGGTGTAGTATTTTAGCACTAGTTGGATGCCCCTCAAATTCCCATCCTTTGACCTTTCATAAAGCTCAGTTTGACTAGAAACAATTAAGACTTACTTCAAATATGAGGACTGCCAGAGTTTTTTGTTGTTGTTGCTGTTGTTATTTTTTTTAATCCTCACTCCAGGATATTTTTTCCATTGATTTTTAGAGAGAGAGTAATATATATAGAGAGAGAATTCTATTTTCCCCATTGATTTTTAGAGAGAGTGGAAGGGAGGGAGGAGAGAGAGAAAAGCACTGCTGTGAGAGAGACACATCCATTGATTGCCTCCCACATGCGCCCTGGCACATACCTGCAGGTAAGTGCCCTTGACTTGGAATTGAACCCCCCACTCTTCGGTTTGTGGGCTGGTGCTTTAACCAGTGAGTCACACTGGCCAGGGTAAGGATTGCCACAGTTTTGTTATGGTTTCTCTCTCATTTTCCTAGGAATAAATATCAGAGAAAATGATAGCATTGTTAAAAGCACAGGAAATAGCTAAGTAAATTGTGAAACAGGTCATAATTCTACTTGCTCTATTATAGAATAAAAGCAAAATAGAAACCTATCACTACATGTTCAGGTATTTTAGGAGAACCATGAATATGCAAGTGACAGGGTGTTTGGGGCATTTAGGAAGGTGTGGCATTTTCTGGAAGGGCGATGAATAAGAGGAGCAGCTGTCTATGCAATACCTGGGTTTCCTCCCACTCCTTTGAAACTGCTCTTGTTCTGGTCAATAGTGTTCTTTGTGTAGTCAAATTCAGTGCACACTTTGCTGTCTTCCTTTGACTTTACTTCTCTCTATCTAATTTAACATGAATGACAGCTTCCTTTCTTCAAACATGCTTCTCTCATGACTCTTGATGCAATTCATTTCTACTTTTTAGCTTCTTGTACTAGTATTTCCCCCCTTTTTTCTTTTTTCTTTTTTATTGTTGACCTTTGGTAAATAGAATTTAACATTTCTTATGTACTTGAATTTTTCATCTTTTTCTGTAATTTACATCTTTGATGAAGGAATTCCTTACATTGAAAAGTTTCTATTTGCTTGTCATATTTCGAGGTAGAAACCCAACCTCTTTCTCCCCTATATGTATGACCATTTGTTCTAGAATTATTAATTGAATAGATCTTCTTTTCACCAATGGTCTGTAAAGCCAGCTCTATTGTATACCAACAATTTATTTAAGTATGGATCTATTTGTTTCCTGTTACTGCATAACAAATTTGCATTTTAAAACAACACCCATTTACTTACACCCAGTAGATCAGAAGTCCAGGCAGGCTTTACACCATTGTAATGAGCTAGTTATTTATAATAGGAAAGGAGCAAAGAGAGAAGGCCAGACATTATAGGCATGTCATTTGGCCAGCTGCAATTTCACACTCCCCAGGGAACACTGGCCTATTCCCTGCAAAATGTTGGGGGGAAGGGATCTAACAAAAGGAAGATAGGTAGACACATGCCAAATAAAATTGGGGTGACATAGGGAAGGTACTTACTTGTCTGTCAATCACACTTGGGGACAGAAATGTTTGGCCAGAATGGGTGCAGCCACTGCAAGCTCGTGAAAACTTGGGAATACATAATCCCCTAAACACAGAAGTTTGCTCTCTTAGTTCTCTTGTTGCTCCCTATTTCTGTTGTTCATGTGACTTTTGGCTCTTGGTTCTCTTGCACTTATTTGTCCATATGACCCATGGCCATATAGACCCCACATGCAATGAACTAATGGACTGCAGTGAGAAACAGAAGCTAAGCTAACCTGATGCTGGACTGAACCTGGTTCCAATATGGAATGGAAACTGGATACTGGCTTGGATTCTACTAGTAGCTCTACTGAAGCCCCAGCTACACTTATTTTATGACTAGACTAAGGGAATTGGGACTTTGGAAACCCAGGGGTGCAATTCCATGGAAATAAGCCTTTCTACTATATCTCATCTTCCTGTGGGGAAATGCCTGTTCCAGCAGTATCCCAATAATCACGCGCCCACTAGCAACTGGGGAGATGATCCCTTCTTCTCTCCTCTAACAGGCTCACCTGGGTTCTCATAAGTGTTGAAACTGGTGTTGGCTGGGCCAGGCTTTCATCTGCAGGTTTTGGAGCATAACCTGCTTTCAAGCTCATCAGGAAGTTGGAAGAATTCAGTTCCTTGAGGCTATAGGATTGAGGTCCCTGATTCCTTGACTATGAGCCTGGGGCTACTCTCAGCAACTCAAGGCCACCCATATTCCCTGTGGCCCCTCCCATCTTCAAAGCCAGCAACCACATGTCAAATACTTCTCAAGCTTCCAATCTCCGAGTTCCTTATCTTCCACCAGTCAGAGAAAGATCTTTTTTTGAAGCGCTTATATGAATATATTAGCTATATCCAGGTAATCCTCATTTTTCCACATAGTGTAACATAATCATGGGAAGGATATTTTATCATATTCTACCTTAATCAAAGTGGAGGATATTATACAAGACAAGAATCATTAGGAGTAATTCTTAGAATTTTACCTATCACAATCTGTGGGCTTTCTAACCATTGGTTTATCCCTGTGCCAGTATCCACATTGTCTAATCAAGTTATATCAAGAATCCCACTGATATTTTAACTAGAATTACATTGGATTTATATGGTTCTGTCTTTTTGATATTGAATCTTTTTATTAAAAAGACTAGTGGCCTGGTGCATGAAATTCGTGCACATTAAAAGGGAATTAATTAGAAGACATATTTTAATATTGCTATTTGCCCTTTCTCTTGCCAGAGATGAGAGAAAATTAGTAAAATGTATATAAAATCTCCCTCCTGTCAGAGTCTGGGGCATATCATGGGACCTAGAGTCAAGTCCCCGCCCACCACCCGCACGCACTTTGAAAATGCGGGAGACCCAGGCCCGGCTGGCCCCACCCCCGTCAAACCCCTCTGGGTAGGGGGCGCAGCCTCAGGTCCCCGGATCCAGCGCCGGGTGGGGGGCACAGTCTCAGGTCCCCTGTCAAGCCCCACTGGGCGGGGGCGCAGCCTCAGGTCCCCATTAAGCCCTGCTGGGTGAGGGGTGTGGCCTGAGGTCCCCTGTCAAACTCAGCCCCTTCCCCCCCCCCCCCCCCCCAGCATCATGTCAGTGCTGAATGGGACGCATGCAGGCAGTATGACGTTAGCGCTGGGGGCGGAAGTCCCCGCCCCTGTCCCCGTCCCCGCCCACAGACTGGTTGTGACTGGGACACTGTAACAGACAAATGAGCATATTACCTCTTTATATGTATAGATATGATATATCTCGTTATTTATAATTTTGTCCATAAATCGTGCATATCTCCCTTTTTATATGTCATAATGAAACATTACAATGATTTCTGGCCCAAACAAAAATTTTGATTTGAAGTGGGACTTTTGGAATGGTTGAGTGAAGAGGTACACAAATCCTCTCCCCGCAAAACCAACTTTAAAACCAGACAAAACTCAAAAACAGCCACTTCAGGGTTTTAGAAATTGACCAAAGGCATCCCTCTAATTGACAAGAATTTAGTCAAGTAAAACGAAGCATCAGTAATCACAGTGGGAGCCTGCGGCATTTTATCCCCAGGCTTCTGCCATTCCTGCCCCCATCTCTGCTGTTCAGTCATTTTCCTAGGGCAGGGCGAGCTCTGAGCACTGAAAGCCTTTTTACTAGAGATTTGTTTTAGAGCGCAGTTAGCCTAGGGCATTTTCAAAAATGATAGTAGGAAAATCTAGGGAAAATCGCAAACAATTTAAGCAAGCTGATATTGCTGCTTTGTGAGGTCACAATACTACTTGGGCAAGCAACAGACTGATAGATGGGCCAGGAAATTGAAAGGGAAATCCAGAGATTGAGATAGTGATAGGCCTTCATGTGTGTCCACTTAGCTCTGGTGATTTAGAAGAGGGTATGCATGCCTAAGAATGTACACACACACAGGAACGATCAAATAGGGCTCAGCTATCTACTTTTCCCTGACAAATGGGAGATCTTGAGTAGGCAGAAAGAATAAGCTAGAGCAGACCTGCAAACTGCTTGAACTTTGATTATATTCCTTAAAAACACACAGCTCCATTGGCAAAGAGTGGAAGTCTTTCTAGTTCCAAATGTTTATTCACAACATCTAAGCAATCATTGGCTGACCACTAAGCTATGCTGACCTCTAGGAAGCCGGGCTTAAGAAGAAACCACAAATACATTTTTAAAAACCTGAGCGGAGATATGGCTGGCTGCACAATGCTGGGAAGACGGACTCTACAGAGTTAATCCAGGAAAGTTATTAAAACAAAAATATCAGCAAAAACAATTACCCCTGGAGGGGATAAAAATACAGCGTTGCTAATATATATTATTTAAAATTTCCAATTTAAAAAATTACATGGAAAAATAAATACTCAGAAAAGTGTGACCATACACAGGAAGAAAACCGAAGGGATTCAGGACATGTCACCCCAAAATATGCCACCTTGGCATATTGATAATTTGAATGAAAGGCACTTAAATAACAGCAGGTGCAAGAAAAGCACTTGATTCACCCTTTTCTTCCTGAAAAACTCCCTTGTGAGAGCTGCCCTCCCTATGCTAGGAGGAAAGGAACATTCTTATCACCAGATATGGGAGTCAACGCCAAGAAAATTAGTTACATTTCCGCAATTGCCACTCTTAGTTCAACCTAGTATATAAGTATCTAGGTTCTGTCACTTTTTGGATCTTCGTTTCCTTATGAAGGCTCCCATGTCATATAAAGCTAATATGAAATAAATTTGTTTGCTTTTCTTGTTATTGTGTCTTATGTCAATTTAATTCTCAAGCCCAAGTAGATTCTTTAAGAGGGGAGAGATAAGGGATTTGCCTCTCCTACAAAAGCAATCAGTAGAAACTATCTCTGAGGGGGCCATATATTAGACGTGGCAGAGGAATAAATCAAAGCAATTATTATAAACTAGAGGCCCGGTTCATGAAATTCATGCACGGGGGGGTGAGGGGTGTGTGTGTGTGGGGGGTGTTCCTCAGCCGAGCTTGTACCATCTCCAATCTGGGACATCCCTCTCACAATCCAGGACTGCTGGCTCCCAACAACTCGCTTGCCTGCCTGCCTGATTGCCCCTAACCACTTCTGCCTGCCAGCCTGATCAACCCCTAAACACTCCCCTGCCAGCCTGATTGACACCTAACTGCTCCCCTGCCAGCCCGATTGCCCCTAGCTGCCCTCCCCTGCTGGCCTGGTCACCCCTAACTGCCCTCCCCTGCAGGTCTGGGTCCCCCCCAACTGTCCTTCCTTGCAGGCCTGATCCCCCCAACTGCCCTCCCCTATAGGCCCGGTCACCCCTAACTGCCCTCCCCTGCCGGTCTGGTCCCCCTAACTGCCCTCCCCTGCCGGTCTGGTCCCTCTAACTGCCCTCCTCTGCTGGCCTAGTCACCCCTAACTGCTCTTCCCTGCTGGCCTGATCACCCACAACTGCCCTCCCGTGCTGGCCATCTTGTGGCAGCTATCTTGTGTCCACATGGGGGTGCCCATCTTTGACCACATGGGGGTGGCCATCTTGTATGTTGGAGTAATGGTCAATTTGCATATTTTCTCTTTATTATATAGGATGTGTTTAAATAAAGGAAGCAATATTTAAAGAGGTAAAGGAATTATAACAGCAACTCATCAAATAGAGAACATGGATCTAGAGATAAATATTATTTAAAAATAAAATAGAAATTCTGAAGCTTAAAAGTAGAATAATTGAAATGAGAAATTAACTACAGGGACTCAGAACAGATTTCAGCTGGCAGATTAAAATAAGTCAGTGAAATCAAGGATGGATAAAAAATTATAAGAAATTACAAAAACAACAACAACAACAAAAAACAAAGTCTCAGAGATCTGAGGAACACCATCAAATGACCGAACATAAGTGTTCCAGAATTAGAGGAGAAAAAGGAAGGGGAAGAAAAAAATATTCAAGAAATTGTGCTCCAAAATAAGTAAAATCCTCTCTAATAAAACGGTAATATGCAAATTAACCATCACTCCGCTACATAAGCCACGCCCACCAGCCAAGCCACGCCCACCAGCCAATCAGGGCGAGTATGCAAATTAACCCCAATCCAAGATGGCTACAGCCACAGAGAGCAAGGTTTCCCAGGTAACAGAGTAAGCCAAGCTTTCCATAGCCGTTGCAGGCCTAAGCCTCCACTCAAGCTACAAAATGTCAATTATAGAAGGTAAACAAATTCAAACAAATGGCGGCAGAATGGAGCTTGAGAGAGCAGGCCAGGGTTGCTGCCGGCAACAGGGGAAGCAAAGCTTTCTGCACACCCTGGCTGGGCTCACCCAATTAAGGCTACAAAGTTTCAATTGTAGAAGGTGAATTAACTGCCACAGAAATGGCTGCTGGAGCCCCAGGCTTGGCTCCGCTCCAGGCTACAAAGTTTCAATTGTAGAAGGAAAATAAATTCCCGATACCAGGGCCTCCCCTTGGGTTGCCAGGGGGCGTGGCCGGTCTGCAAACCACCACAGGCCCCTCGCTCAGGCCGCCCCATGCCCCAAGGGAACCCCCACCCTTATCTGTGACACCCTTCAGGGCAAACCAGCTGGCCCCCACCCGTGCACCAGGCCTCTATCCTATCTAATAAAAGAGTAATATACAGATTGATCATCACTGCAACACACAATATAGCTGCCCCCATGTGGTCAAAGATCCTGCCCCCATGTGGACACAAGATGGCCACCACAAGATGGCCAGCAGGAGAGGGCAGTTGTGAGGCACCCGGCCTGCAAGGGAGGGCAGTTGTGAGGGACCCGGCCTGCAAGGGAGGGCAGTTGAGAGGGACCAGGCTTGCAAGGGAGGGCAGTTGGAGGTGATCAACCCTGCAGGAGAGGGCAGTTAGGGGTGACCAGGCTGGCAGAGGAGGGAAGTTGGGGGCAAACAGGCTGGCAGGGGAGCAGTTAAGCATCAACCAGGCTGGCAGCAGAGTGGTTAGGGGGTGATCAGGCTGGCAGGCAGAAGCAGTTAGGGGCAATCAGGAAGGCAGGCAGGCAAGCAGTTGGGAGCCAGCAGTCCTGGATTGTGAGAGGGATGTCCGACTGCCCGTTTAGGCCCGATCCCACCAGGATCGGGCCTAAACGGGCAGTCGGACATCCCTCCAGGAGTCCCAGATTGGAGAGGGTACAGGCTGGGCTGAGGGACAACCCCCCGCAGTGCACGAATTTCGTGCACCGGGCTTCTAGTATATATAGTAAAAAGCATCTGCATTATTTTGTTTGGTCTGTCATAACAAAATGCCATAAACTGAGTGGCTTAAACAACAGACACTTATTTTTCACAGTTTTGGAGAATGAAAAGTCCAAAATCAAGGTGCTGGCAGATTCAATTTTCAGTGAGGACCCTCTTACTGGCTAATAGATGGCAGCCTTCTTACTGTGTCCACACGTGGCAGAGAGAGAGGGAGTTTTGGTCTCTCTTCCACCCCGTACAAGGACACAAATCCCATTATGGAGGACCCATCCTCATGACCTCATCTAAGCCTAATTACCTCACAAAGACCCCATCTCTAAACACCACCATATTGAAAGATATGGCTTCAAATATGAACTTTGGGGGGACATAAATATTCAGTTCATAACAGCATCCTACAAATGAATTTAGTGTACTAGAAAATATGCAATACAAAAAAGGCAGTAAAGGAAGAAATGAAAAACAAAAATGACACGAAATATGTATATAAATAAATCCAAATAAAAATTTAACAAATAAGTTAAAAGTAAAAAAAAACATAGAAAAAACTTGTATTAGAATGGCCAAAATCAGAAAAACTGACTATCAGTTGCTGGTAAAGATGGAACATGAACTCATATTCATTGCTAGTGGGAATATAAAATGATATAAATGCTTCGGAAGACAGTTTAGTAGTTTCTCACAAAACTGAATACTTATATGATGGACTCAGCAATTGTGCTCTTAGGTATTAACTGATTTGAAGACTTTTGTCCACATAAAACCTGCACATGAGTATTTATAGGAACTTTATTTATAAGCCAAAGGAAGAAACTAAAATGTCCTTTGGTAAGTGACTGTATAAACAAACTGTGGCACATCCATAGAATGGAATGTTATTCAGTGATTTAAAAAAAAAAAATGAAGCCATAAAAAGACATCATGAATTTTAAATTCATGTTGCTAAGTGAAATAAGCCAGTTTAAAAAGGTTAATACTCTATGATTCTAATTAGGTGACAATCTGGAAATGGCAAAAGTACAAAGACAGTAAAAAGATCAGTGACTTCCAGGGTTTGGCAGGAGGTGGTGATAGGTGGGGAAAGAGCCAATAGGTGAAGCACAGGATTTTCTAAGGGTTGAAAGAATTCTATATAACAATGTAATTGTGGATATGTGACACTATGCATTAGTCAAAACCTTAGAGCAAAAAGAGTGTACTTAAATTGTGCAAATAAAAATTTATTTAGAAGGTTGTAGGAATCCCAGGATTAAATCCAGTAAAAGAGTAGAACCAAGATGGCAGCATAGGTAAACATGGCACTCACTGCCTTCCACAACATCAAAATCACAACTAAAATACAGAACAACCATCATTCAGAATCTCCTGAAATCTGGCTGAATGGAAGTTCTACAACTAGAGAAGTAAAGAAGAGAGCACATTGAGACTGGTAGAAGAGGCCCCAGGCCTGGCACTAGTAGCAGAGCAGCCTGCCTTGCTTCACAGCTTGGCCTCTCCTGGGCATTTCCAAGCCCAACACAAGTAGCAGCTATCTTCAGATTGCTCTGTAGCTCATTCCAGGTGGCCCCAGGCACGGAACAAGCAGTGGTGACTTTGCATCTTCCAGGAGGCCCCAGAGCCCATGCACCCAGTGGACAGCTTCAGACCATGTCAGATTACAACTCTACACATCCATGAGTGACACAGTCAGGGGGCAGACTCGGTGAGCATCAAAGCCCCACTGAAGCAAGTCCTGCTCCATAGGGGTGTCCCCTGCACAGCAGCTCTTCCACTATAGTCACAGCTGGTCCTCACAGCCAGTTGGCTTTGGGATCACTTCATCCCAGTGATGCCAACAGCAATCAAGGCTCAATTACAACAAAACTGTGCAAACAACCCATACAGGGGCACACCTGGAGTGCCTAGCTCAAGTGACTGGGGAGGCTAAGCCAGTGGGCCACAAGGTGAGAAATATGCGTGAACTTTGAACTGAGAATGACCCTTGGTTAGTTACCCACAGTAAGAAAATGGAGATCTTAGTCCTACAACGACATAAGAACTGTTTCTGCCAGTAATCTAAATGGGCTTGGAAGCAGATTCTTCCCCAGAACCTCCTGATGAGAACATACCTCAATTGACATGTTGATATTTTTCAACCTTTGAGAGTCTCAACAGAGGACATAGGTAAAGTATATTGGACCCTTAGAAACAGTGAGATAATAAATTTGTGTTGTTTACAGTTGTAAGTTTGTGCTAATTTGTTATGCAGCAATAGAAAATGTTTGTGTGTGCATGTGTGTTTATAATTCCAAAAAATCCCCTTAAGCAAAAGAGATCACATTTTTTTTGTCAATAAAATAGAAAAAAAGGAGATATAGAATTTTTACTAAAACACATAAAAGCAGTCTAGCTAGAGGTTTTAAAAAGATCGTGTAGGTCAGTGATGAAATGAATTTTATAGTACACATAGGATTCTAATAATTTTTAAAAACCCTTAATCAAGAGTGTTAGCTCTAGGTTTAAGCTTCTTCTTATTTTACCCTTTTTCAGGATTCTGTGAGGAATATATACACCTGTGTAGTATGTGCTCTTTGAGAGTTGAGATCTCCTTCAAACCAAATCACTTCAGCAAATAATCATTGAGCACCTTGTATGCACTACTAAACACTGGGCTTAGCTCTGGGGATTAAATTATAAATATTTCTTGTTTCCTAGTGGCTTTATGTTGGATAGGAGAAATAGTCAAGTAAATATACAATGGCAGTATAGTATGTTAATTACTATAATTAGCTACTACAGGAGCACTTATGAAAATAACCTGATTCAAACTTGAGAGGGGTGGTGATAGGGAAGTCCAAGATTTGAGGAGCAAGAAGGTGACAACCAAGTTGGCAGTATGTTGTGCATTCATGTACAGATGTGCAGGAGTGGTGTGTGTGTGTGTGTGTGTGTGTGTGTGTGTGTGTGTGTGTGTATGTGTAAAGAGTGTTTTGAGCACAGGAAATACATATGAAACATGTCTGAAACTGTGAGAGGATTTGACAGATCTATAAGTATTTCAATGTATCTAGAACTAGAATGCTAGGGTCAAGTGACCAGAGGAAGATGAACAGGTAAATAGGAACCAGTTATGAAGGGTCTTCCATGCTAATTTGAACTTTATCCTGAGGATAATAGGAAAAATCATGAAAAGTATTAAGCATAGGAGGGATTAACATTATCAAGCTTTACCTTTAGAAAAATCTGTGTGCCTTATGGTGGTGAACTCTAGGGAACAAGATCAAATGGCAAAGAGATTAAACCAAACTCTTCCAGATTAGAGATAGCTGACTGAGTGATGGTAGGAATGGGGAGGAGAGAAGAGTGTATGGACTTGAGAGATAATAGGGATGAGATCAACATGTGTTTGTTTTGACCTGGACTATGAAAAAGGGGAAGAAGAAAGGTTAATGTCCATGTTTCAGGCTTGTGAGGCTGGATAACTGTTTGCATCAATCAAAAGATGGAAACTCAGAAGAGGGAAAGTTTGGGGGGAAGAGATGAGCTTAGTTTTGAACATGCTGGTTTGAGATGTACGTGGGATAGCCAAGGGGAAATGTCAAGTAGAAGGTTGTTCTAAAAGTCAGAAGATAAATCTGGACCAGATAAAGGTTTTGACAGATGGGTGCTATGAACTATTGAGGAAGGGAGTTGAAATTGTTGGCAAGATAATGGAAAGTGATAAAATAAATGCTATTTATCTGTAAAATGGGGATAAATTATCTGGACTAATCATGAAGACAGCATGGCCAGAGGCTTGGAAAACTTTTGACACATAAATGTGTAGACATGTAAGAGCATAGGATACATTATAAGCAAAGGACACTCAGATATCTCACCTAAGATATGTGAGGTGAGTGTTGATTCTCAGGCTCCCCTAGCTCTTCCTAGAACAACTGCTATATTGGTGGTAATGGTGTTTCACCTGTGAGGGATGAGGTCCTGCAAGGTTGAAGGAAGCCCTGAGCAGAAGCTGACCAAATCTCTTATATCCCCAAAGATATCACAGCCAAATTCCAGGATAATTACTCTATAAGTCTGAAAAAACTTCCTTTAGGAAGCTTCATTATCTGTGTCTAATCAGTATAAGTTCCAGGTACAACTCCTTACTAAGCCACCAGTTACTTCTTGCTACATTGCCCTAGGTTTTAGAATGACGACTAGGCATCTTGAGTATGTAGTTACCTATAAAGGACTTAGCCTTGACTAAGACCCTCAGCATCTAGTTTACATAGTAGTCCCAAGAATTAAATGATGTAAGGTATAAAAATGCTTGATACAGTGCTTCACATAAACTAAGAATATAGTAAACTAGAGGCCTGGTACACGACACTTGTGCACTGAGGGTGGGGGTGGGGGGTCCCTCAGGTCGACCTGGAGCTGCTCGCAGTCTGGGAGCCCTCTGGGGGTGTCCGACTGACGGCATAGGCCTGCTCCCCATGGACATCCTTAGAGCTGTTTCAGAGGCAGGAGAGGCTCCCGCCACTGCAGCTGCACTTGCCAGCTGTGAGCCCAGCTCAGGGCTTCTGGCTGAGCAACACTCCCCCTGTGGGAGTGCACTGACTACCAGGGGGAAGCTCTTGCATTGAGCATCTGCCCCCTGGTGGTCAGTGCGCATCATAGCAACCAGTCGTTCCACCATTTGGTAGATTTGCATATTAGCCTTTTATTATATAGGACTAGTGGCCTGGTGCACAAAATTTGTGCACGGTGGTGGGGTGTCTCTCAGCTCAGCCTGCACCCTTGCCAATCTGGGACCCCTCGGGGGATGTCCAACTGCCGGTGGGATTGGGCCTAAACTGGCAGTCAGATATCCCTCTCACAATCCAGGATTGTTGGCTCCTAACCGCTCACATGCCTGCCTGCCTGATCACCCCTAACCACTCTGCCTGCCAGCCTGATCGCCCCCAACTACCCCCCCTTCTGGCCTGATCACCCGTAACTGCCCTCTGCTGCCAGCCTGATCACCTCCAACTGCCCCCCTGCCAGATTGATCGTCCCCAACTGACCCCCCCCCCCCCTTGACAGCCTGCTTGCCCCCAGTTTCCCTCCCCTTTTGGCCTGCTCACCCCCAACTGCCCCCCCTGCTGGCCTGCTCACCCCCAACTGCCCCCCCTGCTGGCTTGCTTGCCCCCAACGGCACCCCCTGCCGACCTGCTTGCCCCCAACTGCCCCCCCCCCTGCCGGCTTGCTTGCCCCCAACTCCCCCCCCCCCCCCGCCAGCCTGCTCGCCCCCAACTCCCTCCCCCCCCCTCCCCACTGGCTTGCTTGCCCCTAACCGCCTCTGCCTTGGCCCTGCCACCCTGGCTTTGTCCGGAAAGACATCCAGTCTCCCGGCCTAATTAGCCTATTACCCTTTTATTAGTATAGATGTTAGCTGCTACTGCAGTTAATTCCTATTACTTGCTATTGCTTTTACCACTGCTATTATT
The DNA here is from genome assembly GCF_951640355.1 of Cnephaeus nilssonii. Lineage (NCBI taxonomy): Eukaryota > Metazoa > Chordata > Mammalia > Chiroptera > Vespertilionidae > Cnephaeus > Cnephaeus nilssonii. The sequence continues at coordinate 55,065,529 of NC_137078.1, read as the reverse complement.
GTAAAAGAAGTAAAGACATTGGGGAGAGAGAAGGTATCTGGAAGTTATGATGAGGTTGAAGAAATAATAGAGTGGCAGGAAGCTTGCAGAGAGCAAAGTGTTTGAATTTAAGCTTTAATAGAGGGAATAGTTCTGAGTAATGACAGGACTATAACATTCTAGGATGCACATAGGAGTATGAGTGATGTGAAATGAGAGATAGGAAAGGGAGGTGTGAGATGACAGTCATTAGCACTAAGGAGGTCAAAGAAGTCAGAGTTTGGGGAATTGATTAAGTCATCCATGGGATTATGGAGCTCTCCCAGGATGAGAGCATGGCTTGAATTAGAAGAGACAATTGTGAATAAATGCTAATATCTTTAATAAAAGGATAAAATACCTGAACTTTGTTGGTAGGATTCCCATTCCTCAGAGTGTCTCTGGATCCCATGGGTTAAGCTGAGTTATTATGTGCCCTACTTATGCTGTTGGCAGATTCTCCCCCTCCTCTAACTTCAGCAAGTGACTCTCCTAGGCCAGTCACCAGAGACCTGCTAGGTATTTAGGCCTGACCTGGCTGTTTGGAATACTTCCAGTGTACTGTGTACCCATTCTTCCAGTTCAGGCAAACTGCTCTGGTTCCAGGAAGAAAGATCCCTTAGAGCTATTTGACTGAACATCACGAAATCTGTTCTCATTCTAATTTAGAATGCAGAGACTTTGTGTGGTGACTCACACATTTGAAAAGCTCAAATTAAGTAGTGGTGATCTCAACCATGATTCACTGATGAAAACTGGAAAGTGATTCATCTTTATATGCATGTCCTTGGAGTCACGGGGCTTAGAGGTCTTTTTCTGAACACACTGCACTCAAGGAAAGATGCTGAGCCCTCCTGTGGTGGTATTTTAGTAATTACACAGAATCATTCACTATATTTTCTTACAAGGCCATTTTCTTTAGCCCATTTTATTCCCATCTGTAATCTGTAAGATGCTCTAGTGCTATCATGACTCATTGCTAATAAATCAGGGAAGGCAATGATGCTCTCAGGCCAGGGTGGGGATACACTTGGTAAATCTTTGGTGCAGATTCACAATTCTGTGATCTGTAGGGACCATTGCATCTTTCTTAGTATCTACTAGTATAAGTTATCAAGGAATAACTTATTTTCTTAGAAGAATAATTAGGCTTAAATTAATTTATAAGATCCTAAGAGGAAATAATAATAAAAAGTACTAAAAAGTGAAGATGAGTTATACTATAACACCGTGGTCGGCAAACTGCAGCTCGCGAGCCACATGCGGCTCTTTGGCCCCTTGAGTGTGGCTCTTCCACAAAATACCACGGGCTGGGCAAGTCTATTTTGAAGAAGTAGCATTAGAAGAAGTTTAAGTTTAAAAAATTTGGCTCTCAGAAGAAATTTCAATCGTTGTACTGTTGATATTTGGCTCTGTTGACTAATGAGTTTGCCGACCACTGCTATAACAAATAAACTCAGAGATTAAAGACTCTTGTGTACCAGTAATAGCATTGTTCAGAATTAAAAATCAGTATCCAAAAGATCCATCTGAAAAGGAAAGACCATATGATTTGACCACAGTAAGCATTTATTTGTGCACCACTCTGTGCCCAGTCACTGTGCTGATGTCCCAGACTTCATTGTGTCTTCCTGTGAGCTTCCCTAGCACCTTATACTAATGCTCACTGTAGTTCTTATAAACAATCAATTCCAATGCCATCTGATATACCTGTGACCTCCTCTCTGGCCTATAATGTTTATAGCTAACATTTTACTGAACTTATTTTGTGTCTGATACTGAGTCTAAGCACTAAAAATGTCTTAGCTTATTTAGTATTTATAGAAACCCAATTTTTATATAGAAAGAAACTAAAGCACAGAGACATGAAGTATTTCCCAAGGTCACAGAGCATAAGATGGGTGACCCAGGGTCTAAAGCCAGGTAGAATTGCTTGAGTCCATGTTGTTCATCTCTCTCCTGTATGTCTCTCTTTAAGTCTCTTTCTTACACATTGTCACAAGAAAGACAATGACGCTAGTACTGTGCGTCATCATATCTGGCCACTCAGCTTTCCTGCTTGTGTCCCTATGGTCTTATTATTTTTTTTAAGAGAGAGAGGAAGGGAGGAAGGAAGAAGGGAGGGAGGGAGAAATGGAGGGAGGGAGGGAGGGAGGGAGGGAGGGAGGGAGGGAGGGAGGGAGAGAGAGAGAGAGAGAGAGAGAGAGAGAGAGAGAGAGAGAGAGAGAGAGAGAAATATCGATTGGTTGCCTCCAGTATGTATCCTGACAGGGGATCCAACCTGAAACCTGGTACATGTCATGACCAGAAATCGAACCTGTGACCCTTCGGTACATGGGGCAACCAACTGAGCCACACTGGCTAGGGCCCACAGTAATATTTTAAAACCATTAGATAAAGTTACTATCTGTGCCAAACCCCCCAGTGGTTCCCCATCTCACTTAGAATAAAATCAAACTCCTACATAATCTGTCTACTGCCTGCATAGTAACCTCATCTTTACCATTTCCTTTCTTGTTCACGCCCCTCCACCTACATCATTCTTCTTGCTGTCCCTGGCAGATAGCAGCTCCTTCCTGCCTCAGGGGATGGAAAATTGCTCTTGTCTCTAACAGTGAAATTGTTTCCCTAGCATTTCTTTTGCTTCATTGGTATCTCTTCCTAAACATGATCTTTTCAAAGAAGCCTTTTCTGACCACACTGTCTAGTGCAGCTCACCCATTCCCAGTCTCTGACTTGCCCTTACTCCACTTCATAGCCATTAATCATTATCTGAAATTTTAGATGACAATGCCACCTTCATGATGATAGGCAATTTATTGTATTGTTCACAGCTGTATCTTGAGCACTGAGAACAAGTGCCTGGTTCCTAGTAGGCACTCAATAAATATATGTTGAATGAATGCCTATCTAGTAATAGATCTAAACTTTTTTAAATGAGTGAATAAATGTATGCAGTCTTATAGATGAAACACAGATCATTTTAATATAGTGTGAAATGTTTATGAGTGCATAGAAGAGGAATTCTTAAGTATTTCAAAGTACAAAGAGTAATTAAAATTAAAAGTAAATGAAAAGTAAGACAGTAGAGTTAGGATAAGGGCATAAAATAGGATCAGCAATGAGGCTATAAAAGACACATACCACAGTATATTGATATAGTTCCAATCCCTGGGACACAAACCTGATTCTAACCTTCCTAACTACCAGCAGCAAAAGGAATTTCAATCAATTTTATAAGTCATATCAGAGAAAAACAGTCCAATTGTTTAAGAAAAGGTCAGTCCAGGTAGAATTTTTTCTTGATAGAAAATATGCACTAGGTATGTAAGAATATAATTATTTGTTAATATATGGACTTAGATTTTCATCTATAATCTGATGTTTTTAATTTTAATTTTTCGTGCTCAGACTCTAATTTGTTTCTAGTTAGAGTCGTGGTGGTGTTGACTATTTTGCATCTACTGAAGAGGAAGTCTACAGCCAGGTAAAAAACATTTTTCTCACATTAAATTATGGAATCTACCTGTGGAATATGATGATCCTTTATGTAGCCCAGAATAAAGCTAAGTGGACAATTTCCTCAAGATTTTGAGTCTCATCTAGATGTAAGTTGATAAGAGGAAGAAAAAAAAAAGTAAATTTGTTTCTAAATGGATTGCAATCATTTCCACTAAAAATTGTGATGCATTTAATGCCAAGTATTTAGATGAATTATAAAATGTGGCAACAGAAGTTAGCATTTAGCAATAGAGAATAATTATCCTTTTTATAAAGACATGATATAAATAAATTTTTGTTCTTGACTAATCAACTGGAGTCTAACTTGAGTTATAAGTCAGATGCATTTTCAAGCTCATTATAGCTTCATGGGATTTGATGACTCCTGTGGGAATGTGATTTTTGTCTTCAAACTCTGTTAGTACATTTTAAATACCCAGGCAAAAGAAAATGTTAGAAAGTTTTGAGGATCTGTGACTGCGAAACCCCACAATCTTATGGAAGTAGAGAAATAATTAATGTCAAGAAAGAGATCTTTGAATTATAGAAGTTCTGAAAGGACTGTCAAGCAGGGATGAATTATTTTGAAACAGAAAAGCCATGGTGATCATAAAACAGCTTCTGGAATTCAGTGGATCCTGACTTTGGATCCCCTTTCAACTACTTATAACCATGTGATCTTCAGCAAATTATTTACTCTCCATGTCTGTTTCTTTATCAATAAAATGAGTACAATGGTAACAATCTATTTCATAAGGTTATTGTAAGAATTTAACCAACTATTCATGTAAATGGTCTGGCACATGATGAAAAATGATTGCTATTATGATTAGTGCTTATATAGGTGCCAAAACTTTTGGCAGGCCAAGAATTGCTATTGTTTGATAAAGCAAGAAAGCAAAGGGACTGGCCATTAGCTTAATGTTTTACCAAGATTTGTATCTTTTGGAGTGACTAGCACATATTTATTGAATGAATAGATGAATGAATATCTGGATACAATCTGTTTTTAAGCTGCTCATTCATTTACTAATTTATTCAGCAAATAATCATTGAGTACCAACTATAGAGAATGATGTGATGTGAATATTAATCCCATTCCCAGTGGACGAGAGGGTTCTGCAGAGAGAAATTTGTTTCAGTATCCAAATCTTCAGCAGCTCAAAGTGAAGTTTAGACTGAACTGAGTGCTATGCTATTTGCTTTAAAATACTTTGCTTATGCCAGGCAAATTAATTTCTCCGGGGAAGGCTCATTGTTTAGTGCATGAGTTAAAATTTTTCATGGTAATTAAGAAGCAAATTATACTGTATCATGTATCATCACAGATATTTAATGAATATCCGCTGGGTATGTTTACATGTGCTGGGCACCTCATGAATTTTGGGTTTCTAGAGAGGTGTGAGAACAACTGGCTTACTAAATTCAGTGTTCTTATTAAATGTTTCATTGGTTTTATCATTTTGGAGTAACACCTGAGCCTGTTGGATCAAGAACTAATGGTTCTCCCTAATCAAGTGTTTGCAGAAATAGTTTGAAACAGAAGCCATTAAAATAAACTACAAACTTTAGGTGACTATATGAATTGCCCCAACAAAGCTGAGATAGTAACAAAATACCATATATTGAGCTCTTAGAATGTGCCAGGACCTGTTTTAAAGGATTTACATATATTACTTTATATAATAATCAGAATAATCCTATGGAGTAGATACCATAATCACCCTCATTTTACAGAATAGTTAAGAAACCCGGCTGATTGGTACTAGTAAGTGGTGATACTGGACTATACACATGGACAATCTGCCCTCAGAGACTGTCCTCTTGACCAGTATGATGTAATAGTACTAGTAGAATAAATTAGCAGTAGAGTTAGTAAAGTGGTAGCAGCAGCTGAGAAGCAGTGTGGCTGATGGTTGAGAGTAAAGACTCTGGAGCCTTACTGCCTTGGTTCAAATCCTAGCTCCAATTCTAATAATAAGTGAGACCTCGGGCAAGTCACATAATCTCTTTGGGCCTCAGGTTTCTCATTTATGAAATAGGTCTTGGGGAAGGATCAGATGATATAATACATGTACTCAGAATAGAGCCTGGCACATAAGTGCTCAATAAGTGTTAGCTGTTAATATTTATATTATTGCTATCTGTTCTATACCCTTAAAGAGATTAGGAAAGACCTGCATGAGGAGTCCCTTTTAATTTTTCTCTTCACCCATCTTTAACATCCTCTATATTATCCTTTCTTAGTTTTGCATGCTTCTCCTTCTCCTCATCTTAGGATGTATTTTGTATGGAAATCTGATTTGCGAGTTCCTGGAGATTTATGCCTTACCTGTCTAGATATATTATAAATTTCTCCAGAGTATGTTCAGCAACATATTGCAAATATTCAGCTTGGTAGATGATGAGACAAGACAATCTTGGAGTAATGAGAATATAGAAATTATATATGTAATTGGTGTATAGGGGGAAGAGGGGCAGGCAGACCCAACTTGGAGGAATAAAGGGCGAATTTTCTCAGCTAGTTAGAGCAAGCTGGCCATCCACATGGACAACTCAGAAAAACAGGAGTAAGTCTCCAGCAAAGAGTGTGGCGTTGGGGCTGTGCGTTGATCCTTAAGAAGAAAGGGTGGGGGTAGGGAGAGGAGATAACTGGTGAAAGCAGGTAATATGCTCGTTGAGACTGGGTTGCCTTGCTTATAAAAAAGCCAATGAAAAACTCAGTTCCTCAGTCACGCTAGCCCCACTTAAAGCACTCAATAGGCACATGTGGGTAGTAATTACAGTATTGGACAATACAGTGTAGAACATTCCATCATCCCAGAAGGTTCTACTGGTCCAGACAGTACTTGGAACACAGTGGTTGCTCAATAAATATTAGCTGACTGGAAGAGTTGATGGAACAAAAGCTCTTCTCAGTTGGTGAGTGATCTGGGTATATTGGAGAGCTTCCATTTTCATGATGGCTTCTAAACAAATACTTCAGTGGAGTACCATTTGTTCTAAGGGTGCACAATTAATTTTTATTGTTGGTCATGTTGTAGGAATGTGTGTTTCCTCGTGGCCACTGTTCCTGCAATTAAGTAAACCTTTCTTTTTGACTATAGCAAATAGGGTGAACTTTGTATAACTCTATGGTCCTGTTTGTTCTTCTTTCTTTTTCCAACAGGTCCCTCAACCTTTTAATTTCCCATTCAAAACCCCTTTGGGACCACACCTAGGAACATTTTGTGAAATGAGCTTGTGTTAGGCAAACAATGTGAGGTGTGTGTGTGTGTGTGTGTGTGTGTGTGTGTGTGTGTGTGTATGTGTTGGTTGTGAGCAGATTTGGCAGTCAAGAGATTTGTAATCCACTTGCAATGGTTTCCCAAGCAACCTGTGTAGATGACAAAAAGCTGCTTTTAATAATAGGAGTAAAAGTCACTTTTCTTCTTCTTCTTTTTTATTTGTATTTGCCATTAGTTTATATATTGTGTTTCTTATTTTTAAACTTCACTGGTAATTGATTCATTTATTAGTCTCTAAACTAATAATCACATTATTTAAATCAGTGCCTTACATTTGAATCCTTCTCAGGTTACCAACGGTGTTTATAGATGTTTATTTGTGTCATCTCACATGCCTTACAACGTTCTTGGAGGGCTGATAGGACAGATATAATTCTGCCAACTTCGTGGGAAAACTTCAGAGCAGAGTATTTTGTGTGAGTGGCTCACTTCCAGTTACATAGCTTATAAGCAGGAAAATAGTGCTAGAACACAGGGCTTCTGACTCCTTTACACTCTGCTGCCTAATTTGCTTTGAAGGGAGAAAAGATCAATAGGTAGTAGCAGATATAGACATCAATAAAAGCCAGTTTCCCCAATAGCATTAATAACTAGGTCATGAAGACTTATAAGAATATTAATATCATGACCTGTGGTCTAATATATACTTTTTGCAGCTTACAGAACACGGCTCTGCTCCTTAGACTTAGAAACTGCCTGTGGAATGAACATTTTCTCTGTGCTGTTTGATTTCTATTGATAAGTAACCCAAAGCTTTTGTTCTATAAGCCTGGACTGGAACTAGGACTTTCATAAATGCCTAGTCATAGGTCACCCATTGTTCTTGTATCACAGCCCTACTTTCTGATCACTGAGTCAGCCTACCATTGCTGAATTTTTCAGTTGTCCCCATCAATCAGAAATTGATTTTTTATTCCTATGGCCCAATGCAAAGGTTGCTCTTATAAATGAAAACTACCCATTTGCTTACCTTCTGGAAGGAGATGTGTCTATGGATAAATCCATGTTAAAGGAACTTGAGGAACAGTGAATTTTGAGATTTGTGTTGCTACCTTCTTAAATATATTTTATCATTCAACTAGTATAATATTAAGAATGTATTTGAATAAGAATACTCATAAACAGACTAATCACCGATATATTAGATATGACTCCTTCATCTTATTTTTTCTTTTTCTTAAGTAAAGCTCTTTCATGTAACTTTAATGTAATAATTGAAATATAATTACTTGCTCTCTAAAGGTACATTTATGAAGTTATTTAAATCACAAAACTCTAGACTAGGTCCTATGAGGTTAGAGCTTTACTTACTAAGTTAAAACCCAGTTTTGCATAGAGGTGTTCAAATGTTCTTGCTTCACAAAACTCTTAGTGTCTCAGTAACTTCTTGATGGCACTCCAAAAGAAATACCTAACATTCTGTTCATTACATAGTAGTTCAATCCAAATGGCATAATACATATATTTGTTCTAACAGTCTAGTGTCTTTGGACATTACAGAACTTTATAAACTTTGGAATCAGATTGGACACAGCCAATATAATTTTGTTTTACATTAATTTTTGCATGGTACTTGCATTTTAACATCAACTGGTAAAACTTAGCTTTTTAGGATGTCATGGAAAGGAATGTAGTAATCTAAGGCTGAAGTTGTGAACTACCTCAAAGTAGTAGTTCACAGTGTCCAACAGATACAAATGGCATTTGGAATCTGATCCCTATTCTCATGTAAATGTGGCCATTATTTAACATTATCATTTTCCTCACCTACAAAAGAGGATAATCAACTCTACACACAGAATATTAAAAACTTGATACCTGGTCAGTATTATTCAAGAAACACTTTGGCCTACTAATTAATAGTAAGAGTTACTGAGTAGTTGAAGATTTTATTTGCACTCAGCCTCGATGACTAAGTAGCATGACAGTGGTTGTATTTGAAATAAAAGTTTAAATTAGTCAGAATATTTCAGAAGTTATCAGAAACCACAATTTAAGTGAAGGAACTATTAGGTTTAGATTTCAGTGTAAGTTTTCCTACTCACTAGAAAAGTAACTTGGCCTCCCTTTCCTCATTTTCAAAATGGTGCAAATAGTATCATGATAGGTGTAGTGTTAGACGTAATTTCCACTTTTCTGTAAAAGTAAAGGACACTCAATAAATGTGAGTTTTCTTTCTTCCTGTGTGTCAGAGATTGTTTTCCCATTGAGACTGAATTTTATGAGATGCTCAACCATTGAGCCACACTCGCTGGGCCAATCAACTTATTTTAAAAATAAGTACTTATTAACAGTTTTAGCTGTTTTAATACAATTGAATTCTTTTCTTTAAACAGATTTATTTGTCTATAGATGGCATACAGTTTTGTAGATTCCCCAAATGGGTAGCTCTGGTTCTTAGAAAACAGGTTCCTTAATTTTTTCAATAAGAATTTTTTTCAATATGAATTACTCCCTCTTCCAGACTCAAATTTCCCTTCTTTTAATTTAAGTTTTTAAATCTCACATTCCATCCTTGTACTTGAAAAATAGCTCTTAAGCCTTCTTGGCATAATCTTAGCAATGATTGTATAAAGTGTGTCAATCTTGGTATAATGGTATTGGTGGAATGTTGTTTTAGTCAGATCTGCCTCTCTCTCTTCTTAACACTGTATTGATCTCTACAGAGCACAGTGCTCAGAATAGGATTCTGCAACAGGAGGTGAGGTGGGCACACCAAATGACAAGACTTACTATGGAAAATAAATGGAGAATAGGCAAGGAGTGATTGGCAAGAATAGGAAGCAGATATTTTAGGAATTCTCTTAAATTGGGACTCTTTAATAAGTCTTAGTACTTGTTCAGTAATTTATTTTTTGCATTTTAAAAAGAAATAGGTAACTAGCTTTCTTTGTGGAATTATGTTCATGTTCCATGCCTAGAGATAAAAAACAATGGACTAATGTTTATCTACAGTCACATATTCCATGTTATTCTCAGCATTTTTGTTTCTCTATCTTGAGATTTCTAGTTCTATTTAGGAATTATCCACAAATAAATAATGATTACATTAAAATCCACAGAGGAAGTGGGGAAGGAATGATGGAAAAGACAAACACCCATATCTTAACAGTAGTTGAACTTAGATGACATCTTTATGACTTTTACTTTATAATTTCCACTTTTCTGTAGTTTTAGATTTTCTTTGAAAAATAAATGAGTGTTTGTAATTCGAAACATGAGTTTGCATTTTATATAAATAAAGAAATCAAATGGATGCACCAAGTACTATGGTTAGTCTGTTTCTTCAAACTATTTTTATTTACTCAAACACAATGCTGATCATCTTAATACAATGATATGTAATACTTCTGAGCACAAAATAGATACCTTAATAAAGATATAGAATAAAATCTTTTGTTAATCTCCTTTTTTCAATATGCAGCACAGAAGATAATAATAATAAAAGCAACAATAACAAAAGTGCTTAAAATGTATTACTATCTGAATGCTAATCATTTAATATTTTCTCTCTCTTCAGTCAGGTGATTGCAAAGTGCTTAAGTATAATTAAGAAGAAGAGACGACAAACAGTATCCACAGTTTGATTTTAAGTAGAAATTGTAAGTATTTTATGCTTTGTTTTTCAAAAAATTATAATCAGTACTATATATGATTGTTTTATTGTTATATAAGCTTTTAATAGATAATCTCTAACATATTATTTGGTGGCATACCCTCAGTTGATTAAAGATAGGTTTCCTCATTGTAAAACCAGAAATAGTAGTAATTGCCTATGTTAAGTGGAAATGTTAAAGTTCATAAAGCTTGAAAATCTTTTAGCAATAACATATGCAATTACAATGATTACTCTTACATGATTGTCCCTGGTTTGCAAAAGAGTTTGGTTTGACATTTAATAATGAAGCCTTTTTTCACAATACTGCCTTGACTCAGCAGAGCTGCAATCAGGTGTAGAACACTTTGGCTTTTAAATATTAAAATATATTGGAGCAGATAGATGCCTAAAATATACTTTTATAATAGGAATAAAAAACAGGTTAATAAACCCACATTCATTTTATATTTGATTGCTAACTATATAAAGAGATTTTTAGTTATGGTCTGTCTCACATAGAAAGTCTTGTTTTCTAAATATAGACTTGATTTTAGAAGTAATTGCTTGCTCAACTCTGTTCTTTCTGGAAAACATTGCAAATAGTGTGTGTCTGCAAGTTAAAACCATATAATATAGCAGGCTGAAACTGAACAGAATTTGATTGCAGACCTGACTATATTTTTCTTCGTTTTGTCATCAGAAACATATCTTGCTAGAATGTGTTTAGGATTTTTTGAACAGTCCATGAAAGGTGACAGGGATGTTAATCTCCACTTCAGCCCTGGCAACTTCACTCAAGTCCTTGGCATTCAGAATCAGGAGATAAGCGGGCTTTTGTCCTGTTCCAGGGCTCACCACCACACTCAGAACTACACCTGTTAATCAGAAGTAAATAAAGTAATGTTGAATTTGTAAAAAATGCCCAGTGATACAGATTAAATGTAACTGAAATAATATAGGAGGTATTAAATTGACATATAAAAAGAAATTGAAAGCCTGGCCAGTGTGGGTCAGTGGTTGAGCATTAACTTATGAACTAGGAGGTCATGGTTCAATTCCCAGTCAGGGCACATGCCCTGGTTGCAGGCTCAATCCCTAGTAGGGGGTATGAAGGAGGCAGCCAATCAATGATTCTCTCTCATCACTGATGTTTCTATCCTTTTCTCCCTCTCCCTTCCTCTCTCTCTGAAATCAATAAAAACATATTTTTTAAAAAAGGAAAGAAAATGACAATATTTTGTTTTGACTCTTCCACCACCTCACTATGTGTCCACCTTGAAGGGGTCTTTTACTAGTAAAGTCTTCATATTTCCTAGATTATAAACTGTAGAAAGGGAGTGAAGCCCTAACTGGTTTGGTTCAGTGGATAGAGCGTCGGCCTGCGGACTCAAGGGTACCAGGTTCGATTCCAGTCAAGGGCATGTACCTTGGTTGCGGGCACCTGTCCAGTGGGGAGTGTGCAGGAGGCAGCTGATCGATGTTTCTCTCTCATCTCTTGTTGATGTTTCTAACTCTCTATCCCTCGCCCTTCCTCTCTGTAAAAAATCAATAAAAATATATTTTAAAAAAAGAAAGGGAGTGACCATATCTCTCTTGCCTACTGTCATATCCTGATAGCCTGCTACAATGATTAGAACATAGAAAGTGTTCATTAAATGTTTATTGAATTGATCTGTATTCTTATCTGTAATATAACATACACCATCTGTTCTACCTACTGCAAAAAAAGTGTTGTGACAAAGAAAATGTGTACTAAAGACTTTGACAACAGTAACGTATATTATTTCTATAATTTCCAAGACCTAGCTGGAAACTTATCTCCTTCAAACAAAAGGAGAGCAAACCTTTTGCAGTTTTGATAGGATGGACTGTATGTGTAAACTCATTTCACATGAAATGGCTCCACAGTTCTTTATTTTTTCATTTCTCTGTGGTTTTCCATAATTTAATCCCTGCTAATAGTTAACTAAGACTGATGCTTTGTAGTTGAGTTGCTGTCTTATAGGCTGTATATCTGGTCTCTTTCTAGCCCCAGCTTACTAAAAGAAATAAAACTAGAGCCACAAAGCCACAGTCTCATTCTCTTTGATCTTTTAGAATACTCAAATTTCCCTTCTCAGAACTTCTTCCCCCCCCCCCCCATAAATGTATGTAGATCAAGAAAGGCAAAAGCCTAGATAGAATCCATGCTGTTCTTTCCTCCTTCTCCTCTCCCTCATCTAGAGCAGCATTGGTGTCCATCAGGACACCAGATGGTGCTTTAGCATTTTTTCCACTAGTAATCAAGGCAAACTGACCACAAGATTACACTTATTTTCAAAGAAGTTTACATTCAGTAGTATTAAGGATCATTTCTGAACATTAGGGAAAAATTACTATGACTCCCCTCCTAGTGAACTAACTACATGAACTCCAGTAAGAAGAGAATGTTCAGACATATCCAATGCTTTCATTACCATCATCTTCCTCCAAGGCATCTGGGTGAGAAACAAAGATGGGTTCTGACGGATAGGAATCAGGCTCTTGCCATACCCAAGTTTCTTTAGTTTTGACATTCAACTTACAAAGCTGTTCATTAAGAAAGAAAAAAAAAATCAATCAGTCAGTATGCTTTACTTGACTAGCATGTGACTTAAAGTACTGCTCTAATACCAGTAAGATGGATTCATTACCCTGTCTGGAACAAAGTGGTTCAAGCCAAGTCCATATGTGTAAGTATAAGGTTTCCCACCATACTTCTGGTAATTGATTTGAGGAAACTCAAACGCTACAAAATAGAGCACATGCTTAAGAAAACCCAGTTAATCTCTTTGAATGGAACATTTGTTCCCTCTCATGTGAGGTTTTCTTCTACATTATCTCACCTTGGCGAGGCCCTGCAAAGAGAACCTCAGGTTCCAGCCAGATGGTCTCGTCACTGCACAGAATTGCAGTGGCAGTGGTGTTGGGGAGTGTGACTAAATTCTTGCCTGTGTCAGCCTAAGAAAGAGGATAACAGAAACCTCAGCAAGCAAGAAAGAAAAACCAAGGAGCCATAAATCAAGGAAGGAGTCTTCCTGAGTTTTGTATCCTGAGCTCTTAAGTTAACATGTAGGGAGGAACAGTGCAGAAACTCTGGAAGGGGAGCCCAGGAACATGACTGAGAAAGCTGTCTGGGCCTGTGTCAATGGGAAAGTCACATGACCTCTTAGGTCTTTGATCTTCTCAACTGTGAAATGAGACTGTTCTCAAAGAAAGGGCCTCTGAGGAAGAACCTCTGGAAAAAAATAAGCAAGTATTTCTCTGCAGAACAACAAAGACTTCACCTCTTAGGGATCCATTTACAGTGTTCATCTCGTTTATAGTTAGGGCATATTTTTATTTTGTTTGAAAAATATTGTGCATTTATGTTGTAAAGAAGAAGAAAATAGGAAAACTACTAGACTAGATGTTTTATAAGATTTCTTTTCACTCCCCAACCCCCAATGCATGTGATATGTATGAAAGGAATGGATACCACAAGCCCTTTCTAAGAATATATTCATTTAGTAATACCTGTATCAAATACTTGAGTACATGTATTGTGCTAGGTTTTATTCTAGGCATTCGGGATATTTCAGAGAATTAAGTCCCTGTCCTCATGAAGCTTACATTCCAGTTTGGGGACATAGACAATAAATATAATTAATAGACAAAGTGGATAGTATGTCATAAATATGGGGAGAAAAAAATAGAGCAGAGTAAGGGGGGGCTCAGAAGTGTGAAAGGCAGGTGAGTTGTAATTTTAAAAGGTAGTCAGGGTGGGCCTCATTGAATAGGTGACATTTGAGACAAAACTGGAGGGAGGTGAGGAAGTTAGCAGTGCTCTGACTGCTCTGTTGAGACTTGGGAGGAGGGGGGAATGCAAGAGTGGACTCGGAAACCAGTTTGTTTTGTAGTAGTCTGGTCAAAAGAAAACAATGGTTCAAGCTAGGCTAGTAACACTGGAGTCAGTGAGAAATGGAAGGTTGAGCCTAGAGGATTTTCTAATATATGGGAGATGGGGTGGAAGAGGCATGAAATTAATAGAGGAGTCAAGCATGCCTCTGACATATTTGGCCTGAACAATCAAAGGTTGTCACAAAAGGATGGGCTTCTGAAGGTGGGGTGAATTTTTTGGCGGGAAGGAGGAGAAATTTAGGTTTTATCTTATTAAGTTTGCTATGTCTGTTGGACATCCAAATGGAAACATGGAATTGGCAGTAGCATATATGAGTTGAAAGGAAAGTTGAGTTGAAAGGAAAGTTAAAAAAGTAATTTTGGGCTGCTTTAAAGCATGAGTCTTTACAAAGGGAGTGAATGTACAAATAAAAGGTAGAACAAAAGGCTGAGTTCTGGTGCCCTCCAACATTAAGAGGTCTACAAGAAGAGAAATGAGGGAATAGCTGGTGGGGGCAAGAGGAGGCAAGAGAAAGATTTTGTAAGAGGGTAAAATCATAGCATGATATACGAGTAATCCAATGAAGAGGGGAGAAGAGTGATGCTATAGGAAAGAGGGGGAGTGATGTCCTTGAGTGGGTGAGGGAGGATGGGAACAACTAGTTCTGGATAAGACGATGGATAACTTCAGTATGAATACAGATGCTGGTGGGTGGGTAGATGTGGTGGCAGAAGTCTACGTTCTTTTCTGATTTCTTTCACTCATTTCAGTGAAATAGGAAGCAGAGCCATCAGCTGAGTATGAGTGTGGAGGTGGGAGGAGGTGTTAGAAGTTTGAGGGGAGGAGGGTGTGAAATATTTAACTAGGAAAGTGGGAGAGTAAATGAAGTTGGGAAATTTAATGGTAAGATTTGTGGTCATGTATTTAAAAATGAACCGATAAACACGATTGTGAGTTTTCAACACTTAATTTCAGCCTCAGAGGCATAAGCATGGAGTGGGTGGGGTGTTTAATTTAACTAGGGTTGTGGTTCTGACAAATGAGTTTGATAAAATAAGAAAGAGACACAAGAAATAATGATCTATACAAGAGGATGCTTATAATTATTGACCATGGAATTTTAATTGAATGAGAATACTTGTCTTTCTCCGACTGCTTACTTCACTTAGCATAAGGATAAGTCCTCAAGGGAGTGAAGGATTATAAGAAGGTAGGAGATTGAAGGTTCCTGGTGAGAATTGCAGTAGAGCAAGTGATCTTGAAAGAGGTGGTAGTCAGAATGTGTCACGCATGAATTTAAAATTATGGATGAAACACGCAGAAGTCATAGGTAATGCCAATGTCAAAGCCATAAGAATGAGTGGCTGAGACAGAATGGAAGACAGGATCAGTGGAAGAGGTCAAGGAAGTGAAAGGAGGAATTGTTGGAGGAATCACTTCTGATGTGCATCTTGAAATCCCTGAGATCCAGGAGTAGATCTGTGAAGTGTGACATTAAATCAGAAGGAAGAGAGAGTGGTGGTTAGTAGATGATAGCAATAATGAGAAATATATATATATATATATATATATATATATATATATATATATATATACCACTTGGCTATATAATGAGCTAAAATGAAATTAAAAATGGGGAGATTTTAGCCTGGCCAATGTAGCTCAGTGGTTGAGCGTGGACCTATGAACCAGAAGGTCACAGTTTGATAGTTTGATTCCCGGTCAGGAGCAGGGCACATGCCCGGCTCATCCCTGGTAGGGGGCATGCAGGAGGCAGATGAACAATTATTCCCTCTCATTATTGATAGTTTCTATATCTCTCCCCTTATCTCTTCCTCTCTGAAATCAATAAAAACATATTTTTTAAAAAATTGGGAGACTTTAAGGGTAGATGGAAGAAACAATGGTCCGAAAGCAGCAAAGTGGAACGAAGAGGACCCCCTACCCCAGTCAGACCTCATGATGCAAGGGTTGTAGGAGAAACCACCTCCCCTGGAAATTGCTGCTGAGGAGAACAGCGTCCTTGGGAATCAGATCTTTGCAGATAGAAGGTGGAGGGAACATTTGAGAAGAGGATTGTGATGTATTATGAATTAAGAGGAAATGGTGGAGGATTTTCAGGATAGGGAAGGGGATGGGAGATGAGGAGCAAATAGGGAATGAATTTTGTGTAATATTCTGGTTATATCTGAAATCTACGGAGAGGATAGTTACCTTGTCAATATTCAAAGGAAGTACATATCTTCTAACTTCAGGCTGGGGAGCCTTGCTGGCATTTTTCTTCACCTCTTCCCAGTTCTCACGTAAATTGGCTAAGTATAAGTAATTATAAACAAATTCAAACCTGCAAAAATAAGAAGTCAAACATGAGCACACATAATTACAAATAATTTTAGGGAGACATTCAATCTATTTAAAAGCCTGCCTGTTCTTTATTTCCCAACCTGGATACTGCTAGTGACCCAGGTATATTAAAGCCATTTCTTTCTGCCCACACAAGATGGGGGGAAAAAGAAACTTGCCTCATGGATATATTTAAATAACAGCAACCTTTGACACTTTCTGTTCTGCTTCTCAATTACCATCTGTCTGTGACTTTAGGGACTACTCTCGTTAGTGATGTGGATAATCTGAAGAAAGCAAGCCTCTTTCTCCCAAACCCTGGATAGGTGGAGTTCAAGGTCCCCTAAGGAATCTTGTCAAGTTTAAGTGAAGTTGAGTTTAAGTTCACTTATCAGTTCACAGAACCTTGTCTTTTCAGGTCTGGTTCATGGACCTGATTCATTTTAAATCATTAACCATGGTTTTGATGTTCAGTTTGTGTTTCTGGTTACCTAAACTATCTACAGTTTTTTTCAATGATGTCTTAAAACTTAAGCATACTTCTCACTTTTTAAAATGTAATTTAGGTTAATGATTGAGAGGAGCATCTTTGAAAAAAAATGGCCCCTAATTTCCAGGAGCAACTAGAGATGTAACATTTATCCACTGTCCTTTCTTACCCTTTCCAGCAACAGAGATCCACAATCAGAAACTCATTGTCTTCATAGGTATTGATGTGGTGGAAAAGGTTAAAAGGGGAGGTCCTGTATTTGTTATTGAGATACTTTCTTCTTTTTTTGTCAGCGACGTGAAGCCAAACCTTGAAAATGAGAAAAATATTTTGATTCATTTAAAAAGGAAAAAGTGTGCATTATGAAGCACACCTTCTTCAGCATCATAAACCTGACCAAAAAAAAGTAAGACTTACACCCATGGTTTCATTGGACTCAAAACAATCCATGTAGTTGGCTCCCCAAAGACTCCATGAAGAGAGGAACTTGAACAGGTTAATTTTGACTGGTGTCTCCACAAAAACAATGTAGTTGGGAGTCAAGCCAAAACTGTTCAGAAACACAAATGGACTTGTGAGTGGGACAGGCATATTCTCAAACCACAAAGAAATGTGAATACATGAGTATGCTCAGTTACTGGAATAGACAGTGCCTATGTGAAATTAATTATGTTTAAATTTAGGTTTCTTCAAGATAATGTAATCAGGATTGGTATAAAAGATAGGCAAAGCAGATATTTAAAATTAAGTTTTCCTGAAGATTCAGAGCAGCCCTTCAAGTTACCTATGGACGTAAGATGGCTTGAATCGTTCACTGCAGGGGAATTGTACAACGACCTCTGACTTGCTTATTGGATCTTCCTTGTCTGAAATAAAGTGGTTTTAAAAGGCTTTGGAACAGCCAGCCTTTCTTTTGCTTTTTTAAAAATACAAAGCACGTAGAACATCTTATGCAAGTAAAGAAATACATTTTCAGATCTTGATTTTTTTCAGAGCTTATGTTCATTTTCTTAGTCATTGGCATTTCTTAGCGAAATTTCATGTGAAGCTGCAATCGCTCAGGAAAATCCAAATAGCAGCGGATTTGGGAAAGTGCACTTCCACAGTGTCGTGGCAGGCAGAGCACAGTGGAGTCACATCTTACACCTGGAGGTGGGTTCTAAGTCAGGGGACTAAGGCACAACTTTAGCATGGTCACAATACTGCCTTTCACAATACTGCCTACGAGTGCAGAATATCTCAGATTGTGTCAATAGCCTGGCACAGTAATTCTTATGTACATTAAAGTTCACTTACTACTAAGTCAGTAGTCTTCAAAACCTTACTGTATATCAAAATTCTGTAAAAGGCTTCTTAGAAAAGTTATTGGGGCCCCACTCCCAGAATTATTCAGTTGGTTTGAGTGGGACTCAAGATGCATATTTCTAACAGGTTCCCAGGTGGTGCTGCTGGTGGGACTACACTTTTAGAACTATCTAAGCAATACTGAACAAAAATCCATATATATTCAAATAATTCTGTCATCAAGATGGTTATCAAATTTCTGACAATGAATGATGAATGGAAAATTCTAAAGAGTAGTCTCTCTTCTCTTTTAATATTCTTTAGCTATTATATTAACACTAGTAGCCCTGCACATGAATCCGTGTGCCAGTAGCTCGCCAGTAGCTCGCTGCTGCCCTCCAGTAGCTCTCCGGCCACTGCCCCGCCCTCCTGTAGCTCCCTCTGCCCCCCACCCCCCCCCCCTCATAGCTTGCTGCCCTGCTCCCTCCTATAGCTCTCCACCTCCTGCTTGTAGCTTGCTGCCCCACCCTCCTGCTGATCTGTGATCCAGTCATTATGTGCTCGGTCCTTATGCTTCAAAACGTAACGACCATTTGCATATTACATCATTATTATATAGGATGAGTTAAAAGGTTTGTTTGTAGTCTGGTGAGTTAAGCATACACAAAATAGTACTTTCTCATATTTGGGTGTATGTTATTATGCAGATGCATATGTTTGAATAAAAATTTAATTTCATTTGGCACATGAATAAATGCCTAATAAATGTTTGCTACACTTGATTCCAAATCTTATATAACCAAGTCTGCATATACACTACATCTTTGACACATTGCAGAAATAGAACTTGGCCATTTGCTTTCTGTATTTTCAAGTTGTCATTTCCTGTTATTGTGCCCTTGGCCATTGGTAGGGGAGGGGTGAGGGCAGTTGTCCTGAAATCGGAGAGTAATTTAACTGCATATTGTGCTATTCTGACATTTTGACCTGGCATCCAGTATTTCCAGTAACTTTCATACAATACAGATACTTGTTTTAAGAAGAATCAAATTGGTAAACTGACCTGCTTGTAGTGGAGGGATCTTTACAATATTGTAGGCAATTGAAAAATTTTTCCCGAAGCAGTTACCAATGTTGTAAACAGTGCCATCGCTTTCAATGTGGGGGTGAGCTGTGGCTCCATTGACGGAGACATAGTTGCAAAGATCAACCTGTGGAGGGAGAGCAAATGTCATTCATGTTAGGAGAAAGATTATGCTACACCTTTGGTCCCTACTTCGGACCTCATCATTACTGCTTGCACCCTCACCCTAAGTGCACTTCCTCTTTCCTCCTCTCTCTCTGGATCCTACCCTCTCTGAAGTCTGCTTGAATTCCCATCTTCAGTGCAGAGCTCTCCTCTGATCCCCATGCTGACCCCACGAGCCTCTGAAATCTTGGAGTTCTCCCTGGCTGTGCTCTTTAATTGATGTATACCATACACGGCTCCAGTTAGTTATTTTCCTTTTGCACATGCAGGTTGTCCTCAAACAATGATAAATGTGAATCCTGGGATTTCTTTATAGCCCCCTTCATTGTATTAGATGAATTGTATGAAATTGCTGATATTTAATAATTTTAATTTTATAAAAATGGCAGTTTTGTATGGTACAACCTAAATCTCAGATCCAGGGCATTGCACAGAGTATGGAACTGGAATTGGAAGAAACCCAGGATTCATCTAGTATAGAAAGTCTTAACCTAAATAGATTTCAAGGGAACCACGAACCTCCTGGAATTAAATGCAAATATTTTTGGAGAGAGGATTTACACTTTAATTCAATTTGGAGTCTTATAAGAAATCCAGAGCCGCAAATCCAGCACAAAACTCTCAATTTACAGGAGAGACTGAGGTCTCAGAGAGGTCAAGTGACTTGTTCAAAGACACAGAGCCACATGTTGGCAAAATCAGCACTAGAATTTTTAACAGGGACCTGCTCAGTAAAGACTTATTGAATGAATAATTGGAGTGTATATTTATTTAACCAATTTTTTCTTCTATTTGATTAGGAGAATATCTTTTAAAACATAGGGAGTTTTTAGCATCTTTACTGCAATAATAGCTGAGACATTCATTCATTCGTTCATTCATTCATTCATTCAATCACCGTTCATTAAATACTCTTTGAGCTTCTATTATATACCAGGCACTGTGCCAGGATCTAGAAAAACAAAGATGGTCCATGCTTTCAAGGACTTCAGTCTAGACTTTTGCTGTCCAATATTGTAGCCACATGTAATAATTTAAATATAAATTAATTATAATTAGATAAAACTTCAAATTCAGTTCCTCAGTCACATTAGCCACATTTAAATGCACAATGCACTTGGACAATGCAGGCACAGAATTTGCCTTCACTGTAGAAACTTCTATTTGACAGCACTGTGTTGGAATAATAAGCTGGCATACAGACAGTGCTGCAAGTGTAAAATGGTATCTGTAGAGAAAGGCCATCTGGCCCAGCCAAACCAGGAGGTTAGGCAGGGCTTCCAAATAATGTTTGAAAGATGAATAAAAGTGATTCAGGTGGACAAGCATGACAGTGTGTTCCAGGGAGAAAGAACCCCAATGTGCAGGCCCAGAGTTGTGAAACAGCATGTGCTATTTGGGGACTACTAATCGTTCAACATGCATTCATGAAGGGCATGCATGGAGGAGGGGAAATCAGCATGGGCCAGCCACAAAGGCCCTTGTTTGGATTTTATCTTGGAAACTATGGGTGCCCTAGATGGAGTAACACATTCATACTTGCATTTTAGAAAAAAAATTGCTTCTACTGAAGTAAGGAAGTTGTATTTAAGAAATAAGGCAGGAAGAAAAGGCACTGATTAGGAGGCTATTTCAGTAATAGTAAACAAAACTTCAACTTCTAAAGCTTAAATTTTTACATGAAGTCAGGATACAACACTATTCACAATGGAACCTGACCTCTAATAAAGTCTATTCTGGAGCCATATCCTGAACTTTATATTTCCAGTTAAATGACCATGACAGTTGGAATACATACAGATTCACTATCAGAGTCCCCTCCAGTTCTTATCTAAGTGATCTACACTCAGGTGGTTATAAACATACATCAAAAACAAGAAAGAGCCATTGAGAGTATGTTAAGCTTTAGTAAATAGTCTGTTGGGAGTTATTAAACAGCTTGTGACATTGATATCCAGAGTTGGAACTATTTTTCCTTTCTATTCTTACTACACTAAATTTCTGGTCTTGAATTCCACCTAACTGGTCTCCTAGCTCCCTTATCTCTCTTGCCCTCCCATATAGCTTATACATGGCAGATTAAATATCCCAAAACACAGGTCTGCTTATATCACTTCTCTGTGCAAAAAATTTCAATAGCTTCATAACTTACTACATATTTTTGTCCATTATTCAAACTTTTAGTTTTACCCTACCCTTGACATTGCTTGCTCTTCACTAGTTCTTAACTGAAAGTGATATTGCCCCCTAGGGGGAGAATTGGAAATGTTGAGGAACATTTGGGTTTTCACATTGATTCAGGACATGACTGGTATTCAGTGGATGGGACCAGGAATGCCAAACCTTTGCAATGTGTGGGGACAGTCCCCACAATGATGAATTATCTCCCACCCAATGCCACTAGCTCCTCCATTGAGAAATACTGCCAATCTAATCAAATAAATTATTCTTTCATTTCCATGAACATATCCTCTCTTTTCCTACCTCTATGCCTTTGATTATGTTACTCCCTTTACCTGAAATGTTCTTTTTCCAAATTCACTGAAGTTTCTTCCCTTTAACTTCTAACTCAAATGCAAGCATTTTTAATCTTCCTTGATCTGCACCACCTTATATCCTCCAACTACTGCCAGAAGTAATCTCTTTCTTCTCCCTGCTTTAATGGAAGGTTTTCCTTCTCCTAAAGGACTCAGCACATTATGTGTCCTATTAGAGTTAAGTAGCATATTTGTTTGATTTCTCCAACAGATGTTAAACTTTCTAAAGATAAGAACAATGCCTTCAAATAGTTACATCTTAATAAATATTGGTTGAAAATGTGGATCTATTTTATTGAATGCTGCATTGAGATTGTCTAAGTTGTCAGCAAAATTTGTCTCTACTATTGCTGATATTTTTCTCTATGCTATTTCATTTAAAATATAGCTTATTTTTAATAAGAAGTATCTATAAGAGGCAAATAGGTTGCAACATACTTGTCTATAATCACAAATAGCAGGGTTTTCAATATTAATAGCTATAATTTTTTTGAACACCCAATATGTGCCAGGTCCATGCTAGCCTATAAAAGCCAGTAAGGGCAGGGACCATGCTGTTTCACACATGGATGTATCTGCACCCAGCATATGTTTTGGTACATGTCAGGGACTGAAAAAATAGTGTCCCACGAATGAATGAATGAATGAATGAATGAATGTTAGGTATTTTATACAGTTTTATTTCAACCCATATAAAAAGTTTTTCAAATGTCATAGATGAAGAAATAAATGTTTGCCCTATGTCACATAGCTAGTAGTTGATGACAAAGCAAGAATTTGAAAATTGTTTGGCTTTCTTTAAAAAATATTTTTTAGTGATTTCAGAGAGGAAGAGAGAGGAAGAGAGAGATAGAAACATCAATGATGAAAGAGAACCATTGGTTGGCTGCCTCCTGCACAACCCCTACTGGGGATCGAGCCCGAAGCCTGGGCATATGCTCTAACTAGGAACTGAACCATGACCTCCTGGTTCATAGGTCAACACTCAACCACTGAGCCACACCAGCCAGGCAAGCACTCATGTTCTTTCTACCAAATCTCACAGTTTATTTAATTTTAACTCTAAGCTGCAATTCTAAATTCTTGAGCAGTGTCACCTGAGCACTGTATCCTACCTGCTTAATTGTCTCCAAGGTCTCAGGATTAATCTTTGTGATGAAGTTGGTCTCTGTGCAGGCATAGTAATCTTCCCCCACTGGGTAGATATTAACAAGGGCATTGTCAGTAATCTCTACTCCTCGAAAGTAAGAAAAAAACCTGCAGAAGCAAATGGGTTTTTTTGGTCTAGTAACTTTTAAACCATGAGAGAAAAGGGGCTAGTGTGAAATGCCTTTAATAACATGCAGTTAGGTTTCAGTAACCTGGAAAATATGTTCTTGCAGGGATCTGGGAAAGCACAGGTGCCAAATTCTGTTATGACGATCCTTTTCTCAGTCATTGCCCGAACGTAAGCATCAGTGCGGATGAACCTGAAGGACATTAAAACATGGGGAAGGGTTATAGACAGGGGCAATCAGTGTGGTCCAGGTGGATCTTAGAATGGTCATTCTGTCCTTACGGAGTCAGAATAATAAATCCACAACATAAGGAATGGAGAGTATTGTCAGGTCAACTTCTCCTAGGGACCAAAGGAGAAAGAGACAATGTGCCATGAGCTTACATGTATGTCTTACAAATCTCACAGTGACAGATGCAGAACTCACGGCTCAGAGAAGTTAAGTGATTGGCATTGGTGGCAGAGCTGGGTTACAATTCAAGTTGGCCAGATCTGGAAAACATGCATTTTCCTTATCACACCATGCAGCCCCCATGGTAGCTGACATAAGACCTATGATGTCCTGTAGCCTATAACCCATCAACCTACACTTAGTGGGAAATACAGGGCATGGTATGCTGAATTATATTCCTTTCTAACTATTTCTTGTCCCTCTTATGTTTTTCTTTGATTTTAAAGTTTATTTTGCTACTTTTAAAATTTGGGATCCCTTCAATCCAGTCTCTTGCACAGGCAGACCTTCTGAACCATATCCCAGACTAGATGGCATACAGTGCCTAGGATTTCTCTTGTGGAGAGCCAATTAAAATCTAATTTTACCCTTTCTCCAATCCATTTAGTAAGTGTTTAAAATTTCATAGATGAAGAAACAAAGTCATTAAAAAGAAAAAAAGACCAAGGTCTTTAGAAGGCACATGAAAGCTTTGTCTGACCTCCAAAGCATGCTTTTTCATAGATAAATTTTGCTTGACCTGATCAGTTTCTCTTTTATTATAGTCCAAGTCATCCTGACTACTTAAAACCTCCATTTACTCTCCCTTTTGATGTCTCTTTAGAACGCCTGATGTCTGTGATTACCAACAAAGCCACTAACAGGTGAGAATATTAAAGCATAAGACAAATTATTTATTGTGGTGTTAATGGGTGCTTCCTGGAGTGATAGCTTAGGCCATGGGTGGGGAACGTCTGGTCCATGGGCTATATAAGGCCTACGAAATCATTTGGTCTGGCCCTGCCAAGGCATTAGGGATGAGTTAATTAAATGTTTGACCAAATATAGCAGGTTAATTTTTTTAAATATAGTTTTTTAAATTGATTTCAGAGAGGAAAGGAGAGGGAGAGAGAGATAGAAACATCAATGAGAGAGAATTATTGATCAGCTGCCTCTGCAGGCTAATTTTTAAATTGATACTTTTGTATAACCTGCAAATGATGTTATAAATATATAAATGGCCCTTGGCAGAAAAAAGGCTCCCCACCCCTGGCTTAGGCCGTCAAGCCTTTTAGCAACAATCTCCTATTTTTAGAAAACTTCTCTTTTTTGTATCATCACCAGATATTTGGTCCTTACCTCCTTTGTGAAACCCCTCTCTCCTTCCCTGTGGCCTTTTTGATGATAAAAAAAGGGGGGGGGGAAGGAGTAAAGAGAGCCGATGTTCTAATCATAATAACTATAATAATATTATTCCTGAATACTCCTATGTGCTAGGCACGGTGTTCTTATTTACTCCTTGTAATGAACCCTGAAGTAGATTCTATGCTGTCCCATTTTAGAGATGACAAAACCAAGAGTTAGATATTAACATCTTGCCAATGGTTGTAAAGGGTAGATACAGGATTTGAAGCCAGACATGTTGAACCCCAAAGGCCTAGTTCTTAGTTTCTCCTTTATCCCATAGCACAGCTCCCAGGTGTTCATGCAGATGCATTGGCCCAAGTGGCTGAGAGAAAGTGAGTATATAAGTCCCCTTTTGGGTTTAGGAGGTTGAAAGCCCAAGGGAGGAGGAGCTGAGCTAGGCCCCACCCTTAGTAGGGGGAGTGGGGCCTAGCATTTCTTTACCTTCTGTGGTATGTGACATGTCCTTCTTTGAAGTCAAACTTGTGCAGGAGGGCTTGCCCATCAAACAGGTGGTAAAATGGCTCAGATCCAACTTCAAAGAGTCCTGGCCCGCATCGGAGGAGGCTGCCTGTGAGCCAGAAGGGGATCCTGCCTGTGACGGACGAATGGGAGACACAGAACATTGCTTCTTTCTCCTGCCCTTGGCTGGGCTGTCCCAGGTCAGGCACAGGGATTATATTAGCAGCCTCATTGGTCAGTGGTTCTTTATAAAGCTGGCAGTGATTTTCATTCCCAGCTCTCAGGCTGGACAGCACTTAGGAAGTGCCTGTGGATCAATTCTCTTTTCTCTAGGAGACCAAGTAGGAGAGAATGTGGCAATGCCTCAGAGTTTGGGTAACTGGTTGGAAGGAGACAGGGAAAAGCATCTTGAGGGAAATGGGAATCTCTACCTAACAGAGTTCCCCAGATACCAATACATGTACCTTTTTCCAACATCTCACTTTTAAGAATTTCAAATTTCTTGATATAATTTGATACAGTAGGGGTAGGAAGGATGGATTAAGAGCAGAGATCAAAACACTAAAAATGATGGGCCTATAGAAAAAAAATCATTTAAATGCTACAACAAGAATATTGGCCTTTTAAAATCTAGAGCTATATTCTTTCGAGGGTATGTGCTACTGTCCAGGCGAAGGTCAACCTGCTGTTGCAAAAACTGCACAGGGCTGGGGGTTAGGAACCTGGATTCTGGTTCGGGATTTGCCAGGTGACATCTCCGGGCCTCAGTGTCCCCATCTGCACAGCAGGGCCACACAAGAAAGACCTTAAGGCCTTTCAGTTTAACCAATTACACTTGTGCCCTTTTATCCCTTGAAAAGTGCAGTGTTTGGCAGTGTTTGCTTAATCCTTACCAATGTTTTTTTTTTTAATTTTTGGAACAAACTAATTATTTTCTGCAGCTCAGTGTTAGCAACCTATTTGATAAAGATTTATATTTCTGGTAAAATTTTTAAGAAGGTGTGGCTCAACTAAAAGGCGCAGCATTAATATAATTGTTAGAACCTAAATTGTTAGCATCAGAATCTAGTTTAGAGTGTTTGGCTCATTCCTTCTAATTTACAGAAGAGGAAACTGGGAGAAAAGAGACTTGCCCAAGATTTGGCCCTTCCTATGACACCATGTTTAAGCAAATATGCTGTATGGGTTATATAATATCTTTAGATAGTGATAACAACAGACTAACTACCACCTGTTGATCACTCTGTTTAGGATACTGGGTGAATCTTTCTATTTACACTAGCTCATTTCATCTTTACAACATCCCCATGAGGTAAAATTTGGTCTTTGGTCGGTGAGAGAATTGAGGCTCAGAAAGTTTAAGTAACCTGTAGGATCCATAGCTACTAAAATGATAGAGCTGCCATTAGTGCCTACATTTGCCTGACTCCAGAACCAAGACTTCCAATATAATGGATATAAAACCTACCACCTGTTAATGTAGTATTTCCAGATGCGTGTCAGCAGGTCCTCATTTACCCAGACACTGATAGAGCAGATATTTACAGGGCCTTTAGTATCTGCCAGGCACTGATGATTTAAAAATGACAAAGGTGTAGTCCTAATCCTAAAGGAATTCCAGTTAGGTAGCATTTTTTTCTACATTAGAGAAATAAATAAAAGGTAAGTGAGAAGAAATGGATTCTGGGTATAGAATTCTTGAACCTCCAGATTCCCTTCTGTAGCCCTTAGGGGAGCCAGTAAGGAGAGGTGCCAATGAATAAGAAGGGAGAGAAGAGAGATCCTGAAGAAAAAGAGAGGACGACTCCAAGGTCAGTGAGACCCACCTGTCACATGAGCTGCGACTGGCGAGGAGAGTTCCTCCACAGTTTCATACAGTTTCTTGTAACCACCAGCAGGATGCTCAACTCTGAAATGTGGAATCACAAGGAAGAAGACCATGTGAATACTCAAAGAAGTCCATGGAGGCAGTAGCAGGGTTCAGGGACAAACGGTGCTCTCTGGCTCAAGGCCAACTCACCCTGCCAGTCCAGCTTCTGCCAAGGGAGCACACGGTGCTTGGGGGATAAAAACATGCCCAGGTTTGCAAGAGGGTCCCAGGTCAGCGCTCCTTCTTTAATGTTAGGAGAAATGACCTCCTTTTTAATGTCACAGTAGACTTAGTCCTGCCCTCTGCAGTTTTCCCATAGTTCTGAAGGTAAATCAACCAAACCTGCTGCTGTCACTTCTCTTCCTAACAGAGTCCTTCCCACACAACTACGCTGCCCAGTCGATACTCTCAGCTTACTCCATCTTGATTCTCCTGCCTCACAGGCTCATCTCTCTCCCTCCTAGGCGTTTAGAGAAGACAGCTTTTTGGGTCAGTACCTCATCTTTTGTTCTTCACCCGTATTATACCAACATCTCTTACTGTCATCTCACGTCTTCACAAATCTCCAAGAGCTTTTAAAAAAAATACTCCAAGTACTTTTAAATAAACAGTCAGTTTTATATTTTTGCTTATTTTCTGCCTCCTCACTTTGGCTCCATTGTATAACTTCTTAGAGTGGGAGTTCTGACCAGCTCCCTAATAACGAATGATAATTATCTTTTATTAGGCACTTACTATGTGCCATGCACCATTAGAAACAACTTTGTATGCTATTAGCACATTTAAATCTCACAACAACGCAATGGGGTAAGTACTATTGTTACGTGCATCTTCTATATGGAGAAACCCAGACTTTAAAATGTTAAGTAATTTGCCCCAGCTGGGAAGTGGTTGAGTGAGACGTGGAACCCAGGTCTGCCTTATTGAAATCCTCATGCTCACAGCTGCTTCCAAGGTCCATTCTGAGTCACATAGATTCCACTTGAATTCCAGATATTTGCTTCAATAGATAAATAGGAAGAAACTCCCTCAACAAGACCCAGGCCTTCCCTAAACAGGACATCAATCCTCTTCAGGAGTTCCTGAAATAGCCTATTTACCATCAACCCACCAAGGCATTTAAAAGAAATCTCCCGGAGATACTCACTGGATGGACATTTTCTCTCAGTGGAGGATTGAGAGTTCTGGCACCAACTGTGGAATGAAGAAGCAAGTCCTCAGCCAGGGCCCTTTATATGCCTTCTCAATCCTCCTAAAGGGAGTTGCGGCTTTGAGAACCCTTTCCCGCCCCCTGTAGCTGAGGGAAGGGGAACAGAGGTGGCTTTCAGCACTCAGATCCTCCTAATGCTTGAGCATTATTTGGGCTGCTGTTCCCATAACAGTTTTTTGGGCTGTTTTCCAGAGACCTCAATCCTTCCCAAAGAGAATGAGAAGGGGATTAGAAAGAAAGGAGCTGCGTGGGAGTGGCTAGCATCAGGCCAGAGCTGATCCAGGTCACCCCAGTGGAACCTGGCACCATTCTCTGGTACCCAGCTTCCTCTACCACCTCTGTGCTCTCATCTCCACCCTGTTAGTGCTCCTTGTAGACTTATGCTCCTGGAAGCTTTCCAGCCGACTTACCTCTTCTCTGTGCCTTCAACCACAGTGTCATTCCTCTTCAAGGCAAATCAGACCACGTCCCTTCTATACTTAGGATCTTTCAAGAGGTCTGCATTCCATACTGGATAAAGTGCACTTTGGCACAGCTGTGAGATGCATACTTCTCAGTGTCATCTTCTGCCACTCTGCCCTTTCATTTGGATGCCAGGAGTACCAAGCTGTTCACCGCTTCCCATTGATTTCATGCCATTTCATGCTGCCCTTTCCTTACAGTCTAGGTCCTTTGCTTTCTTCTTTCCCTTGTCCATCTGGGAAATGCCCAGTTTCCATCACAACTCTGCTAGAGCATCACTGTCCCGTTATGCTCCAGACAGGATGCTCTCCTTTGTAATTTTTTTGAAACATATATGTCTATTTTTGTCTGTATCACATCATGTTGTCTGATTTGTTAGCATGTCTCTCTTTACTTATTGTAGCGACATAGAATTAATCACCCTAGCACAATGGCGTTTGGCTAAATCTTTCAACACCTGTCAAGATGGAAACCGGCAACCACCCCAGCAGCTCCCCCAAGGTGAAAATCAGACTAACCAAAGGTCTACATTCACTTCTGTGCACCCCCATGATTACATGTGAGGTAACACATCCAGCCCCTCTGTACCTCTTCCCACAACATCCAGAACTTAGTTTGCTGGGCATCATTCAAAAATACCATGGGAAAGAAGACATATATATAAACACGTATGCCCAGGTACCTCTCTCTCTTCTCCTCCAGGGGACATCAGTGACATCTTGCTAGTGGGTCCTACCTTTCACTCAGGGAATCCCCCTTGCTTTGTACACACCGGTGTGTAACAAACATTTAAATTATTTGGGGTCTCAGGTTTTGGTGTGATGTATTTTGACATCTGATATCTTTAAAAGGCAGAGCCTGGCAGCAACCTTACTGTAATACTTATGCATCATTATGCTCAGGGTTTCAGTAAAAAGCTCAATAAAACTTATTTGTTCAACCAAGTTAATAGAAACCTCTAGAAAAACTGCCTTAACTGAGCACAAGAAGAATTCCAAAATTGCACTTATAAATGAGTGTTTAAGGATTTGGGTTTGTTTTTCCCCCAAAGAATTTGAAATATTTTACTTAAAATCTTGATTACACTTATTTAAATCAATCAGCTCTTGATTCAAAAAGAAAACCAACCAACCAACCAAACAAAAAAAGCACAAAAGAGGATTCTGGGCCAGCACTATTGGATTAATGGTGCCTCAGCTATTGAGGGACTCAGTATACTTTTAAGTTCTCAGCTTCTGCCAGTTGGTACAAATGCAGAGAGGAACGGGCAGCTGGAATCTTCTAGAACATTTCACCCCCCCTCTGGGCCAGAGAACTGGTGTATTAGACAAATACAAATTAGGAATGACTTATCCTCTTAACTACAAGGCACATGGGCATCAGGAAAAGTGCTATTCTGATAGCATTAGGAATCCTGCTTGTGCTGATCTAGTTTATGGCATTTTTAGATTATTTATGGGTCATTCTCAGACAAGGGGAGAACAGGTTTTCTAACAGGAGAAAGTTAATAGTTGAATGAATATCCACCCTTATCTCTGTTCCTCTCCTTATCAGAGTATATTATCTGTTGTTATGTTTGTTTCATGAAAGCAGTGGCCCTGTTTATCACTATAACATAGAGCCCAACACCTATTAAGTAGTTATTAAATATTCTAGGCTATTGTGTATTGCATTGCTTTTCTAAAATTTTGAACTCTCTGCTTGCTGGGTGCTAGTGTATATAAATAAATGTGATAGTTGTATATTGATCTTTTATCCTGTAATCTTTCTAAACTCATTTATTAGTTCTAGTAGCCTTTTCATAGGTTCCATCATATATTCTGTCTACATAGAAGGTCATATTGTCTGTGATAAAGAGTTTACTTCTTCCTTTCCAATCTTTTATTTTCTTGACTATTGCACCAGCTAGAACCTTCAATGTAGTGTTGAATGAAAGAAGACTTTGTGTTCCTGATCTAAGTAGAGAATATTGAGTTTTTCACTATTATGTTAGTAGTGCGTTTTTCACCATGATGTTAGCCTGGTATTCCAGCGGCCTCTGTCTCACTCAGCCATGATCCCTGCTGGCTTTTACATCCTGACGGTATGGGGACTTAATTTGCAGGCACTGGAACCCTGAACCAGGGGGCCTTGTGTGAGCCTGGGACCCCTCACTCCTCAGAGGGGACCTCCAGAGCCAAGATATCCCTCCCGATTTTTATCCACCACACATGGGTGTGAGACCAGCCCATTCAGCATCCCTGCTCCTCCCACCAGTCTCAATGTGGCTTCTTTAATTCCCTAGTTGTAGAACTTCTATTCAGCTTGGATTCAGGTGTTTCTGATGATGGTTGTTTTGTAGTTTAGTTGTAATTTTGATGTGGTTGTGGGAGGAGGCAAGTACCGTAATATATGTTTTTAATTGGAATATGTAGACCATTTACATTTTATGTGATTATTGATGTGATTAAACTGGAGTTTATCAACTTATTTGTTTTCTGTACATTTCTTCTGTTCTTTGCTCCCTTTTCCTCTTTTTTTCCTGCCTTCTTTGGATTACTCATATTTTGTTGTTGTTAATCCTATCTAATACATTTTTAAAATCAGACTTTGTGGTTTTTCTACCTAGAATTTCTATTTGCATTTTTTAAATATTGCCCATATCTCTACTTAATTTCTTGAATGTTTTAATGTACCTGTCTGATAATTATAATATACTAGAGGCAGGCCCAGTGCATGAATTTGTGCATGGGTGGGGTCCCTCAGCCTGGCTGGTGATTGGGGCTGATCAGGGCCTGTCTCGCCCAGTCCCAATAGGGCTGATTGGGGCCAGGAGGTTGGCCGGCTGGTGGGAGAGACCACAGGAGGTTGGCTGGCCATGGGAGGTTGGCTGTGGGAGTGCAATGACCACCAGGGGGCAGCTCCTGCATTGAACGCCTGCCCCGTGGTGGTCTGTGCGCATCATAGCTACTGGTCGACCGGTCATTTAGTCAACCAGTCATAACTGTCGCTTAGGCTTTTATATATATAGACTAGAGGCCCAGTGCATGAAATTCATGCACAGGGGTGTGTGTCCATCAGCTCAGCCTGCACCCTCTCCAATCTGGGACCCCTCGAGGGATGTCTGACTGCCCTGGATCGGGCCTAAACAGGCAGTCGTATATCCTACCTAGATCAGGCCTAAACAGGCAGTCGGATATCCCTCTCACAATCCAGGACTGCTGGCTCCCAACTGCTTGCCTGCCTGCCTTCCTGATTGCCCTAACTGCTTCTGCATGCCAGCCTGATCACCCCTAACCACTCCCCTGACAGCCTGATTGATGCCTAACTGCTCCCCTGCCAGCATGTTTGCCCCTAACTGCCCTCCCCTGCAGGCCTGGTCACCCCTAACTGCCCTCCCCTGCAGGCCTGGTCACCCCTAACTGCCCTCCCCTGCAGGCCTGGTCACCCCCAACTGTTCTCCCCTGCAGGCCTGGGTCCCCCCCAACTGCCCTTCCCTGCAGGCCTGGTCGCCCCCAACTTCCCTCCTCTACCGGCCTGGTCACCCCTAACTGCCTTCCCCTGCAGACTTGTTCGCTCCCAACTGCCCTCCCTTGCAGGCCTGGTCCCTCCCAACTGCCCTCCCCTGCTGACCATCTTGTGGTGGCCATCTTGTGTCCACATGGGGGCAGCCATCTTTGACCACATGGGGGCAGCCATCTTGTGTGTTGGAGTGATGGTCAATTTGTATATTACTCTTTTATTAGATAGGATGTGTTAGTTCTGGGTTAGTGTCCATTGATTGGTCTTAATTATGGCTTATATTTTTCTACTGCTTTACATGCCTGGTAATTTTTTATTGGAAGCCAGAAATTTTAAATTTTATCTCACTGGCTGCTGGGGTTATTTGCATTCCTTTAAATATTCTTGAGCTTTGTTCTGGAACTCAGTGTTACCAGAAACAGTTTGATCCTTTTGGGTTTTGCTTTTAAGGTTTGTTAGGTGGGATTGAAGCAGGGCTCAATGTAAGACCAATTTTTCCCAACACTGTATTATATAAGGACTACTATTCAATACCGAGTCAAGATTCTTCTGTGTATTCTGCCAAATTCTCATGAATCATTAAGTTTTTCTATTGATATAATATTTTGGGCAGTGGGGATAGGCACTAGTCTCAGCTCCATGGGGGGGAGTGTGGTACCTAGCACTGTTACCTCTAATCCATTTAGTGGTTCTCTTGGCCTTGGGTAATTTCCTTATACAGAAGAACTGGTAAGTATCTCAACTGAATAACCAAGGGGAACACTTCTCAGAGCTTCAGAGTTGTCTCTCTGTAGATTTCCCCCTCTATAGGACTCAGTGTAAATGCTAGTCATTTCAATCTCTTCACATTCTCAGCTCTATATCCTCAACTCAGGGAGTCTTTCCAACTCTATCTAGGTTCATTTCCTGGGCATCACACTTATAAGCTTTTCATAATATTAAGCTGGTGCAATCAGATGGCTTACCTTATTTAGGGATCATTATTCTTTAATGGCTGATGTCCAGTATCTTGAACACTTTTTAAAATTGTTTTTAATTATTATTATTATTATTTAATTATTTCAGACAAGAGGGTAAATCTGGTCCTGTATGCTTAATTTAGATTGGGAGCTGAAGTTCACCAATTGATAAATACTTGTTCTGAAGTAAATTTCAGAAAACTTCCTGAGCGTCATATAGAACAGCCCAGGGCACTTGCATTGTGTGTCTTTGGAAGTTGAAACATGAGATTATGGAATTTCATGACTGAAGGCATTAGGTGTGATATGGTGGTTGGGTAAAGCAAGAAGCAGGAAACTTAAGAAAAACTGTTAAGATGAAGAAGAAATAAATAGTGTCATACACTATGTAAATGGAAGTAAATAAAAAGACAGGGTCCCTTTCTTCAGCAAAATTCATCCAGTGGAGAGATAGGCAATATAACCCCTGAAAATACACAACATATGCCATGTTACCTCATAGTTTTATACTTCTATCATAGCATTTGTTACATTATATTAAAACTAGAGGCCTGGTGCACGAAATCCGTGCACTGGGAGGGGACCCTCAGCCCGGCCTGTGCCCTCTCACAGTCCAGGAACCCTCGGGGGATGTCCGACTGATGGCTTAGTCCCAGCAGTCAGACATCCTCTGCGCCATTCGGGCTGGGAAGGGACACAGGAAGTTGGCCAGCTGGAGAGGGACCGCTGGAGGGCTCCTGGGCATGTCCGGCCCATCTCGCTCAGTCCCAATCAGCTGGACCCCAGCAGCAAGCTAACCTACCGGTTGGAGTGTCTGCCCCCTGGTGGTCAGTGCACGTCATAGCGAGCGGTTGAGCAGCCTTAGCTTATCATTAGCATATTACTCTCTGATTGGTTGAATGGCTGACCAGTCAACCGGACACTTAGCATATTAGGCTTTTTATTATATAGGATTGGCAATTTATCCATCTCTTTCTCTAACAAGTCTGTGAGCTTCTCTACATCAGTAGAGTGTCTTATTTAGACTTTTATCCTCATTGTCTAGCACAATGCAGAGCACAAAGCAAATATTACTGAGTGAACAAATAAATGGATGTATGAATGAATGAGTGATATAAAATTTTTGTACTAGGGTTGACTGTTAAAGGAGTTATTTTGGATAAATGGGTTTTTTGGTTACTTTTAAATCACTGCCCTGACACACACATATCAATCAAAATGGTCACCATATTTATTCTCAAGCCCAACTGAAAGTGGTATGTAATAATAATAGGTTAAGTGCTCAGTATATGTTTTGTAAAGTTTAAGTACTAATCTTCTATTGAGAACTTCAAGTTTTTTGCTTTCAAATTTAAAAGAAAAAAGAGCAGTAGTACTTTCTAAATTTAGAGTACTGAGATGCTAATTATGTGTCCACTTGAGCATTACTCAGTACTTCACAATATGGGAAAGGTAGCTTTGTGATCTTCCAATGTAAAGGGGGAAAAAAAGAGCAGTAGTTAATTATGGACCATGTCTACAGAAGAAGAATCCTTGTATGTGTTTCTAGTATCTGGAATAATACCTAGAAGTGAATGAATAAATAGATGAATGAACAACTCATCCTCTCAAGTTTAATTCACTATCAGCAAAATGATTCTGAGATAATAGCTGAAAAAAAGGAAAAGATAAACCCATCTCCCAAAATAATATCTATATCTGATGAGGATGCTATTATGGTTTATGAAGAGAATTCCCATTTCCCAAAGGATTTCTTCTAAAACAGATATTTTTATAACCAAATAGACTTGGGCCTCTGCACAAATGGGCAAGCAGATTGTTTTTTAGAATATCTGTGGAATCTAATGCTTTAGCTCAGGCCAAGCTATTCAAGCCACGATTCAATACCCTGAATTCCAATCAAGTTTGTAAAATGAGGTCAGATTGAAAATCTCTGTTAGAGTTAAATTGCTTCTCAGAAGGTCCTTCTATGTAATCAGCAGAATAGGACAAGGTCACAAAGGGCAAGAGAAGGAGAAAAGCCTCCCACAAAAGAAAATGTGGCACAGTTATGCATAAGTTATAATGCTTTAATGATATTTTATAATTAAATATTTGGCCAAACATTTGATAAGACATCAAATATAATTATGGAAAGGAGATACATTAAAAAAGAAACCATTAAAGATGCCTAAATAAGACTTGTTGAATTACTTATTTCCAGTCTTTGCTTATCTTGCATATAGGGAAAAATAAAAAGCTGAGGGAGTCAAAATGCAGATGATTAGATTCTAATAGCTTTTCTTGCAAGCTTTGTCAATTCGTTTGCAACTGCTGATAATGGCACAAAATATGCATTAGAGTTGTGAGATATTCCATGAAGCTGCCATGATGTCTTTTCTTGGCATCAATCATAAATGCAGAAATCCAGTCAGATTTGCTAGTGATGTTCCCCCCACTGTAAATCTCTCATAATCTTTCTTTAGCTAAGTGAACCATATCTTTCACAGTTGTATGTTGTTGAAACAATTATTTGGAGACTCTTGGTCTAAAAACTCTAATGTTTATAATTTTATTTTTTACTTTACTTTTTTTATCTTTCAATTACATTTGACATACAACATCATATAGTTTCAGGTGTACCACCAGTGATTAGATATTATATAACTTACAAAGTGATCACTCTGATAAATGTGGTACCCATCCGACACCATACCAGGTATATATTACAATATTGACTATCTTCCCTGTGCTGTACTTTACATCCCTGTGACTATTCTGTAACTACCAATTTGTACTTTCTTGATCTCTTCACCTTTTTTACCCATCCTCCAAACCCCCCTCCCATCTGAAAAACATCAAATTGTTTTCTGTATTTATGAGTCTGTTTCAGTTCTGCTTATTTGCTTGTTTTTTAGATTCCACATATAAATGAAATCTCAGTCCATTCATGTTGTTGTAGATGGTAAGATTTCATTCTTTTTTAAGGCTGATAGATATTCCCTTTTATTCATGCACCACTTCATTATCCATTCATCAATCGATGAACACTTAGGTTTCTTCCATATCTTGGCTATCCTATCTAATAATAGCGTACCATGTAAATTACCATCACTCCGCTACGCCCACGATTGGGCAGCGGAGGCTGGAGGGCGGGACTCAGGGTGGCCTATCCGGCCATTGAGAGGCAGGATCCGCTGCCACTGAGCGGGGCTACGCTGCTGTTGAGAGGCACAGGGGGCGGGACTCCCGCCCCCTGTGCCTCTCAACGGCCAGATCCAGGCCGCTGAGGGGGCCCCACCCCCTGCGCCTCTCAACAGCAGGGGAGACCCCCTCAGCGGCCGCGGATCATCAAAAGTGGGGAGCGAGCTCTGGCCTCAGTTAGCGAGCCACAGAAACCCGGCAGAGGATGGAGAGCAGCCACGAGGAAGACATGGAGAAGCACCGCATCCACCTACGCCCCGTCGCTCTGCGCACACGCTGCACCTCTTGCCCTGTGAAGTCCGGGTTAACCGGCCGCCCCTGTGGGGCGCTTTTTCACCCCGGCCATCCGTCAGGGTCCCGATGGACTCGAAGGGCCGCAGTCTGAGGGGCGAGGAGGTGGAGGTGCCGCCTGGCCTGCTGGGATACATGATGGTGAGTCCATCGGGACCCTGACGTGCATGATTCAATCATGCACTGGGCCTCTAGTTGTAAATAATGCTACAATGAACATATAGATGTATATGTCTTTTTCAATTTAGTGTTTTGGGTTTCTTCAGATAAATACCCAGAAGTGGACTTGCTGGGTCCTTCTTTGTCTCTTGTTACATAGCCTTTGTTTTAAAGTCTATTTTGTCTAGTATAAGTATTGCTGTTTTGTCTGGTATAAGTATTGCTGTTCAGCTGGTTTTTTTGTTTGTTTGTTTACATTTTCATGAAATATCTTTTTCTGTCCCTTTACTTTCAGTCTGTGTGTGTCTTTTGATCTGAAATGAGTCTCTTGTAGCCAGCATATGTCTTTTGATTGGAGCATTTAATCTATTTGCATTTAAAGTAATTGTTGATAAATATGCACTTATTGCCATTTTGTTATTAATATTTTAGTTCCTTTTTTCCCTTCTTCTTATAGAAGACCCTTTAACATTTTTATAATATTGGTTTGATGGTGATGAACTTCTTTAGCTTTTTCTTGTCTAAAAAGAAATGCTCTTTACATGTCTTTTGAGTCTGAAGATAGCTTTGCTGGGTAGAGTAATCTTAGTTGTCGGTCCTTGCTTTTCATCACTTTGAATATTTCTTGGCAATCCTTTGAAGCCTGTAGAGTTTCTGTTGACAAATCAGTTCACAGTCTGATGTAGCTGAGCCTTGATTGTTGTTGGCATGTCAATGGGAAGGATTTCCATACAGGCTAATTGGCTATGAGGACTGTCTGTGACCACTGTGGAGGATCAGTTGTGCAGGGGTCCACCCCATGGAGCAGGACTTACTTCAGTGGGGCTCTGGCACCATTGAGTTCACCTCTTGAATGTGTCTCTTGTGGAGTGGTTGGGTGGTGCTTCAACATGGTCTGAAGCTGCCCACTGGGTGCACTATCTCTGGGGCCTCCTGGAAGGTACAGGCCAAGGTCAGCTACCACCTGTGCCCTGCCCGAGGCCACCTGGCATTAGCTACAAAGTGATCTGTAGATGGTTGCTTCTTGTGCTGGGCTTAGAGGTACCCAGGAGATGCCAAGCTGAGAACAAAGGTGGATTCCCCAGACCACTTAGCAAAGGGTATGAAGCATGCTAAGGTCAGATGCTGCTTGTTTGAGAGATTTTAGGAAAGTCTGAAGCATGGCCCAAGACAGGCTGTTTATATGGAAAAGCCACTGGAAATGGCTTGGGTTGGGCCTGTAGCTGAGATGAGGCAGAGTCTCAGGGAATCACCAGAGTGGGGTGAACAGTGTTAGCTAGGTTGATAGACACTCAGATTTGGAAGCTGACTCTGTTGGGGGAAGGCTCAGAAAAAGAATAATGGCTTCTGCCAGCACTTCCATCTGGGAGAAAGCTGCCACTCTAGCTCTCACCCCAATGCCAGACAACTCAGTTCCTTCCCATATGTCCCTGGTGTCCCAGGGCTGGAACTCACAGTGAGTGATTCCAAGTAAGTCCATGCACAGGCCCTTTAAGATAAATGCAGCCCTCCGTCTTACTCAGCCATAATTCCCCCTGGTTTTTACAGCCAGAAGTTATGGTGACTTCTCTTCCTGACACTGAACCCATGGGTTGGGGGGCCTGGTGTGAGGCTGGGACTTACTTGGAATCACTCACTGTGAGTTCCAGCCCTGGGACACCAGGGACATATGGGAAGGAACTGAGTTGTCTGGCATTGGGGTGAGAGCTAGACTGGCAGCTTTCTCCCAGATGGAAGTGCTGGCAGAAGCCATTATTCTTTTTCTGAGCCTTCCCCCAACAGAGTCAGCTTCCAAATCTGAGTGTCTATCAACCTAGCTAACACTGTTCACCCCACTCTGGTGATTCCCTGAGACTCTGCCTCATCTCAGCTACAGGCCCAACCCAAGCCATTTCCAGTGGCTTTTCCATATAAACAGCCTGTCTTGGGCCATGCTTCAGACTTTCCTAAAATCTCTCAAACAAGCATGAATGATGGTTGTTCTGTAGTTTAGTTGTAATTTTGATTTGTTTCTGGGAGGATTCCAGTACCATGTTGTTTACCTGCACCGCCATTTCGACTGGAACGCCCCGTCTAATGTTCATACTTTTAAATGAACACTTTTAATTTCTTTGTCTGAATCACCTACTGTTGAGGCAAATTTCTGTTTTATTATTTGCATGAGGACAATTTTTTGAGTGCCTAATGTATTATTTTTTTGCATTCCTTAATTAGAGATGTTTAATTTAATTAGTAATTTATTTTAACAACCGGATTTAGAAAGGTTCTAACTGGACTGAAATTACATTTTAAATGTCACAGTCAAAAGATCTATCTTATATTTATTAGATAAAGTTCAAGTTCTTGAATATGACTCAGGTAAATGAAAGGTGAGGATGGTGCTACATGGGCAGGCAAAATAGCTATCTCAGATGGTGGATAAAGAAAAACTGAATTTATTTAAGGAAAGGGGATGGGGGGTGGGATATCCAAAAGGAAGGGCTGCACAACACTGGGTCGATGATAGCAGCCAAAATATACCTGGGACAGTGAAGTTAGGAAGGGCATAGAAAAAGGAACTGGGAAGCCTAGGCTGGGCTGCTCTAGCTCACTGAGAAGTCAGAGAAAAGCGGGCCTTGAAGACAGGTTCAAGGGTTAGTCCTGAACAAGCTGCCACCGCCCATTGATCCCCTGGTTGCTATTCTCATGGGGTCCCTTAGAGGTTGGGGTATACGTGCCAGTGGGGGATTGGCAGGGGCGTGCTCCTTGGAGGGAGAGCACATACTGGGTACTTTGTCCTGAGTGTATGTATCACTCTCTTGCAGTTAGAAATCTTGGGGGAGGTCTCGGGTGAGGGTTTTAATAGAATATTCATCAGCTTTCCAGGTGTGCTCTTTCAGGGTTGTGGTCTCCACTGATTGGTCAGTGCTGGGGCAGGGGGTCATTGGTCAATATAGCTGGTCCTGAGACAGCCACACATCACTTGTCTGGTTTTGCTGCTTTTCTGGGCCTGGAACTAAAATACAATTGAGGCCTAGATGTTATCTTTAGGGAGAAAAAGGTCAGGGGGTCTAACCTGCCTGGCCAGCGATATGCGAGGGGAGGAAATATTACCCTGGGGGCAAGGTTATTGTTTTCCCAGTTTTGCTCCTTGCTAGACATCCAGGGCTTTCTGCCCTGGAGAGTTTCTGTACCTGGACTATCATCTTGCTCCTAACATTCTGGGGGCTGCCTAACAGTATCTTTTTTCCTCAGCCAGATCTCCAGTAACTCCTTGCCTCAAATACACAGTTCAGAAATCTTGATCTGCTACTATGATCCACCCCTCAAAAACACATATGCTATTTCTTACCCCTGTGATCTGCCCCTATCTACAAGGGCATTACTTTCCCATATTCCTTTCCTACATCTCTGTACTCTGTCTAGCAAAATATTCAGCTGGGGCATTACCTGACCTGAGAAATGGTCCCCTTCTTTGTTTACTCCCCAAAGACCCTGTGCCTACCTGTAGCACTGACTATCCTATATAATAAAAGCATAATATGCAAATTGTCCCCTTGACTGGGAGTTCAACCAGGAGTTCGACCAGGGGCCAGGGCCGGCCTGCCAACCGCAAGAAGGAAGGCCCTGGACGGTGGCAGGAAGCCGGGGGAAGGGAGGACCCGGCCAGCAACCGGCAGCTGGCAGCTGCTAGGAACACTACCCGTGCATGAATTTCTTGCACTGGGCCTCTAGTATACTACCAGTATATTAGAACAATGTGTTTATGTGTTTGCTGTCTTTCAAGGTCCTTGAGAGTAGGGAGTGTGTGCCATTCAATTGTCCAGCATAGTACCAAGCACACAGTAAGGGCTTAACCCTTTGCACTCGCTTGCTTTTTTCTCGATTCCTTTATTCTAACGCTAACCGTGTCGAGTCACACTCGACATCCGAGTGCAAAAGGTTAAAAAATGTCAAATGAATGAGTATCACTGCAATTATTTGTCAGTTAGCTAATTGTAAGCAGCAGAAAGGAGGCAAGTGAATTTGAAGGAGTTTTTATCTTGAGTTGTTGAGAAAGTTTGGTAAAGAACAGATTTCTTTGCTGAGCCTGGAGGAGGAACAGCAGACAGGGCAGAGATGAGATGAGATGTACATGATGCACAGGCAGTGATGATAAGAAGAGCCGAAGGCACCGAAAGCTTCAGGGCTGCTCCTCCTGGTTGGGGTGCTTTTGATGTGTGCCTGCTTTGATCCCTGCTGTGTCGTTATGGCCCAGGATGTTCTGGAATGAAGAAAAACTACTTACTGCTTCCTGTTCCCAAGATTCAGGGTGTGTTAGAGAAGAACTTTTTCCCAAGTGTAAAAAGTGCCTCCAGCATGTCAGAGAGCGGAGGCAGAAGAACAGAGGATACAGAGGGAGACACTGCAGTGTGCGGGAGAGAAAAGCAGAATGCAAAGTGAAAGCAGAGACAAGAGAAATCGAAAAGTGCAGAAAGGCAGCAGCCATGGGTGAGGTCAGCAGAGCTGTGCTGGGAAAAGCAGCAGTGAGACACTGGGCCCTACGTGGAGGGATTTTGTCAGCCTCTTGGACCACACATGGGAACATAGGCAGTGACATGTTGCGCATCCTCACACTAGGAAAAGGACAACACTGTTGATAGATCATGACTGGGAAAAAGAGACACAGAAACACACTGCTACCCATCCCTGGATGGAAAGCCAAGAGGAACTCCCATTGGTGTCGTTTATTTTTAGAAGCATAAATTCTCTCACGGATATGTCCAAGTTAAATCATCCTTACTAAAGTGACTTGAAATGTGGACTCAGCTCTTTCCCAAAACTGCTGTTTGAAATAGAGCTTCCGTTTTAGGAATTTCCTAAGTGTGCGCAATAGTCAGATCCTATTAACCATCTCAGACTATATATATGAGGGAAAGTGAACTATTATTAGTTGGGGCACATTACATGCAGAATCTGTGCTTAGGCACGTTATACATGTTTTCAAATTTGAGCTCTCAAAGATGCCATGAATTAAGTATTATCCCCATTTTATAAATAAGAACACTGCATCTCAGAGAGGTTAAGCAAATTTTTTTAATGTCATAGAGCTAATAAGTAACGAAGACACAATTAGAACCCAGTTCTGCGTGATTCTGGTATCCATGTTCATTCCGTATATATTGTGCATCCTATACATTATGTTTAATATTTTGATTACAAATGTGGATATGGCAGTTGATATTAGCTCAATGGTTTAAAAATTCCGTATGGGGATCTGTACCTGTGAACCCACCCTTAAAATTGTGTTTACTAGTATTGCATACCTGACATTATAAAGACATAAATATTCAGTAGATTCAAATCCCTTTTTTAAATTGAATTTATTGGAGTGACATTGGTTAATAAAATTAAATAGGTTTCCAGTGTACAATTCTATAATATGTCATCTGTATATTGTATTCTGTGTTCATTACTCAAAGTCAAGTCTCCTTCTATTCAAATCCCCTTTAAGAAGAGAACCCGAACAATAAAAGGAGCTGCATCAGACGAGGCCTGCAGATGGCAGTGCTGCCCAGGAGTCACCCAAATCTAACTTCAGCTTTCTTACAAAATAAATATACAGGGTCGCTTTAGGAATTACACAACACTAATTCCAAAAGTTAATTTTCAACCAACATTTGAGTTACTTTTGAATTGTGTAATAATTCCTTCCAATTTATGGTGTGATGTTAAAGTTTAATTTTCAATTTAATGAACAATGAGTCTGTAATGCTTAATAGCATTCCCGCCTAGCAACAGGTGGAGTACAAATCTAGATGGAGAGGACACATGACTATCAAGCTGGGGAAGAGAAAGAGATGTGGACTCTTTGCTTGAGCATAAGGTATTGCCTGACAAATCAGATCACTTAAGTCAGATAGATTGGGGATGCTAAAATCCAAGTAGTCTTTAGAATTTCCAAATTGTAAATCAGAAAGCTGATGAAAACCCACAAATACTGAAGTCTGACACATTGTGCATAAAGAACAAAAATGCAGGTCTTTTCACTGTATTTTAGCTTCATTATACATTTTTTAAGAAAAATTGTTGCTAATCTATCATCCTAGCTAACCACACACGCTTTGGAAGACAAAACAAGAGCTACTTTTTCTTGGGTCTTTAAGAGGCATACAGTTCTGCAGACAGAATATACCAAGATTTTCATACGATTGTATGTGATTGATAAGATTATAGGTGATTTAAATGTTCACTTCCAAGTCATCTATAATAAGTAGACTTCACTTTTAATGAAGGTAAATCAATAAATACTAGAGTAAAAAATAATACAAAACATTCATTCTTATAAGCCTTATCTCTCTCATATTAACATAAACCCTCTTTTTGTTTGTTCTTTTTAATACCAGGGATCTCTTTTGGAGGTGTTCTGCATAGATCCTGACTCAGTGCTG
Source organism: Cnephaeus nilssonii (assembly GCF_951640355.1). Taxonomy (NCBI): domain Eukaryota; kingdom Metazoa; phylum Chordata; class Mammalia; order Chiroptera; family Vespertilionidae; genus Cnephaeus; species Cnephaeus nilssonii. The sequence goes on along the minus strand of NC_137078.1, from coordinate 55,021,926 downwards.
AGTAATACATTGTCCCAGCTATCACTAATATTGGCTGCATTCCTCTTTAGGAAATGTGCTTGGCCAAAGAGAGTTGCCTCATCCAAGGTTACACCTCCTCCCTAGAATTAACCCATGACCAATGATAGTTTATGGGAAGTATTGAGACCCAGCCCTTCCCTCAATTTGAGACAATCCTGAGGGCTATCTAGCTCAAGTCTCCTATGGGATCAGCTGTGGCCTTTGCTGCCATTGCATTACTAGTCAACCTTTTGTTTTGCCCCATCCCAACTTCATCCCTTTCTTATAAGTATTGTTCCCAAGTGTACTTCCCACTAACCTCAAACACACATATATTTGTCTCAATACTATCAGGAACATGACCTAAGACAGAACTAAGACTAGTCCAAAAATAATTCTTACTTTTGTTCCTCTAAATTAAATGTTTTTTCTCTGGATGCATTTAAGGTTTTTTTGTTTTTTTTTCTTTATCACTTGTTTCAGCAACTTGATTATATTTGCCTTGGTGAGGTTCTGTGGCTCTTTTGCTGGAGGGTTACTTGAGCTTCTGTGGGGTTTATGGTCTTTATCACATTTAGAAAAAATTCAGCCTTTATTTTTGGTCAATAATTTTTGTCTTCCCTTTTTCTTCTCTCACCGCTAGGCTCCTATTGCACACATTACTCAGTTTCATATTATCACATAGCTAACTGAAGGTCTAGTTTTTTGTGTGTGTGTTTTCTCCCCCATTTTGTTTCTTCTATACTTTATTTTGGGTAGTTCTTATTGCTGTTTTCAAGTTCACAGATATTTTCTTCTGTTGTTGGCTAATGTTCTCCAAATTTCATTTCACATATTTTTAATCTCTAGAATTTCTATTTATATCTTTTTTTATAACTTCCATTTCTATTACTATAGTCATGATTTTCTTTATATCCTAGAATCCTATCTAATAAAGAGGTAATATGCAAATTGACTATCACTCCAACACACAAGATGGCCACTCCCATGTGGACACAAGATGGCCACCACAAGATGGCCAGCAGGGGAGGGCAGTTCAGAGGGACCAGGCCTGAAAGGGAGGACAGTTAGGGGTGATCAGGCCTACAGGGGAGGATAGTTGGGGGGAACTCAGGCCTGCAGGGGAGGGCAGTTGGGGGGGACCAGCCCTGCAGAGGAGGGCAGTTGGGGGCAACCAGGCCTTCAGGGGAGGGCAGTTGGGGGGTACCAGGTCAGCAGGGGAGGGCAGTTAGGGGCGACCAGGCCAGCAGGGGAGGGTAGTTAGGGGCGACCAGGCTGGCAAGAGAGGGAAGCTAGGGGTGACCAGGCCAGCAGGGGAGGGCAGTTGGGGATGACCAGGCCTTCAAGGGAGGACAGTTAGGGGTGACCAGGCCTGTAGGGGATGGCAGTTAGGGGCAATTGGGCCGGCAGGGGAGCAGTTAGGCATCGATCAGGCTGGCAGGGGCATGGTTAGGGGGTGATCAGGCTGGCAGGCAGAAGCAGTTAGGAGCAATCAGGCAGGCAGGCAAGTGGTTGGGAGCCAGCAGTCATGGATTGTGAGAGGGATGTCCCATATTGGACAGGATGCAGGCTGGGTGGAGGGACACACACTCCCCCCCCCCCCCCCCCGTGCACGAATTTTGTGCACCAGGCCTTTAGTATTTTTATAATAAACTAGAGGCCCAATGCACGAAATTCATGCAAGAATAGGCCTTCCTTCCTCTGGCTGCTGGCACTGGCTTCCCTCTGGCACCTGGGACCCGGGCTTTCCTCCAGCTGCTGGCACTCAGGACCCAGGCTTTCCTCCGGCCGCCAGCAGGCACCTGGGACCCGGGCTTCCTTCACAGCCCCAGCTTTGTCTGGAAGGACTTTCGGCCTGACGTCTGGTCTAATTAGCATATTATGTTTTTATTATTATAGATGTTAAAAATCCTGGTTATGGGTTATATATATTTTTTATTTCTTTGCATGTCTGGTAATTTTTGGTTGGATGTTGAACACTGTGTTTCTTACATTGTTGAATGCTGGATCTTCTATTTCTTTCAAGTATTAGACTTTGTTCTGGCACACAGGAAGTTATAATATGAACATTTTGAGGCTTGTTTTTAATATTTAGTAGGCTGAATCCATAGCAGTTTGTACTCTTGTAGTGGGGCTAATTTGGCCCCACTACAATGTACAACTCAACTCTTCTTGAAGATGCTACCCAATGCCTCAGCATTAGCTTCCTCAGTTCTGGCTGGTGGAAACATGAGCTATTTCCAGCTCTGTGAGGTCCAGCAATTGTTTTGTTTTCTACTTTCCAGTCATTCTTTTCTTGGCCTTGCTGATTAGTACTCAACTGGACTTCCTTTACCCTGCCCTATCCCATTAGTACTGAACAGAAATCTCTAGATTACCCTGCAGAACTTGGGGCTTTGTTGTTGTTTTGCAGCTCCCTCAGTGATTCTGAACTCTGATCTCTATCTAGCTCTTTAACAAAGTGAAACCCTGGGCTTTATTTTTGTTTCATTTCCTTGCACTGTGGCCTGGCAATTGCCTCCAGGCAGTAATCTGGGGGCAGTCACAAGGCTCACTACTTTTATTGTAGTCTAATGTGTAAAAACAGTTGTTTCATGTACACTGGTTTTCTAGTTGCTTATGGAAGAAAGGGAAATTCAGAAATCAACTGATATATTTGAGGCTAGGCTTTGATGCAAAAATTGTTTTTATAATGATCAAGAGTCAACACTACTTAAACTTATGTTATACATTCAGTGTTTCTTCAGTATACATTGTGAGGTTTTCAGGGAAAGAAAAAAGCAGCTATTTTGTGCATTTTTTTCAAGTCTTAGAAAATGAAAAAATTTAAAAAAATATGTATATACTAGTGGCCCAGTGCACGAATTTGTGTACATTGAAAGGAAATAAATTAGAATAAATATTTTAATATCGCTATTCACCCTTTCTCTATAATAGAAGTGTCAACCAAATTCATGATCAACAATGACAGATCAAAACACACACGTGCGATTGGCGCCAGTGAGAGGTTTATATGTATCGTGCATGCACAAGTCAACTTAGCCTTTTATAGATATAGAACAAACTTGCTTAATTAGACCTGCTTTCTGATTTAGCTAAACTTTTTCCAGCCCAGTGAAGCACCCCAACTTCTCTTTCAGGTAATTGTCAGCAACACAGCAGTAAATATCAACACTAAGCACATTATGATTGTAGATCACACAGGGAGAACAAATATTTAACTGCAGCAGTGTTTGACTATATTCTGCACAGTGAGAAAACCTGAAGTCATTTTCAAGGTCCACCATTTCTTACTTCTTTTCAGTCAGATCAAGTTTCTAAGCTTTCTAAATCTCCCTTTTCCGGCTAATGAAAAGAAAATAGGATTCCACCGAGTCTATCTACCTACTTCAGGACTTCTTTGAGGATTAAATGAGATGAGGCATGGGAAAATGCTTCACAGACATTTGGTTAAAGTGTAAAATGTTTCCACCTGGCTATTAAGCAAGCCATGTTCCTAGGTTGAAGAAACTGCAAGGAAGCTAGTCATCACTAGGGAGAGGAAGCTGAGTGTTGCTATGTGACGTCCTTAGCATATTAGTGGAAGGATACTTAGCATATTAGACTTTTACCTATATAGATTTTTATTGATTTAGAGAGGAAGGGAAAGGGAGAGAGAAATAGAAACATCAATGATGAGAAAATCATTGATTGACTGCCACAGTGGGGATTGAGCCCACAACCCTGGCATGGGAATCAAACCGTGACCTCGTGGCTCATAGTCTACACTCAACCACTGAGACATGCTGATAGGGCAGAAAATGAAATTTTTAATTAATAGAAATGATTCTTAAGATTCTTAGTTGGTGTGCCTTATCACATTTAGAACTGTTAATTCTAGAGAAATGATATTTTGTTTCATTCAACTTTAAGTTTAATATTAAACTAGCAATCCTTCATTTCTCTCCTAAGAATGCTTCATTTCAATAATAAGACTACATACATACACAAGCACATACATGCGCATACATACGCATGTGCGAGCACACACACATATTCTTTACCTTTGAAATTAAAGGTTGATATATTTGGTAGAGAGGTACACAGATTACCAGAATATAAAATTCCAGAACTATCATTAATTCCACCAAACATGAGGTAAAAAAAATTACCACTGATAGAACAGAAAATATATTGTGAGATATGAGGACAGAAATTTGGTAGGAAAAGGGTTTTTTAATCAGCAGAGATCTTGTTAAGCTGAATATAAGGAAAGAAAAATAGGACTTAGAAATTTAGCACAGGCTTTCTAAATTCAAGATTTAAATGCATTGCCTTTAGATTATTATAACAACTTGGTTAATAGGTGTTATTACTCATCTATCTAATAAAAGAGTAATATGCAAATTGACCATCACTCCAAGACACAAGATGGCTGCTCCCATGTTGTCAAAGATGGCTGCCCCCATGTGGACACAAGATGGCTGCCACAAGATGGCCTGCAGGGGAGGGCAGTTGGGGGTGACCAGGTTGGCAGAGGACGGCACTTGGGGGGAACCCAGGCCTGCAGGGAAGAGCAGTTGTGGGGGGACCAGGCCTGCAGGGGAGGGCAGTTGGGGGGGACCCAGGCCTGCAAGGGAGGGCAGTTGGGGGGGACCAGGCCTGCAGGGGAGGGAAGTTGTGGGCAATCAGGCAAGCAGGGAGGGCAGTTAGGGGTGACTGGGCCAGCAGCGAAGGGCAGTTGGGGGGGAACAGGCCTGCAGGGGCGGGCAGTGGGGGGGGGACCAGGACAGCAGGGGAGGGCAGTTGGGGGACCAGGCCTGCAGGGGAGGGCAGTTGGGGGACCAGGACTGCAGGGGAAGGCAGTTGGGGGGGACCAGGCCTTCAGAGGAGGACAGTTGGGGGGGGACCCAGGCCTACAGGGGAGGGCAGTTGGGGGGGGACCAGGCCAGCAGGGGAGGACAGTTGGGGGGGACCAGGCCTATAGGGGAGGGCAGTTGGTGGGGACCAGGTCTGGAGGGTACAGCAGTTGGGGGGGACCAGGCCTGCAGGGGAGGGAAGTTGTGGGCAATCAGGCCAGCAGGGAGGGCAGTTAGGGGTGACCGGGCCAGCAGAGGAGGACAGTTGGGGGGACCAGGCCTGCAGTGGAGGACAGTTGGAGGGGACCCTGGCCTGCAGGGGAGGGCAGTTGGGGGTGACCAGGCCTGCAGGGCAGGACTGTTGAGGGGGACCAGGACAGCAGGGGAAGGGTGTTGTGGGGGGACCAGGACAGCAGAGGAGGAAAGTTGGGGGAGACCAGGCCAGCAGGGGAGGACAGTTGGGGTGGGGACCCAGGCACTCAGGGGAGGGCAGTTGGGGGCAGGGGAACAAGCCTGCAGGGGAGGACAGTTGGGGTGGGACAGGCTTGCAGGGGAGGGCAGTTAGGGGTGACTAGGCCAGCAGGGGAGGGCAGTTAGGGGCAATCAGGCCAGCCGGGAGCAGTTAGGCGTTGATTAGGCTAGCAGGGGAGTGGCTAGGGGGTGATCAGGCTAGCAGGCAGAAGTGGTTAGGGGCAATAAGGAAGAGGCAGGTGAGCGGTTTGGAACCAGCAGTCTTGGATTGTGAGAGGGATGTCCAACTGCCCGTTTAGGCCCGATTCCAGTGGGGATTCTCAAGGGGTCCCTGATTGGAGAGGGTGCAGGCTGGGCTGAGCGACAACCCCTATCCCCACCCCCTCTCATGCATGAATTTTGTGCACCGGGCCTCTAGTATTTTATATATGAGGAAACTCAGTGTTTAAGTTTTCCAAGGACAGAAAGATAGTAGGAAATGTCATGTACTCTCTAGTACTGAATGCTACATAACTGACTAGACAGTATGTAGGGAGAGTAGCTCATTATATGACAACAATTAGCAGAAGCTATTGGGACCAGAAATACAATTGTTCAAATAACATATCATCTGATCTGGTTTAATCTGTGCATGTCCATAATTTTGCTAGGCTATTTCACACCCTCTCTCTTCAAACGTGCAGTATCCTCCTCACCCCACTGTACTCTAGGCAGCTGATATTAACTCTTATTTCCTGAGAAAGTAAAAGGAATTAGGAGAGAATTTCTATAAGCATCAAATCAACCAATGAGCCCATCTATACTTGAACTGAAAGATTGCCTTTTTTTTCTGATAGAACGAAATCTGTCCATGCTCCAGTTCATGGCTAAACCCTCTACTTGTGTACTGCATCTCATGTTTTCATATACTCAAGGATATTGATTCTGAAGATATATGCTTCCTTCCTCATCAAATTTTCCTTTTATACCAGATCAAAAATGTCCAACCAGTATGTACAATCAGAATGCATTAAACTAAAAAATCTATCTAATAATAGAAGATTATACAATTGTCCGGGATGCCGTCACAGTCACGACCAATCAGCAGGCTGCGCGTGCAGCATGCCCCAGTAAGGCTGCTGAGGCTTTCATCTGTCCCTTTCTACACTGAAGACGACAGGGTTCAAGGAGGAATGGCTCCAGTTTCGTTTTCACAGCACCCAGCTAGGAGGCCTCCCTGGGGCGACTCTCCCCTCCAAGCCCTGCGCAGGGTGGGCACTCTGGCTAGGGAGCCTAGAGGGGAGGTAGAGCGAAGTGCTTTCCCTCTGGGAGCTCGCTCTCCCTGTGAGTCCGGCATGAAGGGCTCTCTCCCTGGGAACCCGGTAATCTGTCTCCCGAGGCGACTGTGCAGCAGCTGGGCCTGGCAAGCCGTGGAAAGGTCAACCTACCCATGTGGATGTGTACGCTGGCGGAGGCCACACAGCTGCCATAGTTTAAGTCGTCCTCGATGGAGGAGCGGGGGTAGCAGGGATCGGAGTCGGCCATGTCAGCAATGGAATCCCAGCTCCCCACGGAATGATGTAGAACACACGGACCTCAACAGTCCTCGGTCAGTTCCTGAGCAGCAGTCAGCCCCGACCGGGGATCAAACCTGAAACCTAAGTAGGTGCGCTGACAGAATGGAACCCAAACCTTTGCTGTGGCAGAGGAGCTCTGGCCCACAGCAGGGGCCAGGACACACTAGAGGGGTTTTGTTGAGGGGCCCTGACAGGCAGCCCGCAGTGCAATGGGTTAGAACCTCCTCCTGATACAGCAAGGTTCTGGGTTGGAGCCCTGGTCAGGGCACAGACCAGAAGAAACCAAAGAGTGCATAATAAGTGGAACAACACCCTGGTGTTTCTCTCGCTCCCTTCCTCTCTCTAAAATAATCAATCAATAAAAAATTAAAATGAAAAATAAGCCCTCTGGCTTGCAGAGTTGCTAAAACAGTAAGCAAAGTCCCATCCCTTCCCATTCATTCAACAAATACTTCATATGCTCCTTCAATAATCACACTGGGGATGGGTGTTTGTTTGTTTGGTTAATCCTCACCTGAGGACATTTTTCCATTGATTTTTTTTTTTAAAGAGTGGAAGGGAGGGAGAAACACAGAAACTAATGTGAGAGACATCAATTGGTTCACATTCAATATCCTATCCTATATAATAAAACTGTAATATGCAAGTCACGGAATGGTGGAATGACTGGTCACTGACCACCAGGGGGCAGACGCTCAATGCAGGAGCTGCCCCCTAGTGGTCAGTGTGCTCCCACAGGGGGAGCACTGCTCAGCCAGAAGCCAGTCTCACTGCTGGCAAGTGCAGCAGCGGTGGAAGGAGCCTCTGCGGCAGCAAAGGAGCAGCGAGCTGAGCGATAGGGAGCAGCAAAAAGGCGGGCAGTAAGGAGCAAGAGGTCCTGGACTGAGAGAGGACACAGGCCAGGCTGAGGGATCCCCCCCACCACCTCCAGTGCATGAATTTCGTGCCCTGGGCCTCTAGTAGTTTAATAAGACAATTGTGAACCAATTGTTCACAATTATATGTTGACTAGAGACCCGGTGCACAAAATTCGTGCACGCGGGGGTGTGTCCCTCAGCCCAGCCTGCACTCTCTCCAATCTGGGACCCCTCGAGGGACATCCCTCTCACAATCCAGGACTACTGGCTCCCAACCACTTGCCTGTCTGCCTTCCTGATTGCCCCTAACTGCTTCTGCCTGCCAGCCTGATCACCCCCTAACCACTCCCCTGCCAGCCTGATTGATGCCTAACTGCCCTCCCCTGCAGGCCTGGTCACCCCTAACTGCCCTCCCCTGCAGGCTTGATCGCCTCCAACTGTCCTCCCTTGCAGGCCTGGTGCCTCCCAACTGCCCTCCCCTGCTTGCCATCTTGTGTCCACATGGGGGCATCCATCTTTGACCACATGGGGCAGCCATCTTGTGTGTCAGAGTGATGGTCAATTTGCATATTACTCTTTTATTAGATAGGATAGAGGCCTGCTGCATGGGTGGGGGCCAGCTGGTTTGCCCTGAAGAGTATCCTGGATCAGGGTAGCAGTTCCCTTGGTGCGTGGGGTGGCCTGGGCGAGGCGCCTGTGGTGGTTTGCAGGCCAGCCACGCCCCCCCGCAACCCAAGTGGAGGCCCAGGTATCTGGGATTTATTTAGCTTCTGTAATTCAAACTTTGTAGCCTTCAGCAGAGGCCAGGGCAGGCCAGGAACTTGGCTTCCTCCATTGTCGGGGAAACTCAAGCCTCCTGCTCACTCCGTGGTTGCAGCCATTTTTGTTGGGATTTATTTATCTTCTATAATTGAAACTTTGTAGCCTTGAGCAAAGGCCAGGGTGGGCAGAAAGCTTGGCTTCCTCCATCGCCAGGGAAACCCAAGCCTCCTGCTCGCTCCATGGCCGCAGCCATCTTGGTTGGGTTAATTTGCATATTCGCTCCTGTGGCTGGTGGGCATGGCTTGCGGGTGTAGCAGAGGTACAGTCAATTTGCATATTACTCTTTTATTAGATAGGATTCATTTCTGCCCTAAGTAATTGAGAGCATTATGTTTTTGCAAGACCTCATCTAGTGCTTTGATTCTAGATGGTTTTAATACTAGTAATAACTGCTAATATTTATTGGGTGCTTATTCTACACTAGATACTGTGCTAACCGCTAAACACTTCACATGCATTATTCTATTTAATCCTCACATCCTCACAACAATCCTAAAAGAAAGGTACAATATCTTAAAAAAAAACTGGGACTTAGAAAGCAACTTGTCTGAGGTTACACAGTAATTGCACAAGAGGATTCCAACCTGACTTTAGAGCTCACAGTATTAAAGTGTTACACCATATTTATTTTGTAATCTCAACACTAATGCAGATGAAAGTTTACTGTGTTGTTGGAATATTTATTTAATATCAATAAATACAAAGACAAAAATTGTTACAAAACCCATAATTTTTATCTCAATATGCAACATAATTCACATTATTATACACCTTTAAACAAAAAAACTTTTAGCACACAAACACCTTGGAAAGAACTATAATCTGATCCAATGTTTTTCATAGCTAAAGTTTCTGGGCAAAAATTATTTATTATTTTCTGTCCAAATTTTTAATAAAAAGATTGCAATTTCAAATGGAACATTATCATTTTATAGTACAACATTACATTGAGAAATCAGAACAATCATTGAACAATAAGTGTTTACTACATCCCAGGCATTATGTCTATTTTTACACTTAAGAAATGGATATTAAACAATCTTGGAATAAAATAGGGAAGGAAAACTGCTTCGATTTTGTGCCAAGTCAAACCTAAATTTGGAGAATTATGTATTAAGATGAGAGGTATTTATACTGGTACTAGAGGCCTGATGCACGAAATTTGTGCAAGGGGCTTGGCCCCCACCGCTACTTCGTCTGGAAGGTCGTTTGGACAGACGTCCAATCGAATTAGCATATTATGCTTTTATTATTATAGATTTTCTCCTAATAAAAAGCCAGTGTGTCCCCAGCCTGACATTTATTTTACGAAGTGTTTTGGGCACCGATTCTCAAAGTTGGCTGAATACTGGAATTACATAGAAAGTTTGAAAAATACTGATACCTATACTATATAACACCGATTTTCAATTGGTATGCCACAAGAATTTTTAAAGCATGCAATACCTGACTATTTAGTCAGGGGCACTGTCCTCTCTTCCCTTAGGTTGTCAAATAAAAAAAAAAAAAAAAACAACAGCCAACATAGCAATGGCTGTCCAGTGTGACTGAATCAGTGTGATTTTTGTCAGACTGGCAAAAATAAGATTTTTTTGGTGCCACAGAAATATTATAGTTAGTTTATGTGTGGCATGAGATGAAACAGGTTGAAAATCGTTGCTATATACCATCCCTCAAAATTTGGATTTAATTATTATAAGGTAGGGCCTAAGAATACATTATTAAAAGCTCTCCAGGTGATTCTAATATGTAACAGTTTGAAAAATACAAAACACTAGCTTAGAGAACTGTCTCATAATCAAAGAGGTCAGTCTTCAGCTGAAGGACTCCCCAGGACTTGATTTTGGGGGCTGGGTGTATTGTTATTTTTAAGTATCTGTTAGGTGTATCTCCCTTAATTAGAAAATAAATACTCTAAGGGAAGAGGTTTTATGTTATTCATCACTGTCTCTCCATACCTAAAATAATGAAAGGCTCATAGTAGTTGCTAAATAAATATCTTATGAATGAATGCATGATTGTCTTATATATTTACTGAAAAAAATGAATGACTGAAGCAGTTAGGATAAATTTTTAAGGCAAACCAAAGTCTTATATATACACATTTAAAAAACACATACATATATAAATAGATCAAGAGTAGAAATAATGAGTGCAATATTTAGCAGTTGAGAATTAATTCATTGACTTTTCAAATATCCTTCACATTCTTAACTTAAAAACAAAAGTGACCCTACACAACTAATTCTTTAAGCTAATATCCACATGTACAGGTGCTAAAAAGTTTTCTTTTAAAAACAGAATTAGAGCTTAATCTTGCTGAACATGTCAGTTTCAAAATTCAAGTAAATACAATTTTAGTACACATGATAATAGCTTTTCCAGAGAGTTGTATAAAAAAACAAGGATTGATTTCTGTTAAAATATCTGGTATCACCTATTATTATTTTCTCTCAGTTGGGATCCACTAGTTTCTTAGCAGTCTCACATTGATAAAAACTATTTTGGCACTTCCTTGTACAATGCGCTTTGTTTAGGAAAAAACTAATTAATAAATAGACTTCCTTTTTAAAAAGTACCTGGATTCTTAGATATGGCTTTATTTACTTAAGTTCCACAAGTATTATATAATTTGTAATACAGTTAGTATCTCATACTGCGCAACTTTGGTTTTCTTAAAATTAGCATTGGTTGTTTGATTGTAGGTTTGTCACCAAAAAGTGCTGCTTCACTTTCCGTGGTTGGAAATCTTTTCTGATATATCAGTGGATATTCCTTCTGAAACTTAAAAGTGACATAAGGATTTAGAGAGTATTTAACATTATTATCCTAGCTGAAGCCAGTATATATTTTAAATTAATTCCGTGCCTTTCTCAAAGACGTACAGTGGAACCTCATTTCTCGAACTTAATTCAGTCAAGGTTCCAGAAGGCTATTTTAGAAGTGATTTGTTTGAAAACTGAATCATTTTTTTCCCATTAGAAAAAATATAAATTGAATTAATCCATTCCAGACCCCCAAATGATTCCGTTTTAACCTTTCTTATATCAGTACATGTCTAAGTCTAAGTACTGTTAATCTATAAATAAACACTTATTTTCTTAAATTTATGGAACCACACCTACTAGCCTTAAAGGAATTTGTCATATACCACTGCCTCTAAAATGCTATCACCTGCTAACTGCTTTTCCTTTATCCAATCAACAAGTTTTTCTACCTATTCATTTGCTTGTGGTTGTTGTTTTGTGAGCACTTTCACACCCTTAGCAACATTAGCAGTCTTGATGACCACTTTATGTTTTAAAATTGTGCTAATCATCGCAGCAACAAAAGCATTCTCTCCTTTGTTTGCTGCCTGAGAGACACTTTTTGTCATGCTGAGGTATCAGCATGAAAGGGCTGCCAGGTCAAAAACTGAAGTTTTGGTTGACAACTGAGACAGTTTTCTTGTGCACAACTTGGCCCAGAAGAGAACTGTTGGAGATGGGAGACAAGGTTTGATTGTATTACAGAGATGAATACCTTTCAACTTATCCTGTTCTCCCTCTGCTTTCTCATATATAAAAGGTACACTGTAAGATTTCTTAGATTTCAGTATTAATTTTCTAGGATTCACTTCTGCTAAATCTCCCCCTAATCTCCAGATCTTCTTCCTTCCAACTGATAAAGCCTATGAAGGTCACAGGGGTCTATTATATTTCAGAGACTTGAAATTGAACTTATCAGAATCATGTGGGTACTGGTTTTTGATGTAGAGCTAAAAATCCTAAATGGTAATGATGAATCACTAAATATTTATGTAATATAATCCAAATTTTGTAATTGTTTTACCATCCTAATCCAAACTATAATCATACAGCTAGAAGTAAAGGAGCGGACTTGTTATTATTATTAAAATTTAAGAGCAAAGAGTAAAATCAGGAAGGTAGTCATATGCAGCTTATATATCCAATTAAAAATATTAAAACGAAAAATTAAATGCTAAGTGTTATTAAGTAATAATCAGCAATGGCATTTTAAAAATTATTTACATGATTGAGAACTTGCTCATCCTCTTACCTGTTTTAGTTTTTTCCTTTTCTCCTTTAAAGGCAAACTCTTGCTTTTAATAATATTCTCCAAAAGTTCTGCAATTGCATCTTGAGAGGTAGAAACTTTTTGTTCATCAAACTCCTGAGCACTAATCTGCTTACAGTATGAATATGTTGGCAAAGGAGCAATCAGTCCATCTCCAGGATTTTTAATCTGTAGTGAACAAAATGATACAAAGTCTACTAATTCTGGTCATGTTCCTATTTGAGAAAGTGTTCTTTTGATGGCTTTTAGTACCTATTATTTTGCCACCAAACATTCAATACTTTAAGGTTTAAATTTCAGCTCCATTACCTACCAGCTTTGATTCAGTAAGCATTTAACTTTTCTTAGTCTGTAAAATATCCCCCGATTACATGAAATAATAGGTAAAAAGCGTTTAGCACACAAAAAGTATTAAGTAAAAGTAGCTATCATCATTGTAACTATTAATCATGGATTTTACTATTTTAACTACAAAACAGTAACAACTGAAGTGGTATTTTAATGCATCTTAAAACATGAATGTTTGACATAGTAACAGTTAAAAGTACTCTTCTATTGTTTTTGAGGTACAATGACATGGGCTGAGCCCATAACATCCTGTTGGGAAAAAAAAAAAAAGTATAGGGGGTAGTTGTAATTGTAAGCCAGAGCAATATTAGAATGGTATGTATGGGAAGAAACATGAATATATGTGCTGGGTAGCCAAAGACTGAATGTAGTCGACATCTGTTGTTTTTGGCTGCTCAGTACTCCTTCTCTCCTCCTTGTAAACTGTTCCTCCCCATTGTACCCTCACAATCCTGACCTTTTTTGAAGAACAAGATCCTCCCTCCAAGCTACTCACCCTCAATCACCCAAAGGATATGCATTTAACCTAGACTGGGCCAGAGTCCATACTAAGAACTTTTCAAATTGGAGATGGAGGTTTGCTCTTTTTTCCTTTGGATTGCAAACCTAAGTTTGTAACTCAAGAGCTTTAATCAGCCATACTCCCTTCATGTTAAAGGGCCATTTGTCAAATACGGGACCAAAATGGAAATAAGAGATGGAAGGATGAAGAGAGAGTCCTATTGCTATTTGAGTCCCCAGATTCTGTCTATAGTCCTGACTTTTAGAGGTTATTAATGTGAGCTGATAAAGTGTTCCATTCTGACTAGGCTAGTTTGAGATGAGTTTGCCACTTGCAACTGACTTAATGCAGAGGATATTTTTGTTTGTTTCAAACTCTAAGAGAATATTTCTTTGAAAAACCACAGAGGTAGAAGAAGTAATTCGTATAAAAAATGGGCTTAGGAAACAAGTTATAGAGGCAAAGGAAGGGCCCTATGGAAGGTAAAGGTGAGGCACCTAGCGTTGAGGGAAGGGGTTGGAGGAAGGGAATGGCGCGGGGTGTGCACCTGGGAAGGAGAGCACCTAATGCAGATAATTTTGACTTATAATACATACAAGGCCCCTTTTTAAGTAGTCAAGATGTTTCTCCACTGCAGTCTGTAAGTAAGAGGGTACTTGAAGAATTTCCTGATGATGATCCATTAAGAAAGAAACTAATCTTGCAGCAAGAAGCTCATCAAGATCCACTTCTTCGGCACAGCATAGCACACACCGAGAAAAAGTGTGTATCATCTAAAAACATATTAAGAGATGTGAATTTAAAAACCTAAGGTTTTATATAAATTAGAATATCAGTAATTTCTGGGTAGCACATAAGCAGGCTTCAGATTAAAAATGAAAAAAATAATTTTATTAGAAAGGTAAGCATGTCTACTCTTCTTTTAAAAGTACTTGTTATGTGTTTCCGTAATATAATTCCATTATGAAAGGCTTAGCTTTTAACTTTGTCACAATTTTGTCAGCAAACACTATAGGTCCCATTAATACCATATAGATATGTTGCTTAAAGACTATTAGAGAATCTCACAAAAACACAAACCAGGAGACTATCTATAATAATAAAAGTGTAATATGCAAATTAGACCGGACGACCTTCCAGATGAAGCCAGGGCTGTGAGGGAAGCCTGGGTTCCGGGTGCCAGAAGGAAGTCAGTGCTGGCAGCCGGGGGAAGGCAGGCCTAGTCTTGCACAAATTTCGTGCATTGGGCTCTAGTGTAACACATAAATGTTAATAGTTACAAAGAGTCTTCAAATTCTGGAATACATTTTATATTTCAGAGCTCATTTACTCTCTTTCATATCCATATACTCGTTACACTGGTTAATAATGCGGATTTTTATCGATAGATGGAATTACACATATGTTGATATATATGCCATTTGATATGCATGCTATTTTGTTTTGACAGCAAGCTTCAAAACTTTATATGTCAAATTTGCTGAAGGTGTTAACATCACAGATATTTTTACGCTTAAAAATGTAGAATTTCGTGCCAATAAAAGAGCATTTACAGGAAGTTTTAATTCATTATTTTGAAGAAAAGTGCTGCTGAAAGTTATTGTACACTTCGGGAAGCTTAAGGTGAACAAGCTCCATCTCAAGACACTTGTGAACGCTGGTTTAAATGCTTTAAAAGTGATGATTTCGATGTGAAAGACAAAAAACGTTCAGGTCAACGGAAAAAGTTTGAAGACCAACAATTACAAGCATTATTGGATGAAGATGAGTGTCAAACTCAAAAACAACTTGCAGAAAGATTAAACGTTGCTCAGCAAACAATTTCTGATTGTTTACAAGTAATGGGAAGATTTTAAAAGAAGGAAAATGGGTGCCACATCAACTGAATGAAAGACAAATGGAAAACGGAAAAGTCATCAATAAAATGTTGCTTCAACAGCACGAAAGAAAGTCTTTTTTGCATCAAATTGTGACTGGTGATGAAAAGTGGATTTTTTTTGAGAATCCCAAATGCACAAAATCATGGGTTGATCCAGGTCAACCATCAACATCGACTGCAAGGCGAAATCGCTTCGGAAAGAAGACAATGCTCTGCATTTGGTGGGATTAGGAAGGTTTGGTGTATTATGAGCTTCTAAAACCAGGTGAAACCATTAATACTGATCCCTACCTACAACAAATAATCAATTTGAACCATGCTTTGACCGTGAAACAACCAGAATGGGGCAGAAGACACGGCAAAGTAATTTTGCTTCATGATGACGCACCATCACACACTTCAAAAACCAGTTAAAGACACGTTAAAAGATCTTGCCTGGGTCAGTGGATAGAGTGTTGGCCTATGGATTGAAGGGTCCCGGGTTCAATTCCAGTCAAGGGCACATGCCCGGGTGGCAGGCTTGATCCCCAGTAGGGGGTGTGCAGGAGGTAGCCGATCAATAATTCTCTCTCATTATTGATATTTCTATCTCTCTCTCCCTCTCTTCCTCTCTGAAATCAATAAAAATATATTGAAAAAAAAAAAAAAAAGATCTTGCCTGGGAAGTTTTAACCCACTTGCCATATTCACCAGACTGCTCCTTCAGATTACCACTTGTTCAGATCGATGGCACACACACTTTCTGAGCAGCACTTCAAAACGTACGAAGAAGTGGAAAACTGGGTCTCTGAATGGTTTGCCTCAAAACAAGAAAAGTTCTATTGGGACGGTATCCACAAATTACCTGAAAGATGGGGGAAATGTGTAGCTAGCGATGCACATAACTTTGAATAAAGCACTTTTGATGTTTCTCTTGAAATTATCGTGTTTTCTTTGATTATAAAATCCGCATTATTAACCGGTACACCGAGTAACTCACTAGTTTATATAAGTCACACACATACACATACACACACCTCATTCTAAAATAATTAGAATATCAGAATTCTGTTTGAAGTATTTTTCACATAATATATGATGAGCATACTGAATTGAAACATTTTTGGTTTTATTCCTGCATGTGAGGCATGTTTCCTATCTCCTTCCAAAGCTTAGTCCTCAGTGTTTTATTCTTCTCTCTCAGCTTTGTAGAGCTCATTTACTCTCATAGCTTCAACTACTACCTCTTCCAAAAATCTGCCTTCTGCCCTGAACTTTCTTCACCAGACTCACATTTCCAACATTCTGCTGGATAAATTTTACTCAGATGTCCCATAACCTCACACTCAAAAAGTGTAAAAATAAAATTATCCACTTCCTACTCATGCCTTTCAAATTATTTTCACAAAATATCTTCTTTCAAAAGATGGTGCTACAATTACTAAGAATAATTATTCCTCCTTATATTAGATCTATCATTGTAAGAGAACTGTCCCTAATGAGTGGAAAAATAGAGCTTAGCTCCAAATTCCTTGGTACAAAAACCTCTTGTTAAATTGAAGCTCCATTGTGAGGAAGAGTTAGCTCAGGAGAGGAGAGGAGAGGAGAGGAGAGGAGAGGAGAGGAGAGGAGAGGAGAGGAGAGGAGAGGAGAGGAGAGGAGAGGAGAGGAGAGGGAGAGGGAGAGGAGAGGGAGAGGGAGAGGGAGAGGGAGGGGGAGGGGGAGAGGGAGGGGGAGAGGGAGAGGAGAAGGAGAGGAGAGGGAGAGGGAGAGGGAGAGGGAGGGGGAGAGGGAGGGGGAGAGGGAGAGGAGAGGGAGAGGAGAGGGAGAGGAGATTCAAGAGTTCATACTACAATCAATATCTGCACATAAATACCTTTGCCCTCATTCTCATATACTAGAACCTGAGACAGCTACACTGTAGTTTCTTTCAACTCCTTGACCACAATGATGTGCCATTCTAATTCACATAATTTATCAAATACAACTTACCACAATCTCTGAAACACTTAGACTTACTATACCTGCATTTCCACTAACTTTCTGCTTCAGAGTTAGTGCCCATAAGCTTCCAACAATACCTACATCTCCTCTTCCTTCCCACCAAACTGAATTGACACAAGGCAATATAATATGGTCTGACTATGAAGTGATACCAGATGAGTGAAGAGGCAAAATCCTCAGACCAAAGATCAAGATGTGAAAGTTAACAGACTGGGCACAAAGGGTTAATATGTCAACATTTTATTTCTAGGAAATGTTAAACTTTTAAGAGCATTTCTAACCTAAGAAACTAGGATGTCAAGACCATGACATCACTCAAGTAGTACTTTTAGATGGTTTGTTTTTGTTTTTTTTTTTTGGTTTATGAACCAGGGCTTATTCTTTCCTTAAGAAATCAACTTACCAGTGATCTTGTACCCATTGCATCATGAAGTTGGGGCATATCAACATTTTGACTCATCCGAGAAATCATGCGCATTAGAAGTTGAAGCTTTCTACGATTTGGTGGGGGAAGTAACAAGCAACATAACTGTAGTGCATTGATGGCAACCCTCTCTAAATGAGGTTGTAGCAAACCTAGAAAGCAAAGTCCCCAACACCGAAAAAAATAATCAATAACATTAGTTGCTTTCATACTATTAGCATATGGAGTTATTTAAAGAAAGTAAAATAATATTTCGATATTTCAGTTCTTTTAACTATTCCTAGAAATTTCCGCATTCCTCAAAAGCATGATTAAGGTTCTCATTAATTTCTTCATAACTTATTTATTAACATCCTACAGTTATTACAACTAAAGTGAATCAAAATAAGTGAAAATGAAAAAGAAAGTGCTTTAGGTAAGTAGTATAAATCTTGGTTATATCACAAGTCTTTTACAGTAAGAAACTTTCCTTTAGGAGGGAGAAAAAAGCAATTTCAGAGAAGAAAAGCCAGGTAAGCAAAAATAGTTAGTAAACACTAAAAGTTAATATTACGTGCAATGAAAGCATCAACCTTACTTTGTGTGCCAGTCAACATAGAAGAGGCTGAAGGTAAAGAATTTCCTGAAAGTTCTATTGTACTTTTGCAGAGTCTCTTATTGATTGTGGCACTAGACTCTCCATGTTCACCTTCCATAGCTGTTTGCACACTTGTGCTGCCTTGTCCAAGATTTGGTTTCATGATAATTTCAGCCACTGGCATATTGACATAACTATTCCTCCTCGTACTACTTCTTAAAAGTAAACTCTGAGATCTACAAAGCTGTTTTGACTTGCTTTTCCCATTATATAACTCCTCTTGGTCTTGAACAGTCATAGTAGAGGTTCTCTTAAAACCAACACAGAGTGGCTTTTGAATACTTTCCTCTGAATGAAGATTCATAATGGATTCCTGTTTGATCTCAGACTCTAAAAATTGTTTATTTTGTCCTTCTATGTTCAGAATAGATTGATGGATGATATTGGAGACCTCTTTATGTGAACTCCCTGGCAAATCTATAATTCCTTCTAAAGAATAGCACCTTGGTTTGATGTTAGAGGATAGAGCATGCATACTACTTAAGCCTATTAAATTATGACAGCTTCCTCCTATTATGTCATTAGCACTGGCTCTTCTGTTTTTTAAATCAACTAGCTGCATTTTCTTAACACATTTTTCTTGAAATCCGTGATCGCTTATCTGCAGTCTCTCAGTAGTATTTGATTCTTCTTTGTTTTTGTCTTTACGAAGCAGACTGAGAAGAAGACACTCAGTTGATTTGAAGGAATTCAAACTGTTTAAGTGAAGGATTTTTGAAGACTGTAGATCATCTTGGATTTTATGTATCCCACTGGGTCTATCTGAAAATGTGATGTAGCCACAAACAACTACCAGGAAATGAAACAAAAATTAAGATGCAACTGTATGACAGTGGACAAAAATAAAATAAAAACAACAGTAAAGTTAAAAAAATAAGGCATCACTACAGTACATATTGTTAGTATAATACAAATAGCAGTTGCTGAATTCAGAAGCCACTTAAACAGGACACATGCAACATTCAGTTACAAAGTGCAAGACTGACCAGAGGTTTTCAATTTGTGATACCAATAACTAAAATTTATTTCAACAATTGAATTTAATGGATTGAGTCAAATACATTAAACTATCTGCTCACAGTCTAAAAGTATTAGAAAGCTCTTAATTATAACGAACATATAGTATAATAAAATATATATTTGATCTTTGTTTCTGGTTCTTGGCAGAGAGCTCCTAAAATCCTTGGAATTTCTGAAGTGAAAGGAATCTTCTGTTATTCATATAAGCCTATTAGAGCAATCTGAGTTTATGCTAATGAGAGGACTTAGGGCTGGCCTTGTTTAGAAGTTTGGAATCCTCAGCCTTAACTCAGACCTCCCTGAGGGGGTTGGAGAAGTAATGTAACCACCAATGACCAATGAATGAATTAATCAATCATGACTATGTAATGAAACCTCAGTTAAACTCTGAAACAATAAGTTTAAGGAAGCTTACAGGTTGGTGAGCACATAGATGTGCTTAGGAGGGTGGCACTCCTGGAGAGGGCATGGGAGCTCTGCACAGCCCATTACTTACCCATTTGGCTCTTTCAGACTTGCATCCTTTATAACACACCGTAATCATTAAGTTAAGCACTTCCCAGAGTTCTGAGTTCCTGTAGTGAATTATTCAACCTGAGGGGTTTCATGCTAACCCCTGAATTGGTAGTTAGCCAGGGGTGGGGGAAGGGTGGAGAGTGAGTAAGCCTGAGGACCTCATTTGCAGATAGTGCCTGAAGTTAGAGCAGCCTTGTGGAACTCAGCCCTTAATCTGTGGAGTCTACACTAACAATGGGTAATCTGTATCAGACTTTTTTTTTAACTTGTGGGGTCTTGGCTAGTGTCAAAAATAAATTGAATTGTAGGACACCCGATTGATGTGGAGAATTGGTGTTGGATTGATATATCTGAATTATTAGAAAACAACACAACAGAAATCGGTATTCTTGAATTTAAAAATAAGTTATGGCTTGCTGCCTTCATATTTACCTATACTATACTTTTTGATATTTTAAATTATGGGAGACTTGAAAACTTTAATGAAATAAATTTAAACAATAAGTAAAATCCATACATACCCAAAATGTTCACAAATAATTCATAATATTCAAAGGTAAGTAGAGGTTCAGGGAGATCTAGAAAATAATCTGCAATTGTTCTAAATACATCTCGTTCAAATCCAACATAAGTTGGATTAGTCATATCATTACTTCTTGGCCCTAAGAAAAGGCAAAAAAATATAAGCAATATTTATAAAAAGATTTTTAAATATACTTATAAAAATATGAAACCTGTGTTTCATGAAGGAACTATGTTTAATAACAAATTCTGTCACAGTTCAAACATTTTAAGAGTTGTGCACACCTCATTCCTTCTCATCGTCTTTTCAGCAGAAGTTACTGCAATTACTACCATTTTTTAAATATCTATAAGTCTGGAAAACTGCATATAAAGCAAAATTAGAAATATATTTAAAAAGCATTAGGGAAGTTTATTTTAATGAAATTTTACTACAATTCATTTTAAAAAACAAAGAATATTTGGATACTGCAAATAATTCCTACAAATTGTCTTTGCAAATTTATATTTTCATGAATAAATTTTGCCTGACATGAAACATAACCTTAACAAGTTTAAACAATATGTTTACATTTGTTTCATTAGCTAAACGTTATTGAAATAAGCATGCCTACTCATAGTGTTTTCCTCAGAAATAAGATCTGATCTCATGTTATAGATGAGGAGAATGAAGCTCAGAGTAACTTGATCCAGATAAAAGAGCCCTTGGTGGCAAAGGTAGAATTAGACCTTAGAGCAAGCATGTCAAACTTGCGGCCCACGGGCTGCATGCGGCCCACAACGAACATTTCTGTGGCCTAGCCAATACGTTATGTAAGAAACGTTTCACTAAAAATTTCGTAACTTAATTTTTACAATATCCTGTTATACATAATTAATAGTCACGAACTACAACTTTTGCTAATTACTATAGTGTTGCATTCATTTCCCTTATGCGCAAGCACACCATTTCTCTCCACTAATACTAGCAGCGAATATTTTAGCAGCCGATTGCCACGTCATTAGTGTTGGACTGACTTACTTGGTGTGTGCAATAGGAAATATTTCGCTTTTGGAGAACAAGAAAAATAGGTTTATTTGCATTATGCTTATTATTCAGTGTCTGGTAAGTTAATGCTCAAGAAAAAATATTAATTTTTATTAAAATGTTCTATTATTTTATGTTAATGATTGCTCATTTTTTTTCAGCCATTGTATTTAGCATGTCTCTATCGAAATAAACCTACATTTCTATGAAAATTGAAACTTTTGTTTTTTTTGTGGCCCACATAAACTTAAACCTTGTTTATTTGGCCCACGTTAGCCTTTGAGTTTGACATGCTTGCCTTACTTAGAGCAATGTAAAGTGAAAGCAGCATCCAGGACCTTGAGGTCCAACATTTCAAGTGTGGTCCATGAACTATATAATGAGAATCATCCAATGTGCCCATTAAAAATATAAACTCCTCTATACAGATGAGAATCTATGGAGGTAGAGCTTGGAATTACTGACCGAGAAATGATTGCTTCTGCTTTATTAATCTAGTAGTTTCTAAACACTGATCTGGGCTTGCCCTAAGGATCTGGAGGCATAGTTAAAAAAAAAGATTCCTGACAGGTTGAATCAACTGAATCAGAATCTTTGGCAAATTTTCCCTAGTGATTGTGATATACATTCAAGTCTGAGAGTCAGCATGCTATCTTTCAAGTTAAAATCCTTCTCTTCCCAAATCCAAATGATTTCTTATTTCTGTTTCTAAACTTTTGTATGGCTCCACATGTGTGAGTACACACACTAAAAAAGGATTAAAGAAAACAAATCATATATTACACACACATTTAATAGCATAAAGGCTAATATGGGTTTTATGTAGGGCAAAATATTTTTCTAAGGAGGATATAAGAAATATTCTTAATATGTAGAATAAAAAGTTGATAAGCAATAGAAATTTTCTAACATGAAATATTTTACTGGAATTAAAACTATACTATTTATAGTTAGAGAATCTATGCATTAGAAAACTTTTCTAAGCCATAGTTTTCTTTCTAGAAAAAAAAATGTAATAGTATGCTGACCACTAATTCTTATATGTGACAGGATAACTGAGGGGGATTAAATAACAAGTAAAAGTCTTAATACTTGGCTACATATACTGTCATTAAAGTGGAATTCAGTAAATTACATTTTTGGTATCATTTAGGTATAACATGGACTGGGAAGAAAGGGAAGACACAAATCTCTCAAGATGGAGCATCAGAGAAATACCTGGAAGTATGCTTATCTGACCTGCAAACCATGAGCCAAGTTATGAGAGTGGAGGGCAGTGAGGTAGGGGGAAGGTAGAAAGGAAAACTAAAAAATTTTAAGATTATCACCAAGATCTTTACCTCGATTTAATAAATAAAATCTTTCTATAACATACACTATTTACTTCATTGTTCTGTTATTTTGTCATATTGACACCCAGTGGACAACAAGGGAATATATACTTATATTGAACATTAATAAAATAGTAATTTTATAAAGACTAGAAAAATACCTTTATAACAAAATATTAAAATATAACTTAACTTTTGATGATTTAGACTCACACACCTCTGTAAATTTTTAAAATTGCTCTTGAAAGCAATTAGGGTTTTGTACCTGATTGGAATCTTAAATTATAAAAATCAGTTATCACTGATCACTGTGAAAAAGCTTGTTGACAATGTTAAAAAATAATTTGCTGATTAGTAACAGGTCTTTTTTTCACAAAAGTCCCATTAGTATATCCCGGCAATTTTCAACCTGTTTCATCTACACATAAACTAATCATTGAAATTCTGCTCCTTTTTGCTCCAAAGTAATTTTCTTCTTTTTCTCAAAGTAACTTTTTAAAAAATTAAGTATATAAGGATTTCTGATACCAAGAATTAACCAATCAGACACAACCTTATTATGAGATGTGCCCAATAAGATACAACACTACTACATTTATGGTCAGAGAGGGCATTCACACCAAATGGCTATTCCTCTGTTGACTATTATCATTTTTTTATTTGACAATTTAAGGGCAAAGAGGTCAGTGCCCTGACAAAATAGTCAGGTATTGCATGTTTTAAAAATTCTTGCAGCACACCCGTTGACTATCCCTGGTATATCCGATAGAGTAGAAGCTTGTTAATGGAACAC
This sequence comes from Cnephaeus nilssonii, assembly GCF_951640355.1. Classification (NCBI taxonomy): domain Eukaryota; kingdom Metazoa; phylum Chordata; class Mammalia; order Chiroptera; family Vespertilionidae; genus Cnephaeus; species Cnephaeus nilssonii. The sequence continues at coordinate 54,998,323 of NC_137078.1, read as the reverse complement.
CTGAATGTTCAAGCTGTAAATGGCAAGGGATTTGAAGTGGATTTAATGAGACTTCATTTCTGATTGAAACTTTCCATTTATAAGCTGCTTTACTTACAAGTTACTATTTGAACTCTGGTTCTTACTGAGACAACTGATGTAGATTATACCAAAAAATCATTTGAGATCTTCTAGCCTATGATTTTATGATTTATGAAAATTGAGCCATAAATTATGGGCTTGAATTATAAAACACCATCTGCAAAGAAAAAATTAAGGGCTCTATAGCATACTCCATATGGAAATAAATGTAACCAGTTCTACTAGATTTTCATTTAAACATCAAAATAAATTATATGCTTTAATTTGATCGGAAATTTAATACATTATTTAAAACATTTCTCTGTTCTTATTAAATACTATCAATATAAAACATATATATTTATTTAACTTACAATTTGCTAGGCACTTCATGGCAGATAATACCCAATGAGGAAGATCATCTACACATAAAAAAAATATAAACATTGTTTAGTTAATTCACAACATTTTTGATAGTATATTTAAAACTTAATACTTACCCTTAAATCAAGGATTAGTTATTTTATGGGAGATGGTTAGGAAATAAATTAACATTAATCTCTACCCATTATCACCACCTTTTCTTTATCCTCATTTCTGTTCTGACTATAGCTATACTTTATTAATATTACTGATTGGAGAGAGACCTATAATTGAAACAAGGTATATTTGAATATTAGTGTGCTTTCACAGTGAGGCCTGCTTCAAATCTTTTCATTGTCACCAATTGAAATATGCTGCATAAAATCTAGCAGTTTTTTTATGCAAACATAAAAACCATACAAACACTTGACTTGAAAAGTTTATAGTTATAAAGAATAGAAAGCTTGGATGAGAACATATACTGTTACTTTACAGAATGAACCATTGGAATGGTCCAAAGCCAAATGCATATGTAACATAACTCTTAAGTTTTGACATTTACTATTTGCTCCTACAATTAAAACCTCCAAGTTCTTGCATACAAAAAGAAACTCAAAGTAATGGCATTTCAATTAATTCCATAGATAGCAATTGATTATTAAAAAATTATCAAGCCCAGGGTGGATGGCTCAGTTGATTGGAACACCATCCTGTGCACCAGAAGGTCACAGGTTCAATTCCCGATAATGGCACATACCTAAGTTTGGGGTTTGATTCCCCATCAAGGTGCATATGGGAGGCAACTGATTGATGTTTCTCTCTCCTTCTCCTTTCCTCTGTCTCAGAAATCAATAAACATATCTTCCCATGAGGATAAAAAAAAAAAAAAAGACATTTTGAGTACATTTATTGATATATTTTTTATGTTTTCTAATGTCTCTGCCTTGAATTATCTCCCTGATTTTCCTATATCTTAAATCAATACATTATATAAATATATATAACATAAAAAATATATACATAATACAAAGCCAGAGCTCTTTAGAGTACTGGTGTTGAGAGATTGGACTTATTTTATTGTGTTACTTCAGTTTTGCATATGTCTTGACCCCTTTAAATTTATATGCTCATGTAAGCTCCAGGAAGGCATGGCCATTTCCCTCTTGTTCATCACTAAATCTTGGGGACAATGTGTGGCACATTATAGGTCTTCAATAAAATGTGACTAATCAATGGTTTTAATTATATTTGTACTAGAGGCCTGGTGCACAGATTTGTGCACTGATGGGGTCCCTAGGCCTGGTCTGCACCCTCCTGCAATCCAGGACCCCTCGGGGATGTCAGAGAGCTGGTTTTGGCCCCATCCTCGCAGGCCCAATCCAGACAGGAGGGAGCCCAATTGTGTGCGTTGAGCATCTGTCCCTGGTGGTCAGTGTTCGTCATAGTGACCGCTTGACGGGTCATTGGGTCACTTAGGCTTTTATATATATAGATACCTTTTTTGGATGTTTAACTGTGCCATTAAAAAAAAAATCATGAATCTATCCTAAGAGCTAAAATAATATTATATGATATTCACTTAAAAAATATTCCACTGTGATTGCTAAAGCACCCATGATAAAGCAATAGTGTCCCTGATGCTCTTTCAATTAAACTGTTCTGCATCCTACATTGTGGTCTCTGTGCACCCCCACAATAGCTATCACCTTTGTTCGCAAGTTTAAAAAGAGTCCAACTTCTTTTATTGATACGAACCTGACTTGTCTTGTAGTACAACTACTCCATGTTTACTTGTATTGGTCATGTTGTACATTATATATTGAGGAATCACTTGTTTTGGGTTTATGACTTCTTCCAGGGATGACACCCCTAAAATGGTTTGCAGGCTAAATAGAAGAAAGAACACAAATATTTTTCCTCCATAAAATAAGTACAATAGAATATATATATGAAAGGGTTTGGCAAACAAATAAAGCCCTCAGAGTATACTGTTTTTGTTTTTCCTGAAATCAAACTTTGAAGGCTTATATTTAGTATCTAACTTTAAAAACATTTATTTTTATAACTTTTTAAGGATTCCAATATAGACTCCAATATACAGCTACAATTAAAAAACAACACACCAAATCATACTGAAAACATTCTATTTCTACTCTACTAGAATTACAGCAAAAAAAAAAAACACTAAGAAACACATATACAGGTTAAGTTCTAAGCTTTGAGAACTAAACTGCTCTTTTGCATTAGCATATATGGATGAAAAAAGGAAAATTAAAATTCTAAACATCTGTGGAACTTGGTTTATTTTAGCTTACTAGTTCAGAATAATGTATCTCCAAACTTCTTCAATATCTTTCTGGCTTATTTCTCTATTATCAACTGAGTTTTCTTGATCTTCATTGATTATTTTACAGTTCATGTTTTCAGTATTTTCCTGAAAAGAGAATTACTTTGGGTTAATATGTTATGCTCAAATTAAAGATATCTTGAATTAACACCACTCCATGAGGATCTATGAGGTATTACCTGATGAAATAATGTAACATAAAGCTTTTGGTTTTGCAGTTGGGCAAATCACCCTCAAATAAATTTGAAATAAAACATGCTTAAATCATACAACTACTATTTCAAGTATGTCTCTCTACCACTTTTTATTACTGTTTCTATGAGTTCCATACATTTTTAAAGTATAATTAAAGTTAAGAGTGTCAAATACTGGCTAAAAATATTAAAAAATCATTTACTTTTAATGATTCTATTATTAAGCACATAGTAGTTATATTAAAACTAGTGATTAGTAAAAAGGATGTTTTACCTGAGAGAATTGTAATCCATGCTTTTTAGGAGTTCTACGAGATAAGTTTCGTAACTTAAAAATACTGTCTTTATCTTTGGAAACGTTCTCTATGCTGTTTTTTCTCAATTCTGGATGCCTTCGTGGAAGAGTTTTAAGTGGAGAATTTGCAGGAAATCTGATTTAAGCAAATTAAATAATGTAGATCAGAAACAACTTACTGCTTATTTATCTTAAAAATCGCATAAAAACTGATTTACATTATCAAGGAATAAACAGTCTACGTAGATTTTCCCATTAAACCTTTGAAGTTATTTTAATAGTTTCCTGCTTTCTTTAGTACACTGGCTATTTTAAGTTTATTTCTGGATAATTCAAGGTTATTATTAAATCAATTATGTTGGGGAGGTATCATTTACATATAAAATAATTTAGAATGTTACATTTTCTAATATTTTCCCCAAGTTATCTAATTTGTATATATTTTCTGCCCTTTGTGATTGCTCTAATTTCCAGAAGTTGGTCTCTGTTACTTTTTTTTAATGTTTTTATTGATTTTAGAGAGAGAGGAAGGGAGAGATAGAACATCAATGAAAAAGAAACATTGATTGGCTTCCTCCTGCACACCCCCTACTGGGGATTGTGCCCAGAACCTGGGCATGTGACCCCACTGGGAATTGAACTGGGGACCTTTTGGCTCATGGGTCGACGCTCAACCACACCAGCTGGGCCACTTTTTTTATTATATAGCTTTTTCCTTTCATTTTAATATAAATATTTCAAAGATACAAAAAAATATATACAGAAAATAATATAAAACATCTATGCATGTAACCATCAACCAATGCAATTAACATTTAACCAAATACTTCATTAAGTGTTTTTTTAATCCTCACTTGAGGATATTTTTTCCATTGCTTTTCAGAGAGAGTTGAAGGTAGAAGGGATGGAGGGAGAGGGAAAAGGAGAAACATGACCTGAGAGAGACATGACTGGTTACCTCCCTATTAGGGCAGGGAGCGAACCTGAAGTCTAGGTACTTGCCCTTGACAGGAATCAAATGTACAACCTTTCGGTGCATGGGCCCACGCTCTAACCATTTAGCAACACCAGCCAGGGCATCTTTTTTTTTTTTTTAAATGAAAGAGATTATTTGCTTATTCTATATTTCTCTTCCTAAGGGAAATCATTAATCTATAGTTAACATATTTCTTTCTTGTTCATGTTTTTATACTTTTAATAAACATACAAAAACAGTATATGGTTTGGTATTTTTTCATTCAGTGGTATCTTTTATCATACATTTAATTTATGCATAAGTTTTTAAGTTACCTTAAAAGTTCTTTCTTATTCCTCCATCCTAAAATATTTTCTTATATTATATCACTAGAGTTGTATTTTCATATATAGTTATTTAATTCATATATGCTATTCTAAGTTCTCATATATGTATGGGTTTGTATTCTCAGTTCTTACTTTTATTAATTTAATTTAAGCCCAGATACCAGGTTAAGGCAATTCTTCCCTCCTTGTTCTTCAAAATTGCCTTGGACCTTTACATTATTAAATAAACTTTAAAATCTGCTTGTGAAATTCAACAAAAACAATTATATAGAGGTCTTGAATAAAAATGCACTGAATTTATCAATTTATGAAAAAGCGACTATTTTACCAGGTCTTCTCATTCATGAAGAGGACATCCTTCTCCATTTATTATCTTCAATTTTATAATTTCCCCCAGGAAGGTCTTATACATTTTTGGGAAACTTTATTATGTACTTTGTAGTTGCTATTGTAAAATAATAAGGCAGAGGGTCTAGTTGAAGAGTTATGTAGAATTCCAGTTAAGAGAGAATAATGGTCTAACAAAAAGAACATTCTTAGCGGAGAGAAAAGTGGACAGAACAGAGAACTACTGAGGCAGCACAATAGAAATCGTTTTATAATTAAATCATATTTAAAGGGGAGAAGAAAGGGAGTCAAGGTATCTACAGGGAAGATAGTGCCATTCTTTCAGATATAAATATAAAACAAAATTTATATTTTGAGATGATAGTGATTTTCTATTGGCTATATTTGAAGTACCTAATAGGAAAACAAAAAAAGGGGGCTAAAACTCAGGAGAGATATTTTGGTTGGCGTTTTGCAAGTCGTAAGAAAAGTAGGTGAAGGCATAGCATAAGATTACTCGGGGAGAGAGGTGAAGAAAAGTCTAGGGCCTTGCAAACCAGTAACAACTAAAGGATGAGCAGCAGCAAAGGAACCCACCAAGGTGACCAAGGAGTACTTAAAAGAGGAAAGATTTCTAGAGTGTTATACAAAATGAACTGTTCACATGCCCCTTATTGCAGTTTATTTGTACGGCGTAAGTCATCTTTGATCACATAGGCAAGAATCCATTTCTAAGATATTTCATTTGAAAAGTACCAATTCTGCAGAGAAAAAAAGCGTGGATATTAGAATCCGAAGACCTAGTTTAAGGGAAATATAACAAAGAATCCTGGGTGCATGAGAGAAAAAGCAATTATGTGGCCTGAGACTCAGGAAGGCTCCACGGAAACAGGCTACAATAGAGCTGACATGAGAAATGTATTTAAGTAGTTTGATAAATGGGTGCAGTGTTTCAAGGTGGAGGAACATATTCAGACAGAGGTAACATGATTTGTTACAGCATGGTCTCAGCTTCCGCATCTGTAAAAAGGAGCTAACACCTACCCTTCTTAACTATTACAGTGATTAAATAAGAAAACATGTAAGTCATAAAGCAGGGTCTCTGATACACCATAAATACTTAATTATTCTCTTTAACCAGTGGTATATTTCTTCTATTATTTATTAAAGTTTGCTAATATTTATTTTATTACATGAATTCTTAAATTATATAAGATCATGGTACTTAAAGGCAAGGACCTGTGACAATTTGTCTTGTAATTTTTAAATCTATGAAATTAAAGGTTAATAATGATCTGTCCTTAAAATGTTATAGAGCTTTCAGAAGTGCTAATATCTCACTTTCCTCCCAATTCCCTATTTTATTATATATGCTATCTAACATTTTAAAAGTTTGAATTGTGCAGCTATTAACTTTAACTTCTAAATGGTCTTAATTACTAGACTAAGCATAGTTTTCTACAGAAAATATAATTACTTCTAAAGAAGCTGCTGTTTTAGTAAAAGTATACTAGAAGTGGAGTTAAACTTTAAGTAATTCAGTTTTCCAGTTATTTCTTTATTCAGTACCTGAATAGCTGACTGTTGTCATAAAGATTTTCTGATCCCCATTTCCCTTTGATATCTTCAATTACATGATTCTTAAGAAATTTTCTCAATAGTTGGATAGTCTGTTGCCTTGTTACTTCAGGACCAAAATTATTATTATTTCTTAATAGGTCATAAAGCCAATCCACTGCTTCTCCTGCTGTGAAACAATTGCCATATTTTTTAAAGTGTTGTCTGTGTTTCCTTAGAGGCATTCCTGCTCGAAAAGATGTGGTAACTTCATTCCACTGCAAAAGAAGTAAAATATTTTAAGAAATTAACAAAAATGAAATCTCTTACTGATTTAAAATAGACAAAGGAAATTCTTTCATTTACTCTGATTACATCATAAAATTTCATGAAATCATTCACCTTATTGGTGCTATAGAAAATTTGATACCTCATACAGATTTATTTTAATTAATCCTACTGTTGTGATAATATTTTCATGTAAGTTTTTTGAATAAAAGCGCTTCATTGGCTGGTTGGCTTATTTAGAAAACCTAGGAATAATGAAGAGCTGCAATGAACCTGTCCTTTAGTCCTCAATAGAGGATTTATTCCTGTGGTTTATAAAAAAAAATCTTCAATTAATATTAATAGTATAGTGGTAGCATTTGTGTCGGACACTATGCTTTACATTAATCATTTCACTTTAATTCTTGCAATTCTATGAACATTATTATCCCAATTTTAGAGAAGCACAGAGAGATTTAATAATTTGACCAATGTCACACAGCTCAGTGATGAACCCAGGTATTCTAACCCAGGTTTGATTGACTCTAGCACCTGAGCTTGTAACTACTATGCTGGCCACAAACAAAACTCATGGCAGGCCGTAGTTTCACTGGTAAAACACCTTTAATATTAAAGTAGCTTATATATTTACTATAGTATCTCTTATGTGAAGATTCCAATATTGAACATGGAACAGATGGGGTGAATTAAGTAAATTTTAAGTCCATTGTGTATTTAATGACACTGTGATATATCCACATTTTTAAAAGACACCTTTTCCAAATTGTCCTCAAATCACCCAAACTTTTAGGTTTGTGACACCTCTAAGGTGGAGTATGAACGTGGTGGTGGTGTAGACTAAACACACACTTTTTATTTGGACAATCTTCCAGAGGTCAAGAAATCTTATCTATAAGCCCAGCCGAGCCACTGCTAGCTGTGTGTGTGTGACCATGTATCTAACTAACCTCTGTGGCCCCAACATCACAACGCAAAATCTCCCCGCTGAAGACACAAGGTCCGCATTCTTCTCCTCTTCCCCCACCTCCACATTTCACTTATTTCTTCAAGACCCATCCCGAGCTGCAACCGATCCTCTCGGGAAGTTGTTTCTTATTCTACACATCATAACATATTCCACATACATGTCCTCCCCAGAAATATCACAGGGTGGACATGTATCATCAGCCCCACTTTACCTGGACGGACACTGAGGCTCCAGAAGTTAGGGGACTCTCCTAATGTCACCGAACCAGGGCGCGGGCACAGACCCCGCGATGTGCCAGCGGTGTTCCGGCTGGCACCTCCCATATCCCGGGTGTGTTAGTTTTGACAGGGTCAGCTGTTACCTACTGGCATTCGGCTGGTCCGTCCTGCGTTAAATGCTACAGAGCCAGCCACACGGACCCGCCAGGTTCGGGCCGGCGCCCAGGCTGACCCCGCAAAGCCATGGGACTCACAGGACTTCTCCTCGGCGCCAGTGGATGAAGGAAACCAGGCGAGGGGAGCGGCTGCCCTCGGGCGTTCCAGGGCCCAGCACCCGGAGCCCCTAACCAGGCGGGAGTAGGCTGCGCCTTCGCGGGGTGCTCGGGGCAACCGAGGGGGGCAGACTTGCCCCGCAGCGGTTCCGCGATCGCCCTTAATGCTTTTTTTCATTCTCCTTCCAGCGCACCCAGCGGCTCCGGGCGCCATCCCTCCGCCCAGGTAAAACTATGAACACTCTCCCGTAAAAGTGGTGGCGGCCATCCCCCGGGCGGGCTCTGCTTACCAGCTTGGTGGCCCGATAAGGCCCCGGAGGCACACTCCGATTCTCCATGCCTTCCGCCCTCCGGCCCGGAGGTCTGTCAGCGCGGGGCGCGGTGCATGGCGGTGGGAGGTTACACGACGGTCCAGCCGGCGGTGTGGCCAGGCCGTCCGCGGGCCGCGCCGCGCCACCGATTTGAATAACGCAGTGGCTGCGCTGATTGGCTACGCCTCCGGTCACGTGACGCGCCGCCGACCCGGCGCAGCGGGCGTGGGCGGCGGAGGCGTTTGGGACCTGGAGCGGCGCGGGTGCCTGGGACCTGGTACTGACCGCTCTGCTGGGGGCCCGGCTGGTGGGACGGCTTCCCGGCCTCACCCGCCTTCCTTGGAGCTGTTCCTTTCTCCCGCTCCAGGTCCTGGGCGAGGCGGAGTCAAGTTCCCACACTCAGGAAGGGTGAGGCGGGTTTCGTCCCAGACCGGATTGTTTGAAGCCCAGCCTTTGGTGTAAGGGAATTTGAAAATTGAAAAGAAAAAGCAAACCCTGGCTATTCAAGGATCTTGAGTCGTGGTTAGCATGCAAAACAACGCCGCATCCCAGAGGCATAGTTTTCACCCGAAAAACCCCTTGGTTTTGCTTCTAAAAAAACTCCCGTGGAATTTGTTGCAGTACCGTCACCCCGGTACCTTTACGCAGGTGCCGTAATTCCATTCTCCCCAGTGCAAAAATGTAGGTTTACCCCTTTGCCCCATTATTCGGTGCATGAGGCGATTTTCATAAGTACACACAGTTAGGACTTGGGGAAGGTTATGTGAAACTTGCCAAATTGCTTCCCCTAAGAAAATCTACTTACCACCTATAATAATAAAAGAATAATATGCTAATTAAACTGGACATCCTTTGGGAGGAAGCCAGGGCTGTGAGGGAAGCCCAGGTCCCAGCTGTCAGAGGGAAGCTGGTGCCGGCAGCCGGGGAAAGGAAGGCCTACTCTTGCATGAATTTCGTGCATTGGGCCTCTAGTCTTCTTTTATCTATATAAAAGGCTAATATGCTAAGTGTCCTTCCCTCCATCCAGGTAATGACGTCACATAGCAACGCCTGGCTTCCTCTCCCCAGCCACAACTAGCCTCCTTGCAGTTTCTTCAGCCCAGGAACAGGACTTGCTTTATAACCAGGTAGAAACACTTCATACTATAACGAAATGTCTGTGAAGCATTTTCCCATGCCTCATCTCATTTGATCCTCACAGAAGTCCTGGAGTAGGTAGGTAGGAGACTTGGTGGGATCCTATTTTCTTTTCATTAGCCGGAAAATGGAGATTTAGAAAGCTTAGAAACTTGACCTGACTGAAAAGAAGAAAGAAATGGTGGACCTTGAAAATGATTTCAGGTTTTCTCACTGCGCAGAATATGTTTTACCCTTTGTTCTCCCTGCGTGATCTACAATCATAATGTGCTTTGTGTTGATATTTACTGCTGTGTTGCTGACAATTACCTAAAAGAGAAGTTGGGGTACTTCACTGAGCTGAAAAAAGTTTAGCTAAATCAGAAAGCAGGTCTAATTAAGCAACTTTATTCTCTATATATAAAAGGCTAAGTTGACTTGCCCATGCGTGGTACATAAAAGCTCTTGCTGGCGCCAATCGCATGCATATGTTTTGATCTGTCATTGTCAATAGTGAATTTGGTTGACACTTCTATTATAGAGAAAGGGCGAATAGCGATATTAAAATATTTCTTCTAATTAATTTCCTTTCAATGTGTAGGAATTTGTGCACCAGGTCACTAGTATCTTTATAAGAATCCACTCATCTACTGATGGGCAATTGAGTTGTTTCCAGATCTTGGCTATTGTAAATAATGTTGCTATGAACATAGGGGTGCATATATCGTTTCTGATTGGTATTTCAGGTTTCTTAGGATATATTCCTAGAAGTGGGATCACTGGGTCAAATGGCAGTTCCATTTTTAATTTTTTGAGGAAACTCCACAGTGTTTTCCATAATGGCTGCACCAGTCTCCATTCCCACCAGCAGTGCACTAGGGTTCTCTTTTCTCCACATCCTTGCCAGCATTTGTCATTTATTGATGGTAGCCATTTTGACAGGTGTGAGGCGATACTTCATTGTAATTTTAATTTGCATCTCTCTGATGATTAGTGATGTTGAGCATTTTTTTCATATGTCTCTTGGCCATTTGTATGGAGAAGTGTCCTCTTTGGAGAAGTGTCTATTCCTGTCTTCCCATTTTTAATTGGATTTTTTGTCTTCCTTTTCTTGAGTTGTATGAGTACTTTATATATTTTGCTTATATATTTTGAGTACTTTATATACTTATCATTGGCAAATATGTTCTCCCAAACAACGGGTTTCCTTTTCATTTTGATGTTGGTTTCTTTTGCGGTGCAGCAGCTTTTTATTTTGATGTAGCCCCATTTGTTTATTTTTTCCTTTGTTTCCCTTGCCCTAGGAGATGTATCAGCAAACATATTGCTATGAAAGATGTCTTGAGATTTTGCTGCCTACATTATCTTTTAGGATTTTTATGATTTTACAACTTACATTTAAGTCTTTTATCCATTTTGAGTTTATTCTTCTGTATGGTGTAATTTGGTTGTCTAGTTTCATTTTCTTTGCATGTACTTGTGCAATTATCCCAAAACCATTTATTGAAGAGACTGTCTTTACTTCATTGTATGGTCTTGCCTCATTTGTCAAATATTAATTTAGGTAATGGTTTGGGTCAATTTCTGGGGTCTGTGTTCTGTTCCATTGATCTATATGCCTGTTCTTGTGCCAGGACCAAGCTGTTTTAATTACAGTGACTTTGTAGTATAGCTTGATATCCGGTATTGTGATCCCTCCAAGTTTGTTCTTTCTCAAGATTGCTGTGGCTATTCAGGGTCTTTTTCCATATACATTTTTGAGTATTTGTTCTAGGTCTGTGAAATATGCTGTTGGTATTTTAGTAGGGATTGTACTCAAGCTGTAGATTGCTTTGGGTAGTATGGACATTTTAATGATGTTAATGCTTCCAATCCATGACCACAGTATATGTTTCCACATTTTTGTGTCTTCCTCTATTTCTTTTTTCAATGTCCTATAGTTTTCTGAGTACAGATCTTTTACCTCCTTGGTTAAGTTTATTGCCAGGTATCTTAATTTTTTTGTTGCGGTGGTAAATGGACTTGCTTTTAAAGTTTCTCTTTCTGCGAGTTCATTATTGGTGTATAGAAATGCCATCGATTTCTGGGTGTTAATTTTGTATCCTTCTACATTGCCGAATTCATTTAATAAATCTAGTTTTTTGGTGGAGGTTTTCTATGTACAATATCATGTCATCTGCGAATAATGACAGTTTTACTTCTTCCTTTTGAATTTGGATGCCTTTTATGTTTTCTTTATGTCTGATGGCTGTGGCTAGAACTTCTAGTACTTTGTTGAATAAAAGTGGTGAAAGTGGATCACCCTGTCTTGTTCCTGTTCTTAGGGGAAAGGATTCTAGTTTCTAACTGTTGAGTATGATTTTGGCTGTAGGTTTGACAGATATGGCCTTTATTATGTTGAGGTATGATCCCTGTATTCTCACTTGGCTGAGAGTGGTACATTTATACAATGGAATACTATGTAGCTGTAAAAGGTAGGATCTCTTACCCTTTGAGATAATGTGGTGGGATATGGAGAATATTCTGCTAAGTGAAATAAGCCAGTCAGAGAAAGACAAGCATCACATGATCTCACTCATATGTGGGATCTAGTGAACAAAATAAACTGACAAACAAAATAGATCCAAGGACACGGAAGCATGCAACAGACTGAAGATTCTCAGAGGGAAGGGGTAGGGGACCAGAAGAGATAACTAAAGAACTTACATGCATATATGGGTAACCCCTGGATAAAGACAATAATGTGGTGAAGGTCTGGGAGGGGGCAGGAGTAGGTCAATGGGTGGTAAAAAAGGGGGCATCTGTAATACCTAGAACAATAAAAAAAAAGAATCCTGGTTATGTTTAGATCATGATTATACACTTATGGGATTTTAGAAATCGGCAGTAAATCTCATTTCTCAAATGACAAAAACTAAGATCCAAGTGTTAAAGGGTCTTGTCCAAAGTGTTGGCAGATTCTTAGAAGTAATTTTATTTCTCTCAGCAAGTTTTTAGGAGTCACTTTATCCTCTTTTTCCACATTCTCCTACATCAGGATTTCTCAGATGGGTTATACAACACTTGCATTAGAGTCACCTGATATGCTTGTTAAAAATGCTGATTCCTTGGATTCTGCAAACAATTTGGGGGGAATGTGTGTGTGTTTATGGAGGGACAGCATGTGTACAGAGTATATTATGGATGGAGAAGGTTGGGTCTCTGAAGACTTTGTGGAGTTAGAGCTTCTAGAATGCCGCGGACTGCTTACCATGGACTTTTATAGGAGAAAAATATGAGCCTGTTAATTTACTCTTACAGTTGAGCCTAATCCTAATCAACAGAATGAATGTCACAAAATGCAATGCAATGCATGATTCACCTCTTAAATACGATGAAACAAATTTTTTTCCACCTAGATAGAGATTGTCTGTCTCGGGAAGCTTTCTCCTCTCTGCCCATGCAGTTTCATTTATTCCCACTAGAATGTAAGTTTCATGGCAGAGGCTGTATCTATAAGTTTGTCCCCTATTATATCTCTAGCTGCTTAACAGCATATGGTAGGAATCTAATAAATAGTTGGTGAATTGTTAAGTTTTTTTTCTAATCACTTAAAAGAAAGCTTATATGTGGGTGATACAATCCAATTATTTTTCCTTCCTCAGAAACGTTTTATAAAGTCTTTCTGCATGTATGTAAGACTTACTTATCCTTGAAGTTCAGCCATTTTACCATGCTGTGCCTAGTTATTAGTCTGATTTCATGAATCTTGACTAATATTTGGTCTGAGAAAATTACTCCTTTTAAATTCTCCAGTCTGCTGTTTTCCTCCCTTCTTTAGAAGCTTTATTGATTATTTGATTTCCTGGATCTATCTTATTTTCTAATGTCCTTCTATAATTTTCTTTTCTCTGTTTCCTTTCCTTTGCTTTCTTTCTTTCAAATTTCTGAGAGTATTCTTCCAACTTAGCTTTAAACTCACTGGTCTAGTTTCCGTTACTCCCTTTCTGTTTTATAGAAACTCACTACAAAGTTCTCAAAAAGGACCCTCTTTTTGAACTGATTTTTTTCATTGTGTGCACTGATTTTCTTTAATTTATGTATCCTTATAAGAAACTTAAAAATTTTACCATGAGTAACTGAACTGAGTCCCAGTAAAGACTGGGTAAGTCCATGCATATATTTTAAAATAACTACTTTTTACTTTTCCCAGATCCTGAATTCTTAATTATGTAGAAAGCTGCTATAGTTTAGAGTTAGAAGTGTAGTTTACATTCATTGTTTTGCCTGACAATTGACTCATTTCTTTAGGGAATACAGACCTCCTCATTTGGAGAACTGCTTCTCCTACTATAGCGTGTATTCTGAAGACTCTTCCATCTTCCTTGTACCCAGGAATGAGCACTATATTCAACTGCTGAATTATAGCATTCTGCTCCCCTGACTCATTGAGGTAGTCCCATGGCCAAGATGAGTCAAACAGAGTCCTTTGAGATCTCTCTCTCTCTCTCTCTCTCTCTCTCTTTCTCTCTCTCTTCCCCCCCCCCCCCCCCAAACTGGGTCAAGAGGAACGAGCCTTCTCTTTCTGGTGATTAAAGTGAGAAGATATGAGCCACAGCCAGTGTTGTCTATAGTTACAGCTGAATGGAGACTTCTAGTCTGATAAAATGCATTGATGCCTAAGAGAAAGAAATGAGAGCTAGAAAGGACTAATTTTAGTCTTTCTAAGGATCCCTAGAATTTAATATATATTTGTACATATATTTACAGATATAATTTTTTTAGTTTGTTTAGGTTTTTGTCACTTACCATCCAAAGATCTCCAGGAAAAGAGAATTTTTAAGAATATTAATGACAATGATATATCTTAGGGAGGATGCTATTAACTCCTTGGTAAGGTTTTATCATTGTAGTATGTTATGGAGTCCCATATAGATAATAAAGAAGCCATATAACTACGTTGGGGAGAGTATCAGGATTGCTCAGAATCACGTGCTGGCCTTTCTGAGGAGCTTCTCAGATGTTTGACAACTAAGCTATTTTTGTCACCTATAACTTTTTATGTTTAGTGGTGAGTTTGGCCTCCTGAAAACTCTAGTGTGTATGTGTGTGTTTAGTGCATGATAATAAAACTAATACAGTTTTGCCCTAACCGGTTTGGCTCAGTGGATAGAGCGTTGGCCTGTGGACTGAAAGGTCCCAGGTTCGATTCCGGTCAAGGGCATGTACCTTGGTTGCGGGCACATCCCCAGTAGGAGGTGTGCAGTAGGCAGCTGATCGATGTTTCTCTCCCATCGATGTTTCTGACTCTCTATCCCTCTCCCTTCCTCTCTGTAAAAAATCAATAAAATATATTTAAAAAAAAAAACTAATACAGTTTTATAAATTATATTCTGGCATTAATGTAGAACTTTAGTTTTTTTCCTTATAGCCATTCAGGAAGTAGTTTTCTCTTATGTCTTTCTTCACTGTATTTACTTTTTTCCCTTTATCTTTTGTCTCTTCTGGTAGAGAGGTGGCAGAAAGGGAGGAGGCTGTAGGAAATTCTAGTTATATCATATGCCATTTTATAGACTTCTACTTTTCTTTAAACTTCAATGCCAATTCATTATTCTCTTTTAACTCTGCTTTGTCAGGGTTTATACTACCCTTCAGGAAGTCAGGTTTATCAATGAATATCAGTCAGTGTACATAAAAAATGCTACTGTAATATGTGCCATTGAATGTCTGAGTTTGCCCTTTTTAATGTGCTTTTTATGTTTTTTTTCGATTAAAGATAATTCATTAAAAATCAGTTGGTTTTTACCTATATAATTATACATGTCTAAGACATGAATGTTTGTATGTATGTACAGGGTGGGGCAAAATAGGCTTACAGTTGTTCATATGAAAACAATGCAATAATTAATAAATATAATACAAGAATACATTCTGTTTTTTGTACTCACAACTGTAAACCTACTGTTGAGCCACCCTAACATATATATGTACGTATTCCCAAATCAGAAAAAAAATCATTTGGTGAACTGCTCTGTAACTATCTGGTAAATTCAGTGTATGACAATGACATTAGTAGAAGGGGATTTATAGAGGAGGGGTCAGTTTGTGAATTTTTTGGTGAGAAAAGACTGCATGAAGTCTGTAAATGACTCCTCTGCCTTGAAGAAAATTCATAGATCATAGGAACATTATCTCATATTGTAATGGACATTTATTGATTGTTTCCCTATCCACTTGCCATATACCATTCAGAATTTTCTTTGGCATTTCACCTCATTCATGCATGATCCATAAGTTTAGGGAAATACACTACTGCCTGTTCTGGTGGTAGACCTGATTGCCTTAAGGTAATAAGCACATGAAGTGGCCCTGGATGCAGTTAGTGTGGTTGGATTTAAACCAAGGAAAATGTTGAATCTTCCATATTTTAAAAAAGTCCTTACAGCTCCTATAGGAAGGTTTTGGAATTAGCATAGCTGAGATAGCTAACAACTACAAAACATCTGGCAGATACCATTAGTGAGGGGCAATAATCCCAAAATATAATAACAAGAATTATTAGTGATATGTTCCAGGAGCTTAACCTGTAAGGTTCAAGGATCTATCCATGAAAATACCCTCCCTTTAACTTTTATTCTTCCCCATTTTGCAGACTGTTAAATTGAAGGGCTATCCATTCCTCAGAATACCTATATTTAATAATTCAACCCAATTTTAAAATTATTTCTAGAGCAAAAATTAGCCCTAACCGGAGTGGCTCAGTGGATAGAGTGTCGGCCTTTGGACTGAAGGGTCACACAGGTTTGATTCCGGTCAAGGCCATGTTACCTTGATTGCGGGCACATCTCCAGTAGGGGGTGTGCAGGAGGCAGCTGATGGATGTTTCTCTCTCATTGATGTTTCTAACTCTTTATCCCTCTCCCTTCCTCTCTATAAAAAAATCAATAAAATATATATTTTAAAAAATAGAGCAAAAATTAATTCCCAGTTCTAACCACAAGTAATTCATAAATATATTTTAAAAACAAAATCCATTCATCAGTTTAGAATTTCTTTTATCTATGAGAGGATTGGTAGTATGTTAGAAAGAGCACTGATCTGGGAAATGTTGCCAGTGGAAATAGGGTTCTTCCACGGAGTCCTGAGAAAAGCATTTTGGGGACCCATACATAGGAGAATAAGGTATAGTGGTAAGATTGATTGAAGCAAAAACAGGAGACTATTCCCTAGGTGCCCTGTGTCTCATTCACAACCACGTACCTCAGTTCTTTCCTGCTGTGGAATAAGTCCAGTCTCTGGGGCTGCTAGCCTGCATTTGTCCTCACCAAGCCCAGGAGGGTCAGGTCCCAGAGATGCAGAACTTCTTTGTGTCTCATTTCCCCATCTTCACAGTTGTGCTTGGGCCATGACCAGTGCTGTACTTGGGCCTGGGCAGCTGCTACAGAGAGAGAGGGCACAAAGGAAAGGGCAAAGAAGGAACAAATGCGTGTTACCCAGACAGACCTTAGATTACATTACCTTGGGCTTGGGCAAGAACAAGCTTTTATTCAAACTAACCAGTCTCTTTCCTAACCCTTCCAGGGCTTGTGCTGGGTCTTCCGCCTAGACCTGGACCTCCCAGGGTTCTGTGTCCCTTATCCCATCTGTTTCCCTTTTCCAAGTTTTCCAGGCTAGACTCTGCCCCTTTATGTCATTACTGGAAGTCCTGTGCATGTGCACCGGTGGGGTCCCTCAGCTTGGCCTGGGGGGATTGGTACGAAACTGGCAGTCCGACATCCCCCTTGGGATGTAGTAGTGTGTGAATCAGCAGGCAGCCGGGGAGGAGCTGGAGCCCGGGCTGTATGCTGCACTGCTCCCGGTCATCCCTGCAGGCCCTCCACGCCTGCCGCTGCTCCACTGCAGTACCTGCGTGCCCGCCCTAGGGCAATACCTATGCACCCATGACCAAGAAGTGGCTGAGGGCTCGTGCCAAGTCAGTCTGGATGCTGGTCCCCATCCCCGTCCAGATGGGGGAGGGGCGTGCAGGGGGAGTGTCCATGGGAGAGGCTCGCTGCCCCAGCAGTGCTCCCCAGCCATGAGCTCGGTGTCTGGTGCCCATGGGTCAGCTGAGCAGCACCCATGTTGTGGGAGCGCACTGACCACCATGGGGCAGCTCCTGCGTTGAGCGTCTGCCCCCTGGTGGTCAGTGTGCGTCATAGCTACTGGTTGAACAGTTGGAGGGACTATTAGCATATTAGGCTTTTACATATATAGATTTTGGCTCCTACCATGCATGCCTGAAAGAAGGAACACTCCTGAGCAGGAGTAGCTTATACAGAATCATGGAGGTATGTGAGTATGGAATATTTGGGGAATTGCAAATAATTTTTATATGATTAGTATATGTATGTGGTACAAGGAAAAGAAGGGTGAGGTAAATGTGGGTTAGATTATGAGGATGCTTGTATGCTGTGAAAGGATTTCACATTACACCACTCTTCAATCTATTCCTGATTAATCTTGTTTCAATAACTTTTAAAATCAGAAGCAAGATTGATTCGTATTATGCAATTGTATACTTGAAACATATGTACTTTTATTAATCAACATCACCCCAATAAATTCATTGTCCTGACCACAGTTACATTGCAATTAGATATTTACATATCCTTTTGTCTCCCTATAGTTTGTCCTCCATAAAGTACCCAGTCACCTTTCCACAAGATTCCTTTGTTATCTCCCCTAATATTATAATTATCTCATGTTTTATGTCTACATACATTGAGAACCCCATAAGATATGTTATAATTGCTTTCAAATATTAAACATTTTTAAAAACAATACAGGATATGAATGGTAATTATATTTATCTAGATATTTACCATTTCTGTTGTCAATATTGCAGGCATCTTTTGGGTATTATTTACCCTCTGTCTGAAGAATTTTCTTCAATAATTCTTTGGGAACAAATCTACTGGCAGGAAATTCTCTTCGTTTATTTACCTTCATCTGAGAATATTTATATTTTACTTTCATTTCTAAAAGATACTTTCTCTGGATATGGAATTCTGGGTTAATAATTATTTTCTTTCAGCATTTTATAAATGTTCCATTTTCTTCTGGCCTCCAGGAGACCAATGTAGTCATTATAATAAATGTTTCCCTGCAGGTAATGCATCATTACCAATTACTAACCACTTTATGTGTATACATCCTAATAAACCAAGTTTATTATAATGATTCCTGATGGCATCTGCTGGCAGCTTTTACTGTTTTCTCATCTGGTAGCAGATCCAAGGATCTATTTGCTTGTCTTGCAGTGTTATTTCCAGAGCACTTCCATTTATCTTATCCTTTACAAATAGAGGATAAGAAATATCAGTTGTAAAATGTCCTTGTGAAATGTCAATCCCATTTTTGTTAGATTCATCACCAATTTTATCTTAAGTTTTCCAGACAAATCACCATGACTTTCAAAGATAGGGTGTAATAACTTAATGTCTCTACTGGCTTGTTCTCAGATATCTTTTGATTCCTTTTATCATCTTGTCCTTGGGAGTTTTATTTCTGAGTTTATTCCTTCAAGTTTGTTTCAATACATTCCTACATCATTGACAAAAATAAATAATCTTGTTTGGCTGGACAACATGAATAAAAGGAGAGGAAAATAATCCATAGAGGCCAAAGCCTTCAGGAGAGAGAGTGACTGAAAGGTTATGTTAGGAATGAATATTTCTATCTTCATGGACAAGAGAGCTTTTGGAGGTCAAGATAATTTATTTCCAGATAAACTTCAGACCTCCAGGAGAGTGACAGCACATGGAGACCTAGGAACAGATGGAGAACCTGGGTATTACAAAATGTATGAGTAGATGGGTTTAGAGAATAACTGAAGTTGCTTAGGTTGTACGTGTCTGGCCATAGTCTGAAGGATGCATTGAGCTCAAATGTTGGGATGTGCTTATTGGACTGGATTCTCTGAAAGAGTTGGCTGACATGCTGTGACTATTCAAAACATGCTGTGTTCTGATTTAAGCAACATAGCATAAACTGCAATAGTTGCCCCAAAGGCAACCTTGTTCGTCTCTTTAGAGAGCTAGGTTGTACTCTCATGCGAAATAAAATGATATTAGTACCTCTGGAGGTTGTTTATGTGTGTTTGTGGCTGGGTGGGTAGTTTGAAGCAGGGTTGGAGGGAGAAATACACTTGGTTAGCATTTGGTCCCTCTGAACATGGCCAGTTTTACGTAATATAATCTAAAAAGGTTTGTCTACTCTGAAATCAGGGGCCATCAGGAATCACTACATAGGGCTGAATTTATGTTGTTTTTATTACTATAAGAACTTATCTTATTAATATAAAGCAACAAGTAAGAATACCCTCTGATTAACTCCCTAGAGAGAAGGGAGAAGAGTTTTGTAGAAAATAGTAGCGAGAGGAGCTGCAGCCACAGTAGCCGAGGAAGAAGACAGGCTGATGTTGGGTTCTTTAACCTGCAAAGTTGATCTCACTGGAATGTTTGGGGATGGCACTCGAAAGGGTACAATATGATGTATTCACAGCTGGACTGGAGTTCTAGGCAAGGTGGACTTGTGTGTTGGAAGCTTGTGCCATGGCCCAGCTCCAGTCAGGTATTAGGTAAAGTTGGATGGAGAAACCCAGGCTTCTTAAGGCCAGATGGAGACATTCCTTTCCATTTCTTCACTATGAGATTTTGTCTTTTGCAGGGATTGTCCTGAAACTGGGAGGTTTTAATTCGCCATAAACAAATTCCAATTTACTGGAAATAATGCTATTGTACACCCTGGAAAATAATATTCTGAAAAGTTGACCAATTGTTGCTGGTGGTGAGAAATGATATGGTGGAATATTATAGATATATAACAGATTATTGGAGAGATTAACAAATTACATGGCAGCAGACATTTAGTTTTGCTTGGAGCTAATGGAAAGATAAACTTGACTTTGATATTGACCTTAAAAACCTTTTTGTACATTTGTATCTTTAACTTGACTGAAAATTATTATAATTATAAATAAGTGCATGATAAAATAAACCACACAAGAACTCTAATGACAAGGAGATTGCTGATGAAGTTGGAGTTAGAAAAAGTTTCTTAAAGCAGGTGAGTTAATTGTTTCTTAAAGGAGGTCATAGATACAGATTATTTTCTACTTTGTATTGAACAGCTCAATTAATCTTATCATAGACTTTCAACATTTATCCTATCACATTATCCAGACAGAAATTATAACTTATAATACCAATTGAATTAATGAGGAAACTAAAGTATTATCTAAGGGCAAATTTTGTTAACTGGATATCTGAAACTTGAACTCAAATCTCTGGTGTTCTGAGCTGTGTTATTTCCACAGGATATAGTCTCTTTATAATCTCATCCCTCATTATATAAATAAGTAATAGTATAGAAAATCATGGATATGCTAATATTTTTGCTGACTAATTAAAAGTATAAAAATGCAAGGACAACAAACTAAGGAAACTTAAGCCATTTAAGAGTAGAATAGTTATTAAAAACTGATTATGACATTTCTGAATTAATCCCCCCAAATTATGGAAAATCAGTTCTCACCAAAATAAGGTCAACTTGTGCAGATAAAGTGCACTAAACAATTTATTTTTCTTAATTCAATGTAATATTAACCTTTCAAAGTTCTGCTCATGAGCCTTCATATAGAAAGTTTTATTTTATATCAGTCTGCTCTAAGTTATGTGTCAAGGTTTTTGCCCCCCAATTCTTGTCATGCTGTGTCTGGAAATGGAGCTAGGTGTGATGTTCTGGTCCTGAGCTGTCATCCCTGAGTCTAAGACATTTTAGAGAGGCCGTGAGTTGTCTGCATTAACTCTAGATTGCTTTCTCAAAATCAAGGGAGCTTGGCTCACCACTAATTCTTTCTTATGTGGCTATTGCCTTTGATAAGCTACTACTCATGGGCTAATTAATAGATTGTGCCCAGCAGAGTATTGTCACCATTTCACACATTATCATCATTTCAAAAATATTTTTGGTAGGATTTAAAATTTTGAAATCTCTCTTTAATCATAGCCTCCTCTTCCCGCTAACATCATTGCTTCTTCTGAACTTGCACTTCATATTTGGCTTTTAACCTTGTCCAGTTATTTTCATCTACACTAATAAAAGAGAAATATGCAAATTGACTGTACCTCTGCAACACCCACTAGCCAATCAGGAGTGAGTATACAAATCAACCCAGCAAAGATGGTGGGTTAATTTGCATACACAGGCTCAGAGCGAAGACTGAAGGCTCTGGCCCAAGAGAAGACTGAAGATTGAAGACTGAAGAGGCTTGGCTTCTCCACTGGGGCCGGAGCAGAGAAGCCTAGCCTCGAGGGTTGTCTTCTCAGCTGTGGCTGGAGTGAAGGCCTGGGTCTCGGGTGCCAGAGAAAAACCGGTGCCGGCATTCAGGGGAAGGAAGGCCTATAGCACGAATATTCATTCAGCGGGCCTCTATTTATTAAATAATGAGGCCTCTGCTTTTGGAAAAGTAAGGGCAAAAGATACAGTTTTATTTCTCAAGGTGCTCATAGTCTAGTATGATAGGCAAAAAAGGAATTGGATAATGAGAGTATTATGTGGCAAAAGTTGAGTCAGAGATTGCTTATTTTTAGTAGTGTGTCTTGGTCCAACACATGAAACATAAGCAGGGATTTGAGACACAATAGAAAAAGCCCCAGTATATCACTTTTCTATTGCTATGTAACAAATTAACCCAGAACTTAATGGCTTAACACAACACTTGTTATGTGGAAGTTTCTGTGGGTCAGTAGCCTGGGGCTGGCCTAGTGGGTTCTCTGACTCAGGACCAATCAAGGTTGAGCTCTAGTCATCACCAGATTTGTCTGGGTCGATCAGCTTCTAGGCACACTGTTGTGGTTGTTGGCAAGATTCAGTTCCTTGTGAGTTATTGCATTGAAGGCCTCAGTTCTCTGTTGCTATTCCCTGGAGGCCACCTTCAGTTTCTCACCAGGTGGACCGCTCCATAGGGCAGCCCACAGTATGTCCACTGGCTTTATTAAAGTGAGCACGTGAGAGGGTGAGGGGGAGTGCAAGCAAGATAGGAGTCATTAAATTATAATGTAATATCAGAAGTGATATCCATCACTTTTGCCCTGTCCTATTTGTTAGAAGCAAGTCACTAATTAATCTCTCTCAAGTGAAATAGATTATATGAAGGCATAAATAGCAGGAGGTGGAGATGGATCATTGGGGGCCATGCTAGAAACTGCCTGCCACACCCAGGTTAAAATATCTGTCAACAAGTCATGAACCTTTCCCAGTAAGAGGTAAAATATTATTTAGACCAGAAAGTGGCTTAGCATTAATTATTGAATTGACAAGGTATCTCATTTCTCCTTAGGCTCAGGGTGTACTATATTGGATGCAGCCAAAAAGGGCTAAAGAAACTGAAGCATGGAGAGGTGACAAGCCGTTACCATTTAGTGAAAGGTTGTGTGCAAAAAATTGTATGGGTTGCCTCCAAACTTTCATGTAACCTTCAAAAAAACGTTGCATGAGATAGAAGGCAGCCTTAGTGGCAGGACTGCTTTACAGAGCTGTGCAGGTTTCTCAGCCTTAGATTCATCGTTTTTAAAATAAGGAATCATCATATTAAGTACCTCTCAGGATTGCTGTGACGATTAAATGAGTTCTCATCACCATCACTTACTAGTATTCAATGTTTCCTAGGATCCAGGTACTCTAAGTATTCTGAATATATTAATTTTGACAATAACTCCATAAAAACTATTTTTTATGATCTTATTTTTACTTATAAGGAAATTAAGGCATGGAGGGGTTATGTAGTTTGCCTACTACTTAGAGCAGAGCTAGAAATGGTTTTGCTCCAGAATCCATGTATTTAATACCTGTACAAGATATACTGCATCTCATTCTGGAATCAAAACCATAGCACTGTGGCCAGCACTTCGTACATACTCAATGTTAGCTCGTATTTTACCACCATTTTGCTAATAGGAAAACAAAGGCTCATAAGTGGTTAAAAGCTTACCTAACAAATCCAACTCTTAAATGGGACAGCCAAAATTTTAATCTATAAATGGCCGGATCCAAGGCCCATGGTGTTCTTTGTTGTGTTTTGTTTTATTCAAAATATTATGTCAGCTCTGAAGTGGTCTTAGTCAAAAGGAAAACTACCTGAATATCCTCAGGGCATTGACAGGTTATAGCATAGCACAAATACTGATGTTTATAATGATGATTCTAGACCAGTGGTTCTCAACCTTTCTAATGCCGCGACCCTTTAATACAGTTCCTCATGTTGTGGTGACCCCCAACCATAAAATTATTTTCGTTGCTACTTCCTAACTGTAATTTTGCTACTGTTATGAATCGTAATGTAAATATCTGTGTTTTCCGATGGTCTTAGGCTCTACAGCGACCCACAGGTTGAGAACCGCTGCTGTAGAGCCTAAGACCATCGGAAAACACAGATATTTACATTACGATTCATTAACAGTAGCAAAATTACAGTTAGGAAGTAGCAATGAAAATAATTTTATGGTTGGGGGTCACCACAACATGAGGAACTGTATTAAAGGGTTGCGGCATTAGAAAGGTTGAGAACCACTGTTCTAGACCATCAAGAAAAGGACACATTTTATACCTTCTATAAGAAGGACTAGAAGTATGTAATATATTTTAGGTTTCTATTAAATTCAGTAAAATAGAATCAGTTCGATATAACACTGGGTAAGCTTCAACTACCTGAAAATTGATTTATGTTGCACACCTCATTCCTGAGCAGTGTCAGTTAAGTTAGGTATGACAATTTAAAATAAAAGGGATATTGAATGCAATAGTTTTGGACTATAGTCTTTGTTCAGTTGCCTGTATGGTACTGTAAATATAGAATATGCTGTAACCCATGAAACTAACCAGGCTAAAAGAATGTGATCTATATAGTAATCTTTAATTTTGAAAAGATATATATGCCCATTCAGTTGTCCTATCTTTTCCATAAAGTGGTGTGTGTTTACAAAGTTATTAATTATGTACTTTATTTTTTGCTGCTATTATCAATGAATAGAGACTGGAACTGAGAGATGAAGTATTATTTCTTAAAGAAAACAAGCATTTTATCTGTGAAGATATATCAATCACTAGCAAAGTAGGTGCTATTATAAATTCATGTTCTCCATCTTAAATTGGCTTTCAAGACTGGTTGCGGGATAAAAAAAACACACACACAAAAAGAAACCCTTATATTTCTGTAATCATCTCACTGTCCTCATCTTACAAAATATCTAAATTAATCACTTATTTTTTAAATATATTTTTCTGGTTTGTCTGATTTAAGTGTTTTTCAGAATTCTCCTTCATTATGTATCTTTAAAGGATAATACCTATTTTTATACTGTAGAAAATGTTCAGACAGCAGTTTAATGAATTCAGTTAAGCAAGTGACCACTGGAGTCAGAACTACTTTAGTTTGTATACCTATTCTATTGTTTACCAGCTGGGAAACTGGGGCAAGTTTGTTAAATTCTCTAACTTTTTCCTTCTATATAAAATGGACAAAAAGTGGTACCCTTGGTACATTAAGATGTCCTAACTATCAAATTATATAACCCATATAAAAACCTTAGTACTGTGTCTGGAAAATAGTAAGAGGTCAATAAATGTTAGTTTTTATTGTTAATATTATTGTTGATATTATATTTTTGTTAATACCATTTGTAGTTCTATCATTTTATTTATTTTTAGATATATTTTTATTGATTTCAGAGAGGAAGGGAGAGGGAGAGAGAGATAGAAACATCAATGATGAGAGAGTCAGTGAGCAGCTGTTTCCTGCACACCCCACTCTGGGGGTCAAACCCGCATCTCTAGGCATGTACCCTGACTGGGAATTGAACTGGAACCTCCTGGTTCATAGGTTGATGCTCAACCATTGAGCCACACCAGCTGAGTGGTGCTATCATTTTAAAGTACTGAGGGCTTCCAAATTTGTATCTTCAGTTAAGATATCTTTTCTGGGATTCAGCCTGCTTAAATTAAACCTCACATCTAGCTTTCAGCACATCTACTTAACTCCATTTCTGTTGCTGATAGCCTTGCTCATGACTTGGGCCAAACACTGGGGAGAGCAAGGCCATTCACTTTGCCTAATGGAATTGTGAACAGTCTGTTTAATATTCCAGGCACTTTCAGTTGTTAGAACAGTACTATTTCAGCATTTAACATCCAGTCTCGTATATTTTGAGACTGCTGTCTCAAACTCTATTCAAAGCTCTCTTTTTTCTTCAAAGCACAGCTAGGATGATCTATCTTCAGCAGCTAGAGCAGAGTTTTCCATCTGCTAGGTGCTAGCTTCTATCTCAGAACATGGTGAAGAGGAAGGAGAGGAAAATGGCAAACCTGTCTTTATTGAGCTGTGAGTGGAAGCAATTACTTGTGAATTGAGGAGCGGTCTCTGGCTCACATTGGTCAATTTTTTCATGGGACTCAGGAAGGCCCTGTTCAGATTTCCTACTGATTCCTAGATACGGGAGATCTGGCTCTGTATTTTCCACCCCCTGCATCGTTAGCTCTTGGCTTGTCTCACAGCATCTTGCTGCTGTGGTTCCTTTTGTGAGAAGCTCCTTCGAGATAGCTCAAATCCAGCTGCCTTCCGAGGTGTTCACTGCTCCAGCCCTCACAGTGTAGGTGTGGGTTCACTGCTTTCCTCTCTTAGCCCCATCTTCCTTCTCTCTTTCCAGCTCATGGTGACCCATGAGAGCAGATTAGTGACTCTGCTGGTTACACAAGTGTATAACTGGGGAACAAAATGCTTTTCTCCTTTTCCTGTAGAAATTCCACTATTGTATAAGTGATTTTCATGAAGCTCCCCATTTCTAGTTGATTTTGGAAAGATCCCCATTCCTGTAGACTTGTGTTGGGCAAGAAAGAAAATAGTCTTTCTCCTTGGATACCATGTATCTGAAAAGGCAATTTACTCTCTTACTTCCAGTCTTGTATGTGTTTTGATTGTCAGAGATGATGGGCAGTGGGTGTGGTGGAGAAGATTCTTGCCTCTCATTAGACCTTGAAGATAAAAGTGTCTTACCTCAACTACTGGTGAATCTCTGAGTTTAGAATGCAAGAACTTTGCATGTATTGTGTATAATTTTGAGCCTCTGCAGTTATTCCTGGAAAACAGGACAAAATCTCATATGAACCTGTTACACTTTACTAAAAATTGCCAATACCACAGAAATGGGGCCATTAGTCTTTGTTCTCATTTTATATTCCAGTGTCAAATATATGATTATAAAATTACAATACATGGAAAAGCTGACCCTAAGATTTATGACACACAACAGATAGAGAAGACACAATCCTGGAAATAGTTACCCAGAGAAATTGCTATCATCATCATAATACTTTATAACACTGAATGTTCTTAAATTGGTCCCTTTGATACCATTGTGTTCATTGTGTAGATTTTCATATGCTTTGGTTTCATTTTCTACAAATTAGTTAAATAATTACTTTATGAGAACTGGAGGAATAAATTTAAAACTTTATTGTGTTTGTGCAGAGAGTTCTGCTATAAGAAAATGACATGAAATGATCTCAAGTCTACTCAGGATTATTAAAAGGTACAGTCCAAGAAATATTTTTATTTTTGTTCATTTTTTTTTCAAATCACATTAAAATAGTCCCTTTTGCACTTAAGTGCTTTTGTAAGAATTCTATATTTAGTTAAAAATGGCTGATTATTTTCCTAGATTTAAAATTTTCTTTTCTGAAAACTTGCGTTCTAAGCAAAGAATTTAAGAGAAAATTTAAATCTAAATTTAGTGTGCCAGGTACATTTGATTAAAATTACTGAATGATATGTCTTATTATTCCTTAGAAAATTTGAGAATATTACTGGGTTCCCAAGTAGATTTTCCTTAAGCCATGAGTCATCTTGAGATCTATTAGTTTGATCACTTGGTACGAGCAAATTCCTACATTTCTTTATTAAAAACACAAATAAGAATAATCATGAGGTTCTGTTCCAGTGCATTTTAATAATATTTAAGAAAAGGGAAAAAGATAAAATCTTTTGAAGAAGTCTGTTTAAAAAATGGCTAGGAATTTACAGAGATTGCTAAAAAATAACTTGTGTTCTCAACCAGTTCGCTTGGCTATTTCAGGTACCTATGAGAAGCGGGCTTAGTAAGGCAAGTTACCAGGGAAACCTTTTTCTCCCTGGAAAAGAATAATTGTGTGCTGTGAGTCCATGCATAGCAAGGCTGTAATCTTGCTATGCTTTCATTTCATCTAGGTTAGCCACAGAGGAGCAAACATCATAGAAACTGGATGCTAGGAATACAGAAGGGCAAAAGCAATTTTATAACCTTAAGTTTATTATTCACACTAACAATATTGCTAACAGTAGTACTGATACGATTAAGAAAAATAATTATAATCATTTATAAAATATTCTATAGTGTAAAAACTGCACTCGCTTAAATTATGTCTTTTGGGAAACATTTATTGTCATGTCTCTCATATTGGAAATAAGGAAACTAAAGTGAAGTACATGGCCAGTGGCCAATAGGGTTTAAGTAGGAACTTGTAAGTTGTTCCCAGCTTCCTTGATTCTAGAGCATTTACACTTTACACATCACCCATTTTTCTAAAATAATCCTAATTCTTGGTCTTTCTTGTGAGAAGATGCAGAGGTAGATTTAGCTTGAATTAAAGAAAACATAGTTTCAGGATCCCTCACTTTGCATGGGCTCGTTCCAAATTTTTGGGAGAGGCCCTAACAATGTTCATATATTTTTGTAAATTTTGGCAATATTTTTTTAAAAGCAATTTTTTTTTCAGTCTATAATCAGTGTTTCCACTGCATCTTTCTTTACCTCTTACTTTTCCTTGTATTGAGTTGTCATTCAGGTAGTTGTGGGCAGTTTTGGGATCTGGCTTAGAGGAATTGATTTGGCAATATATTTGATGTAATGAAATTTATTTATGTGGTTGGAAGTCACTCCCCTACATAATAAAATTACTGCTAGTCATGTTATTGCAAAAATCTTTGCTAAGAATGTTACTGTAATCTGCTCTGTTGACATTATCATGGTCGAGACATAAAAGTGCATCATAGATAGTTTATGCTATGAATTCATTGTATAGCCTCAGTATGAAAAATATGTAGAAAGAGAACAAAGTTGGAAATGTTCAGAAGCAGAAGCTAGTTTTAGTAAAATGTAAGTAGAAAAATGGATTTTATCAAGACTTAATAAAAAACACTCTCTTCCAGACTGAAGTTTTCACAAATATGACAACAGCCCTAAAATTTTGCAGGGTTCTACCAGTAACTAATTGTGAAACTGAAAGTTAATTTAGTAAAGGAAGTTAATTAATAGAAATATTCCATCTTTAGATTTTATATTTTAGGTATTGTATAAAATTTATAATTTGTGGTGATTTATTTTCTTATTCTAAATAAATACTTTTCTAGATGATTTTGAGAAAAGAAGACCCTTTTCTTCCAAATTGTATGAGAGTAAGATATCATAAAGCCAGATCCATCACTGAGATCTGAATGCCCAATGAATATTTGTTGAATGAATAAATATCTTCAGGAATCGATTTTGATGCCAAGGTGACTTGATACTCTGAAATTCTGACCTTAAGGACTTGTTGGTAGGTTTTTTTTCTTCAAGACTGGGACATATACCCTGTACTTTATGAAGCTTGTGCTTAGTACAGATTTATTAGATATCTACTTCAGTATTTGCCAAAAATTAACTATCTGCATTCTATATCCAGAGATTTTAACTCCTCCTCCTCCTCCAGTGACTTAGCCTCTTGACTTCACAGGATATCAAATAGAATTAAAAAAAAATAAATCTAGGCTCATCAGGGTAATGGAAATTGATTATTTGGGGCTGGGAAGGATTCCAAGGAAATGGTCCATCCCAGAAGAGACAGTGTTAGTTAGAGTCCTTGAGTGTGGGTGTCACTGATGGTGGAAGGTTGTTGACTAATAGGAACCAGTATCTTGTTCTCATCATACCCATAATTCTTGGAAGTCTTGGTTTTTCTGTAATACTGAGTTGATTGTGGCACTAGAAGTCATTGGTTGAGACACATTAATAGTTCATGTAGTCCTAAGTTATCACAGAGGGGGTAGAAACACTACTCTATAAAGGGGTGCTTGGATGATTGGGCAATTGATATCACAGGGATAATTCATATCACATCTAGAATTGAAGACTCTCTAATTTGTTGAACTACATAATCACCCCATCCGATCACTCAACCCAGTGTATATATGATCCTAGGGTAGTAATTCTTAAAGTGTGGTCCCCTTTTCACATATCAGAATCACCTGTAAACATTTTAGAAATACAAATTATCAGGCCTACAAATCAGAAACTCTAGAGAGTAGTGTTGTAGAACAAATTTATATGTACTGTATGTGGATTGATCATATTTCACATAAGTTGGGAACAGGAAGGTCATTTGGGCCTCACAAGGGATTGGAAACAGAAACAGAAAAGCCATCAGGAGGGGAGATCCAAGAGGGTGGCAGTGTATGTGGAAGCTACATTCACATCCTCCCTGGACCAAACTGGAATTACAATTAAATTATAGAATAATCACCCAGAATAACCAACAGAAGACTAGCTGAAAAGAAGTCTTATAACCAAGAATTCACAGAAAAAGCCACATTGAGACCAGTAGGAAGGGCAGAGATGCAAAAAGAGCTGGCTCCACTCCCACAGGCTGGCAGCTGAGGTTCCAGAGGGCTTTCTCAGCTGTGGGGGTTTCCTCTGAGAAGCAGGCGGTCTCAACGGAGCTGAGCTCCCTAGCCCAGGTCACCAGATCCGGGAAGAGGTGCCCACATAACTTTTGGCTGTGAAAAGTAGCAGGGTTTCTGTCCACCAGGGAGAGACCTAAGTCCAGGAGAGACACAGGCACCCTCCTAAAGGGCCAACACAGAATTTTGCTCACAGACACTCACCCTGGGCTCCAGCAGAGGGAGGGCAGAGTGTACTAGAGTTTCCTGAGAAGTCTGCAGTTTGTGGCTCTGGGGAAGGAGCTAAAGGGTCAGCTGCCAGGATCCCTGCGCTAAGTCACTCTGTCATACTACAGATGCCATCTTTCTTGGGTGGAGCACTTCCCTCCATGTGGCATCAGCCTGGAAGAAAGCAATAGCCCCACCCTCTGGACTCCCTGTTGACCCCCAGCAGAACTTAGGCACTGTTGGAAATACAGTCTCAAATAAGATGAAGCCAAAGAGGACCACACCAAGACACATCGTAATTAAAATGACAAAGGTTAAAGTCAGAGATAATCTTAAAAGCCATAAGAGAAAAACAGTTACCTACAACGGAGCTCCCATGGGACTGTCAGCTGATGTCTCAACAGAAACATTTCAGACCAGAAGGGATTGACATGAAATATTCAAAGTGATGAAAAGCAAGGACCTATGATCAAGACTACTTTACCCATCAAAGATATCATTTAAAATAGATGGAGAAATAAAGAGCTTCCCCAACTAGAAAAAGCTAAAGGAGTTCATTACCACCAACTAGTATTACAAAAAATGTTAAAGGGCCTGCTTGAACAAGAAGGAGGAGAACAAGAAGAAAAAACAGAGAACATAGGTAAAAGAATAAAATGGCAATAAATGTGTATCTACCAATAATCACTTTAAATGTAAATTACATGGTCTGTCCTGGCCTTGCTCTGAATCTTCTGAATTTTTCCTTGTTTAAATATTTTTCTTTCTGCTTCCCTATTAAGTAG
Organism: Cnephaeus nilssonii; assembly: GCF_951640355.1. Taxonomy (NCBI): domain Eukaryota; kingdom Metazoa; phylum Chordata; class Mammalia; order Chiroptera; family Vespertilionidae; genus Cnephaeus; species Cnephaeus nilssonii. Next base: position 54,966,950 of record NC_137078.1, on the reverse strand, counting down.
TCAAGTGACCCTCTCTTAGCTTCACAAATGCTTAGTTAACAGAGTCTTATTAATGACTGTGAAACCTAATTTTAGGAGAAAAATATGATTATCTAACTTTGGATGGCCAGGCTGACAGGATCATTTGGGACAAGCAGGGCTATAGGGGGCTCAGGCTTATGTGTTGCTATTTTCCAAAAAAGGGGCTCATATATCTATCTACACAATGAATATCAGGTCTCATACACTGAAGATCAGTAATATCATGGGTTACCTTTCTAATTTTTATTAAATTTCTTGCCCACAGTTTGATTCTTTCATATTTTGACTTAATTCTAGGCTTATTTCTATATGCCTGGATATGTAAAAATAAATTGGGTTTGGCAAGAAAGTTAAATTTCTGTTGGATTTAGAGGTCATTGGAAGTTTGCCTTTCATGCTGGGGTTTTTATTGACTGCTTAAGATATAAATTGTATTTCCTCCAGAGCTCTAAAATAGCTCAATAAATAACTAATAATATTGCTGTTCAGGCATTTTAATCAAGCATCTTTAACTTTCACTAGCATAATATTTAAATAATGTATGGTGCAATGAGCCTTTTTGGTTGCAAAACTGGAAGCTCTCCAATAATTTAAGCAACAATTCAAATGAATTTAATTTTGACTCTAGGTAACTAAGAATTATTTTTCTAATATCTAAAAATAATCACAGATTTGTTATACCTTCAATCTTCTTTTGTTTTTTATTGTTAATAAACATAGTTATTTCCAAGTCCAGGTTTTTATTTATTATTTCCGTACAGCTAATTATGTTGAATTTCCAATGCCATAAAATAAGAAGAGATCTTCAATCATAAAGACTTCAGGATATAGTCTAGAAATTGGCAAACATTTTCATTTAAGGGCCAACAGTAAATATTTTAGGCATATGGGCCTCATATAATCTGTCACATCTCCTCCTCTTCCTCCTCCTTTTCACTTCTCCCCTTTCTCCTCTTTTTTTTTTTTTTTTTCCTTCTCCTACTTCTTTTGCTACTTGTTCTCTTTCTTATTCTTTGTAACGTATTCTTAGCTCATGGGCCATTCATAAACAAGCTGCAGGGTGAGGTTTCCTACCCATGATTTCAACTGTTTTTAAAAAATATTTTTTATTGATTTCAGAGAGAGGAAGGGAGAGGGAGAGAGAGATAGAAACATCAATGATGAGAGAGAATCATTGATTAGCTGCCTCCTGCACATCCTCCTACTGGGGATTGAGCTCGCAGCCTGGGCATGTGCCTTGACCTGGAATCGAATTGTGACCTCCTGGTTCATACATGCAGCTTTTTTATCCACTCATCTACTGATGGGCACTTGGGTTGCTTCCAAACCTTGGCTATTGTAAATAATGAACATAGGTGTTTATATATCCTTTCAAATTAGTGTTTTTATTTTCTTTGCATACATTCTGAGAGGTGGAATCACTGGGTTATAAGAAATTTTAATTTTTTTAGGTAGCTCCTGTTTTCCAGTGGGCTGTACCAATCTGCAACCCCACCAACAGTGCACAAGAGTTCCCTTTTCTCTACATCATCACCAACACTTGTTGTTTGTTGATTTATTGATGATAGTCATTCTTGCAGATATGAGATGACATCTCGTTGTTTTGATTTGCATTTCTCTGATGATTAGTTATGTGGAGTAACTTTTCATATATTTATTAGCCATTTGTATGTCTTCCTTGGAGAAGTGTCTATTCAGGTCTTCTGCCCACTTTTTAATTGGGTTGTTTGTTTTTCTGGTGTTAAGTTGAACAGAGGAAACTTTTACTAATTTCTCTCCTGTAAGACTTAATTCTTCCATCATTTTTCCCCTGTCTTTTATTACATTGACCATCAAATCTTCCTTTCTACTTGTTATTATTGTAATGCTAACACTAAGTATATGCAAATGAATCCCATTGTTATAAACTCTGAATTATGAAATTCTCATTTACTAGTAAGAAATTATATACTAGTTCATCATAAAACCATTTTTCCCTCCTTGGCCTTGAATCCTAAGATAAATTTATTATTAAAAATATCATAATAGAAAGTGAAATTGAGAGCAACTTTAAAGCAAGTTCAATGGTGTTTCTCTAATTTTTCTTTATAGTGGCCTTCAATGAAAGTCAGTGAAATAATGAGAAAGCACAGGTATATGCAGAAATGGTTATTAGCTGGTGAATGGGTGGGGCAAAATGAAACTAGAGAATGTAGTGATTCAGTAATGCTAAGTTTAATAAAGCTTTGCCTAATATATGGATAACATTTTAGGAATTTTATAAAAAAATAGAAACTAATGTAGTCCTTAAAGCATATCTCTTATATAACATCTCTGAAATCTTGGCCTTTTAAGAGCAGGGAAATAAAAAAGGAAAAGAAGAGAAAATAAACAGAGTACCATTTTCCAAAATTGGTGCCATGAAAATGCAAGTAAATATACCAATAATTCCCTTTAAACGAGGAGTGGGATTGTTGGGCTAATTGAAGAAACTTTCCTGGGTTCAGGTTAGCACAGAGAAGAATCACATGAGCTGAAAGAGGGATCATACAAATGTTTTAAGAAAACAGTCAGTAGATGAAGCAAAGTGAGAGACAGTATTGTCAACACCTCTGGTGCAATGGTATTGGCAATATTCTGGATTTCAGATGGTGGTTACTTCTTGGCTCTATATTTTATTGTTATATTTCCTAACTTACAATATGTTACATGTATGTATTAGTATTCTACTGCTGATAACAAATTATTCCAAAACTGAGTGACTTAAAAAATATTATCCTCAGAGTTGCTAAGTAAGAAATTTAGGAACAGTTTAGTTCGCTTGAGGTCTCTCAAGAAGTTGCAGTTAAATTATCAGTCAGAGCTACAGTCATCTGAAGGTAGCCTACTCAAATGGCTGGAAAATTGGTGCTAGTTCTCGGTGGGAAGCCTCAGTTTCTCTCCATGTGAGCCTCCTCACAGGCTGCTTGAGTATCCTCACAACATCGTGGTTCACATCTCCGTGATTGGTGATTCAAGGACCATAGGCAAAAGCAACAATGCCTTCTATGACCTAGCTTCCTAAGCTCATGTTATCTCTTCTGCCATATTCTATTTGTTAGAAGTGAGTCAACAGTCCAACCCACATTAAAAGGGAGGGAAGTTAGGCTCCAACTTTTGATGGGATAAGGATCAAAGAATTTTCAAATATTTTAAAATCATCATAATGGTTTTTGAAGGTTTTAAATATTAAATAACAATTTAAAAAATCTATGAGCTCAGATCTTAAGAAATCATTGAGAAAAGTAAAATGTTCCCTTGAAATGATGATTACATGTGAATAATAACAGAGAACACAAACTGTTGTTGAAAATACAGTAAGAGAGAAAGGAAGATGGCTGCCGACAGGAAGGCAGACTGCAAAATAGTGTGTGAGTGAGAAAACAAAGGGAGAGTGTGTGGTCGCACGGGGCGTGTTTGTTGGTGAGTTGAGGGACAGCTATACTCCAGGAGACTGTGGGGGACTGTCGAACGGGGCTCGCCTGACTGGGCAGCTCGCCTGACTGCTACTGGGTTCCCACCCAGAGCGACTGGTTCGGACGTGGAGACTGCGCCATCTTGAAGGGGAAAGTGGATGTTGTCAGGAACCTGAAAAGCCCAGGGAATCTACAACTAAGGCACCCACCAAACAGCTGCAAACCCGAGAACACTGGTCTCCAATTGGCACAAACACACAGATTCAGAGGAGCTCTACACTCCACCACGGAAAGGTCAGATTTCGCCTGGGATAAGGTGAGGTCTCTGGTCCCAGCAAGAGAGAGAAACATGCGCACTGCGGGAGCTGGAGGACCATGGAAAGTCTGCGCCTAGAAAAATCCATGGCTGTTGGGGCTGATGTGGTCTGTGAATGTGGAAGGGGGTCCTCAGAGCTGCTAAGAGAAAGGATCTCTAAAAAGTAACCCATTTTGATCTGACGCAAAAGGACAGCTTAAAAATTTTAAAAGTGTTCTGGCTGCTTATATTCAAGGGGGAAGAAGGGACTGTGCAGACTTGCGTGCAGCCCCGGAGTTCGCACACTTGCACTTTTTCCCCTTCAAATCCTTGCTTCTGATTATTAAGCCCAATACATAGGATCACCCAATTGGGGACACCCTAAGAGACTGCAGGGGAAAGTTGTTTTTCTGGAACCTGGGATCAGAGCTGGGAATAACCATTAGAGAACCAGCTCTGGGGCAACCCACTCCCACAAACAGGTATTGAGTGCCACAGGGAAAGTAGGATCTAAGCACTGGCTAGAGAGGACCTATTGACCCAGAGGTCAATCCAGAAACACTGCCACCCAAGGGTTGAATCACAAATTGACTCTGTGTAAACACAAATAAAGGAATACAAGAAATTAAGACACACTGCCTACTTAAAAATTAGGATTGGCTTACAACACTGAGGAGCAGTGGAATGCAGGGAACTGCAATACTGTCCTAACTAGGAAACAGGCGTGCCAAACAGAACAGTAGAGGAAGTGAATGACCTTCACTACAGCACATTTTTATTTTTATTTTTTTATCTTTTACTTAAGAAACTAATTTTTTCCTTACTTGATTTTACCTTTTTAATTATTACATTTTTATTTTCAATCGGTATTATTACTACTACTATTTTACCTTTTTTTTTTAAAAGTGTCATTTTATTTTCTCTTTATTTTACTTTGGGATTAGTGTTCTACATCCTATTTTCATCTTTCCTTTAGCATCATTTTACTCTATCTCAACTTGACCTTTATGCCATCACTCTCTTCCTAACTTTTCGCCTTTTGTTGTCCTGTTTCTCTTACCCTCTTCCTGCTTTAGATTTTACCTATTTCTTCTTTTTACCCCCTGTTAAAATTTCACCCTACTTATATATCTAATTTCCAATCCCCTGCTCCAGGTCCATACATAACTCTCTCTTCTCTGTCTTCACTATCCAAAATTTTTTTTCTCTCTGTCCTTTTGTTGTTGTTTGCTTGATTGTTGATTATATTGATTTTTTATGCTTTTTTGTGAGATTGTTTTGCTTATTCTTTTTGTTTGTTTTGTTTTTGTTTGTTTTTTGCTTCTGTTTTCCCTCACCTCACTTGATATAGTTGTTGTTTGTAGTTTGTATTAATCTCCAGGTACTTGTTGCTGGCATTTGTTGGTATTAGTGGCTGTTCTATTGGAGTTTTCTCCATATATATATATATATAGTTTGTTCCCCTCTTCTTTTTTATTCTCTTTCTTGTCTCTCTTACTTTTTTGCCCCTTTTCCCAATCTCATTTTTGCACTCCTTTCTTTTTTTTCTCTTCTTCTTTCTCTCTTATCCTCTAATTTGCCTTTCTCTGGTGGGAACCTTTATTTGAGGTTATTAATATCATGAATACATTTCTGTTCAGTGCCTTGTGCGTTGTACCTGGTTGTGTTGTATTTTGTGCCTTTAAATCAATGCAGCAGAGAGAGAACTATATAACCAGACACCCGGAGAAGAGAGACCATGGGGAGACAAAAAACAAAACAAAAAACAGCCCGCATATGAAAGAAAAGCAGGCATCACCAGAAAAGGAAGTAAATGAAATGGAGACAAGCAACCTGTCAGAAAAAGAAATCAGAGAAATGGTCATAATGTGGCTGAAAAGAATGGAAGACAAATTCAACAATATGAGTATGAACCAAGAGGAAATGAAGAAGAACCAAGAAGAAATGAAAAATGATATCGCTGCTATAAGGAACTCAATAGAAAGCATCAAGAGTAGACTAGAAGAAGCAGAGGACCGCATCAATGAGCTAGAAGACAAGGTAGGAAAAAATACCCAAGTAGAGCAGCTTCTAGAAAAAAATAAATTAAAAAGCAGGAGGAGAGCCTAAGGGAACTTTGGGACAATATGAAACAAAACAACATCTGCATAATATGGGTTCCAGAAGGAGAAGAAACTGAGCAAGGAATAGAAAACCTGTTTGAAGAAATAATGACAGAAAACTTCCCTCATATAGAGAAGAAAAAACTCACACAAATCTGTAAGAAGCTCACAGAGTCCCAAGCAAAATGAAGTCCAAAAGACCAACACCAAGGCACATTATAATTAAATTGGCAAAAACCAACGACAAAGTAATAATCTTAAAAGTGGCCAGAGAGAAACAGAAAGTTACCAACAAAGGAACCCCCGTCAGACTAGCAACTGATTTCTCAACAGAAACTCATCAGGCCAGAAGAGAATGGGATGAAATATACAAAGTCATGCAAAGGAAGGGTCTGAATCCAAGAATACTGTACCCAGCAAGGCCATCAATCAAAATTGAAGGTGAAATCAGGAGCTTCACAGACAAAAAAAGGACTAAGGGAATTTATTACCACCAAACCAGCAATGCAAGAAATGCTAAAGGGTCTGCTGTAAAAAAAAGAAATAGGAAGTGAAGGAGGAACACAGGGGTAAAGAATAAAAATGGTGACAAATAAGTACCTATCAATAATAACTTTAAATATAAATGGATTAAATGCCCCAATCAAAAGACATAGAGTAACAGATTGGATAACAAAACAAGACCCATATCTGCTGTCTACAAGAAACCCACCTCAGAAAAAAAGACACACACAGACTGAGGGTGAAGGGATGCGAAAGCCGTCTTGAGAGGGAAGTTCATAGTTATACAAGCCTACTGCAAAAAGCAAGAAACAATGGTAATAAATTACCTAACCCTACAACTCAAAGAGTTAGAAAGAGAGCAACAAGAAAAGCCCAGTGTAAGTAGAAGGAAGGAAATAATAAAGATCAGAGCAGAGATAAACAACATAGAGACCAAAGAAACAATACAAAAGATCAACAAAACCAAGAGCTGGTTCTTTGAAAGGATAAACAAGATTGATGAACCTCTAGCCAGGCTCACCAAGAAACAAAGAAAGAGGACCTAAATAAACAAAATCAGAAATGAAAGAGGTGAAATAACAACAGACCCCACAGAAATACAAAGGCTTGTTAAAAAATACTATGAACAACTCTATTCTAACAAACTGGACAACCTGGAGGAAATGGACATATTTCTAAAAAAATATAACCTTCCAAAACTCAATCAGGAAGAATCCAAACAGCTCAATAGGCCAATAACTATGGAAGAAATTGAAGCAGTCATCAAAAAGCTTCCGGCAAACAAAAGCCTGGGGCCAGACGCTTCACAGGGGAGTTTTACCAAACATTCAAGGAAGGACAAAACCTATCCTCCTCAGACTATTCAAAAAAATTCAAGAGGAAGGAACACTTCCAAGCTCCTTCTATGAAGCCAGAATGACCCTAATACCAAAACCAGATAAAGACAACACAATTAAAGAGAATTACAGGCCAATATCCCTCATGAACATAGATGCCAAAATCCTCAACAAAATTCTAGCAAATTGAATCCAGCAGTACATCAGAAAGATCATACACCATGACCAAGTAGTATTTATCACGGGGATGCAAGGATGGTACAATATCCGCAAATCAAGAAACATAATACTTCACTAAACAAATTGAGAGATAAAAACCATATAGTCATATCAATCGATGCAGAAAAAGCATTTGACAAAATCCAACACGCTTTCTTGATAAAAACTCTCAACAAGGTGGGAATAGAAGGATCATACCTCAACATAATAAAAGCCATATATGATAAACCCAAAGCTAACATCATACTCAATGGGCAAAAACTGAAACCATTTCACCTAAGAACAGGAACAAGACAGGGATGCCCACTCTCACCACTCCTGTTCGACATAGTACTGGAAGTATTAGCCATTGCAATTAGACAAGAGGAAGAAATAAAAGGCACCCAAATTGGAAAAGAAGAAGTAAAGCTGTCCTTATTTGCAGATGACATGATATTGTACATAAAAAACCCGAAAGACTCCATCAAAAAATTAATAGACTTAATAAATGAATTTGGCAATGTAGCAGGATACAAAATTAACGCCAAGAAATCTATGACATTTCTATACACCAATAGTGACCTTACAGAAAGAGAGACTAAAAAAGCAATCCCATTTACCATACACCAAAAAAATTAAGATACCTAGGAATAAACTTAACTAAGGAGGAAAAAGACCTATACGCGGAAAACTACAGGACACTGAAAAAAGAGATAGAGGAAGATGTAAACATATGGAAGAACATACCATGTTCATGGATTGGTAGAATCAACATCATTAAAATGTCCATACTACCCAAAGCAATCTATAGATTCAATGCACTCCCCATTAAAATACCAATTGCATATTTCACAGACCTAGGAAGAACTCTCCAAAAGTTCATCTGGAATAAATGAAGACCCCAAATAGCTGCAGCAATCCTGAGAAAGAAGAACAAAGTAGGTGGTATCTCAATACCAGATATCAAGCAGTATTACAAAGCCACTGTTCTCAAAACAGCCTGGTACGGGCACAAGAACAGACATATAGACCAATGGAATAGAATAGAGAATCCAGATATCGACCCAAACCACTATGCTCAATTAATATTTGACAAAGGAGGCATGAACATACAATGAAGTCAAGACAGTCTCTTTGATAAATGGTGTTGGGAAAATTGGATAGATAAATGGAAAAAAAAATGAAACTAGACCACCAACTTACACCATACACAAAAATAAACTCAAAACAGATAAAGGACTGAAATGTAAAATGGGAAACCATAAAAATCTTAGAGGAATCCACAGGCAGCAAAATCTCAGACAGATGCCAAAGCAATATCTTCACTGATACCACTCCTAGGGTAATGGAAATTAAAGGGAAAATAAACAAATGGCACTACATCAAAATAAGAAGCTTCTGCAAAGCAAAAGAAACAATCAACAAAACAACAAGAAAGCCCACTGCATGGAAAAACATATTTGCCAATGTTACCTCCAATAAGGTTTTAATCACCAACATTTATAGGGAACTCATACAATGTAACAAAAGGAAGATAAATGATCCAATAAAAAAAAAATGGGCAACAGACCTAAATAGAATCTTTTTGAAAGAAGACAGAAGGAAGGCCAAGAGACAAATGAAAACATGGTCAAAGTCACTAATTATCTGAGAGATGCAAATCAAAACGAAAATGAGGTACCATCTCACACCTTTCAGAATGGCAATCATCCACAAAACGACAAGTGCTGGAGAGGATGCAGAGAAAAAGGAACCCTTGTGCACTGCTGGTGGGAATGCAGACTGGTGCAGCCACTGTGGAGAACAGTATGGAGTTTCCTCAAAAAACTAAAAATGGAACTCCCATTTGACCCAGTGATCCCACTTCTAGGAATATATCCCCAAGAAAATAGAAACACCAATCAGAAAGGATATATGCACCCCTATGTTCATAGCAGCACAATTCACCATAGCTAAGATTTGGAAACAGCCTAAATGCCCATCAGCAGATTAGTGGATTAGAAAACTATGGTACATCTACACAATGGAATACTACGCTGCTATAAAAAAGAAGGAATTCTTACCATTTGCAGCAGCGTGGATGGACCTGGAGAGCATTATGTTAAGTGAAATAAGCCAGGCAATGAAAGAAAAATACCACATGATCTCACTCATTTATGGAAAATAAAGAACATTATAACCTGATAAACAAAAAGATAAATACAGAGCTAGTAAAGCACCGAACAGGCTGTCAAATTACAGTGGTAAAGCAGGGGAGTGTTGGGGGGGAGGGGGGGAAGAGATCAACCAAAGGACTTGTATGCATGCATGTAAGCACAACAAATGGACACAGGACACTGCGGGGCTAGGATGAGGACATGCGACAGGGGGTAGAGGAGGCTGGGGGAAGGTCAATGGGGGAAAAAAAGGAGATATATGTACTACTACATGTAATACTTTAAACAATAAAAAATATTAAAAAAAGAAAATACAGTAAGAGTGGGAGAAGCTACCAAAATGAATTGGAAATGAATAAGTAATTAAAGAGGATTTGTAGTATTGAGTAATGGCCCCAAAGAGATCCAGATTGTAATCCTTGAAACCTATGAATGTTACCCATGTGGCAACGGTGACTTTGCAGGTGTGATTAAGCATTTTGAAGTGGGGACGTTATCCTTGTGATTGTCACAAGTGTCCTTATAAAAAGAAGACAGCAGGAGATTTGACTACAAAGATAGAAAAGGAGAAGGTGATGTAATGACAAAGCAGAGGTAGGTTTAAAGATATGTTGTTGACTCTGAAGATGGAAGAAGGGAATGGAAAAAGTGAGAAAACAGATTGTCTTCTAGAACTTCCAGAGGGAGCACAGCCCCACCTATACCTTGGTTTTGGCTCAGTGAAACCCATGTAAGACTTTGACCTCTAGAACTGCAAGAGAACAGGTGTGTATTGTTTTAAATCAAGTTTGTGATAATTTATAACAGTAGCCATAGGAAAATAGTAAAAGGCTGGAGAGACATGTATAGGCATGGAAGAGATACAAAAGAGATCCAGTTACTCATAATTATTTTGACTGAAGAACAGAACTGAAAATATACATGGAGAGAATTATTTCTAACATTGTTTTTCTGCCTATGGCGATAGTTGAAGGGTTGACTCTTAATCAGAATTATCTTAATTAAATCCTACCTACTTATCACTTTTGATATGTTTGATCCTCCTTGTGAGCAAATGATTTTTAAATATGTGAAACCAGTTCTCAGATCTGTCATTGAAAAATTTAGACTTGGTGTGCTCTTTACTTTGGAATGTCATATCTATTATATGTTAATACCACACCAAAAGGCTTTTGTATAAACTGCCTGCTACTTACTAGTAAATGTAATACAAAGCATTACTAGTGAAAAACAGTATACCTTGATAAAAATTTCTGTTCAATATGAAAATATAAAATTGTAAACTTGCATGTACCTAATTTTTTAATACAAAACCAAATGAGAAATAAATAAGAAAAAATATGATTTGTGTCATACAGAAACACAAAACAAAAATAAGTAAATATTAGAGAACAGAATTCATTGAAAGCTAATGCATCATTATGAAATTAGATTTATTCTAGGAATATTGGTCTAGAATTAGAAAATCAATGTTTTTCACTCTAATAAAAATTTCAAGGACAAGAATAATACAGTCATCTCAAGATATAAAATATAACTGAAAAAATGTAATACTAATTCAATATTAAAATAAAAACTCTTAGAAAACAAATTATGGAAGAGAACTTCCTTAGCCTGACAAAGATACCCACAAAAATTCACACCAAACATGCTCCCTAGAGAATTTCCTTAAATTTGAAACGAGACTCAGGTGCCTGATATTACCACTTTAGTTCAACATTTTTCTATCAGACTTTTTTATAAGTCAATTAAAATAACCTTTGGAATACATAGGAAAAATTGAATTATTTTCAGCCAATATATAATTGCCTACTTGAAATTTAGGAATTTCAGAGAAATTATTAAAAGTAATGAGAGTTTTTCAATGCAATAATATATAATATTGATACTTAAATCAATTTTATTTTTATATTCTATCACAACTAATTAGAAAATGTAATTTAAGAAGATATCATTTGCAATAGCCACACTATTTTTTTTTTAAATATATTTTTATTGATTTCAGAGAGGAAGAGAAAGGGCTAGAGAGATAGGAACATCAATGAAGAGAGAGAATCATTGATTGGCTGCCTCCTGCAAACCCCACACTGGGGATATGCCGCAACCTGGGCATATGCCCTGAGTGGAATGGAACCATGACCTCCTGGTTCATAGGTCGATGCTCAATCACTGAGCCAGGCCTGCTGGGCTGTCTTTTGAATATAACAAAAAGTTTAAGACATCTTATTGAAAGATATTATTAAATTAGAGGCCCCAGTGCACGAAAATCATGCACAGGTAGGGTCCCTAGACCTGGCTGGCGATTAGGGCCGATTGGGGCCTTCTGGCTGCCGGCCAGGGCCTTCATTCTGTGCCGCCCCCTGGTGGTCAGCACACATCATAGCGAGCAGTCAAACTCCCAGTCCGTAGAACTCCTGAGGGGACAATTTGCATATTAGCCGTTTATTATATAGGATTATACCTAAATATATAAAAAGACATATCAAATTTATGGATTGAAAACTTAATATTATAAAGAAAGCTCAGTATGATATTTCAAAATGACAAATTAGTGAAGTGTCCTTACTAGGATTGCTAATTACAGAGACACAATTCCTTATGTCCTATGTGAACCTCTTATGTCTCTGGTAATTATGATTTAAAAGAGGTAACTAAACATGAAGACAAATTTAAAAGACATAGCAGGGTAAATAGCACCAACATTCCAATGCTTAATTTTTGTTTATTTTCCTCTAATTCTGCATTTTTTCTCTTAGTTTTCAGGCATTAAAAGCAATCGCAAACATCGGCCCCTACTGGACCAAAAGTCTCCTTCCTCCAGTTGTTGATGGATCACAGGTCAGTCCCTCTCTAGGAATTACCCTTAAAGAAGGGAATTGTCTTGCCTAAGGTTATACCCCTCCCTGGGGACAGCCTGCATTCAGCGGTTGATGTGGGAATCCAAAGTCTCTGATCTCAGCACTGAAGGGCTCAGAGTTCCTTGTAAGATGTGTTGAGGCCTTTGTTGCAACACCATTACCCTGTTATAGGTGTTGTTCCAGAAGGAGTAAACTATTATCTTTGCATCTTAGTTTCTCTAAGTAAGTAAAATGGGGTATTAATAATTATATTAGGGGCTGTTGTCAAGAACAATGAAGATAACACATGTGAACGTACCTCATAAAAATATCTAGCTTTGCTTGATTGATTATCTTTGTAGAGTTCTTTGCTTCTTTGTTTATTTCAGCATCTATATTGCAGTAAAATCAGCAATACTTTTCTGGGCTGTCAATTTTTTCTTTGTTTTACTGATAATGCACAAGGAAACAGGAAGGCACTACTAACAGTCTAACTTAAGTGAGAAAAACTAATTATAGTTTCCTAACTCATATATATTTTACCTTTATTATAAGTTGCAACTTATTTAATGAGAGACAGATATTTTATGTAAATGATGTAAGAATGAAGATGCATTTGGATAGAATTTTTATTTGTGTATTTAAAGTTCATTTCTGACTAGAACGTTTTCTTTAAAAAAATAAGTTTAATCTCTTTGCCACATGATGGTAGTGTTGCTTCTCTTGTTAAGCTACAAAAATAGATTTCAGATGCCAGTTAAAATCATAAAAAATTATATTTCTCCAAGGAAACCTAACAAACATTAGTTTCATAAAGAAAAAAAGACTCTTACACACTTATGTTATTTTTAAAGAGCAGGAAACATCAATGCCAGTGTTTCCTGAGGAGAATTGCCATTTCTTTTTTTAGGAAACAGTTTTATTTTGCATATCAGGAACATTCTCATCATCTCTCTTCATAAGGGAATCTTGTTTGAGGCATTGTCTTTCAAATTACTGCCCCTTTTAATTCGGTTGACCAACATAATTTGTTATTTTGTAAATATATATATATATATATATATATATATATATATATATATCTTGAATAAGATAAATTTTAAATGGTACTCATACTGATTGTATTCTACATAATCTTTTGTAGCACATTTAGAATTAGAAGTCAACTTGGAAATTGTCTAGAGTGACCTTCTATTTGCATGCAGTAATTTCTTCTGCATCATCCAGAACAGATGGCCATGCAGTTTTTCAAGTGTCTCTAAGGATGTCCTTCAAGGCAGACTCTATTCATTGCAGGACCCCTAGAAAAGGAACTGGTTTGCTATTATGCAGAAGATAGTGTGTGGTTGCTTGGAAGCTGGGAAGCTTCTGTTCGCTCAAATTCAAAACCATTTCATTTGTCTGAAGGCAACCATCTTGTTGAGAGAATGAGTCATAGGATAAAATTATGAAATGTAGTTTGATGCATACTGTAGTCAGTCACAATCTGTCCCACAGATTAAAAAAACACACAACACCAAAGAAATATAACAAGCTACATTTTGTACTCTGAGAGATTTGGATTTAACATGTCAGAAATTATTTATTTTCCTCATGACCATTGTGGATTTACTGAAATATTCTGATATCTAGGATTTTTGGTTGCCCTGTTCCCAGAAGTACAGTTTCTATTAATAGTAAATTTTACAATAAACAGGTTTAGTGGAGGAAATAAATTCCTTTGACACCTTGTCAAATGGGGTGGTGGTGTGTTGAGAAGATAATCCTGCTTCAGCAGGGTCGTTGCTATTTTCTCAGAGGATGCTTTTCTCCCCGCCCAATAACCCAGTGACTCTTTGCTCTATTGAAGATAAGATGAGAAGAGAGAGGGGCTTGTGGAAAGATTTAGACAGATCTTACAGAGTCTGAATGACAGTGGAACCATCATGCATCCATGATGCATTCCTCAGCTTTGTAGATTTAGAAACATCCTCATCAGTTCTGCAAGGGGCTGATTATACTCTGGGGGAATCCCACCATGCTAACTTATCTCAGAAGAGAATTCAACACAAACCTGAATCGTTACATTTCCCATGAGAAGTTTACCTGGCGGATAGTCTCTAGTGGTCATTGCCCATGTCACACCATTTTAGTGGGTATATTAATATCAACTCCCTGAGGGGCATTATGCCAGGTATACAGATGGATCAGAACCCCATGGGATATTGTACTTGTGCAGATGGCTAATTATTTCCATTTTGTATTCATTATTGTTGGTTATAATTTTAGAAATATTCCAAGTGATGAATAGCAGGGACCTACAACCAAGATTACTCTACCCAGCAAAGCTATCATTTAGAATTGAAGATCAGATAAAAAGGATGTTCTTCAACTCTGGATTTTTCTATTTACCTTTCTCCATTCACCGCCAAAGTACTTGAAAAAGTGGTTTATATTAGTGCTTTCATTTTCCTTATTTAATACTAAACCCTTACTCCAATTGAACCTGTCTGCTGCCCAGTCTCTATTGAAACTGCTATCAGTAAGGAAACCAATGCTCTTCCAGTTATCACAACCAAAATCTATCTACTTTCTTGGGTATTGGTAAGGGTTTATAGATATAAGCATTAGAAACTATCTCTTGTTGACTTAAACCAAAAAAATTTATAAGGATTTTGGGTAGCTCACAGAACCAACAGGAATGCTAGAGAACTGGGACTAGACAATGGGCAAGAAGCAAAGGAAACTGAGTAACAGGTCTCATGGCCAAGTCATATTTCAGTTAAATTCTGGGGAATACTGGACACTTTCACAGCCACTGTGTATGAATTATAAGTTGTCACTATACATTTGAATCCTCACTTGAGACTGAAAAACCCTGGGTGGAATATCCAATTGCCTGAATCTGGGTTACTTATCTCAACAAACCTTGGCTACTCTTTACTTTCTCTAGTGGAGACCTGGCCCTTGGCTCTTCACTTAAAGCAGAATTTCCCCCCAAATAAAAATAAGTGCTTTAGATGTTGAGCAGCAAAATACAAAGTTACCCCCATGATCACTCTGTGGCCTTTGGTACCATTGTCTACTCCCTTCTTAAAATCTTTTCTTTATCTGACTTCTAGAAATCTCTCCTCTTTTTTAAAATCTTGGTGTCTCCCTATTACCAATTGGGTAGATATAAAATCTTGAACTTGGCATTCAATGCCCTTCATAAAAATGCCTGTTTGATTTTGGGCATTATATTCCCCTTATTATTTCAGCTCCCCATTCTGCCGTAAGCTACCCTAACTACTTTTATTTTTTTGAAACATATTTTATTGATTTTTTACAGAGAGGAAGGGAGTAGGAGAGAGAGTTAGAAACATTGATGAGAGAGAAACATCAATCAGGTGCCTCCTGCATTCCCCCTACTGGGGATGTGCCTGCAACCAAGGTACATGCCCTTGACCAGAATCGAACCTGGGACCCTTGAGTCCACAGGCCGACGCTCTATCCACTGAGCCAAACTGGTTAGGGCTACCCTAGCTACTTTTAATGGATGAAACTACTCATATTTCCTCAACATTCCCTACACTTGGAGATATCTGGAAAAGCCTTTCTTCTTCTTTGTCTTTGTATTCATCCTTCAGGATTCAGATCAATTTTGTGAAGTCCTCTGAGCTCAATTAATCTCTCCCTTCTCTGCCTTACCGTGATACTTTATCTAGTTTGTTTATGACTCTGTCTTCCAAATAGATTCTTCAAAGGAAGACCATATCATAATTATATTCAGCACAATCCTGGTTGAATGAATTTTGAATAATCTTAAATCCTTTTTGGACATATTCTGGATATAAATTATATGGTGATAAAAATAATGTTACAGTAGCTGTTATTTATTATCATCCAGGTCTTTAATTATTCAAAGTCCCATTGTTTCCATGCATAATTAAAACACTCTTGAGGTATCTTTCTCCCAAAGCTCTGGACACACTTCAACAAATAAAGCTGAAGTCTTCTGTTGTGCTGAGGAGGCCACTGTGGTGAAATGGGGGAGGAGACTCTTTTTATTGTGTTTCTGTTATTTTCTAGGACAACAAAATAATCCTTATGTTGCGAATAGCCTAATGTGATTGTTGGCAAAAAGTTTGGCAGTGTCTTTTCAAAATGAGCTTAGCAAAATTCTACATGGGCAACACCCTACCAGATGCTATAAAAGCCCCTAAATTGCTACTCATGCGTAACTCTTAATGTTGTGCTGACATGTGCTGGCCATGGTTTGCCCCTTTCCAGACTGTATGATAAGCTGCAAATGAACAGAAGGTCCTTCCATCGTTCTGGAATTCTCCTCTGCCTACACAATTCCAGCATCTCAAGTAGGAGGCAGGATTAGATCCACTATAGCAGGAATATACATACGAGATAGGTGAATGCCATTCCATACTTAACCAGGTTCTATGTCTATCATATATGTCCTGAACTCAGGGGAGGTATTTTATGATGTTCATAATCATTCTCAGAATTTAAATTGCTAAATAGTTTTGAATGATATGATGCACTACATACAGTATATAATGTTCACTGTTGAAAAGGAAACACCTATGAATTGGGAGATTAATGAACCTTCCACAAAGGAAACTAAGAGAAAAACAACTGGTAAGGTAGTGGCAATGAACTTTAAGAATTAAGTGATTCTACATTTTAGGCTCTAAGATAATGGTACAAAAATTGTGAATGACTGAAATGGGCAAAGAAAGATTATTGGGTCTTCTCTTTTGTGTATACTTCTGGGTTATCTCTGCCTTTTCATCTGTCTGAACTATTTTACAACTCTATAAAGTTGCACAATACAAATTATTCTTGTCCATAGAAATGCAAATTGCATTTTCCCCAAATGTAGTTGATTATTGTTCTGTGGGCCTTAACCAGTTTTGCATCTACTAAGCAAATTCATTTCAGCATTCCTTATATTCTACATATGTGTGGTTCTTTCAGTTCTCTTTTGTACCATTTGTAACATCTTATTGGTTCCCTCATATAATGAGTTAAATAGAATCTTTGGCACATGTGTACACTTTATATTTATGTGTATTTTGCTTATGTCCTTATGATTTTACTAAAAATAGTTTAATATTGAATGGCACCGTGGTTCTCCTCTGTTCCTTCTTTTCTTTCTCTCCCTTCCCCTGTCCATTCCTTTCTTCTTCCCTTTAACAAGTATTGAATGCATACTGTGTGCCAGGCATTTTACAAGGCACTGGGTATACAAAATACAACCTAAATCTGCCTGTGACTTTTATATTTTTTAATTATGATCTATAATGGCTTTCACAGGGACAAATAAGACTATATGAGATAAAAAAGTAATAATGCCTATAGGTTTATATAGTCTTGGATTTAAATTTGGGTTCTACCTTTTCGTATTGTGTAACTTCTGGCAAGTTTCTTAACTTTTCTGAACTTTATTTCCTTCATTTTAAAATGGATTTGTTAATGGTGAATGGCATTGAGTTTTGGCTAAGCAGAATTCAGAGGCAAGACTCAAAGACAAGCAAAAGTTTATTTAGAAAGTTGCAGAGGTAGAAAATCAGTAGAAATAGCTGGGCTGCATAGACTAAGAAAACAAGTTACAAAGGTGAAAGAAGGGCCCTTGGAGTTAAGGAGAAAGAAAGGAAAAAAAAAAACACAAAAAATCACACCTGGAGGAAGGAGAGGGGAAAGGTGAGGGTGTGCTCCAGAGAAAGAGAGAGTGTGCATTAGGTCCTTGGTCTTAAGGGTTTTTAAAGGCAGGGATTTTAGGGGAGGTCTTGGGAGAATCTCAATAGAATATTCATCAGCTTTCCAGGTGTGTTCTTTCAGGGTCCTTGTCTCTACTGATTGATCCACCCTATGGAAGGAGTCATTAGTCATTGCAGCTGGTCCTGATGTCAGCCATGGTGTCACTTCATCACTTTGTCTGGTCTGGCTGCTTTTCTGGACCTGGAGCTGAAACACAACTGAGGCCTAAATGCTCTCTCTAGTTTGATCAAGACTCTGTCTCTGTGGCCAACAGTCCTGAGGCTTCATTCTTAAGATTTGATGCAGGCCAGAACATTATTGTCCTAAAGGCTTAATGCTTAAGGGATGGTTGTTCCAGGGCTTGTCTAAGAGTCGTATGAGGCTATTCTCTGGCCCTCTTGTTCCTCCAAATGACTAGTGACATGCTAGTGGAGGTTGGGGAGGGGGAAGGTCACGTGAGGATCCGAACCTCATGATCAGTGATATGGAAGGAGGTCAGGGGGTCTAAACTGCATGGACAGCTAGATGCTGGGGGAGGAAAGGTTACTCTGGGGGCGAGGTCCCACCTTACAATTGTCCACTGCTAGGCACCTGGGACTTTCCACGCTGGTGATCTTCTGTACCTGGCTTATTGTTCCTCCTCTGCTCATATCTGTCTAACTGCCTACTATACCAGTTTGTGCTCATTTCAGCCAGTCAAGGTTGTTGGGTAAATTAAGATTATGTATGTCACTGCTTAGTACTTAGATGGCACTGGGTTCTTAGTAGGTACTCAGGGACTCAGTGAATGTTAATTCCCATTCTTTACTCCATGCTCTCAACCTCCTTTTTTTCTCCTTTTTAATTTGTTTTTAAATTTTTTGCCACTGCCCCCAACAAGTTATTATTTCTTTTTTAGGATTCTGGAATGACTAGATGAAGCTCAATAGACAAGAATCTAGACTACTCAAAGTCTCGATTCAGTACTCAGCTCAGTGAGCATGCAAACCTAAAACAAGAAATAAGTTCACAACCAGGAAGACCTCTAAATGTTAAAAAATACCACTTATGGTTAAGGAACTATTAGTGTTTTAAAAAATGTGATTACAAGAATGACCTTATTGCAGAAAGCATAATATTAGTCCACCTGGATAATTACAGATCAAAATTTGTGAAAGCCAAAATTGCCCTGTCAAATCCCTAAGAGCAAATGCTCCCCTTCCTGTCATTGAGGGCCCACAACATTTATTTTTCCCCCCAGTTAATGTTAAATGCTCTCTCTATTATTTTTCCCTCCAACTTTGCTTGTCAGTTCTTTTTTAGCAGCCAGACTGCTTGCCCCCTTCTCTTTTAATCTTTTACTGGGTAGTTTAAAATTTTAAGTTATTTACAATCCAAATGAATATTTAATGGAATATTCATTATGCACCTTCCAGTTGCCACTTTTCTATTACTGCAGTGACACTGAAGGATGGCGGGGATGCAAATGCCTATTTCTTGTGAGTTTAATCTAAGCTCCTTGTGTCCTGATATATCTTATCATTTTGTTTGGTAATTAGACTTCTCTGATGATGCTGTAAAATACATCTCAGTTGTGAAGGGAAAAGTCATTATTTATCATTAGACGGTGGAGAATATGCTCATTTTTCACTGCCCTTACCTGGGTAGCAAGGACACAGTGGTGCAATTTCAGCTTGCAGGCCTGTGCTTGATGTGATTCTGGGATGGAACAAATAGCCATGAAATTAATCTGAGAATGTTCAATCATTCTCTTGCCAGGGCTTGGCTGGCATCATCTTGGTATATGAAGTATAGCTTTCCAGGCTCTCAGCTTCCTCCTGAGCATGAGCAAATCTGGGGAAGATTTGTCCCTGTTACACATTGTCCATAAAGGGTGAGGATTGGGACCAAAAGGAAATGAATTAATGAGGGGGGAAATGTCTTTTGAAGCCAAGGGACTATAAATAGTACAGTTCTGTCAACATTGTATTTATGAAGCAAGGCTGTTACCTAATGTGAGTTGGAGAATAACTTGTGTAATTATAGTCCTGGGAAAAGGAAAAAAACAAGCCTTGACTCACAGATTCTGTATCATAAGGAAAATGAAAAAAACTAAATGTTGGATTGAGGTCATGGATTTCCAAAAGAGGACAGTCTCACTTTATCTTCACTCATTCAGTGAATCCTTATTGAGCTCAAACTAAATACCAGACACTTTCCTGAGAGTAAACATTATTCTGAAGTTTGGTAGTTTTAGAGAAAAACTTTAGTGCATTCTAAGAGGGTTAACTCATTAATTACATTTAATATATACATAATTAACCCTTTTGATTATTTTATTGCATTTTGTGTTTTCCTCTAAGTTGTAAAATATATTGCTTTCTTCCTTAGGCAAGATGATTCATTAAACCATCTTATAGCTAATGTACTGTTGCTGTAGGCTTTACATTTATTTTTTATAAATGACACAACTATAATCCTTAATAACATCAGATGAAGCCTTAAAGAGCAACAGATAGTTCTATATACGTTGTGAAGTGATTATTGAGATGCACAAAAATCCCTCAGAAAGGTGTCCTTGCCTACCCAAGGTTAAGTGAGGAGAAACTATGATGATCTGCCTCTGAAGAAAGCTCTGTGGATTGCCACGGAGGGAAAAGTCAATAATTCCGACTTTACTCAGTGTTGTGATGTTTTCTCATGCTTGTTGATATCAAATACATCGTATGGGTGAATACATATCAAGTACCTGGAGGAAGATCTGGGACTTGGGAAATAGGCAATGACCTTGTCATTATTGGTAATTATAGACCCCTGAAACTCAATTCCATGTGTCCCACTCTCTGTTCAGTACCTCTTCTTCTTTTGGTTTCCTTCTTCGAATCCTCCAATTCAACAATCTTTCAGACCCACTGGGATCTATATAACTTAAAAGGTGGAATCTGCCCACCTTTTCCACTGTCCCTCACCCTTTCATGATGTCACTTTCTTTTTTTACTCAGCTTAATTGCTATTTTCATTCATTATGGCCATTCCCCTGTGCATACAGTAAACTCTTGCTTTTTTCTTACTCTGACACATACTTTTGTGAAACTCTAATACTGGTAAATCTAAGCTAGGGCTATTTGCTCCTATGTAGATGAACAGGGAAGGAAAAAAAAGTAAAAGAAAATGGCTGACTGCTTTCACAAAATTCATGGTGGGGACCTTCAATGCTGCTTGTCAATCACTTACTTTCTGATCCAGTCACATTCCCACTTACTTAGTTAATTATCTTTTATCTTCTATTTCCTCAAATCTCCAGACCTTCAACAATGTTTACTCTTAGCTGTTGACTTTCAGAAAATGGCTTTCACATCGTGGCCAATGTGGCTCAGTTGGTTGAGTGTTGTCCTGTGCACCAAAATGTCGCAAGTTTGATTCCTAGTCAAGGGCACATGCCCAGGTTGCTGGCTCGGTCCCCAGCAGGGGAGTACAGGAGGCAGTTGATTGATGTTTTGCTCTCACATTGATGTTTCTTTCTCGCCCTCTCCCTTCTAAAAATCAATAAAATATTTTAAGACAAAACAAAACAAAAAATGTCTTTTACAATCTCCCATGATGAGATCTAACTACCTGCCATCATTTCTTTACTCATATGCTTTGTTTTGCACCTGTTATTATAGATGACCTGTTCTACCTGTATCTAAGGACAGCATCCCTATTTGTGGGGCAGATTCTTTTATTTCTTCTTCCTCAAGGACATGGTCCCAGCAATTCTCTCCACTTTCTCCTGAGCAAACTCTTTTCTCCTCTTTACTGGGTCATTGAGATTAACATAAAAATATGCTGTTTTTTGTTCCATTTTAACAAGAAGCTCTTAACCTCACCTTTTCTTCCTTTTGTAACAAAATTCCAAGCAAGCGTTTAATATCTTTATATCCGTTATTCCTAGTCTATCTTAAAGGCACTTCATCAGGCTTTTGCCCCTAATCACTTTACCAAACTGTTCTTGTCAAGATCCCAATGACCCTCCAATTGCTGATAATTCTCAGTTTTCATTTTACTTGAATCATCAGCTGCATTTGATAGTCTCGAGTCATTTTTCTAACATCAAATACTTCTTCACCTTTTGTTCACAAAACCACAGGCTCCTGTTTTGTTTTTTTGTTGTTTGTTTTTGTTTTCCTATCACCTCCCTGGCTACTACTTTTCAATTTCCTGTGCCAGATCCTTATTCTCTTCCTCCTTGACCTCGGAAAGTTGTGTTCCCGGGCTCAGTCCTTGATCCTTTTTGTTTATCTATACCAGCAAATTGAGGCACATGCCCCAAATCCAACCTGCAGCTGTTTTAATAAATAAAGTTTTTATTAAACATAACCATGCCCATTTATTTATGTTATCTATGACTGCTTTTGAGCTACATTAGATGAGCTAAGTTATTGTGACATAAACCAAATGGCCCTCAAAGCCTAAACTATTTCCTTTCTGACCCTTTAGAGGAAAAGTGTGTTCATACCTGATACACACTTACTCCTTCCGCTTCCATGAATGCATCAGAATCATGGTTCAGGTCCTGTGTGCTAATATTTCTTCAATTTGTATTTCCAGATCAGACATCACTTCAGAACCCCAGGCTTATAAATCCAATTGCTGATGAGACATGCATACTTGGATGTCTAGTAGTAAAAATAGTAAACATGCTTGAATTTAACATGTTCAAAATGAAACCTCTTAGCTTCGTCTCTAAGTCTGTTCCATCTAAAGTTGTCTTCATCTCAGTTAACTTTCCAGTTGCTTAGATCAAAATTTTTGAGTTTTCTTTGCCTTTTATCTCATATTCCATGTTCAATTTGTTTGGAAATCCTCATGGCTCTACCTTCAAAATTGGTGTAGTATCTGACCACCTCTCCCAGTCTTGTACAAGTCATTATAATCTCTTTCCTAAATTACTGTAATCACCTGATATTTGATTTTTCTGATTTTATCTTTTCTTCTACTTTGGGCTCTTTGCAATGTGGAAGTAAGGGTATTCTTTAAAAATAAAAATAATGCAAATAATGTTATTCCCTGATCACAATCCTCCAACAGTCCTCTTCTTATTCAAAAGAAAAGCCAAACTTCTTACAATAGACATCCAAGTTCTATAAAAATCTTGCTCCCATGCTACCTTTTTAAAATTACATACTACTTCTCTCTTTTTTGCTCAACTTTAGCCATACTGAGCTGTTTTTGCTTGGATATTCCAGGCACACCCTCATTTTCAGAGCTTTTGTCCTAGTTTTCCCCTATGCTACTAGGAAAGCTCTTCCCTCAGGAATTTGCAAAGATTGTTGATCAGAATCATCTATAATAGTAAAAGTATAATATACTAATTAGACTGGACAGCTGAATGACCTTCCAGACGTCCTTCCGGATGAAGCTGGGGCTGCGAGGGCCAAGGCAGCCACCGTGGCTGTGAGGCCAAGCCCCTTGCATGAATTTTGTGCATCGGGCCTCTAGTTTCTTAAATAAGAACTAACCAAACACTCTTTTTAAAATTTTGCATCCTTGCCTGGCTGGCGTAGCTCAATGGTTGAGCATTGACCTATGAACCAGGAGGTTGCCAGTTCAATTCCTGGTCAAGGCACATGCCCGGGGTTGAGGGCTCAATCCCCAGTGGAAGATGTGCAGCTCATCAGTGATTCTCTCTCATCATTGATGTCTCTATCTCCCTCTCCCTCTCCCTTCTTCTCTCTGAAATGAATAAAAACATATTTTAAAAAATATTTTCACATCTTCCTTTCCAGCATTTTCCTATCACCCTTATCCTGCTTTATTTTTCTCTATAGCTCTTAACCACCTTCCTATACAATAAATATATACTTCAGCTAATTATTTTTTTAATCTTACAACTCTTCCCCAGAATATGAACTCTATGAAGAAGGTTTTTTTTGGTCTGTATTTTTTTTAATCTTAAATCTTCAACACCTGTTATAGTGCTTGGCACACAGTAGATACTAAATAAACATTTATTGTCTACACAAATGATAGTATTAGCTATAATCTTATGTTTTCCAGAGAAGTAAAAAGAATATTTTGGATTTGTTAATTAGGCACAGTATTTGAGTTTTAAATGCATTTTCTGTAGTGAGAGATAGACATTTCTTGCTTGTTCATTTGAGGAGTGAGGATCAATGTTCTGGTATCAGAAGACTTCAAACATTTCCATCACTAAGATTCTATAAAATTTGTATTATAGGTTACATTAATATATCGCTTTAAATGAAAGTTAAATTGGAAGAATAAACATTGAGCTGGTAAGTAAAATGTTGTGCCCTTTTATTTTATTCACCACAGTACTATGAAAATGTTTCTAAAACACAAAACTGTCTCTATATGTCCCTGGTACTCATAATTACCTAGAATAGAAGAAAACATTCCCTAGAATCTAAGTTTACTTGTATTTCTAGTTTTACCACTTTGCCTTTATTTTTTTCAATTATATTAGCCTAGAGTTTCTGGGAAATCTACAGCCTTTTATACATGTTTTTTAAATTCTTTCTTCTGAAGGTTCAAACTTCCTTCTCCCATAAGAAGCATTTTGTTAGGCTTATCTTAAATATTATGTGCTTTCTCATGATATAGTCTTTGATCTGCTCAGTAGTTAGTCCTTGGCTTTCATAAAACCCTATATCTCTGTTTACACTTACCACATTTTAATACTGTTTTGTGTGTTTTCTTTCCTAATAGACTAGGAGTTCATTGAGATCAGGACTAATCAATTATCCATTTTTTCACCTTTTAAATTTTGTGATAGATTTATAGAAGTTACAACTTCACCCAGCTTCCCCATATATTAACATCTTACATAGCCAAAAACATTTACTAAAACTAAGAAATTAATCTTGGTAAAATATTAATTAGTATAATTCACTTGAATTTTATCAATTATTTCTCTGATATTTCGTTTCTCTTTGAGGATCCAATCCAGGATTACTTTTCATGTTTTCTTATTCCTTCAATATTGAGAGTTCTTAAATTTTTATATTTCATGACCTTGGCACTTTTGAAGAGTACTGGCCTGTCACATTGCAGAATATCTTTAAATTTGAGTTTGTCTGATATTTTCTCATTATTAGCTTTCATTATGCATTGTTGGAAAGATTACCACAGAGGTAATATATCCTTCTCAGTGCATCATTGTGAGGGATCTCACAATGTTGAAATGTATTAGCCGTGATGTTAACTTATGTCTACCAGGCTTCTCCAAACGTTACTACTTTTCCCTGCAATTTCTAAGTATTGTGAGGGAGATAATTTGAAACTATGCAGATATCCTTTTTATCTTAAACTTTGCCCAGTAATTCAGCTATTAGTGGATTTTTCCTGAAAAGTATGTATTGTAGTGTTATAACGGTGATTTTTTTATTTCCTTCATTCTTTCCACATTTCTTATTTGGAATTATCCTATTAGGAAGTTTTTTTTTTTTTAAATCTTCAATTTATTCAGTATTTAGTTATGGACATATATTTAAAAAATATTGGTTTATAATCTAGTACAATCATTATGCATTTTATTTTTCAAATTGTTCCAAATTTGGCCATTGAGAGCTCTTTCAGGTTAGTTCCTTTATACTAGTTAATACATGACACACATCTACATTTATTTCGGCATATATGCATCTTTCTGTATGTATGTGTAGATACTTTTTTAAAACTGCCACTCCATATGAATACTTCTGACTTCAGTTCTCACAGTGTTCATTTAGCCTTCTGTTATTTCTTATTTTTAATGTCTTTAGTTCAACATGGTACTCATTTTATATAATATATTATACAAATAATAGTATACAAATAAAGAACTTTGAGAATTATATACCCTTGTGAAAAATAAATTGACCATTTTAGGATGGTGTTAGTTTCTTTTGCCTTTAGCCTTACAGTATCTTGTCAAAAAGCTGTTTTCCAAATTATTTAGTCTGGCACCTTTTTTCCTAGTATTTTTGTAGTTACGAGATTCATCTGTAGTAAAATTAGATTCATTTGTCACAGTCTGCATTCCATCTTTTTCTTGACATGCTGCTTTCAAATAACAGATCACTTGATATATCCCTTTCATTTTTTGTGCTTTGTTTTCATACATTTTTTTACATATGGCACAAACACAAAATACATTGCAACTATTTTTGCTTTGGACAATCACATATTTTTAAAGCAATTAAAAGTAAGAAAATATTTAGGTACTCCTATATAGGGTGCATACTATATATGGTTTTTTTTATACTGTATATGTTTACCAGGGTTTTATCTTCTTATTGGATCCATCACTTTAATATCATGTAGTAGCATTTTTTGTCTCTTTTTATGGCCTTTGCTTTGAAGTCTATTTTGTCAGATAAAAGTATTGCTAACCCAGCTGCTTTTTTTTTTTTCATTTCCATTTGCATAGAAAAAGTTTTTCCATCCTTTCACTTTCATCCCGTGTGAATCTTTTATTCTGAAGTGGGTCTCTTGTAGACAGCATATATGTGGGTCATGTTTTCTTATCCATTCAGCTACCCTATGTCTTTTGGAGCATTTAATTCATTTACATTTAAGGTTATTATTGATAGGTACTTATTTATTGCCATTTTATTCTTTATGCCTATGTTCCTCTCTCTCTTTCTCTCTCTCTCTTCCTCTCTCTCTCTTTCTCTTTATTAGTATATGTTTTTTATTTCAGAGAGGAAGGGAGAGGGAGAGAGAAATAGGAACATCATTGATGAGAGGGAATCATTGATCGGCTGCCTCCTGCTCACCCCCTATGAGGGATCGAGCCTGCAACCCAGGCATATGCCCTTTACCGGAATCGAACCCAAACTCTTCAGTCCACAGGCTGACACATTATAACTGAGCCAAACCAGCTAGGGCTCTCCCTTTATTTCTTCTTATTATTATAGCAGTCCCTTTAACATTTCTTGCAATACAGGTTTGGTGGTTATAAAATCCGTTAGCCTTTTTGTGGGCTGGAAAGCTCTTTATTTCACCATCTATTTTGAATGATAGCTTTCCTGGATATAGTAATCTTGGTTTTAGACCTTTGCTTTTCATTACCTTGAATACTTAATGCTATTCTCTTCTGGCCTGTAGTGTTTCTCTTGAACAATCAGCTGACAGCCTTATGAGAACTCCCTTGTAGGTCACTGACTATCTCTCTCTTGTGGCCCTTAAGATTTTCTCTTTGTCCTTAACATTTGCCATTTAATTATGATGCATCTAGAGTGGGTCTCTTTGGATTCATCTTGATTGGCACCCTCTGTGCGTCCTGAGCTTGTGTAGCCTTCTGCTTCACAGCTTAGGGAAATTTTCTGTCATTATTTCTTCCAACAGTTTCTCTATCCCTTGCTCACTTTCTTCTCCCTCTGGTACCCTTATGATATGGATGTCTTAAATGTAAGTTGTGAAACAATAAAAATCCTAGAAGAAAACATAGGCAGCAAAATGTCAGACATCTCATGTAGCAGATTTCTCATAGATACAGCTTCTGCACAGCAAAAGAAACCACCATCAAAATGAAAAGAGAACCTACTGTATGGAAGAACGTATTTCCAATGATACATCTGATAAGTGGTTAATTTCTAAAATATATAAAGTACTCATACAACTCAATAAAAGAAAAACAAACAAACGAATTAAAAATAGGCAGAGGACCTGAATAGACACTTATCCAAAAGAGGACATACAAATGACCAAGAGACATGAAAAAATATTCAACATCACTAATTATCAGAAAGATTTATATTAAAATGACAACGAGGTACCACTTCACATCTGCCAGAATGGCTACTATTAATAAATCAACAAACAACAAGTGCTGGCAAAGAAATGAAGAAAAGGGAATTCTAGTATATTGCTGGTGGTAATGCATACTGGTACAACCACTATGGAAAACATTGTGAAGTTTCCTCAAAAAATTAAAAATGGAACTGCCATTTTACCCAGTGATCCCACTTCTAGAAATATATCTTAAGAAGCCTGAAACACCTCAGAAAGAAAATATGCACCCCTATGTTCATAGCAGCATTATTTACAATAGCTAAGATCTGAAAACAGCTCAAGTCCCCATCAGTAGATGAATGGCTAAAAAAACTGTGGTACATTTACACAAGTGAATACTATGCAACTGTAAAAAAGAAGGATCTCTTACCCTTTGAGACAGCATGGATGGACCTAGGGAATATTATGCTAAGCGAAATAAGCCAGACAGAGAAAGACAAGTATGATATGATCTCACTTATATGTGGAATATAATGAACAAAATAAACTGATGAACAAAATAGAACCAGAGACATGGAAGCATATGTATTTCAGAGGGAAGGGGTGGGGGCTGGAAGAGGTTAGCCAAATAATTTATATGCATACTAGAGGCCCAGTGCATGAATTCATGCACCATTGGGGTCCCTCGGCCTGGCCTGTGAGGATCGGGCAG
Organism: Cnephaeus nilssonii; assembly: GCF_951640355.1. Lineage (NCBI taxonomy): Eukaryota > Metazoa > Chordata > Mammalia > Chiroptera > Vespertilionidae > Cnephaeus > Cnephaeus nilssonii. The sequence goes on along the minus strand of NC_137078.1, from coordinate 54,938,423 downwards.
AAACTGGCTCTCTGATATCCCCCAAGGGGTCCCGGATTGCGAGAGGGCACAGGCCAGGCCAAGGGACCCCACTGGTGCATGTTGGGGCTGGGAAGGGACTGTGGGAGGGCTCCAGAGCATGTCTGGCCCATCTTGCCCAATACTGATCAGGCGAATCAGGGCCCTCTCACCCAGGCCTGATTGGTGCCCATCGGGGCCAGCCAGCCAGGGAGGGGCCACAGGAGGTTGGCCAGCCAGGGAGGGACCGCGGGAGGGCTCTAGGGTGTGTCTGGCCCATCGTGCCCAGTCCTGATCAGCCAGACCCCAGCAGCAAGCTAACCTACCAGTCGGAGGGTCTGCCCCCTGGTGGTCAGTGTGCATCATAGCGACTGGTTGAACGGTCGAACGAATGGTCAGACACTTGGCATATTAGGCTTTTATTATATATAACACATGAACACAGACAATAGTGTGGTGAAGGTCTGGGGAGGGAGCTTGAGCAGGATGAAAAGGGACATTTGTAATACTTTCAAAAATAAGGATAAATTAAGAAAAAAATATTTAAAATTCAATGAAATATCTTTGTTTATCTTAATCTCTGTTCAAACAGTAATGCAAGTCTAGTAACTTGCTGAAAACTACATGTTTTTAGTGTGTTGTTTTATTCTCATAATGTTTTGAAGTACATGATAGCTCCTTTTATACAATATAGGAACATATAAAATTAAGAGGATTGAGATAAAAAACTCTTTATAACCCATTACTTCATGTTCCTTTTTTGACAACAATCTAAAATAAAATGAATACTATTGAGAACCTTAAACAAAAACCAAAAGTAAGAAAAATATTTTATCTTTATTTTGTTACCAGTGTTCTATTCTTTGTTTCTTTGTATAGATCCCATATTTAGTCTGCCATCATAATCATTCTGCCTGAAGAACTTCTTTTAACATTTCTTGTAGTCTTCTGGGGATGAGTTTCCCAAGTTTGGGTTTATTAAAGGAAGATTTTTCCTTTCATTTTTAAAAGGAATAAATTCTGGATTGACAGTTTTTTTTCTTTTCCTTTCAGAGCTTAAAAAATGTCACTTTTGGGGTATGTGTTCTAGCTTGTTCAGCTTCTGATGAGAAAGTTTGTATAATAGCCTTGTTCTTCTGTACATAATATCTCTGTTTAAATTTTCTTAAATTAAACAACCAAGAAATATATATCTTTAACTAGCAGAGAAAGATATTTCTTTCCCTTTGTTTTCAGCAATTTGAACCAGAAACCAGGCATAATCTCAAAGGCTTTGTGCTAGTCAGTGTTCTTCAAAGAAACAGAATATATATACAGAGTGACCCACAAAATGTATAAACACTTTAACAGCTAATAGCTCAATTTTGAAAATGAAATGTATTTTAATAAGCATTGCCTTTATAATTATTCAAAGTGTGTGTGTATATTTTTTGGGACACTCTATATTTATGTATGAGAAAATTTATTATAGGAATTGGCTCATGCTATTATGGAGGCTGAGAGCCCCCACAATCTTCTGTCTGCAAGCTGGAGACCCAGGAAAGTTGGTGGTGTAATTCATTCTGAGACTGAAGGCCCAAGAACCAGGGGGTGGATGGTATACCAGGCTGAGGGAACCAGGTCCACGTCTGAAGGCCTGAGAACTAGGACTGCCAGTGTCCAAGGGCAGAAGATGGATGTCCAGCCTGAGCAGAGAGCCCATTTGCTGTTCCTCCACCTTTATGCTCTATTCAGTCTCTCAGCAGATTTGAGGAAGCCCACCACCTTGGTGAAGGCAGTCGTTTTTACTCAGTCCACTGATACAAATGCTTATCTCTTCCAGAAACACCCTCACAGACACACTCAGAAATAATGTTTTACCAGCTATTTGGCCATCTCTTTAACCTGTCAAGTTGACACACAAAATTGGCCATCACAGACTTGATTAAACTTGAGTATATGGGCCAATTAATGTGAAATCAAGGCAGGGCTCCATTACTTACAACATATTAAACTCCCCAATAATTACTAGGTCCATAAAAATAGTACATATACTTTTAAAAAACTGCATTCTAGATGTATAAAAATGAAAAAAAAGTGCCCATCGATAGGATTAGAAGAGAACATAGGTCAATATATATATGAGATTTCAGAGTAGGAAAGGTTTAGGTGTGACAACTCAGGAAGAAGCAGTAACATAAAACCACACTGAAAATGTAAGAATGAAAAGCCTCTGAATGTTAAAAAAAAATAAGCAAAATATAAAGCAAACACAAAATAGAAAATATTTGCTATATCTGTATGTGGAAGACAAAAGTCATCAATGAATAAAGAATTGTTAGAAAACAATATGAAGAAAAACAAATAGGATATTTTTCCACTGAATTTTAAAGAGAGTGGAAGGTGGGGAGAGAGGGAGAGAAACATCAACGTGAGAGAGACACATTGATTGGTTGCCTCCTGCACACACCCCCACCAGGGCTGGGGATCAAGCCTACAACCAAAGTATTTGCCCTTGACTAGGAATTGAACCCATAACCCTTTAGTCCGTGGGCCAATGCTCCAACCACTGGGCAAAACTGGCCAGGGCTAAGTCTTTTTAAATGAAAGAAATCGTCCCTTTTATACACCATCCTCAGCATCATTCTATTTTTCCACTGTGATTAATTTAATATATAAATTGCCAACCCATTTCTACATCTTTGTATATATTTTTATTTTATTCATTTTGTAATTGGAAATTTGGCATATTGGATATGCTGCTAGAACAAACCAACCCCCACAATTCAGTGGCCTACAACCAAAAAGGTCTATTTCTTGGCACTGCTCCTTATTCCTATATTAGTACAAATGTTTTCCTGATTTTTGTTTCTTCTATCCCTTTCTAAAAGAATGCAGGAAGGCTGGTATTAACTACATAGGCTCAAACGATTACCCTATGCCATAAGCTGCTTATTTGAGCCCATTGCCTTTTAAAAATAGTGTGATTTATTTTCACATTCCAACTCCTTCATACACTCATGTGAATGTGCCAAGAGCAGGTAAAAATCCTTGAGTCGGCATTAACAACTGTCTGCCAAATTTCTTTAGATCAGCTTTTGTTCGTGGGCTTTTATCTGCTGCTTCCCTTGCATCTCAGTTCCAAGTAATCTCCTTAGGCTGCTCTGGTTGGACTCTATTTTTGATATTCTTATTTGGGTCAGCCTTGGAAATCAGCTTCACACACCATATTCCATATACAGCCTCAAGGCTCATTATATTTGGGTGGGGCCACAGCAGAGGCTCAGTTACTAATTGTTGAAAGCAGTTGTTGAAAGGTCTGCCTTTCTTTGTACCTGCCTTCTGTGCAAGATGGACTGGCCAGGCCTGCCTCCTACATGATCTCGCAGTCATGGAAGGGGGGGGGGGCATGGCTGAACTTAATCCTGAACTCTTATTTATTCTTAAATAATATATTGCTACTTAAAATTATGTATGCAACACGCTATCATTTAGCAAAGTTCTTATTTTACATAGAGGGGTATAGTAATGACTTCTTTCTCTTGATATAGAGGAGACTTTTAAAACCAGAATATCTCCCATGCTTATAAGCACTCTGAGTTTGATGTGTTTGAACATGGAACCTCTATATGTCCAGATTTGGGTGGGGGTTATCCAAATTTGTCCTCTTGATAGGGGCAGAAATAGAATATTGGGGACCAGCTATAATTGTGAGAAATATTAATCATGCTCTGTTAACAGTGATTGTTTTGTCTGATGAAAGAAGACACATTCTAACCTGGCTGGGAGTTGCATGTGGGACCTGGGAGCTCACCTGGAAATGCAGCCCATCCTCCCCATCCTGGAGCTGCCTATTTTCATGGAAAGATGAGCAACCTTGTTGCAGAAACCAAAGTCACTAGCTTCTCGAAGAACCCCCAGCCTTTGTATACTTGCAGGCCTTTGCAAATCTCCAGCCCCCATTACCTGTAAACTGCCCATTTGGCATACCCTTTTGCCTACTTCCCCATGTAATCTTTGTCCTGCTACCCAATAAAAGCAGCTGGCATATATGGTAGGGTGCAGAGCAGATTTTTTGTGGATGACCTGCTGCTCTCCCATACTGCCGGCATGACATGGCATTATTGGAATAAACGCTCATATGTAAGTCAACCCTGTCTCTGCTTAATTGGCTCAAGTAGTGACAGACAGCCTGGACCCTTGGTTGTACAGTTACACTCTGAATACAGAGTTGTCCATTTTTGACTGAGGCCATGCTGTCCTTCATTCCAGAACATGGCTGAGTCTGGAGCCCTCAGCTCCCCACTCCACCCCACCCCTCAAGGGAATGTTGTTCTAAGTCCTGCTGAATTTTGACGAGGTTTCTTTACTTCTCTCAGACCTGTATTATAAACGCATTAGTTCTGCTTGGCTAGCAACTTTACTTCTCTTCCTTTTTCCCCGTCCAGCTCCTCATCTTCTTGTTTTATTTATTGCCAACCAAAACTCTATTCCCACCACATTTTCAGCAAGTAAAATAGTAATTTTCCTGAATTCTCATCAAAGGAAAGGGAATATTGCAACTAAACTCTTTGAGACTCTAATTGAAATTTATTCAAAGATGTTGTTTCTAAAATCTGTTAAAGACTAGGCTACTTTTTAAACATTATTTTCTGAACTTCAGCATTTCAAACTTAGGTATGTGAACTGCTTGTCTGTAGCCTAAAGTGGATGAATTACTGGGGGAAAAATAAACTGATGAAGTCTCTCTATGCTGTGACAAGTGACTGTGATAATGCACACAGTTTCCCATAATGCCAGAAAGCACAGAAAATTACTGCAGCTGCTCCTTCGATGGGGGTTTTGTTTTTTCCTAATTAGTAGCTTCTCTTGTATTCTCAACAGAACACATGTGATTCTCATGAACTTTTTTTGTTTGTTTTCGTATTCCTCGAGCTGTGAGATATTACAGGTACATTTGAAGTTATTTTGACCGTGGCACAAACTTTGGGTAAATTAACACACATTTTAAAAGAGTGGTAGGAACAAAATGGATGAGTTCTGCAGTATCCAAGTTTAGCTCTAGGCATGCCCAAGTTAGAAGCTTTAATCAAAAACACAATAGGCTTTTGCGTATTTTGCACATGAACATATGTCTGAACCAAAAGAAAGAGGTACAAAAGAACCCTTGATTCTGTTATTTGGACTTGATTGTATAAAGCAAGTTGATCCAGGAGGAAGCTGTAAGTGCCATGTTTTGTTTGTGAGTCATCTGTGTTATATGTGTCCATGGTGGTGGGAGGGGCACCTAATGTTTCATCTTGGTGAGACTCTGGTTACAGAAGGTCCTTCTGAGCTTCTGTCAGTGTCTTTGATACCAAATATTAAATGGGTCCGAGGCCACCTGTCACTGCTTGAGCCAAATTAAGCAGAGACAGGGTTGAATCAGATATGAGTGTTTATTCCAATAATGCCGGCAGTATGGACAGCAGCAGATCATCCTGAAAATTCTGTTCTAACATCTCCTACTAGTCAGCTGATTAGGGATAAAAAAGAAGAGCTACATGCAAGGGGAAGACAGGGCAGGATAAGGGCTGCAGGGTCTGTGGTCCGTGTGTATCCTTCCAGGACCTTGAAGTCTGATAACAAGGTAGTTAATTTTTATAATGCTAAAAACAGCTCAGCCTGTTTGTGGGACTGGAGAATGGTCAGTGTTCCTGAGGCAAACTTCTGGAACGGGTTAGGGTCCAGGCACAGCAACCAAATCAAAGCCTGTCCTGTCCTGTGTGTGTTCTTAAAATGTATTTTCTTTTCTAAGTAATGGACCCATCCACGCTCTGAGGCATCTTACAGTTTACAGCCCTGTTTTTCTTCTTGCAACTCATCCTCCAGTTTCCCAGGTCTGTAAGAAAGCCTTTTATGTATAGTTGATAAGGTGAATAATCATTTAACAACTGTGGTTCTGTTCCTATTACTTGCTCTTCCCCTACCCTCTTCCCCCCACTGCAAATCTCATCAATCAGTTGGATCTAAGAGAAATAAATTCTTGCAATTATGTAACATGAAATTTTCCTTAAGAGCATGTTTGAAAATTAAAAGTTGAGCTGTGCTCGGGAGACTTAATTATTCCAAATTCAAACTTTGACACCATTGTTTCAAACCCTGATTCTGCCTTCAGGTGAGTCAGCAGTTCCTGCTTTGTAGCTCTGAATGCTTGGATTTACTCTAATATCAATTTGTGGACACCTGTGAGCATGAGTAAGAACTAAGGGAATGGTTGTCCAGTAAGGGGATGAGGAGTGGTTTTTACAAAATCACAATTTATGAAGCTACTGAAAAACGGATCTCTTTGCCTTCCAAATCTAAAGCTCATTGTCATGTGTATAACTAATATTCTGAAGTCAGAAGTAGGTCATTTTTATTTAGAGATAGTAATATAAGTTCCTTGATATTCCTTTGATGCAAATGTTTTTCACCTATAAAGAAAGAAAAATAGTATTTACCTCTTAGAGCCGTGGTTAAGAACTTAGGCTCTAGTATGAGACAAACAGATCTCTTTGAATTCCAGCCTTGTAATTTGCCAGCTGCTTGATTTGGGGCAATTACTTAACCTTTGTAGGACTTATTTCCTCATACCAATATTCTCCACCTTAGAGAGTCATTGTTTGCATAAAATAAGACAAATTAGGTAATAATGTATAATGCACAGTGCTTGGCCCATAGTAAAGGAGATTTTAATTCTATTATGAAGATGAAATGTAATGAATTAAAAACACCTTGGATTATGTCTGACATTAATAGGTGTTCAAAAACATTAATTCTGTTTCTCTTCCTTGTTTCTTTTTGCCCTTAGAGTGGGAGAGCTAGGGGTGAGGTTGGCAGAATGTGGAAATACAAGTGATAATAAGGATGTTTACTAAAATTTATTGTTTAGTTTTTGAAAACTGTTAAGTAACCCTCCCCTCCACACTGTCCCTCCCACACACCATTTTCCAGGTATTCAATCAAGACATGATGTCTGTTGGGCTGGGTGTCGTGAAGATCTGACTCATCTTTCCTATAATAACACTGGTCTGTGTGAGGACAGTTATGCCATCCATCTCACTTCTCCCATAGTGCGTATAGGAGAACGATCAGATTGTTTCTGAGCATCTGAGTGTGATCATGAATGCCTCTCCTCAATATCTCCCCCACTCATCTGTAATCCTCCCTCTTGCGTTCCAATTTCTCTCCCTTTTTCTTTTCTTCTCTTAGGAATAGGATGAGAGAAGATTCTGAGTAAATGTTAGGTTTGTACTATCATGTTGGGATTGAGGGAGTACAAGATTCCACTTTTAGTAATGGTCAACTAAGTGTGGTTTGCCTAATTACAGTATTAAATGTTTTACTGATTTTTCAAGTTAGCCTTATTTGACTGAAAAAAACAAACATTTAGTTTCACCATCATTTTTCTTCTTACTAAGAAAGTTTTTTAGTATGGCTCTTATAGATTATGAGACATGAATGGATTTCAGTCATAGAAGACAAGTGGCTCTATGTATGAAGTTCTGAATGCTTTTATTTTCTTATTTTTCTAAGAGAACAGGAAGCAGAACCATATGGGAAAGTAAGCTTTTTTTTCTTTTAACATATATTTATCGATTTCAGAGAGGAAAGAAGAGGGAGAGAGAGAAACATCAATGATGAGAGAGAATCATTGATCAGCTACCTCCTGCACACCCCCACTGGGGATCGAGCCCGCAACCCAGGCATGTGCCCTTGACTGGAATTGAACTTGGGACCCTTCAGTCCGAAGGCTGACGCTTTATCCACTGAGCCAAACCAGCTAGGGCCTGAATGCTTTTTAAGTGACCTCAAATGATTATGGGATGGATTATAGTCTATTTTCTACAGTGACATTGCAAAGTGAAACAATTAGCTGGAAAGACAGCAATTCATAGTAATTAAGTAACTGAGAGACCACTTTAATTGAAATACTCTTAATTTCTTATCTCAATTTAAAAATATAAAAAAAGATGAGACTTTGGGATTTATTTTTCAGTTGGAACCATGTGTTTACTACCTATTGCTATTATAACAAATGATCATAAACATAGTGGCTTAACACAACATAGATTTATTATCTCATAGTTCTAGAGGTCAGAAGTCTCAAATGGGTCCACAAGGCTGTGTTGGAGAATTTTGAGGCTCAAGGGGGAAATTTCTTTCTTGCGTTTTTGGCTTTTAGAGCCTGACTATATCCTCCATCTTCAAACCCAGCAGCATAGCATCATCTCTCTTCTCTGTTATTTCCATCTCTTTCTTTTCTGCCTCTCTCTTTCCCTTGTAAGGACCCTTGTGGTTATATCAGGCCCACCTGGATAATGCAGGATAATCTTCCCATCTCAGGATCCTTAATCAAATTTGCCAAGTCCATTTTACCATGTAGAGTAACCTGTGTTCTGGGGATTAGGACATCTTAGCCATCTTGGGTGGACCATTATGCAACCATCAGGGCCATTATCAGAATTCTGAACACTTTGTGGGAAAAGAGAAAAAAAGTTGGTGAAAGTTTGTAAGAATCAAGGTCACAAAAGGCATTTGAAAAATGGGCATAATGAGAACCGACAGGTAGATAATAGCAATAAATAACATGTTGTAAGGCAGCAGCATATTTTTCATGTATATAACAAGGATGACCACCCAAAGATATTTTTGTGGATTACCAACAGCAATACAAAGGGAACAGTAAGCAGATAATAGAGTGAGACATGGATGGGGTCACGAAAGACCTGTCAGAAAGGTGACCATGAGAGAATGGATTGCCATTACTGTGAGATGAACAGAGCAGCACTTTTCTATTCTTAATTTTCACTGGTGGTCAGAGTGTTGACCTCAATGGTCAAAAAAAAAATCAGGTATCATTGTAACAAATATAGTATTGGGATTCATTTATTTTTTACACAAGTGTTTCTTTGTCTTTGGAAATGGGAATTTAGAAAGTTAAATATTCTGATGAGTTTAAAGCTTAAATGTTTATTTGGAAACTATGATTTATATCTATAAAGCCCACTGAAATGTACACTAATGTACTGCCCAAGAGATATATACAGTACGTATTAGAAGACCATAAGATTTCCTTTGGTAATAAAACAGAAAGATGACTTTTCTGCTCTTATTTTCCTCTGCCTCTACCTGCTCCCCACCTTGTATAAAGCAATCTGTCTCTATTTCCACTGCGGGCTTCAATTCAGACCTTTATTTCTTATCTCCTGGAATATTCTGTAGCCTGACTAGTCTCTAGATTTTTCTTCTTCTCTCTCTAATATATGTGGTGTCACACTGTTATATTAATTTTTTATGCCCTACTTTGCTTAAAAACATTTAATTTATTGATGCAGAATAAATTCCACATCCTTTGGCCTGATGTTTGAACCCCTCTGAAATTGGGTGGCCTGGTATGAACAAAGGATGCGGTGCAGTGGAAAGATGTGAGGAGCTGGTGGACCTTGGCTCGGGCCCACCTCTGGCACAAACCTGGGCAAAGCAGTTAATGTCCATGAGCCATAGCTATTTTGCCTTTAAATTGGAGAGGACTGGAATGCCTGGATTAAAATGTTGCTTTGAGAATCATAATTTTAAAATAGTGAATATGAAAGCACTTTAAGCAGGAAGCAAAATGTTATTTTTGTTTATTATTCTTTCCATCTTTTCCTTCATTGAATATCCCTATGTACTGTACACTCTGAAGTGTTTAATATTCTAAACAAGTAGCACACATTTCTCCATTTGCCTCTGTGTGTGAATTTCTTATTGCCCCTGGAACAAGAAATCACAAACGAGTGCCTTGAAACAGTACAGGTTTACTATTTTATGATTCTAGAGGTCAGAGACTGAAATAGGTCTTAGCAGGCTAGAACCAAGGGGCTGCAGAGCTGTATTCTTTCTGGAGGCACTGGGGTGGGAAGGTAGGGGGGTGGGGAGTCTGCTTCCTTTCCTTTCCCACCTTCCAGAGTGCATCACTCTGACCTCCACTTTGGTCTCAGATCTCCTTTTCTGACTCACATTCCTGCCACCCTCTTATAAGAACACGGTGACATTTAGGGTCAACTTGAATAATCCAGGATAAATTCCCCATTTTAAAACTCAACTTAATTTGCTCTGCAAAATCTCTTTTGCTACTTTAAGGTAACATAGTTATAGATTCTGCGGATGAAGCTGTGGACACCCTTGGGGCCCATGTTCTGCCTACCACACTTGACTGCCTCTCTTTCCATATTGGGTTGCTACCTACCCTGACTAACACATGTACATACTATGTTTAATTGTCCTTTCTGCTATAAAACCTTTTCCAGTTACTCCTAGCCAGAAATAATCCCCTCCTTAGTACACTCCCTGTGATAGGAGAAACATTTTTAATGTGTTCACAGATTTTCTCCATCAATCGTCAACCAAATATTTTGAGTTTTGCCTTCTTAGCTACTACTCACTTCTCAATCTGGTGAAGAGAGAAGGGGTAGAAGCTATATGGGCGGGTTCCCAAGAGAAGACAGCAGAGTCAGATGCTGAGCTATACTTCCCAGGGTTCTGCTGGTAGTTAGGCCTGGCAGTGATGTGTCAGAATACTCCTGCGTGAGAACTCGTGCTGAGGAGAGACCTGAGTGAGGGGCAACCTACTGGAGGCCAAATGCTGAAGTGAAAGACTTTAATCTTCTGGAATAGGAGAGCCAGAGCCTCCCAGTGTTCATCATAGTGCTATAACAGGAGAAAAGAAGGCATTTAATGAGTTGCTATGAACAGCTACTTGAATCCTCTTAAATATTTTGAGAAAAGAAACCTGCAAGAAAGAATATGACCACCAGTTCTGTTTCTGTTTCTCTTGTAAACTCTGCCTAGAGATTTAGAAGCCTGGTTCCATTATGAACTTGATTCATGAGGGCAGTGGGAGTTGTAGTATAAAACTTGAGTCAACTGGTTCAGAAGATTTAATAATAAATATTTTCTATTGCATCTTTTTGGACTGGTAGTATGGAAGTATAGTATGTTTCTCTTAGACATAAAAATGTATGATACATATTATTTATATTTTGTTTTGAAGGTTGCCAATATTTTTTTTCTAGCTAAATGCAGTTTTTTTAGCATTAGAATTTCAGGTTAATATAATGGTGACTAAAATTACAGTTCAGCAATAGGAAGATGTTAGCAGACTTTTTTTAAAGATATATTTTTACAAAAAAGATTTTAATCACTTCACAGGTTAGATTTTTTTTAATGGAGGAAATTTTTAATTAAAATATCTTCCTCTATTTGATGATAATTTTATTGATAATTGTAAAAACAATTATGTAGACAATACTTACTTACATTAATGCATTTAAGAAGTGATTATTGACAAGGACAATAGTTGCAGTGCTTAAAAATAAAACAAAAAAATCCCTCAAATAATAGAATAAAAGAGGTTGTAAGCTGATCAGAATTCATTAGCAATGGAGTTTAATTCCATGGTGCTGTACTGTTATCTGTCAAACATTCTTACAATTAAGAGAAAATATCTCCTAGCGTTTCCATGGTGCTAGAGCATTCCAGTAGAACAGTCAGCCCACACAGGGCCGAGAAGCTATAAAATATTAATTCAGTACAAGTATGCATCCGACAAATTTAACATTTATTACAGGTTACAGTAATTTTACCCTAACAAGTGATTCAGTTAAAATGAACACTGCCAAATATTGCAGAATAGGGCATGCCTTCCCACCTCCTTAAAATGCATTTTTATCTTAAGATAATAAGAACCATTTGCATGATAGAGAGCTCTCTATAATAACTATATATATATGGAGATAAAGAACTTAGTGAAGGTTGAACAAAATTCATTGGTAATGCAGTTATGGCATGCTGCATATAAGGGAGAGGAAGAGAGTTTTGAGGGGACACAATTGAAATAAGTTGGTTTCCTTAAAACTCATCTGTTCAGGAACCAGAGAACTGCTAAATTTTGAGATAGAAGGAAAAAGCTCTTTCTTCTAACCAATTTCAGAGGAAGAATACATCCAAAAGTGAAGAAGGGAGCCTGAATCCATTTTGACCAATGCTAATAGTGGCTCATCAGGGTGCCAGAAATAACACCACTCAGTCAGGAATCACACTGCCCATTGAACAAACTAAAAATGTAATTTCTCTCCCCAGTTAGAAGAATGGCTTCTTATTTGGTTTGTGTAAATTAAACCATTCTTTTATTAGGATAGGAATATTCATAACTTGTGAATGCGAGAATTCATTTACCAAGTTCATTTCCCCACAAAATTATCTTTATTGTTAAAATATTTTAATGTAATATAAGGCTTGCTTTAACTCTAACCCTAACAAGTATAATTTGTCATAGATGATCCTAGTTGTATCTTTAGGGTGACTCATTTTGGCATTAGTCATGTCATTAACTATCATTGCTGGGAAATGCTATATGAAGAAAGTCTAGTGTTTTAGATATTCCAGGGAGCTATATTAACACAAGTGCCTTATATGCAAAGTATCTCGGAGGTCAAGGAGGATAAACCAAAATTTTCTCAGCTTTTCTTCAGTGATTATTTTTCCACTCTTTCTAAAGTTACTGCTTTTTCAAATTTTCAGATACTTATGATCAGTGTCTATAGGTGTTGCCATTTAACTATGGGTACATAAATATATTTGTCTCAAATGAGGAAGCACACATTTCAAACAGTAAAATCTCATTTTTTTTTATGATTAAAAATGGTTACTCCTAATAGAAGAATGAGTACAAGGAATGATTAGATAATCACAATAGTGAGAGGAAGCAGAGTTTGGCATCCCCAAACATGCCTTGTTTTTTCCAAATCCTAACCTAACCTCTAACACTATTTCAAACATTAATCCCGTACTTAATTTCAAATGTAACCTTAACACTAACCCTAAACCTAACTCTCATGCTAATCTTAATGCTAACCTAGTATCATAATTTTAGCCCTAACCCAAGCACTAACCCTAATCCTAAACCTAAACTTAACCCTAACAATAACCCTTACCTTAACATTCTTAACCGAATCCTAGCACTAACCTATCCCCAACAAACCCTAAACTAAATTTTAACCCCAACCAGACACCTGATCCTAACCCTAACCCTAACTTTAGAATCAACACTAACTCCAACCATAACCCTACCTAGTCAGAGAAACAAAATGCAATTATGGACTATTTAATTTTAGAGCCCAAGTTACAACTATCAGTCCAAACTGATAAAAAAGAAAATGGAACTCCCATTCGACCCAGTAATCCCACTTCTAGGAATATATCCCAAGAAACCAGAAACACCAATCAGAAAGGATATATGCACCCCTATGTTCATGACAGCACAATTTACAATAGCTAAAATTTGGAAACAGCCTGAGTGCCCATCAGCAGATGAGTGGATTAAAAAACATTTGTACATCTACACAATGGAATACTATACTGCTGTAAAAAAGAAGGAACTCTTACCATTTGCAACAGCATGGATGGAAATGGAGAGCATTATGCTAAGCAAAATAAGCCAGTCTGAGAAAGATAAATATCACATGATCTCACTTATATATGGAATATAACAAACAACATAAACTGATGAACTAAAATAGATCCAGAGACATAGAAGCATCGAACAGACCATCAACCTCAGGGGGGAGGCGGGTGGGGAAGGGTGGGAGTGAGAAATCAACCAAAGGATTTGTATGCATGCATATAAGCATAACCCATGGACACAGTCAGTAGGGGGGTTAAGGGCATGTGCTAGGGGGGTGGGAGCCCTCAGGGGTGGTAGGCAACCCGGCGATCAAGAGAAGGTGATACCCCATCACACCTCTGCTGCTGCCACTGCCAGTAGCGCAAGCCTCGGCCGGCCCTGGTTACCTAAGCCTCGGGCCGGCCCTGGGCAGCTGGGCAGCCAACATCTGAGGCTTGCTTGCACCTTGGATGTTGACTGGGCAGCCACTATCTAGGCTTGCGGACAGGGCGCCGCCATCTTGTGGCTGTGGGCACTGCCATCTTTGAGGGTGTGGCAGTAAATTAGCATATTCTCTCCTTATTAGCTGTGGGCGCTGCCATCTTTGCGATGGTGTGAGGGTCAATTAGCATATTCCCTCTTTATTAGATAGGATATCTGGTATTGAGATCCCACCTACTCTGTTCTTCTTTCTCAGGATTGCTGCAGCTATTCGGGGTCTTTTTTTTATTCCAGATGAATTTTTGGAGAGTTAGTTCTAGGTCTGTGAAATATGCCATTGGTATTTTAATGAGGAGTGCATTGAATCTATAGATTGCTTTGGGTAGTATGGACATTTTAATGATGTTGATTCTACCAATCCATAAGCATGGTATGTTCTTCCATCTGTTTATGTCTTTCTCTATCTCTTTTTTCAGTGTCCTGTAGTTTTCTGAGTACAGGTCTTTTACCTCCTTAGTTAAGTTTATTCCTAGGTATCTTAATTTTTTTGTGTGCAATGGAAAATGGGATTGTTTTCTTAATCTCTCTTTCTGTAAGTTCACTATCTACACTAATAAAAGAGAAAGATGCAAATTGACTGTACCTCAGTGACACCCACCAGCCAATCAGGAGTATGCAAATTAACCCAACAAAGATGTCGGGTTAATTTGCATATACAGGCACCGCCCCAGCCGCTCCAGTCCTCTGTGCAGTGTGAGAAGGCGTGAAGTCAGCTCTGGGCAGGAGCAAAGGCAGAAAGGCGGCTCCGGTCCAGAGCAAAGGTGGTGCCAGCAGCCAGGGGAAGGAAGGCCCATTCTTGCACGAATCTTCGTGCATCAGGCCTCTAGTTGGTGTATAAAAATGCTATAGATTTCTGGACGTTAATGTTATTTCCTGCTACATTGCCAAATTCATTTATTAAGTCTAATAGTTTTTTGATGGAGTCTTTAGGGTTTTCTATGTACAGTATCATGTCATCTTGAGAATAATGACAGTTTACTTGTTCTTTTCCAATTTGGATTTCACTTCTTTGTGTTATCTATAAAACAAAATAAATGAACAAACAATACAGAAACACACTCAGACAGAGAAACTGCTGATTGCCAAATGGGAAAGGGAATGGGGGGCTAGGTGAAAACGGTGAAAGGATTAAGAAGTTCAAATTGGCAGTTACAAAATAGTCATGGGGGTGTAAAGTATAGCATAGGGAATATAGTCAATAATATTGTAATAACTGGGTATAGTGCCACGTCAGCACTAAACTTTTCGGGGGGATCACTTTTTAAGTTATATAAATGTTTAACCACTATGCAGTACACCTTAAACTAATATTGAGTATCAATTGTACTCTAGTAAAATATTTAAAAAATCAGGTAAAAGAAATATGTCACTTTCTCTTTTAGACTCAGATTTTACTCATATTTTCAAATAATCCTTCTCCATTCTAAAATCAGGGAATTATTTGCTTACATTCTCTTTTAATTCTATATTTTTGTGCTGGTCTTCACACTTAAATGTTTCATTAATTTGAAAAATATGTTGGTGTATAATGGATAGTAGGGCTAAACTTTACTTTCTTGCAAATAATGACAGCAACTAAGTACTTGAGGAAAATAACTTTCAAATATAAAAAGTACCAGTATATCATTTGTTATTTTGTTTTCTTAAATATATTTCATGAGAGATGGAAAACGTTTTCCTCATTGGTTTGTTATTCAGGTGTGATGCTTAAAAATCCATTTTTAATAGGTAACTTTTAATTTAAAATGTCTTTTTTTGTTGTTGTTGTTTCTTTTTGCCCATCTGGGCGTGTTGGTGCTATGACTAAGATTAGATGTTTCTATGACTGCAGATGACTTTTTTTTTTTAAAGAAGGTAGCTTGCAATTATCTTTCAAGTCCTGATACAAAAGGCCCAGGAATTGGCTCACTGTATCCTATAAATACATTTTGCCAACACTTTGTAGTGTATTTTCAAACAGGATGTAGAGAACCAAGAACTGAAAAAAAAAAAATAGGTACCCTAAATCCACTGTTCAGAGATCAACACCGGTAAAAAGAACCATGACAGTTCTTCAGTTTTTCTTTGAATTACAACCTTTATGTTCTGACCACATAGAGAAGGGAAAAGAAATTTCAGGCCTTATGGGGACTTTTCAGATGAAAAGTTTTTAGAGAACTCTGTGCAGAGTTCTCTTTATCATTAAGGTGATAAAGATTTAGGCCATTTCTGAAGACCTGTAGTGAAAACAAGAACATGGTAATCATATTTAGAGGTTGGGAGCCTTTTAGATTTATAGAAGGGACCCCAGGGCTGATATTGTCCCATTACTGTAGAACTAGCTTAGTCTAAGCCAGTGGTCAGCAAACCGTGGCTAACGAGCCACATGCGGCTCTTTGGCCCCTTGAGTGTGGCTCTTCCACAAAATACCACGTGAGGTCGTGCACATACAAGTGAGATTGAAACTTTGTGGCCCATGCGCAGAAGTCGGTTTTCGGCCAGGGCGAGTCTATTTTGAAGAAGTGGCCTTAGAACACTCAGGGGCCAAAGAGCCGCATGTGGCTTGCGAGCCGCGGTTTGCCGACCACTGGTCTAAGGGGACCAGATGGGATACTCTTCCTGCTTTGGATCTATAGGCCTGTGTGGTGAATGGACTCCACTGTGTGTTCTTCAGTGTATGGGGATCTTTATGGAAATGATAGTTCAATTTAAATTTGAAAGAGTAAGTAGGAATTGTAAATAGATATATTGGGACACTTGAAAGCTTTTTATACAAAAGGATAAAGTGGGCCTCTAATGTGTACACAGCATTAAGAGACAGAACTAGGAGCAATTCGTAATGGCTACTCGGATTGCTTTTGCCTCTAAATTTCATTTGCATCCATCTCACCTATTCATTTATATGACTTGCTTCAGGTTAGTGCAGGGGTCAACAACCTTTTCTGAAAAGGGTCAGGCACCAAATATATAAATATTTTTAGGTTTTGTAGGCTATAGGTCTCTATTGCAATTACTTAACTCTGCTGTTATAGTGTGAATACGTGAATAAGAAATATGTAAATGGATTTTTGTGGCTGTGTTTCAATAGAACTTTATTTACCAAAAGAGGTGGTGGGTTATGGTTTGCTGACTCTTCATTTAGCCTCTTAACATCTCTCATCTGAGTTATTGTAATGATTTCTCTTTCATATAATCAGTTTACTTAATTTTAGTTTCATAAGAGTTTATGATTTTAGGCACTCACAATATAAAGATAAATAAAGCAAGATTCATGTTCTTGAAGAAGTGGCAGTACAAAAGAAATACAGATATAAGAGGTCATAACATTAATGTAATGAGCTAGGGTGGCTCTCTTCATGCAGCCAGAATGGGCTTTCTACAAGAGATCACCATTCCCTTTTCTTCTAAAATACAGTTAGTGGTATATATCTTAAAACAGCATCACAAGTCCTTGATGGGGCATTTAGGTCTCCAATTATCTGCCTATCTGGCCTATAACTATCTTCCTGGACTCACCTTTTTCACTTTCCATTTCCACATCTTAAGTTCTAACGCCAATAAATCTTAGTACTAGCTATGGCAACAACACATATCACTGTGCTTTTATACTCTGTGCCATCTGCATATGTTGTCCTGGAATGACCTCCCTTCCATATCCAATTTAGGAAGAATGACCTCCATTCCCCCATATCCAATTTAGGAAGAATTTTCTATTCAAGTTGTTCAAGGATTGTTATGGGCTGCCTGTAGGGTTGTTGTGACCAATAAATATGGTGACATACGTCAATCACTAAATATAGTCCCTGGCACAAAGTAAGTGTTAAATAAGTATTATCATCACCAACAACAATAAATTCAACATCAACAACATCTTCACAAAGATCTCCTGTAGGCTTTCATATGTATATGTAAGATCCCCGTGAGATGTTAGGATTGGAATAAAAGTGATAGTTATTAGTATTGAAATGATGATCAAATATGAGGATGGGAGAGACTGATTGCAGAGGGAAAATCATACTTTAGACTAAGTTGTCTAAAAGAAACAAACATTTCTCACAATTCTGGAGGTTGGAAGTCCAAGATCAGGGTGACAACATGGTTGTGTCTGGTAAGCACTTTCTTCCTGGTTTGCAGATGGCAGTTTTCTTGCTGTGCCCTCACATGGCAAAGAGAGAGAATAAGCTCTTTGGTGGCTCTTCTGATAAGGATACTAATCCCATCATTAGGGCCCCACCCTAATGTCTAATTATCTCCCAAACGCCTGTCACAGTGTGGATAAGGGTTTCAACATATGAATTTTGGGGAAGCACAAAGATCCTGTTTATAACATATTTAAGCATTACTTTTTGTGGATCAACGTAACACCACTTTTGCCTTATAACAGCCATTTTCAACCTTTTTTATCTCATGACACATAGAAACTAATTACTAAGATTCTGTGGCACACACACAAAAAAAGTTAACTTTTTAAGCAAAAAATTGGTATAATTTTGATTTTTACACCAGACGGTTATTGTTGTATTGGCTGTTCTCACTTTTTTATTTTACAATCTAAGTGAAAAGAGGTCAGTGCCCCTGCCTAAATAGTCAGGTATTGCATGTTTTAAAAATTATTGCTGCACACCGGTTGAAATTTGGTGCCTTATGATTTAATCAAAGGAGTGACATTTTACCACCTTTGATATATTCTATTGGTTAGAAGCAAATTTTAAGGTTCCCACTCCAGGGGGGGAATCATATAAGCACATGTCTCATTGGAGTTACCTTAGAGTGTGTCCACTATAGTGATGGTGACACACTCTTTCATTAAGAGGTGAAGTGCATTATCTTTCTTCCCCTTGTGTCCTTTTTGTGACTTGCTTCTGTCACATTAGAATGGGGTAGAAGGACTGTTATGTAAGACTTCTGAAATTAAGTCATAGAGGACTATGTGGCCTTTCTCTGTGTCTCTCCCTACCTCTCACTCTCTCTCTCTCAAAACATGTGCCTTTGGAGTCATGCAATGTGATGTATAAGCATGCCAGCCATTAGATGATTTCAGTTCCCTGTCTTTTTTTCCATTTAATGCCCAAGACATTAGCATAGATAAATGATCTCTATTGTGCCCTATTTGAATTCCTGACCTATAAAACCATGAACAAAATAAATGGTTGCTCTTTGCCACTAAGTTTTGTGGTAATTCATTATGTGGTCATAATAACTGGAACAACAATGAAAAAAGGAAATTTAAAACTAGCTACTCTACTGTATATGATTCCCAAACATATTGCAAGACTCTCCACAAGAAGACTTCTATTGGACATTATTGTCTTAATTTCTGGCTTTCTACCATCCTGTAGAGATGGTCTCCACCCTTTCAATTAGAATGACTTGAAGAGGTCCTGCCACTTCCTACTTGAACTTTGGACCTAACTTCTCAGGCTTCCTAAAGAAGATATGCATTCTGGATACTTATAATATTATTACCAACAATGAGTACATAGCCATTGAGATTCCTTGAGGAGCACATAAGCACCTCAATATCTTACACTTTTCCATGCCATTATGGGTTCTTGGCTTATTTTTCTTAGCCAAATTATGTATTAAATGGTCTTATCCTGAAACAAAGATCCAGTCTTTTCTTAGAAGTGAATCAAATCCTGATATCTAAAGAATGAGAAAAACTATTTACTTCTTTAAAAATGCCATTTCCACCCCCTCCCCCATGTCTCAAAAATACAAAGTTCAAAGCTCAAATTAAAGACCTGATAATATATCTCTCTCTCCCTTCTCCCCCCCCCCAATCCTCCTCACCCAAGGATATGTTTATTGATTTTAGAATATGTTTATTGACCAGGAATTGAACCAGCAACCTTTCTACACTACAGCCAACTGAGCTACACCAGCCAGGGCAAGACCAGATGATTTCTATGTTATTTAAGATTCGGTTTGGTAATAGGGATTAGGTGGGATATGTTCAGAAGAGACCTAGCCTATTTTATATTAAGAAAATAAATTCTTGACTGTTCTTAATGCAACACTATCCCTAAATTAAGAAGAGTTATGATTTTTTAAAATATATTCCCCCCATCCTCCCTCTTCCCAGCCCCTTCCCCCCTCCCTCACCACTCAGATCTTCACTACCCTATTGCCCGTGTCCATAGGCTATGAATATAAGTATTATAAGTTCTTTGGTTTATCTCTTCTTTGCCTTGTAATAAAATAAAAATGATGAAATTCAGCAAGCAATCCATATTCTTCAACTAAATTACTCCCGAAGGGTATTTGCTATTGGCAAAGCTTTAAACTTAAAATGTAATTTTCCTGGGAATTTTTCTTCATTTTTAAATAGTGGATTGTCTGTCACCTTGTCATCTGTTTCTTAGAATATTTTTCTTAAGTAGTTTTTGACACCACAGAAAGTACTGATTAAATTGTTTGCCCTTGTTTATATGATTCTCAAAAATAGGAACCCAGGGGCAGTTGGGAGGAAAAACAAAAGAATTCATCTATCTTATATTCTACTAGAAGCCTGATGCACGAAATTAGTGCAAAAGTAGGCCTTCCTAAAGCTCAAACAGACTGTCAAATTATAGCGGGAAGGTTAGGGAGAGGTGGGGGAGATAAGAGATCAACCAAAGGACTTGTATGCATGCATATAAGCATAACCAATGGACGCAAAACTCTGGGGGGTGAGGGCATGTATGGGAGTGGAGTGGGGGGGGCAATGATAAGATATGTACACATATAATACCTTAATTAAAAAAATGATTTAAAAAAAAAAAAGTAGGCCTTCCTTCCCCCGGCTGCTGGCACCGTCTTCTCTCTGGCACCCGGGACCCAGGCTTCCTTATAGCCGTGGCACCCAGGACCCGGGCTTCTCCCCTGCCTCCCCACCCCCGTTCCCTCCAGCTGCAGGACCTGGGCTTTTCTCGCAGAAGGAGGCCCCGCCCATCTGCTGCAGCCCACTGGCCAGTGGCCTGGGCCTCCCTCTGCAGGGCGATCATGGGGTGATGGCTGGGCCCCCACCAATCGCATCGCACCCTCCTTGGCTGGCCTGGCGCCAGTGGATGTCATAGTGTGGTCCTGGATGGTCGTCTGGATCCAGATGGTCGTTCCATTGTTCGGCCATTCGGTCGATTTGCATATTATGCTTTTATTATATAGGATTAAATCACTGGGTCATATGTTTTTGACAACATCCATACCATCTGGTCAGTTAGAAATGGGTTTAATAAATATTCTAGGTGATACCAACTGCCTATCCAGATTTGCTCAAGGGACTAGTGCTCAGAATTTCAGAACCTTCCCAGAACTCATTAATATACATTTGATGGCGGGATGCCCAGTGACTTCACGATGCTCATAGGGAATTTGCAGGTTATGGAGTTGAGGTGTAATTTCCTCAGGGAATTACAGTTTTGTCCTATTCTTCAATGTTGACTTCCCCCTATGGTCACTGCCAAAGAGGACCTTGCCCTGCTTGCCAGCCTTCTTTCCTTTTGCAGAATGTGAGCCATTTTGATTAAGTATGCAGCTCTCTGTTTCAGAGAGACCTCTTAATTCCCATGTTAGGAAAACTATAATTGTCTTTGAGGATTGTTGGTTCTATCATTTATCAAAAAAATGATATTCTGACCAGTTCAAACATAATATGGGCTTGTGACTTGCATCAATATACTTGCTGCAGATATTTTCTAGCCAAAATTCGGTACTTTTAAATCTTAAATTTCCACTTCATCAGTCTGTCTGTGAATTTTACCTACAGAGCATTTTTATTGGTGGAGGTGCTGGTGGCAGTGGTGACCAGGAGGAGAGCATCCTTTCTATTTTCTAATGCACTAGATTTTTGACTTACCTGAAGATACTTGACAGACAGGTTAAAGATTTTGGCAAGTGCAGAGCTGTTTTAGCAGATTAGCCAGAATTAATCAGTCTTCCATGAAAAATTTTTCTTAAGAGGAAAATCTCATCCATTCTGGTCAGATTATTTGCATCCTAATGCAAACGTTTCTCCGATAAGCTTCTACCTTTTACATTGGATCTCCATGCCCAAGTGTGATTCATTTCAGTTTCATTCTCCGTATGGTTACAGTTTTTCTCTATGTTCATTGTTGGCACAGTTAACATTAATATCAAAATGAGTAATTGTGGTGACATTTACTAATGATGTTTAAGATCCAATTGTCACTCCTCCTTTGTTTTGGTTTCTAATGCACCTTGTATTTATCATGTAAATACTGTAAACCCCATAAGAGGAGGACACTGGAGGGGGAGGCAGGTACTCCCATACTCTGATCCAGAAGGGAAGGAATAGGCTAAGGTTGCATGTGTTTCGGACATTGCATAGAGCATTATATTATCATCGATATTGTAGACATAAAGTACTGATTTTTTTTAAAGAAATAATTCAGCATATTGTGTTATCTGGCAACTAAGTATTTCATTAAATGATGGAGACAACTCTTCAGTAGTCAGGTGTTTAAAGGGATTTAGGTCTATGTAAAAGATGTCATTTTCACCTCTTTTTCTTTCTCTGTTGCTCCAAATATTGATCTAAATATAAAGTAATGCAATTTTAAAAGGATTGATGAGGCTTAGGGTATATTGCTAAATCATGCTTTTTCTTTTTCCTCTATGTAAAGGATCCTATTTTATAAAAATCCACCTTCATTTTTGTTTCGGTATAAGCTGCAGTAGGACTTTCCTGTTCATGTTTTCTTTTTAGATTTTATATTCCATGTCTTAGCAGTTTTCTGTAGCATATATTATCTGTATTACACATTTGATATTTATAGTACTTGAATCAATACACATTGATTGTCCTAATTTTTTTTAAGGTTTACTTTATGTATGTAGACCTGTTTTCTCCAACTAGACTGTACACTCCTTTGAGAACAGGGATACTACTTATATTTGTTTATATTCTCAGCAGTTCTCAATATGATGCCTGTCCAAAGCAAACATTCAATAAATGTGTTGGTTGATTTATTCACCTCACCTTCTAAATGCTATTTCAAGTCAGAAATGCTATCTTAAACATTATGGTTTATTTCTTTGTAAAAAGAAGCATTTAGGATGGACTTTTTCCCATGAAGCCATGCCATATAATGGTACATGGGACTATGTAAGGGTTAACAGCACAGTTTTTAGAGTCAGCTACTTTAGTTTGAATCCTAGCCCTATCATTTGCTAGCTGTGCAAATACTTTGCTCAACAAATGATTTACTTCTTCAGCTTCTCAGTTTCCTAATTTATAAAGTAGAGATCATAATAGTACCAACCCATAGAATTGTGAGGATTAAATGAGTGAAAATATGTAGTGTACTCAGAAAAGGGCTTGACATGGAAATAAGTGTTATATAAGCTGTGTTTATATATGAAAAGGGTTCAGTTTCATAGGATTCCAGAACACTGGGATTGAGAGGAACTTTTTACCAGAGTGGAAAGAAAATGGTCAGCAGAACTGGCTTTGAGCTCTCGTTGTAACACTTCTGAAGTGACTTCATTTATGAAGCAGACATGATAAATAATGTCATTTTTGATTTAAGGGTGTTTTGAGGATTAGATAGAAAAATATACCCATGATCACATTATAAATGAAAAATACTGTTGTAAGCATGTTTGTTATTATTACTACTCACAAATGAGGGAACTGAAGTTCACACTATGGGATTGGGTAAGGTACTTATTTTTCCAGTGCTTGTTTCACACCTGTGAAGTATGAATAGCAATAGAACCCAGCTCATATGATGATTGCAAGAATTTAATGAGTTAATACATAAAAAGGTACAGCAAAGTGCCTCTAGATATTATATGGTATATGAGTTAGCTATTATTTTTTAAAATATATTTTATTGATTTTTTACAGAGAGGAAGGGAGAGGGACAGAGAGTTAGAAACATCCATGAGAGAGAAACATCAATCAGCTGCCTCCTGCATACCCCCTACTGGGGATGTGCCCGCAACCAAGGTACATGCCCTTGACCAGAATTGAACCTGGGACCCTTGAGTCCACAGGCCAATGCTCTATCCACTGAGCCAAACTGGTTAGGGCAGAGTTAGCTATTATTTTTATTTATTTTCTGTCACCATTTATCCCCTCTATGAGCTATTATTTTTATATTCATCCAATAAGTATTTATAATCCAGCAATAGTCTGTGCTTATTTACAATGCTGTATGGAGTTATTGTTTAAAATATTGACCCCTCAGCTAAAGATTTTGATTGGCAGTTTTAGGATAGGTATGAGAGGGTGGATAAGAAAAATCTTTATCAGAAAATTCTCAGCTCAGTTTTCCTATCTGATTTATTGGTTTAAATTCCTTATATGTGCACTTAGACCTATTATGGGTTATGTTTGTTTTTTCATCTTATATGTGCTTTTCCAATGAGTCTATGTAAATGTAAACAAATAGCAAAGGGAACTCCCTATATAGACAAAGGCATATAAATATAGGTTTAGAATATATTATACTCAGGGTTTATTTTTTCACTAAGGGAGTATCTTTTAATTTTTCATATTATAATTTTCTTCTCCAGGGAAAAACTGTGTGGTATGTAAGCACTTAAGGCAATTGAGATTTTTATTCAAGATGGTTTCCTATTTTATGCTCAAATATATCTTCAGAGGGACTAGTCTTATTGAACAGTCTAAACTCTAAACCAATAATTTTCTAGATGTAGGATCTACCAGTTTTGAGAGATTTCTTTATGAGTGGTACTAGAGGCCTGGTGCACGAAATTTGTGCACGAAGGGGGGTTGTCCCTCAGTACCCTCTCCAATCTGGGACCCCTCGAGGGATGTCCGACTGCCCGTTTAGGCCTGATCCCTAAACGGGCAGTCGGACATCCCTCTCACAATCCAGGACTGCTGGCTCCCAACTGCTTGCCTGCCTGCCTTCCTGATTGCCCCTAACCACTTCTGCCTGCCAGCCTGATCACCCCTTAACCACTCTGCTGCCAGCCTGTTTGCCCCCAACTTCCCTCCTCTGCCGGCCTGGTCACTCCTAACTGCCCTCTCCTGCAGCGTTGATCACCTCCAACTGCCCTCCCTTGCAGGCCTGGTCCCTCTCAACTGCCCTCCCTTGCAGGCCTGGTCCTTCTCAACTGCCCTTCCTTGCAGGCCGGGTGCCTCCCAACTGCCCTCTCCTGCTGGCCATCTTGTGGTGGCCCTCTTGTGTCCACATGGGGGCAGAATCTTTGACCACATGGGGGCAGCTATATTGTGTGTTGCAGTGATGATCAATCTGCATATTACTCTTTTATTAGATAGGATAGAGGCCTGGTACAGGGGTGGGAGCCAGCTGGTTTGCCCTGAAGGGTGTCCCTGATCAGGGTGGGGTTCCCTTGGGGCGTGGGGTGGCCTGAGTGAGGGGCCTGTGGTGGTTTTCAGGCCGGCCACACCCCCTGGCAACCCAAGCAGAGGCCCTGGTATCTGGAATTTATTTTCCTTCTACAGTTGAAACTTTGTAGCCTGGAGCGGAGTCAAGCCTGGGGCTCCCTCCATGGCTGGTAGCCATTTCTGTTGGGGTTATAATTGAAACTTTGTAACCTTAAGCGGGTGGGCCTGATCAGGGTGTGCGGAAAGCTTTGCTTCCCCTGTTGCCGGGAGCAACCCTGGCCTGCTCTCTCAAGCTCCATTCTGCCGCCATTTCTGTTTGAATTTGTTTACCTTCTATAGTTGAAACTTTGTAGCTTGAGTGGAGGCTTAGGCCTGGCAAGGGCAGGTGGAAAGCTTGGCTTCCTCTGTTACCTAGGAAACCTTGCTCTCTGTGGCTGTAGCCATCTTGGTTGTGTTAATTTGCATACTCGCTCTGATTGGGTGGTGGGCGTGGCTTGTGGGCATGGCTTGTGGGTGTGTCAGAGGTATGATCAATTTGCATATTTGTCTATTATTAGGTAGGATGAGAGAGTGCTTTATATTTTTATTAAAGACAATGAGTCTAATTTGTTTCTTTGAAAAGGTCTAATTTAAGCCTATTCTTTCACTTGCCCTCTCAACATTAAATCATTCTTATTTTCAACACTTGAAGGATTTGGCAGAATTCCTGATTAGTTACAAGTCATAGAAACCTGAACATAGAAGTTATATCTGCTTTAAACATTACCTTGGTAGAATTACTTGCAGGTGAATTTGTAGTCAAATGGTCTTTGATTCACCTTTGTTTTCTTGACATAATGTGGATGTCTGGTGCCTATTAAATTTCCAATAAATATTTAATGAGTAATATTAATGACTTATGTTGTATCAGACATTATGCCAAATATTTTATTTGCATTATCTCTTAATAATCTTCACCTGATGGTAGAACTGTTATTATCTTTATTTTACAAAGGAGGAAACTGAGGTACAGAAAGCTTGAGTAACTTCTAAGAGCAAGTGAGTGAGATACATTGAATCTTTTCTTTCCAGAGAGAGACAAGTTCTAAAAATCTGCCTTTTATTAACCTATAAATGAGAAATGAATATATTTGACTTATGGAGTCTTTTGGAAAAGACTTTTGATATGAATTTTATGTTTATAAAATTATAAGAAAGTAATAAGGCTTATCAAATATATACACACATACATATATACATATATGTGTATGTATGTGGGTATACACATATCTCCTATCAGTTACAAAAGGGATGGATCTTACTAGGCAAATCCTAAGGACTCTAAGTTTAGAATTATCCTATTATCCAAGGAAGAGAAAATAACCCAGCCTACATGGCTCAGTGGTTGAGCATCTACCTATGAACTAGGAGGTCACAGTTCGATTCCTGGTGAGGGCACATGCCTGGGTTGGGTTGCAGGCTCACTCCCCAGTGTGGGGCATGCAGGAGGCAGCCAATCAATGGTTCTCTCTCATCATTGATGTTTCTGTCTGTCTCTCCCTCTCCCTTCCTCTCTGAATTTATATATATATATATATATATATATATATATATATATATATATATATATATATATAGAGAGAGAGAGAGAGAGAGAGAGAGAGAGAATAGGAATGTGAGGCAAGGGAGACATTCCTGAAACATGATCCATAGGACATATAGGAAAGGCCCAGAGAATAGAGTTGTTTTGGAGTAGACTACTCTTACATGCTAAAGAAAACTTTCCCCAAATGAAACAGATAGATAAAGAACCATTTAAAATTATATTTTACAGTCAGTTTTACTTTTGTATAAAGATAACTGTAAAAACAGAAACAAGCTGCTGTCCCTTTCTCAAAGAATAGGTGAAAAGAGATTGAGGATTAAGCATTAATCTGCTAATGGCCATCTGTAGTCCATAAAAAGTGGCTTGAAAATAACTTCACCGAAACTCAGCAAGACAGTGACACAGAACAGGGAGAGGCAAACGTGCAGCCTCATCAAGCACAGGGTTTCTTTGCAGTATATGATCTGCTGAAATAAACATTGTAGAATTATGTTTCTTTGAAGATCAGTAAACTTCATAGAACTATTAAGAAGAAAAAGTTTCTGACACCATATCTCTGAGTGGTTATGTAAACACCAGGGTCAGGCATTTTCCTCCCACAAATCCACCAAATCACAAACTCAAGATTATTGCATTTCCTCACTTACTATCTGACACAAATGCTATAGAGAACTGGCATAAATCACAGCACAATCCTCTCACCACATTCTTTTTTTTTTTTAATTACCAGCATTCTTAGTACATGATTTTTAAAAGAAAATTGAACCACTATGAAACAAATATATGGCATAATTTGCACATTATATAATAAAATATAAGTAGCAAAGGTTTCACAAAATCTCTGTTCTCATTAAGTATCTCCAAATTAACCAATTGCAGTTGGAAGAAAAATCTAAGAGAGAGAACATCAATTTCAAAGCCAGAGATCTGAGTCTTAATGTCTTGGTTTCCTGTATTCCTTTTTCATTATGCACTTTTTCATTATTTTTTCTTTAATGATTAGTTTTCTCCCCAATTATAGTGGATCTTCTATTATGATCTCTATTCTATTTCTTTTTTTGTAATGCAACATTTTGCACCTTGGCCCTTATCCAAAGGTTTCTTTTTTCTTTTCCTTGATTTATAGGAAGTTATTTACTTTCAGATGCTAGAGGCAGGATGGCAAATGAGGAATTAAAGTGCTCACCAATATTTGTATTCTCCTTTTCTTCCTGGACCCCTACTTTCCTAGTCCTCACACCTAGTAAGTAATCGTTCTGGCCAATGGAATGCAGCGTGCTGAATGTTATCTGTATGCTGGTCCCTGAAATTTCTGCTGAAGTTCCTCCATTATAATTTTAACTTCCCTGGTCTGATGTGGTGGCTGGTCCTCAAGCAAGGCTGTCCAATTGAAATATAAAGTGAGTACATATATAATTTATAATTTCCAGGAGACACATTAAAAGCAGTAAAAAGAAACAGTTGAAATTAATTCCCTAACATATTTGTTTAACACAATGTATCAAATATATTATTATTTCAAAATATAATCAGTATAAGAATTATTAAAAAGACAAGTATTTTATTTTTTATATCACATCTTCAAAATCTAGTGTTTATTTTATGCTTATAGCTAATCTGAGTCCAGACTGAATCCCCATTTCAAGTGCTCAGTGGCTATTGGATTGGGTAGGACATTTCTGGAGGATGACATGGAGAGAATGGCATAGCTATTAGATAGAAAACCCTGGGTCACTGAATGACTGTGGAGAAGTGTTGCACACAACTGATCTACAGTGAACTGTAATGTGAGTAAGAAATAAACCATTGTTAAAGTATAGAAATTTCTGGGTTTATTATCAGCTTGTGTACTGTGGAAGGTTAGATAACTGTGCAGCAAATACTCACTATCTTTCCCTTTCTCTTCTCTTGAAACTCCATGAGAAGAGCACACTTTCCTGCTTCATTGATGTTAGGCTTGGTCATGTGATTTTCTTTGGCCAATGGAATGTTGATAGTTATAAAAAAGAGTACTGGTTATATATGTCTAGGCCTTAAGACTTTTTATGTGATTTTAATTAACATTCTTTGAACTTTTTTTCTCTATTAATTAAAAAAAGAAAAAGAACCAGATGATCCACTGGCCCCAAAAGAATGAGAAACATTGAGCAGTCATAAGCTAAACTTGTGGTCAGCAGTTAAACTCAGCTGAGACTAGCTGGATCAATTAAACACTAGCCAACCTGCATATATATGAGCAATTAATAAATGCTTATTGTTGTATGCAGCTGTTTTTTGCCATGGATTTCTGTACAACATTATTGTGATAATAGCTGGCTAATAGAGGAACTATCCTAATAGGATTTTATTTCCCATGGATGAATCTCTATCCCATTACCAGTCCATAGTCCTCCCTTCCTATGGTTCTTTACCATGTTTCATCTCCTCTTCCATTTCTTTCTTGCCTTTCATAATCACCTAATCTATACCTTTCTGTGTTATCAGCCAATGTTGGTCTGCTTTTTGTTTTATAATTATTTACATGCACAACTCAGCGGTTAGCCAATGTCTTCTTACAACTTGAGATCTGAACATACAATCATTCATGCAATTATCTGAAACCTTCTTTGAACTCTTGATATGTTCCAGACACTGATATAGTCTACAAAGACACCGTAGTGAACAAGAAGAGCTGTTCTCATACTTACATTTGTATGTGTGTCGGGGTGCACATAGACAATACACAAATAAAAACATGTAGGAAAATTTATAATATTACTATAAAGAAAGTGAAGGGGAGGTTAGAGGTTGGCGATGGGGGTGGTTATTGCTATGAAATTATTTCATAAACCCCGCTTTTTATACTTTGCAGAAATATAAACCCTGTCTGGCATCTTTGCCTATTGGTGAGGGCTTATGTTCTTAGGCTGCTCTGTGGCTTCCAACTGCTTCCACTGAATTAGTTGAGTTTAAGGATTATTTTTGTCATTTTGTTTGTCTTTGTTCTACTTTGTGTTAACTAACTTAATTAAATTAGTATCACACAAACCATTCCCACAAAGGCATTTGTGTGTACATAGGGCTTTATTCACGGTATTGAGAATATGGAATTGTTCATCATGCTAATACAATTTAAAATTCAATATTACTTCCCATTTGACTACCACATTTTCTCCTAATAGATTTTGGTGGCTATGCTTATGGGATAGATTAAAATTGCCATGATCTGAAGAGGGAGGATTTATTTGTGCCCTCCTCCTATATGAAATGGCAGAACAGAAAAAAAATTCAATATTAGCTATTCCTGATTCAGAAAATATTAAAGCTAGACCTTAACCTCTGGCCATGATTGTTTTTTGTTTTTTTTTTTTTGCATTTATTCTTTTGTTCTAATCTCTTAATTTTTTTCTTCAGCAGAGCAATTTAGTTACTGCACTTGGTTACAACAACCCAGGCCCCCAGAGTTTCAATTTTCTGCTATGTAGCTTACAAAGTTATTTTACTAGACAAGAACACACTGAGGTTTAGCGGCATTGCATCGTATGTTCAAGGTTCTGCAGCTAGAAAATGTTGAAGCTAAGATTTTGTTCTAGTTTATCTGAGGTTTGAACTAATGTTTGCAAACTGAAAACATATTTCAAAGTCCCTTCATTTAGGTGAGCAAACATCTTTGTTTGTTATTTATTTTTTTATAAACTTATTTGCAGCCTAGAGCTTCCAGAAAAGAATACAGCCTTGCCAACACCTTGATTTTATCCCATTGAGACCCGTGATGGACTTCTACAGAACTACAAGACAATAAATGGGTGTTCTTGTAAGCCACTAAATCTGTGGTAATTTATTACAATAGTGATAGAAAACTAATATACCTGGCAATATACTGGGCCAAGACTTCTCTGGGAAGCATGTGAGCTCTCAGAGTTCTTAGATTCTCCTGAACTCTTCTGAGGATTCTAAGATCCCTAACAATGGCAATCATCTGGAGAGAGGCAGGATCCCAGCTCTTTTACCTACTCACAACACTAGCCAAATTTTCATATACTCTTCACTTATGAAAAATACCTTTCTGGCCCTCGCTGGTTTTGCTCAGTTGATAGAGCATCAGCCTGCGGACCAAAGAGTCCCAGGTTCAATTCTGGTCAAGGGCATGTACCTTGTTTGCAGGCTCCTCCCTGGCCCCGGGCCCTGGTCAGTGTGCATGCAGGAGGCAACCAATCAATGTGTTTCTCTCTGTCTTTCCCTCTCTCTTCCACTCTCTCTAAAAATCAATGGAAAAATATTCTTGAGTGAGGATTAAAAAAAAAAAAGAAAAGGAAAATATATTTTTGCTTCCTCTAGTTAAACTTTTTCTATGGTTCTTACAACACCATACAGTTTTCTGTTTGTGGTACAAAATTTATGTCTTATGAACTTCATGCTTTTTAGCATTTAAAAAAAACTCAAATATAGTTTTTTTTTTTATAAAGAAGTTTATTTCTTGAAATCTAAAGCCTTCACTTTCAAGACTATTGATTCTATATTGAGGTTCAAGAACGTAGGTTATAAATGAAAAAGTGAAACAATTATTTAAATTTTGCTCTAGCTTTGCAAAAACAATCCAGTTTAAAGCCTATGGGGAAAATTCAACTGTTGCCTGAATGAAAGAAAGGATGGGACACCCGTAGTCTTTATAGAATTCGCTGTTATCTTTTTAATTTCCATTGGATCAGTAGTAATGACTCCTTTCTGATATTGGTAACTAATGTCCTCTCTGTCTCTGTCTCTTGTTAGTCTGGTTATCATTTTATTTTTTATATTAAAAAAACAAAACAGTTTTAGAGTTCCTTGACTTTCTTTATAATTCTCCTAGTTTCAATTTCATTTACTAGGTGTAGCAGTTAATAATGCAGATTTTGTAATCAAAGAAAACATGATAATTGCAAGAGAAACATCAAAAGTGCTTTATTAAATATAATGTCCATCGCTAGCTACACATTTCCCCCATCTTTCAGGTAATTTGTTGATACTGTCCCAATAGAACTTTTCTTGTTTTTAGGCAAACCATTCAGAGTCCCAATTTTCCACTTCTTCATACGTTTGAAGTGCTGCTCAGAAAGTGTGTGTGCCATCCATCTGAACAAGTGGTAATCTGAAGGAGCAAGGTCTGGTGAATACAGCAGATAGGTTAATACTTCCCAGGCAAGATCTTTTAACGTGTCTTTAACTGGTTTTGAAGTGTGTGATGGTGCATCATCATGAAGCAAAATTACTTTGCCATGTCTTCTGGCACATTCTGGTCATTTCACCATCAAAGCATGGTTCAGATTATCTATCAGTATTAACAGTTTCACCTCGTTTTAGAAACTCATAATACACCACACCTTCCTGATCCCACCAAACGCAGAGCATTGTCTTCTTTCTGAATCGATTTGGCCTTGCAGTTGATGCTGATGGTTGACCTGGATCAACCCGTGATTTTGTGCTTTTGGGATTCTCAAAATAAATCCACTTTTCATTGCCAGTCACAATTCAATGCAAAAAAGACTTTCTTTCGTGCTGTTGAAGCAACATTTTACTGATGACTTTTCGGTTTTCCATTCAGTTGATGTGGCACCCATTTTCCTTCCTTTAAAATCTTTCCCATTGCTTGTAAATGATCTGAAATTGTTTGCTGAGCAACGTTTAATCTTTCTGCAAGTTGTTTTTGAGTTTGACACGCATCTTCATCCAATACTTGTAATTGTTTCTCTTCAAACTTTTTCGGTTGACCTGGACGTTCTTTGTCTTTCACATCGAAATCATCACTTTTAAAGCATTTAAATCAGCGTTCACAAGTATCTTGAGATGGAGCATGTTCACCATAAGATTCCCAAAGTATTCAGCAGCACTTTTTTTCAAAAGAAAGTAATGAATTAAAATTTCCCGCCAATGCTCTTTTTTTGGCACGAAATTCGACATTTTTAAGGGTAAAAATATCTATGATGCTAACACCTTCAGCAAATTTGACATATGAAGTTTTGAAGCTTGTTGTCAATACATCAAAATAGCATACATATCAAATCACATATACTAGTATACTAACGTATGTTTAACTCCATCTATTGAAAAAAATCCTCATTATTAACTGGTACACCTAGTATTTCTATTGTAATTTTTATTATTTCCTCTGTTTGTTTTAGACTTAAATTGTTATTCTTTGTTTTATTTTCTTTCTTTTTTGAAAGTATATTTTTATTGATTTCAGAGAGGAAGGGAGAGGGAGAAAGAGATAAAAACATCAATGATGAGAGAGAATCATTGATTGGCTGCCTGCTACAGGCCCTCAGCTAGGGATCAAGCCCATAATCTGGGCATGTGTCTTGACTGGGAATCAAACCATGACCTCCTGGTTCAAGGGTCAACACTCAACCACTGAGCCACACCGTTCCGGCTGTCTTGTTTTCTATAACTCAAGGTTAGGGTATTGATTTTAGATCTTTATTATTTTCTAAAGTAAGTATTTTAATGGTATATATTTCCTTCTAAGTACTGTTTTCACTGCCTCCCACAAATCTTAAAATTCATGTTTATTTTCATTTAGTTCAGTGTTTACTTTAAGACTATTTCCTTGACCAGTGCGTAGTTTAGAAATGTATTCTTTAATTTTCAAATACTTGACCATTGTCTAGATATCTTTCTCTCATTGACTTTTAGTTCAATTATTTTGTAATCTGAGAATATGTTTTGATAATTTCTATTATTTTACATTTTAAGGTGTGCTTTAGGGCCCAGAATGTGGTCTATCTTGGTGATTGTCCCATGTGAGCTCCATAAAACTGTGAATTCTGTTGTTTTTGGACGGTGTATTTTATAAATGTGAATTAGATCAAATTTGATGATTGTGCTGCTTGAGTCAAATATATCCTTATTGATTTTATGCCTGCTTGATCTGTCAATTACATGTATCAAGTCTTCAACTACAAGAGTGAATTTGTCTATTTCTCCTTTCAATTCTGTCAGCTTTTGTCTCATATATAACACTGTTTTATTTATTTTTATTTATTTATTTTTATTGATTTCAGAGAGGAAGGAAGAGGGAGAGAGAGAGAAAAACATCCATGATGAGAGAGAATCATGGATCAGCTGCCTCCTGCAAGTCCCCCACAGGGGATTGAGCCCACAACCCAGGCATCTGACTTGACTGGAATCAAACCTGGGACCCTTCAGTTTGCAGGCCGATGCTCTATCCACTGAGCCAAACCATTTTTAGATGCATACACATTTAAGATTGCTGTCTTCCATAGAATTGATTTATTTACTATTATGTTATGTCCTATTTGTCCATGATAACTTTTTTTTATTCTGAAATCATCTTTGTCTGAAATTAATATAGCAACTCCAACTTTTTATTTATTAATGTTAGCATGATATGTCTTTTCCTATCCCTTTATTTTTTAATCTATCTGTCCTTATATTTAAAGTGAGATACTTGTACACAACCTATAGTTGGGTCTTATTTTTTTAATCCTACTTTGACAATCTCTGTATTTTAACTTGTGACTATAGACAATTCACATTTAAAGTAATTTTTGAAATATTTGGCTTAATATCAACCATATTTGTAATTGTATTGTATTTATTGTCGGAGGCTTCTTTTTCTGCCTTTCATTTTAATTGGGCATTCTATATTACTCAATTTTATTTCCTTTTAGCATATCAATTATACTTCTTAATTATTTTATAAATAATCTGAGCACTCCTTAAATAACTCTATTTTTGTTTCATGTGTAGTGTAAGTACCTCATAATGGAGTACTCCTAATTACTCTTTTCTGTTCCTTTTGACAGTGCTGTCATTTGTTAACCTATCCATATTCTATAATTATTCAATATATTTCTATTGTTATTAGTTTTTAAAAGTTATTGTTTAGATAAATTAAGAGTAATAAAAGGTTTTATTTTTGCTTTCAATCTCAAGAAATAGAATATCACTTCTTTCAACAAAAATTGAGACCACTAAAACTTCCTCAATTTCTCTTTTTCCCGCGATTGGCTTATAAATGGCATAAAAACTATAGGCATTGACAAGGAAGAATAAAATATTGTCCCCGCATCTAAGGAATTTAAAAGATTTACAGTTAAAATATAATATGAGTGCTATATACAGCAGGTGCTAAAGTTGTAATAACAACAAAAATTTGAAACTTTAAATGTACATACAACCACTTGGAAGGTGAATATAATTATTACCCCCATTACATAGATGAGTTAACTGAAGCTCAGAGATATAAAAACAGCTGAGTGAATAAATGATAGAATAAGGGTTTGCAAGCCTGTCTGACTTATAAAAAATAATACTCTCCTGTAAACCTCTGTGTAATGTTTGCTATATTTTGTTGACTTTGTTTCATGTCCCATCTCAGAGTTGTCCCAAACCTCTGGAAGAATGCCAGCACCCCCCGCAGGGGGCTATGGATATTGCCTTGTCCTTATGCAAAGCCTCAGTTAAGTATATGTTTGTCTTTCCCCCTGCCTTGGATTCCTGATTTTTAGGGTTTCTTTCCAATCATCAAAGTGAAAATCGATCATGTGAGACAACATGGATTTATAATTATACTATTTATTGTTAACTGTGCCTCTGACTCATAGCAGGAGAAACAAAATATCAGCAGTGATGGAAACTTTAAGCAAACAGGCTAAAATTTATCCTTTTTTTCTTTACATGTCATATTCTTTTGTTTGATGGCATTATTTGTCAGGTGTATAAACTCTTTCACAGAGTTCCCCATGGTTGGAGCCTACTTGGCCATGGGAAGTCTTCCCGTTTTTTACTTCTTATTTCAATTGCATGTATTTTTTTTTCTTATCCTACATAATAAAAGGGTAATATGTAAATTACCATCACTCCGCTACGCCCATGATTGGGCCAGTGGGAGGTGCAGGGGGCGGGACTCGGGGTGGTCGGAGTGGCTGATTGGGCCGGCGGGACGCTGAGCTCGCGTCACCAGCGGTGGTGCGAGCTCAGCGTCTGCACCATGGCTGTGCTGCGGCACAGAAGGGGCCTCTGGGGCAGCGAGCCCACGTCC
Source organism: Cnephaeus nilssonii (assembly GCF_951640355.1). NCBI lineage: Eukaryota > Metazoa > Chordata > Mammalia > Chiroptera > Vespertilionidae > Cnephaeus > Cnephaeus nilssonii. The sequence continues at coordinate 54,902,590 of NC_137078.1, read as the reverse complement.
TGCTGCAGACCATCAAAAGCAGGGAGCAAAAGTGGGGGAGCTGGCTGTCTTTCCACTCCGGCACCAGGCCTTTCGAAAGCCTCCACCACGCTGGAGGCTTTCGAAAGGCCTGGTGCACCAGCGGACAGACAGCCAGCTCCCCCGCGATCGAAAGCGGGGAGTTGTGTGTCCGCTCCAGCACCAGCGGACCCCCTGCCATCAAAAGCGGGGAGCAGGCTGCTAGCAGTGTCCACGGAGCGTGCTAGGCTTTGCGGGGCAGTGGATATGGCCTGGATGGCAGGTTAGGCCTAGGGGACCCTACACATGCATGATTTAATCATGCACTGGGCCTCTAGTTTTATTTATATTATCATGAATTGAGGTTCCCCTTTCACAGATATTTGAAAGGGGAATATGCTTAATGCAGCTTTGACAAATATCTTTATGTCTATCTAATTAGAATCCCATTGAATTCTTGGCTACCCTCACTCCTGTGGCAAAAAAAAAGCAAGCCACTTCACAGTGCACCTGTTTTTTCTCTCTCTTTAAACAAAATCTTTATTGTTAAAAGTATTAGATATGTCCCCTTTTTTTTCTTTCATTGACCCCTTATAGCCTGCCCCCAGCTCTCCACCCCTGCCCCGGGCATTCACACCCTATTGTCTGTGTCCATGGGTTATACATACATACATACAAGTTCTTTCGTTGATCTCTTCCCACCTACCCACTCCTGCCTTCCCTCTGAGATTCCACAGTGTGTCCATGCTTCCATGTCTCAGCATCTATTTTGTTTAACAGATTATTTTGTTCATTAGATTACACATATGAGTTATGTGATACTTGTCTTTCTCTGACTGGCTTATTTTGCTTAGCATAATACTCCCCAGGTCCCTCCATGCTGTCTTAAAGGTTAAGAGATCCTTCTTTCTTACTGCTGCATAGTATTCCATGGTGTATATGTAATGCATCTTTTTTTATCCACTCATCTACTGATGGGCACTTGGGCTGTTTCCAGATCTTAGCTATTGTAAATTGTGCTGCTATGAACATAGGGGTGCATACATTTTTTCTGATTGGTGTTTTGGGTTTCTTAGGATATAGTCCTAGAAGTGGGATCACTGGGTCAAATGGCAGTTCCATATTTAATTTTTTAAGGAAACTCCATACTATTTCCCATAATGACTGCACCAGTCTGCATTCCCACCAGCAGTGTCCTAGGGCTCCCTTTTCTCTGCATCCTCGCCAGCACTTGTCATTTGTTGATCTGTTGATAGTAGCCATTCTGACAGGTATGAGGTGATACCTCATTGGAGTTTTCATTTGAATCTCTCTGATGATCAGTGACTTTCAGTGTTTTTTCTTTAACCTTTTCTCCCCAAAGTTAATTTAAGCTGACTATTTCTTCCTAAGTGTACTATGTAGCTCCTTCTAATTCTATTAGCTAATTTGATGCCTTCCACTCATCTTCTCCCTTAGATTACTCCCATGATCAACACTTCCCACTTAACATTCTTATTCAAGAATAGTTTCAGAGTCCGTAAACCACTCTTTAATTGAGAGTTATACCCTTATGAGAACTATAACACTTCTTTTAAACTTGACAGCTTAATATTTTATTTCAAGTTTTTTTCTGCACTCAATAGCAGATTCCTGAGAGTTCTTCAACAGCTTTCAAAGTACTTACCTTTCAATCAGAGACTTTCTTATATAAAGGCACCAGGGACCATCAGCTTCGATATGCTATTCAAATATACCACAATTCCCATCCACCACTTCTGTGCCAAGTTTAAACAATGGTCTTTGTTTTATTTACTGCTTATATAGAGTTATCTGCCACGTATGGTTTCAAGCTTGTGCCTCCTGGGCATAAAAAGAATAGAGATGCCACACAGTAAATCTCAAATGTATTTCTCTGAGCTTATCAGAGTTGTCTCTTGAAAAAAAGGAATATGACTCCCTGAATTACTACAAATATAATTATAAATTTACAAAATATGATGGCCTCACTGGGCCTGTAGCTCTCTTTGTTATAAGAATTTATAAAAACATTACTCAAATACTCAATATCTCTCTCTCTCTCTCTCTGAACTCCCAAAACAACTTTTAAAAATAGCAGTTTCCAGCCAGAAGAACCCTGTCTGCTCACAGAAAGTCTTTGAATGTGCAGTAGTCAACTGGTGTTCAAACTAGGGTGTTTTTAATAGCAGACTTTCTTCCAAATGAAATTATGTGTGGTGAGAATGGACTCTATAGTTTATTGGTTATGAGAGGCAAAGCCTTAAAAAAAAAAAGATGGGATGAAGGATAGAAAGACTAATTGTTTTAAAAGGGGGTGCATGTATTACAAATAACACCAAACAAATCATTAGGACATCATAGATGCACATTTTACTACTTTATGGTAGGGGTTTAGTCTAAGTTGTGTAATGTCACAGTTCCAAGAGCCTCTGAACAGAGGGCCATCACATTTTGCTCTGGCATGTCTGTACATAGTATATATATATGTGTTTTTGTGTTTGTGTGTCTTATTTGTTTTTATTTGTGGCAGTAAGTATTTTAGGCGCTGTAGACTCCAGAGTCTCTGTCACAAGTAATTTCTTCTGCTATTATAGTGTGAAAGCAGCCATAAAAAATGCATAAAGAAATAAGCATGATTTTATTTTAAATAGTGGTGATGTGCCAGATTTGGCCTTAAAGCCATAGTTGGCAGTTGGCAATATGTGACATAAGAAGACTCAAATACGTAATCATTCTGGCTTTTAGGGTTTTACACTTAGACCAAAGCAGAAGCTAAATTTGGTAGTTCTCTGCTGAGAAAGATGGGTTGGTCCCCACGGGGCAATTTTCCTGATATGGTTGTTGACAGTATACTATGAAAATGCTTGACAGTGTGCCTTCATGTAGGCACAGTTATTTTTCATGAAAGTTAGACACAAGAATAAAGACATTGGGAGTGTGTGGTGTTAAATTAAATGGTTAAAATTAACAGGGATAGGAGCAAGCTGAAATGGAAAAGTGTAATATCCTTGAAGGGCATCTAACATTCTTGAGACTTACCTGAACCAGCTGCATAATTTTCCTGATGACATTCAAGAATTAATAAGAGACGTGCTAAAATATAGGATTTGGAAGCAGAGAAGCCTCAGCTGGAATATCAGTTCTTGTATTTATCAGTAAAAAGACCTTGAACAAGATAAACAGTCTTTCTGAGCACCGCCACCCTCATCTGTAGAAAGAAAAATAATAGTGAATACTGTCTTGAGTTTTTGTGTGGAACATTATAATACATGCAAATATTCAGGTGTCTATTTCACAGTAGGCATTTAGAAATACTACATGTCACCTAGAGCCAGAAGAAAACAGGGTTATATGTGGTATTGCTTTGTTTTAGCATTTCAATTTTAAGGCTCTTAAAGGTATGTAATTTTAAGGAATTTAAATTTTTAAAATTATGTTCTCTAGGAAGAAGTCTGAATAATCAAGTTAATGGCATACACCTAAATATAAATCTTTTAACATCCTCAAAAAATATATAAATAAAGTATGATCTACTTGACCATACTTGCTGATTGGAATCAGCAAATGTATTCTATAAACGGACAGATAGTAAATATTTTAGGCATTGTTTGCACAGAATCTCTGTCACAACTAATTTAATCGGCTGTTATAGTATGAAAGCAGCCAAATAAAAATAAATAAACCAATAAGCACAACTTTATTTCAAAAACAGGTGATGTGCCAGAGTTGGCTTGGGAGCCATATTTTACCAGCTCCTGAAGTAGCACAACAAATATAACCCCACAAATCCTATACTTTTAGTATAATTATAAGTCAGAGAAATTACATACTTCAAAGTTCCATAAGTAGAAAAATAAACATCATTTTTTTAGTGGAGCTATTTCTCAGGTCTCTACCATAGGCCTTTGCAGAAAGCAAGATGGGTCCAAAAAACCATGGAAGGGAGAAGAGGGAAGTGAAGGGCCTAAAATAGAACCACAGTCAACAGCAGAATGAAAAAGTCAATTTTTGTAAGGAAATACTGAATAAAGTTCTGGTAATTTTGAGCACTGACTTAACAAAAGGTACTTAACCTTTTGCACTCTGATGTCGAGTGTGACGGTTATTGAATGTATCAATAATTTGAAATATAAAAAAATCCAAATAAATAAGTTTGTATGAAAAGAAACTCCAGTTTTTTATTCTACTGCCGCGCTTTGTAAAATCTGGGGTATTTAAAAAATTAAATCCCGAGTAGAATAAAGGAATCAAGAAAAAAAGCAAGCGAGTGCAAAGGGTTAAAGGTAAGAGAGGCCCCGAAGGAGGCAGCCTTTGAAAGGCAGCATTTGGGAACAGGAGAGGAAAGAAGAAGCACATTTTGGAGAGTGCATGGCAAAGACAAAAAGAACAAGGGGTATGGAAATTTGTGATCCTGTGAGATAAAACCTAAAATAATTAAAGGACATAACCCTTCACCACCCCTCCTCAAAAAAGAGTCGTCTGTGAACGAAGCTATCTGTTGTAACACGGACAGAAAAGTGGTATGGAAATAGAAACTTTTAGGTTACTCCAAACTGGCAGCTTATTCACAGAAATGCAGTTTTGTATATACAAAAGTTCTAAAAAATATAGAACACATGAACACAATTTTTTACATGAAGAAAATCCCACTCTCCCAGCCCTAATCCATTAGGAAGCCTAAGAGAACTATAATGCATACCCTACACTGAAGCATCTGTCATCAAGCAAGCACATGAAGAAATAGTTTACATTAGATCTTTTAAAACTTAGTGCAAAAATGAACATACAACAAGGAAAAATAAACAAAAATGGATTGAATATAGGAAAAATAATAAATGATCAAAATCATATCAGAAATAAAGACTAAGTTACAAGATACCTAGAAGGAATAGGTTTGAATAAAAATGAAATAAGGTACTCTAAATAAATTTAGAGAAATAGTAAAGTAAAAAGTGAGGGGTGAGAGTTTAAAAAAAATACAGTCAACATATTTAGGATTGGAATCCCTATATATGAAAAATGAAACACTGAAACCGGATTGCTATTTAAAATTCTAATAAAAGAAAAGTTAAAAAAATAAACTGAAAGGACCTATCAGGTAACTGGGAAAATTATCCCAGAATTGTCAACTCTGAAATGTATTCGAGTAAAATTACTAGCTATAAATATTCAAGACCTCTAGAAAAGCAACATGTAAGTCAAGTCATCAAGGAGTAGCATTTTAAAGAAACTCAAAGAAAAAAATGTGAACCAAGGAGTTTATAATGGGAACCCAAGTTGTCTTTTAAATGGCCATATAAAATAGTTGTAAGATGCAATAACTCAAGAAATATGTATCTTTGAACCTTCTTGGACCAAACTATTAGAGAGTGAACTTCATTCAATCAAAAGGTGACTAGGCAAATTTTAGCAAAAGGAGTTATGTGATTTTAAATATGAGATTAATAAAGATGAGGATGGGTATAAGAATAATATATAAATACTAGAGGCCCAATGCATGAAATTCATGCAAGAGTAGGCCTTCCTTCCCCTGGCTGCTGGCTCCAGCTTCCCTCTGGCACCCAGGACCCAGGCTTCCCTTGTAGCCCCCGCTTCATCTGGAAGGTCGTCCAGAAGGATGTCAGGTCTAATTAGCATATTCCGCTTTTATTATTATAGATTATATGCTCTTAGAAAGTAAGAAAAATTAAGCTAAAAGAGGATAAGAGATGAATAATGAGAAATAGAATAATCTCATTACATATGAAATGTTAAAAGGGTACTATTAAAGACTGACAAATTAGTAAAAGATTAAATAAGAAAATAGGAGTCTAAGGGCATTTGAAAATTACATAAGTACAAAACATAAATCTTCCTAAATACCAAAAGAAATAAAATTAAAAATAAAAACACAACATAGGTAAAGAAACATGAAAAGAAACATAGTACATGTAATATTTATTAAATTTATCAGCTATATCAACAAATGTGTATGGCATAACAAATTAAAAATAAAGTGATTTTAACTTGACTCACAAAATAGATCCAACTATGTGCCTTACACAAGAGACAAATCTAAAATAAAGAGTGGCATATAGGGAGGGAGAAAAATTTCCAGGAAAATGGAAGCAATAAAACACAGATTACAATCCTGATATCAAGTAAAGGGTAACTTGGTAACATTCAAGGGGAGAAAAGTGTTGAACATTAAAAAAGAATAGCTATAAATTCTAAAGACCATGAATCAGAATAAAAACATAGCAGTTATAGAAGGAAAGCAATTAGACATAAAAACACACTAGCAGAAAACTTAAAGACACCAATGTCAATACAAGACAGGTCAAATAACAAAAAATCAGACACAGAAAACCTAACAAAGAAATAAATCAGTTGTTATGAAAATATATGTTTTAATACTAATACCCTAGAATACAACTTCTCAAGTGTACATTGGACATTTACAAAAATCAGCTATGTATTAGGTCACAAAGTGAGTATCAGGAAGTTCAGAAAATAACACTCTGTGGTCATATAAAATAAACTAAAATTCAATAATAAAATAAAAATGTATTTTCATCTAAATATTAAAAAATACTTCAGTCAAGTAACTTTTCTGTGTAAAAAGGGAAATGCAAATTATAAAATTCTTAAAATTCTGTGATGAAAACACTACATATCAGAATCTATGTGTTAAGTGAAAGGAGTGAGCAGAGGAAAGTATTACAGTCTTAAAAACATAAAAATAAAAGAATGAAAATAAATGTCTCTCTCTTGAGGGTCTTTGCTTGATTGAGGGTTTCTAATATGATATCCCACAATGATCAGGCACCAAATCTTCTTAATACACAAGCCCCTGAGTACTTAGGATTGGAGGAAGCCCCAACCCGCTGAGAAAATAACGACCAAAGAGCTCACCTGTATTTAGGAATCATGTTCTTTTGACCTTTTGGGCCTTAGATGATTTCCCTTTACTTCCAAGTCGCTCATTGTTAAAAATGTAATTTTAATTTCATCATTAAAAATGTCTAGTAAATAACTTTAAGAGCTACATAGCAAAAAATTGACACTCTGGAGGCCTGGGTTGTTGTAACCAAGTATAGGAGAAGAGTTTGTAATGCATATTCAGTGAACCATCTAGTCTTAAATATTGCTAAGAACAAAGGCTCTCCAACCTACATGCCATACTGTCATCCAGGTTATATACTCAACTGCAAATGTTATTAGCTCTTTCACATGTTCAAAACATTTGATTATTTCCCCGGCCGGTGTGGCTCAGTGGTTGAACATTGACCTATGAACCAGGGAGGTCACGGTTCAATTCCCAGTGAGGGCACATGCCCAGGTTGTGGGCTCGATCCCAAGTGGGGGTCATGCAGGAGGCAGCTGATCAATGATTCTCTCTCATCTTTGATGTTTCTATCTCTCTCTCCCTCTGCCTTCCTCTCTGAAATCAATAAAAATATACTAAACAACAACAAAAAACACACACATTAGATTCTTCCTAAATGTCTTCAAGATGAAAGACACATTCCTTATGAAGCCACCTGATTTGATTTCCTTCATGATTTGATCCCTGTAAAGCATTTTAGCTTGAACTTACATATAACCCTTCCTTCCTGTCCTTTGTTCTTTAAAATACTTGCATCCCCATACAACTTAATTTATCTTGACTCTGTGCCTTTGCCTGTTTAATTCTCAGCGAGAGATTAAGTTTTAGTTTTTGTTGCTTTGCTGTTTAACCCATCTCTCAGGACTGCGGTGATGCTGTGGCATAATGTATCACAGGAAGCATTCTTTAACCTGCTTTTGCATTCATCATATTCCTTTTGCCCTCTGACTATATTTAATCTTTATCTACATAGTAGTACTTACCATACTGTGGAAAAATTGAAGTCAAGGACTTTCTTATTTACCTCATCATCCCTAGTGCCTATTATGTTACCTTCCACATAACATGCCAAGTAAATGTGACTGAATGAATCTAAAAATCTCATTACATGATCTAGCAGCGTTAATTGGCATACTTTTTCATCACTAGTTTTTACAGAGAGCATGTAAAGAATGTTGCTTTGTGTTTTCTTTTTGTGTGTGTGTTTTCACACAGAACACTCCAATGCATGACCCCATTTTGTGTTTGAAGAAACCCTCTGAAAATTAAATAACTTCTTCAAAGATTATAAAAAAAGTATAATGCAGCTTGGATTTTAGAGAGGGTTTTTGACATTCCAAGGGCAATTTTAGCCCTGTCCCTCACCTGCCAGTCCTTGAGAATCATATAATTTATTCTCAGGGACTGTTAATGTGGTAATAATGGTATGTGCTGCTGTTTGCTGACATGATTAATATTTCCACATTGCTTCAATTCTCATTGTACTTTTAATCTTACTTTACAGTTGCAAAAAGTTTTAGTCTAATAAAAATTAGGTCTCCTTGGCTTTTTTGTGGTACATTTTGAATGCTAACAAAATAAATTTGGTACTGATATTTTCGTCTTGGATGATGCTCATTTTCTCAGTACTTTGAGGAAATCTCAGTACAAAGATATTTGATTATCAAAGCTTTTTTCATGATGTTTATGGAGAAAATTTCAAAATTCAAAAAATTTCCTAGATTAAAAATAAGAGGCTATAAAAACATTTTATTAGGTAAAGATGTATTTTAGTCATTACTTACCCTTGAAAGAGCTAAATGAAATGGGGTGTTTGATCTCCTTGAGATTTAGCTACAGTGGTGAAAAAGGAGATACATGAAAGCTAGGAATTAAAACAGGGATTATGATAATAAATTCCTAGATATCATAGTCTACCCAGGTTTATCTCAGAAATAAAGTAGCAGAGATGTTTGAGCTCATGACTGAGAGGCTTACTCCTTTTTTTATTGAGGTGAAATTTATATTACATATACTTAACCCTTTTAAATTCTACAGTTAAGTGTCATTTAGTGCATTCACAGTGTTGTGAAACCATGGCCTCGCTCTAGTTTCAAAACTTTTTTCAAAGTGACATCAGAGGAATGGCGGTGTAAGGGCACGCCAGTCCTCCCCCCTAATATTTCAACAATATAACCACCTATAATTCAACAAAGAAGTCCCTGCTCAACACAGGTGCATGCTTGAGAGACCTGCACACTGGAACAACTAAGGTGGGCTCCTTGGAATAAGGGAGACAAGAGAAGGGAGGGAAGCCCAACACGGCCAGCACAGCAGCATGTCTGCAGGCAGCTCGGAACTGAGGGCAGCAGTCCAGGGCATTTTCCTCAGCTGGTCTGCACCAACAGAGCTAACCCAGCAAGTGGCTGGCTGTTGGAATAACCACCGGAGTGGCGGCATTGTGTGGTCGCTCACACAGTGAGAGAGTGTCTGAACCATGGGGGCTCCTTGTGAATGGGATCTGAGTTGCATGCATAAGCTTCGAGTCAGCAGACATCTTCCCTACAGATTCACTCCCCAAGGCTGGGCCTGGCTGCCGGCTTTCAGGCAAAGAAAGGAGATCACAGAGCCCTGCCACCAATTAGACTCCCAGGTCTCGCCTCCCGTTGCCCTTGGATTGTTTCCGGGAGTGTATTGTTTGTAGGCCAAGAGCTGTTGCAGTAGAAACACAGTTTTCCTCTGTGACTGAACCCCAGGAGGGGTGCTTGGGCTAGACCCTCGAAAGTCAAGAACTGCCATTACTGTGAGGGAAAAACAAACCTTACCCCCAAGCAGCAGAGGTAGTACAGCCCTATGGAAGCCACAGAGGCTCCTCAAAACTGTGAGGCCATAGATGAAAAAAAAAAAAAATTGCAATTCAGCGCCATGTACTGGAACAGAGTAGAAAGACCTCCTCAGAGATAAATGGGAAAACAAAGGAGAACAGCGAACACCATGAACAATCACAACAACGATGGTCAGAAAGAAAATGAAAAACCCCCAGAACACATGGAATTATGTGAGTTGAATGACAGAGATTTCAAGATTGCAGTTCTGAAAATACTCAATGAGATGTGAGAAACTACTGACAGGCAATTCAGCTCACTCAGAAAACAAATAAATGAACAAAATGAGTATTTCTCCAAAGAAATCGAATTGTTAAAAAAGAATATAGCAGAAATCCTGGAAATGAAGCAGGCCATTAAAGAAATTAAGAGTGAATTGATGAGCACAGAAAAAGAGCCAATCAGTTAGAGAGAAGAACTGGTGATGTTGAAGACAGGAATCAAGAAATGATGCAGAGGGATGAAGAGAAAGACCTGAAAATAAAGAAATATGAAATAGCCCTACGAGACCTCTCTGATTCCATTAAAAAAATAATAACATAATCACAAGCATAGCAGAGGAGGTAGAGAGAGAGTATGGAATGGAGAGTCTATTTAAAAAAGTAGTGGATGAGAACTTCCCAAATCTATGGAAAGAACTAGATCCTCGCATCCAAGAAGCAAACAGAACACCTAGTTACCTCAATCCAAAGTGGCCCTCTCCAAGGCACTTGGTAATGAAGCTTTCAAAAATTAGTGACAAAGAGAAAATCCTCAAAGCATCCAGGGGAAAGAAGGAAGTGACCTACAAAGGAAAATCCATCAGAATTTCACCCAACTTCTATAAGCACAAAGAGAGTGGAACCAAATATTCAAATGCCTGAAAGAAATTACCAGCCACACATATAGCCAGCAAAATTATCCTTTAAATATGAAGGAGAAATAAGAATATTCCCAGACATACAGAAACTGAGGGATTTTATTACTAGAAAACCTCCATTGCAGGAAATACTCAAGGGAGTTATTCAACTTGAAACAAAGAACATAAGGTCATAACACTATCAGTAAGATTGCCAAAATTCACAGAATAAACAGGGATAATTTGTGACAATAAAAAGATACAAGGGGAAGAGGGACAGGTATGGACAGGCAAAGGAAGATGAAGATCAGATGTACTCAAAAGGGAAAAATCTATGGTATATATGCAACTTCACACTAATGGCAACCACACACAGAAATTCCCAAAATAAGACATGTAGCTTAAAAAAAGAGGAAACAGAGGGAAGATGTATGGAATACCACTAAACAAAAACAACAGATAGAAGCATAAAGGAAAAGAACCAATCGAGGCACAGAGTTACCAGAAAACAAAAAGATAAAATGGCTATAGGAAATCCTCATAATCAGTAATTACCCTAAATGTAAATGGTCTAAATTCACAAGTAAAGAGGCACAGAATAGCAGAGTGGATCAAAAAACAAAACTCAACCATATGTGCCTATAAGAGACACATCTAAACAGCAGAGACAAAGGTAGATTCAAAGTAAAAGTGTGGAAAATGATTCTCCAAGCAAATAATATCCACAAAAAAAAACACAGGTGTAGCCACGCTTATATCTGATAAAATAAATCTCTAGATAACAAGAGACAAAGATGGACACTTTATAATGATAAAGGGAACACTACATCAAGAAAACATAACACTTCTTAATATATATGCACACAACCAGGGAGCGCCAAAATATATTGAATAGCTACTGACAGAACTAAAGGGAGAAACAGATCAAAACACAATTATAGTTGGAGACCTTAATACTCCATTGACAGCTCTAGACAGATCAACCAAACAAAAAATCAATAAAGAAATATCAGTCTTAAATGAAACACTAGACCAAATGGATATAATCGACATTTTCAGAACATTTCATCCCAGAACATATGACCATACATTCTTCTCCAGTGCACATGAAACATTCTCAATGATAGACCATATGTTGGGTCACAGAACAAGCATCAACAAATTCAAAAAGTATATTTTCTGACAATGATGCCATGAAATTAGAAATCAACTGCAAAAAGGAGATAAAAAACCAACAACCTACAAATATGTGGAGATTAAACAACATACTACTAAAATATGACTGGGTCAAAAAAGAAATAAAAGATGAGATCAAAAGATATATAGAGACAAACGAGAATGATAACGCCACATATCAAAACCTCTGGGATGCAGCGAAAGCTATAATACGAGGGAAGTTTATATCACTACAGGCCTATCTCAAGAAAAAAGAGAAATTCCAAGTAAACAACCTAACATCACACCTAAAAAGACTAGAGAAAGAAGAATGAAAGCAATTCAAAGTTAGCAGAAGAAAGGAAATAATAAAAATCAGAACAGAATTAAATGAAATAGAGAACAAAAAGACTGTAGAAAAAAATTAATAAAACAAAGAGCTGGTTCTTTGAAAATATTAATAAAATTGACAACCCCCTAGCTAGTCTCACTAAGGAAATAAGGGAAAAGGCCCATATAAACAAAATCAGAAATGAGAGGAGAAATCACCACAGACATCGCAGATATACAAAGGATCATACTAGAATATTATGAAAGCCTTTATGCCATCAAATTCAATAATCTAGAAGAAATGGATAAGTTCCTAGAAATATATAACCTTACTAGACTAAATCATGAAGAACTGGAAAATCTAAATAGACTGATCAGCAGTGAGGAAATTGAAACAACCATCAAAAACCTCCCAAAAAACAAAAGTCAAGGACCAAATGGCTTCACCAGTGAATTCTACCAAACATTCAAGGAAGAATCAAAACCTGTTCTTTACAAACTCTTCCAAAAAATTGAAGAAGAGGAAATATTTCCTAACACATTCTACGATGACAATATAACCCTAATACCAAAACCTGGCAAAGATAACACACAAAAAGAAAACTACAGGCCAATATCCCTGATGAATACAGATGCAAAAATCCTAACCAAAATACTAGCTAATTGAATACAATAGTACATCCAAACAATAATACATCACGATCAAGTGGGATTCATTCCAGGGGCACAAGAATGGTTCAACATTCACAAATCAATCAACGTAATACACCACATTAACAAAAGAAAGGATAAAAATCATATGATCTTGTCAATAGATGCAGAAAAAAGAATTTTATAAGATACAACATCCATTTATGATTAAAACACTCAATAAAATAGGAATAGAAGGAAAGTACCTCAACTTAATATAGGCCATATATGATAAACCCTCAGCCAATATCATACTCAATGGTTAAAAACTGAAAGCTTTTTCCCTAAAATCAGGAACAAGATAAGGATGTCCTCTCTCACCACTCTTATTCAACATAGTACTGAAATCCTAGCCAGAGCAATAAGGCAAGAGAAAGAAATAAAAGGCATCCAAATAGGGAAGGAGGAAGTCAAACTGTCACTTTTTGTGGATGACATGATGCTGTATATAGAAAACCCCAAAGACTACCAAAAAACTACTGGAAACAATAAACAAATACAGTCAAGTTACAGGATACAAAATCAATGTACAAAAATCTATTGCCTTCCTGTATACCAACAACAAAACTTCAGAAAAAGAAATGGAGAAAACAATTACTTTTGCAATTATAACCAAAAGAATAAAACACCTAGGAATAAACTTAACAAAGAATGTGAAAGACCTATATACTGAAAATTACAAAACATTATTAAAAGATATTGAAAAAGACACAACGAAATGGAAAAATATCCCATGTTCATGGATTGGAAGAATCAACATAGTTAAAATAGCCATTTTATACAAAGCAATATACAGATTTAATGCAATCCCCATCAAAATCCCAATGTAATTTTTTAAAAAGAAATAGAACGAGAAATCATCAGATTTGTATGGAACCACAAAAGATCCAGAATAGCCAAAGCAATCCTGAAAAAAAAAAAAAAAAAGAACAAGGCTGGAGGTATCACGCTACCTGACTTCAAAATATACTACAGAGCTACGATAATCAAAACATCATGGTATTGGCAAAGAAACAGATACACAGATCAGTGGAACAGAATAGAGAGCCCAGCTATAAAACCACACGCATATGGACAGATAATTTTTGACAAAGGAGCCAGAAATGCACATTGGAGTAAAGATAGTCTCTTCAATAAATGGTGCTGGGAAAACTGGAAAGCCACATGCAAAAGATTGAAACGGATTGCAGTTTGTCCCCATCTACAAAAATTAATTCAAAATGGATCAAAGACTTAGACATAAGACCTGAAACTATAAGCCACATAGAAAAAAATATAGGTACCAAACTTATGGACCTGGGTGGTAGAGAACATTTTATGTACTTGACCCCAAAGGCAAGGAGGTAAAGGCAAAAATAAATGAATGGGACTATATCAAACTAAAGAACTTCTGAATAGCAAAACAAATAGACAACAAAACAGGCAGCCAACCAGATGGGAGGTGATATTTGCAACAGTAGCTCCGACAAAGGTTTAATTTCCAAAGTATATAAAGAACTCATAAAACTCAACAGCAAACAAATAAACAAATTAAATCATAAAGTAGGCAGAGGACCTGAAAATACACCTCTCCTAAGAAGACATACAAACAGCTAATAAATATATGAAAAGATGTTCAACCTCACTGGCAATCAGGGACATGCAAATTAAAACTACAATTAGATACTGCCGAAACCGGTTTGGCTCAGTGGATAGAGTGTCGGTCTGCGGACTGAAAGGTCCCGGGTTCGATTCCGGTCAAGGGCATGTACATTGGTTGCGGGCACATCCCCGGTAGGGGGTGTGCAGGAGGCAGCTGGTCGATGTTTCTCTCTCATCGATGTTTCTAGCTCTCTGTCCCTCTCCTTTCCTCTCTGTAAAAAGTCAATAAAATATATTAAAAAGCAAAAAAAAAAAAAAAAAACAAAAACAAAAAACTACAATGAGATACCAACTTACACCAGTTAGAGTGGCCATTATCAACAAGACAAGCAACAACAAGTGTTGGAGAGGTTATGGAAAAAAGGGAACCCTCATTCACTGCTGATGGGAATGTAGACTGGTACAACCACTATGGGAAACAGTTAGGCAATTCCTCAAAAAATTAAAAATAGAGTTACCATACCACCCAACAATCACACTCCTGGGTATATACCCGAAAGACTCGAAATCATTTATACACAAAGATAGTTGCACCCCTATGTTCATTGCAGCATTATTCATGGTGGCCAAGAGTTGGAAACAGCCAAAGTGCCCTACGATAAAGGACTGGATAAAGAAGAAGATGTGATATATATATCCTATCTAATAATAGAGTAACATGTAAATTACCATCACTCCGCTACGCCCACGATTGGGTGGCAGGAGGCTGGGGGGCGGGACTCGGGGTGGCCTATCCGGCCATTGAGAGGCACGGATCCGCTGCCATTGAGGGGGGCTACCCTGCTGTTGAGAGGCGCAGGGGGTGGGACTCCCGCCCCCTGTGCCTCTCAACGGCCAGATCCGCGGCCGCTGAGGGGGCCTGCCGCGGACACCCAGCTGCGCCTCTCAACAGCAGGGTAGCCAGGTGTCCGAGGCAGCCCCCTCAGTGGCCGTTGAGAGGTGCAGGGGGCGGGAGTCCCGCCCCCTGTGCCTCTCAACAGCAGGGTAGCCCGCCTCAGCGGCCGCGGACCATCAAAAGTGGGGGAGCTGGGTGCCTGTCTGCTCCGGCACCAGGCCTTTCAGAAGCCTCCGCCGAGCTGGAGGCTTCTGAAAGGCCTGGTGCACCAGCGGACAGGCACCCAGCTCTACCGCGAAAAGCAAAAGCGTGTAGGGGACCCTACACGTGCATGATTCAATCATGCACTGGGCCTCTAGTATATATATAATGGAGTACTACATGGCCATAAGAAAGGGTGAAATAGCATCATTTACAACATGGATGGACCTTGAGAACATTATGCAAAGTGAAATAAGTCAGAGAAAGCTAAGAACTATCTGATTTAACTCATATGTGGAATATAAAACTGAAACTTAGTACACAAATAGTAGTGTGGTGGTTGCCAGAGGGAGGGGGCTGGGGGAAGAAAGGGGTCCTAATGTGAGGTGACAGGAGAAGATTTTACTTTGGGTGGTGGTCACATGGTCCTATATACAGATTTTGTAAATTAGTAATCCACACATGTAACCTATATGTTCGTGTAGACCCGTGGTCGGCAAACTGCGGCTTGCGAGCCACATGCGGCTCTTTGGCCCCTTGAGTGTGGCTCTTCCACAAAATACCATGGCCTGGGCGGGTCTATTTTGAAGAAGTGGCGTTAGAAGAAGTTTAAGTTTAAAAAATTTGGCTCTCAAAAGAAATTTCAATTGTTGTACTGTTGATATTTGGCTCTGTTGACTAATGAGTTTGCCGACCACTGGTGTAGACTAATATCACCCCAATAAAATTAAAAATAATGGAAAAAAACCCAAAAAACTTTTTCATCACATCAGAATATCTCTACCTCTTACTCCATAAGTAATCGCTCTCTATTTCCCCTTGCTCCCATCTTCTGATACCCCTAATTGCTTTCTGTCTCTAAGGATTTTCCTATTCTCGATTGTTCACCTAATAGGGATCATAGATGTGATCTTTTGTCTTGCTTTTTTTAACTTAGTATAATGTTTTTGAGGTTCATTCAAGTTGTAGTATGTATCAGTATTTTATTCCTTTTTATAACTGTGTAATAATACATTATATATAATTATAACACACACATATACCAGTATATGTAGACGTTATATATATATATAGACATTATTTGTGTACATACACATATACACATATGTATATACACAAATGGTGACTGCATATACCACAATTTGCTTACCATCCATCTGTTGATGAACACTTAAGTTGTTTCCACCTTTTACCTGTTGTAAATAGTGCTAAAAGAGTGCTGCTCTGAACACTCAGGAACAAGTATTTGTTTGAGTACCTGTTTCAATTTTTTTGCAGGGTATATATCTAGGAGTGGAATTGCTGGGTCATAAGTTAAATTGTATGTTTAACTTTTTGGGAAATACAAAACTTTTCAAAGTGGCTGCTCCATTTTACATTCTCATTAGAAATGTATGAAGGTCCCTATTTCTCTACATCCACTAACACTTGTTATTTCTGGGGTTTTAACATTTTTTATTATAGCCATGCTAGTGAGTATGAAGTGGTTTGTCATTGTGGTTTTGATTCGAATTTCCTTAATGGCCAATTATATTGAACATTTTCATATGCTTGTTAGCTATTTGTATATCTTCTTTAGAGAAATGTTTATTCAAGTAGTATGCTTATTGCTTAACTGGGTTGTTTGCCTTTTTTGTTGTTGTTCAGTTTAAGTGTTCTTTATGCATTCTGGATAGTAAACTCTTATAGATACATGATTTATAAATATTTTCTCCTATTCTGTAGGTTGTCTTTTCACTTTCTTGATAGTATCTTTTCATTACCTAAGTTTTTAATTTTTAAAAAGTCCAATTTATCTATTTTGTTATTTGTGCTTTTGGTGTCAAATCTCATAATTCACTGACAAATCCAAAGTTATGAAGTTTTATCTCTATATTTTCTTATAATAGTTTTTTAGTTTTAAATCTTACATTTAACTCTTTGATCCATTTTCAGTTAATTTTTGTATGTGGCATGAAGTTGGGGTCCAGATTCATTATTTTGCATGTGGTTATCCAGTTATACCAGCATAATTTGTTGAAGGGACTATTCTTTTCCTGTTGTCTTGGTGCCTTGTCAAAATTGATCCTATCTAATAATAGAGTAACATGTAAATTACCAACACTCCGCTACGCCCACGATTGGGTGGTGGGAGGCTGGGGGGCCTGACTCGGGGTGGCCTATCCGGCCATTGAGAGGCACGGATCCGCTGCCACTGAGGGGGGCTACCCTGCTGTTGAGAAGCGCAGGGGGCGGGACTCCCGCCCCCTGAGCCTCTCAACAGCCACTGAGGGGGGCTGCCGCGGACACCTGGCTACCCTGCCGTTGAGAGGCGCAGCTGAGTGTCCGTGGCAGGCCCCCTCAGCGGCTGTTGAGAGGCGCAGGGGGCGGGAGTCCCGCCCCCTGTGCTTCTCAACAGCAGGGTAGCCCCCCTCAGCGGCCATGGACCATCAAAAGTGTGGGAGCTGGGTGCCTGTCTGCTCTGGCACCAGGCCTTTCAGAAGCCTCCACCTAGCCGGAGGCTTCTGAAAGGCCTGGTGCACCAGCGGACAGGCACCCAGCTCCACCGCGAAAAGTGAAAGCGTGTAGGGGACCCTACACGTGCATGATTCAATCATGCACTGGGCCTCTAGTGGGTTATAAAGATATGGGTTTACTTCTAGACTCTCAATTGTATTCCATTGGTCTGTAAGTCTATACCTGTGCCTGTACTACAGTGTACAAATGATACTTCGTTTACTTTTGGTGCATTGAGTACCTCTCCAAAACAAGAGAGTCTTTCCCTTCTTCCTGCAATCAAATGGCAGAAAAGGAGGCATAACAGTATCTCCTCCTTTCCTAACTCTAATGCCTGCCAAATACCTGTGATAAGATGAGTGATCACATACATAAAGTCAAATTAGGATATGATGGTATAGTAGAAAGAAAGTAGACTTTATAGTCCAAAATACTTAGACTGGAGTCCCAGTTACTAGCGATACCATCTTGGGCATATAATTGTAACATTTTTGAAACTTAGTCTATACTTCTGTTAAATATGGATAAAAATATATACCCTATAATATTTCACATTCTGCCTAATATATATATAGTTCCTCTACTCCAGTGCCAGAAACAAAACATAGAAAAAATAAAAAGCTGTTAATAATAACTCTTGTGTTTTTTTGTTTGTTTGTTTGTTTGTTTTTTAAATATTGAGAGCGATCTTAAACCTTCAAAAATGGTCTCCTGACGATCTTGGAAAAGCTGTTAATTTTAACCATTTCAGAAGATGATTCTTAGGAAAATGGAATTTTACCTACTAACAATTACATTTGACTTTGAATGTCAGAGTTAGCTTCTTTTCATTCAAATGTCAGCAGTGTGTGTGTGTGTGTGTGTGTGTGTGTGTCTATGAGTACCTATATACTCTGTTTGCTTTTGTTTTACATGCTACTTCTGTAATCCTTGATTCGGCACTCTTTTTTTAATATGCTGGGTAAATGTGCCTGAAAACAGTATGCTGCATATCAATAAAAAATAAAGATAAGTAATGCCATTGCTGGTGATTGAATGGGCTCTTCTGACTACCATCCCCAGATTCTCTGGTTCTCAGATTTATAACCAGTGTAATTTGATTATAGGTAAGAGAACTTAGAGCCAATTGTATTTCTTTGAAAGAATTATTTGATCTTTATTGCTTCTCTGGTACTAGACATATTGTTACTAGGATGTGATCTCATCAGAGCCAGAGATTTGCACATAGTGAGACCTGGGTTCAAATTCATTCTAAGGTCACTTCACCTCTTCAAGTCTGTTTCTCCTATGTAGAAATAATGATTACCTCATAGGGCTGATTTTATGAATAAAATGAAATTATGGAAGTGAAAGTGCTTTTTCAACCATAAAGCATCATACACATGAGCTCTCATTATCATCATCATTTAATGCCATTTATGAAATTGTGGAATCTTATATTAGGAAGGCACCCTGTAGGCAACTTTGCCAGTTACCCACTACTGTATTTGCATCACTAGCAAGATTTGTATACTGCTTTTTGAGTGGTAACACTTACTCTTTGCAATAGATCCTTGAACGCGGTGCCATTGTAGTGTGAAATGGAATATCCAATTAAACATGTAGACTATTTAAAACAAGCATACTCTCCCCAGTGTTCTGTGTAACTGCTCACTTTTAGAGGCAGATAAAAAGTCTTTGGTGAATCCAAAAAAGATCTGATTCTTTGGGCTCTGCTTCCTCAGTAGTCCAGTGCCGGCTCTCTGCAACTATACAGAGAATGTCGGGTGATGTAGGTAGTGGTAACCTGGCCACCTTCCCATTCTTTGTGCTTCCATTCTCGTGCTTAGCTGAGACAGACTTCTGCAGTTTGAATACAGGGAATATGAAAACAGGGCATCTTTTAAACTGAATCTTATATACTGTAATGAGAGCTACTAAGAGCTCAGGAAGCTAGTTTCTCTATAACAAAGGTTTGGTTTTATATTCTTTTAAAAAAATATATTTTTTATTGATTTCAGAGGAGGAAGGAAGAGGGAGAGAGAAATAGAAACATCAGTGATGAGAGAGGATCACCAGTCAGCTGCCTTTTGCATGCCCCCTACTGGGTATTGAGCCCACAATTCAGGCATGTGACCTGACCAGGAATCCAATCATGACATCCTGGTTCATGGGTCGATACAACCACTGAGGCACACTGGCCAGGATGGCTTTATATTTTGTGCAACTCTCCAATATATAAAATATTTTAGGTCAAGTAGAAGATGTTATTTATAAATATAATTTATTTTATTCCCCCATCTCCAAGAAATGTTATTATGTTTAATGTAGAAGTAGGATATTTGTATATTTTCCCAAAGTATAATTAAGGACTATATACATTTCAGAAATTGAGCAGTTCCAGGATTGCCATATAGAGGAAAGACAAATCATATATGTTTTTCCAAATCTTGTTGATAAACAACGTAAATATGAAGCGACAACCTCTAATAACAGGAGTAAATAGGACTTGGTGCTGCACTTCCACTACAACACAATTCATTGTCTAGGCCAAGGGGAAAGCATATATCATCATGCTTGTCCTTCTGAAATGTTTGACATTTTAGACATTTGTTTTACTAATGAAAACACAAGGTCAATAAGAGGGTCTGGTACATATTAGGTGATGATTTAGAAATAAGAGATAGAGCCATGAGTTAGACAGTTGTGTTTGCACATGACACTTATTCTCTGTCCTTCCAGTAACATCACTATAATTTCTCTGGAGTATCAATTTTCCTTTACTCTTTAGTCCATGTGACTTGGGGGTGATGGCTCCTCTTAACCCCTATTACCTCAACAATAATTTATACATTTTAAATTAATTTTCTATTTTGAGATAATTATAGATTTACATGCAATAATGAAAAATAATACTGAAATATCCCATAAATTCTTAACTCAGTTTCCCCCAATGATAACATTTTACAAAACCATGGTGCAGTATCACAATGTGGATCTTGACACTGATATAGGAAAAATAGTGAACATTTCCATCACTACAGGGATCCCTCATATTGCCCTTTTATAGTCTTATCCACTGTCCTTCTGTCCCTATTCCCTCCTTAGCTCCTGGCAACCACCAGTCTGTTCTCCATATCTATAATTTTGTCATTTCAAGGTGTCTATATAAATGGGATCATGCAGTATGTAACATTTTGAGAGTGTCCTTTTTCACTCAGCATAATTCTCTGGAGATTCATCTAGATTGTTGTGTATAACAATAGTTTGGTTCTTTTTATTTCTGTGTAATATTTCATGACATGGATGTACCCCTATTTGTTTAACTATTCATCTACAGGACATCTGGGATATTTTTATTTTGGGCTATTATAAGTAAAGATGTTATAAACGTTTGTGTACAGGTATTTTTGTGGGCGTAAGTTTTCATTTCTTTTGGATACATGTCTAAGAATACAATTGCTGGTTAATATTGTTACATGTTTAGTATATAGCATAAAATAGGGTTAATTTTTAAAAAATGTGTTTGGTAGAATTCTCTAATAAAACCATTTTGGCCTGGCGATTTTATTTTTGGAATTTTAAAAATATGAATTTATTTTTTCTTTAATAGTCATGGCATTATTTGAATGATCTATTTCATGTTGCACGGGTTGTGGTAGTTTTTGTTTTTGGAGGACTTGATCCATTCAGTTAATCTAAGTTATCAACTTTTAGTTGTTTGTAGTATTACACTACTGTCCTTTTGATATCTGCAGGATCAGTAGTGATCTTTCCTGTTACATTTCTGATATTGGTGATTTATGTCTTTCTTATTTACTTTGTCAGTCTTAAGAGGCTTGTCAATTTTATTGATCTTTCTAAAGAACCAGCTTTTTGTTCTAATGATTTTATTGATTTCTGCTTGTTAATATTTCTTTCCTGCTGCTTGCTCTGGGTTTGTTTTGCTTTTCGTTTTCTAGATTTTTGAGATGGGAGCTTAGATTATTGACTTGATACCTTTTCTCTTTCTAATGTAAGCATCTAAGGATATATATTTTCCACTCCATTACAGCATTTATCACATTCCATTATAATTAAGTAACTTTAGTGTTTTAGTTCTGTCTCACAAGTTTGTTATGATATATCTAATTTTCAATCATTTTGGCTCATGTATTATTTAGAGTTATCAGGAGTTTGGAGATTTTCTGTATCTTTGTGTTATTAGTTTATTATTTGATTCCATTCTCTTAGTGTGACAGAGAACACACTCAATTCAATTCTTTTAAATTTGTTGGTGTGGTTCATGATCCAAAATACAGCCTATTATGGTATAATTTTTGTGGTGCTTAAAAAGAATGTATAATCTGCTGTTGTGAATGGAATCTTTTATAAATATCAATTAGATCAAGTGATGAGAGTAACAATTTCTAAATGTTTTATGTCAGAGCAGAAATTGACTAGTCTATTAAGTTTCTGATATTTTTCATTTTGCACTTATTTTAAGGTATAACTAGCTATTCAGGGGTATCAAACTGAAAGCCTGTGACGTTTACTAGGTTTTTTCATCTTGCAGACTTTTAAACTCCAATGTTTGTCTTCTTGGCTGTGTAAGACTTCTGAAAGTTTACCTCAATTTTTCAACCTTTTTTAAAAAAATTCTTTATTGTTTAAAGTATTACATGTGTCTTCTTTTCCCCCCATTGGCCTCTCCCCAGCCGTTCACACCCCCAGCACAAGCCCTCACCCCCCACCCCCTACTGTCTGTGTCCATGACTTTTGCTTATATGCATGCATGTAAGTCCTTTGGTTGATCTCTTACCTCACCCCCCTCCCCTGCCTTCCCTCTGAGGTTGGTCGGTTGTTGGATGCTTCTATGTCTCTGGATCTATTTTTGTTCATCAGTTTATGTTGTTCGTTATATTCCACAAATGAGTGAGATCATGTGATATTTCTCTTTCTCCAACTGGCTTATTTTGCTTAGCATAATGCTCTCTAGGTCCATTCATGCTGTTCCTTCTTTTTTACAGCAGCATAGAGTAGATATACCACAGTTTTTTGATCCACTTATCTGCTGATGGGCATTTAGACTGTTTCCAAATCTTAGCTATTGTAAATTGTGCTGCTATGAGGTTCATTTGTCCTTTCTGATTGGTGTTTCTGATTTCTTGGGATATAATCCTAGAAGTGGGATTACTGGGTCAAATGGGAGTTCCATTTTTAATTTTTTGAGGAAACTCCATATTGTTTTAGCTTGTGAATTGGCAAATACTTGAGAAAAATAGTATCAAATATAGGTCTTACATCTTTGATCTTCTCTATGATCTTGGTCATTGAAGTATCTTGGAAACTCTCTGGTGTGTGTGTGTGTGTGTTAAAATGTTATGTTTTCATTCAAATTTTCTCCAATTATTACCTCCTTTTTGAAACATTCCTCAAACTCTCTCAGGCAAATTTAGGTAGTTTACTCCATCTATATTGTAGATCTAGTTAGTATTAACTCCATTACAGTATTTACCACATTATGTATAATTAACTGTAGTTCTTTCCCCTAAAATCTAAATAACATAAGAAAGGAGAAATTTTAATTCATCTTGGAATTTCCAGAATCTCAGATAGTATCTGACAAACAGAAGGCATTCAATAATGTAAATGAATGCATTATATAATTGGGCAACCCTTATTATTTTAATACTCTAATTAGGTAGTCTGTGATATAATTTCATTTACTTTTTTACTTGTAACTTTATTTTAATTATTATGATTGCTATTTTTTAATCCTGAGAATATAAGGGAATATAAAACTATATGCATTATACATCTGTTTAATACCACGTGAGACTAATCACAATCCTAATTTTATGAGAACGGATTTACTTTGCAAATTTTTCACAAATGGGTAAATTAAAGTGAAGAGAGTTGAGAAGCTTGTCGAGGAATATGTGACTAGTAAATTTTGGAGGTGATACAAGAATGCATGTCTTTCTAACTGAAGTATTTACTTTTTCCACTACAACACAATTCATTGTCTAGGCCAAGGGGAAAACATATATCATCATGCTTATCCTTCTGAAATGTTTGACATTTTAGACATTTTGTTTACTAATGAAAACACAAGATCAATAAGAGGGTCTGGTACATATTCAGTGACGATTTAGAAATAAGAGATAGAGCCAGAGCTAGACATATATAAAGTGAATTGAGAATGAATGAGTAAATAAGTTAATAAAAATACAAGCAATGCCAAGAGTAAATAAAAGTTGACAGGATATATGTGCTACTTTTCTTAGAAAAACGCTGACAGTTAATACAGCCTTTGAGAAGCTGGGTACTTAGAGCTGTTGACAATAGTGCTTGCCAAATATAAATAAGTTCTTATAAATTTAGAATCTTTGTGAATAAATAAAATATAAACAAAACATTTTTTTCCTACTCATGATTACCAATTGAGGAAACAAAAAAGAGCCAAAACAAAAATCCCAATTGAATTAAGTGGTGATGGATTGTGAAATTGGCAGTATTTTTATACACAGACTTGATCCTTTCATGTTTCTTCCCAAGAAATGAGAAAATAAGAAGCATAAGGGCATAGCTCAAAAACTTTTTTTTTTTTTTTATACAATGATTCACGGCAATTATAAGGCATGAGTTTGTGTTCAGGAGAGCTCAGGTGAAGACTCAGAGCAGCCAGCCAATAGTTGACAGTCAGAGAGAGCAAGAAAGTTAATAATAATAGGAGACTAAATTGATTGTACTCTCACTAGGGTTTTGTTTTGTGTTTTTAAGTGTTTGTGAAAAGCAAAAGGAATGTTTATGAATACGGGTAAATCAAAACATTGTTTCTACAAGTTTAATCTATATGGAATTGAATTTTGTGTATGGTTTGAGGTAGGATCCAATGTTAGTTCCTTCTCATGTGATTAACCCATATCTTTTATGTGTATATTAAGTCCTCACTTAATGCCATCCCTAGGTTCTGTGACTTTATTTGAAACAACATAGAATGAAATCAATTTACCGTAGGCTAATTGTTAGAAAAAAGTTAATTTCCAATGGCATATCATCAATGTTATAATGAAAGAATGTTGAACAAAAGGATGTTATTTGAGGACCTGCTGTATTTAATATACAAATGCACATATGTATATGTGTGCATATATACATACTTATTTATATGTTTTTCTGTTCTTTAACATAATGTGTGTGTGGGGGGGAGTGTATCCCTTACATTTATATTCCACTGGTGTGAAGCCATGGCCTGTGTGGCCTCAGGTTCAAAGACTTGGAGAAAGGGCTGATGTGCAAATTAATACACAAGACGAGAAATGTAAATTTGGAAACTATGGGGGAAGCCAGTTGTGATCTTGGTACAAGGGACCAAGTTCCACTAAATCTCCATTCCCATCTACTTTTATTTACTAGAATACACAATTGCCTTTCAGGAATGCAAACAGAGTTATCAAAGATGATTGTTTAGTAAACAGTAAGATTATCAGGTTGGGGGAGTTTGCTTTAGGCCATTGAGTCATAAGCAGTAGGTAATAAAATGCAGATATTCACCCTGTAAATATCAAAGAGCCCCATTCAGCCTTCTCACGTTTATATTAATTACTGTTGATCTTGGTTCCCAGAACACTGGTCAATTCATCTATCCTTATGACTTTATCACACTGCTTTATTTTATTTTATTTTATTTTATTTTATTTTATTTTACTTTGGGTAAATGGGGCTTAAACTTTGCATGCGCCTCTGTAATACTTTTCCAAATAATCTTTGAACTCAGGTTTTTTGTTGTTTTTTAATATATTTTTTAATTTATTTCAGAGAGGAAGGGAGAGGGAGAGAGATAGAAACATCAATGATGAGAGAGAATCATTGATTGGCTGCCTCCTGCACACCCCCCCCCCCCCCCCCCCGGGGATTGAGCCCACAACCTGAGCATGTGCCCTTAACTGGAATCGAACCAAGGACCCTTCAGTCCCCAGGCCAATGCTCTATCCATTGAGCCAAACTGGCTAGGGCTGAACTTGGGTGGTTTTTTTTTGTTGTTGTTAAATATATTTTATTGATTTTTTACAGAGAGGAAGGAAGAGGGATAGCAAGTTAGAAACATTGATCAGGGAGAAACATCTATCAGCTGCCTCATGCACACCCCCTACTGGGGAGGTGCCTGCAACCCAGGTACATGCCCTTGACAGGAATCGAACCTGGGACCCTTCAGTCCACAGACTGATGCTCTATCCACTGAGCCAAACCAGTTGGGGCTGAACTCAGGTTTTTTTTTAACTTTTTTTTTTATTGTTTAAAATATTACATATAGTAGTACATATATCTCCTTTTCCCCCCCCATTGACCTTCCCCCAGCCTCCCTTACCCCCTGTTGCATGCCCTTATCCCCCCCCCCCAGTGTCTTGTGTCCATTGGTGTGCTTACATGCATGCATACAAGTCCTTTGGTTGATCTCTTTCCCCTCCTCCCCAACACTCCCCTGCTTTACCACTGTAATTTGACAGTCTGTTTGATGCTTTACTGTCTCTGTATCTATCTTTTTGTTCAATTTTATAATGTTCTTTATTATCCATAAATGAGTGAGATCATGTGGTATTTTTCTTTCATTGCCTGGCTTATTTCACTTAACATAATGCTCTCCAGGTCCATCCATGCTGCTGCAAATGGTAAGAATTCCTTCTTTTTTATAGCAGTGTAGTATTCCATTGTGTAGATGTACCATAGTTTTCTAATCTACTCATCTGCTGATGGGCATTTAGGCTGTTCCAAATCTTAGCTATGGTGAATTGTGCCGCTATGAGTATAGGGGTGCATATATCCTTTCTGATTGGTGTTTCTAGTTTCTTGGGATATATTCCTAGAAGTGGGATTACTGGGTCAAATGGGAGTTCCATTTTTAGTTTTTTGAGGAAACTCCATACCATTCTCCACAGTGGCTGTACCAGTCTGCATTCCCACCAGCAGTGCACGAGGGTTCCTTTTTCTCCGCATCCTCACCAACACTTGTCAGTTTGTTGATTTGTTGATGATTGCCATTCTGACAGGTGTGAGATGGTACCACATTGTCATTTTGATTTGCATCTCTTGGATAATTAGTGACTTTGAGCATGTCTCTTGGCATTCCTTCTGTCTTTTTTCGAAAAGATTCTATTTAGGTCCGTTGCCCATTTTTTTGCATTATTGTATTTTAAAGTATTGGTATTTTCTTCTTCTTCAAGAGTATTTTGGAAAACCAAAATATGCATGGGCTTTTGGCCTTCCATAGATATTATAGGATAGTTCTGTAGTTTTCTTGTTAAAGATTTTTCAAAGATAGCTTAAAAATACAATTCATCCCTTCCCACATGCTCCTTTTACTATCTGACATTGACACTCCTTTATAAAGAGTGTGGTCTATGTTCTTTCCTCTTGAATCTGGGTGGCTCTGTATCTTGGCAGAAGTGAAACACATCTTCCAGGGCTGAGTCATAAAAGCTGTTAAAGCTTCTACCTGGCTATTCTGTGACCTGCACCTGGGAGTCCTGAATAGACATATAATGTCTGGCTGCCCTAAAGCACCCATGCTGGAGAGAGCACATGGAAAGGATATATATGGGTAAAGAAGAGGTTAGGTTTGATCATTGTGAACAGAAGAACTAGAATCTAAATTTGTATTATTCGATATAAAACTTGCCTGCTGACCACACAGAAACAATGAGCAAAGAGAAAGTTCATATGAGAGCCTTAGTTATCTTACCTGTGAAATGGGAGTGATAGTACCTACCCCTTGAGGTTGCTGTAAGGATGCTATAGCCACATACTGACATCATAATGGTATTCATTAAGGAGCACCTACCGTGGGTATTATCAAGTGGTATCAGCAGTAATGGTAATAAATCTATCTTTTGTGCACTGGGTAAACCTTTTCTAGGTTGTCAGTATGGAGAAAAAGTGCTTAGAAGTCTTTTATACCTTTTATGAAGCCACTTAGTTGGAATTGGAATTTTTTATTTAAGGAGATCATTTGAAAAGTAAATATGATGTATCATCAAGCTTCTTGCTAATCTTTGTGTTCAGAATTTAAATCCTCGGGATAGATCACATGGCAGTTTACATTGGTATGCAGAAGGAGATGGCAATTCTGTATTCATGGCAGCCTGTTTAAAATGGGCATGAGTCTTTCATAACAAGGTTATATAGTATTGATTTGCTTTTCAAGTGTTTATTTATTTATTATATGTGCCATTCCTGAAAAATGAAAAGTGCAACAACAATTCATGGCTATTTCCAGTTTCCAGGAGCAGAATAGATATGAGTATATTTATGGGATATTTATTTCCTAATATATGCAATGGAGTTGATTCCAAATTATTTGACTTAGAAGCAGAATATAAATCTCTGCAGGCACAAGTAGAGTTAAGGTTTGTACTAAATCTTTGCCTAAAATACCCCAAAGCACGTTATGAGAAATCCCTTTCCATGTATCAAGTTAAATTTAACCTTACTGGGAAGCCAGTGATGAAACAGGACCCCAGGATGATGTATTTAACACAACATCCATCACTTATATTTGATTCATGGATGAAATATCTTATTTCTGCCACTATAATGTACATTCTTTAAAGACAATATAGTTGGCCTTTAATGCTTTGCATATAACTGAAGCTATTGGAGGAGGGAACTATTATTTATCCTGTTCCTCTTATGTGCTGGGCACAGCTCTGGGCACTTTGACAATAGTTAACATTTATGTAGTGTTTACTGTGAGCTAGGTATTGTGTCTCAGATGCTTTATATACATTATGCATTTAAGCCTCACAATAACCATATGATTAGATATTATCTCCTCCATTTTTTTCAGGTGAGGAAACCCAGATTCTGAGAGATTAAGTAACTTGCCCAGAGTTAACCAGTTCATAAATGCTGAATCCAGACTAAGAGCTCAAGTTTGATTGGTTGAAAAGCCCATCTTCTTTCCATTATTGCCCAGATAGTTTTTAATACCTTTTGATATAGGAATGAATGCATAAATGAGAATTCTGGGCATATGTCTTTTTGTGTGTGTGTGGATCTGAGACCATTGCTAAAACATTACAATTCTCACTTACCTCTGAGAGAGACCAAATAAAGAATATAACATTCATTTATTCAATAAATACTTATTGCCAGTTTACTTTGTGTCAAGCATTTCACTAGGAGCTGAAGACATAAAGGTAAAATGATTGTCCCTGATCCCCACTGGCTCAGGGTCTTTAGAGGATTCAAACAATAAAAAATACACAAAACTTTGAATATGTAGCTACTATAGAAACTTCACAGCTCCAGGGTGTAGGCACTGAACCAAGAGAAGAGAGAAGGTGGCAGAAAAGAAAAACAAATACAAAACCTTTTTTTTTTTTTTTACCTCATTTCTGTCAAAAGCTGTTTTTAAACTCATTTATTTGCAACCCATGGCAGCAGCTTGATGTGAGAAAACTTTGGCAGAGGAGAGAGAGGAGGGAAGAGAAAGGAGAAGGGAGAGGGGAGAGGAGAAAAAAGGTTGGGAGAAGGAAGGAGAGAGGGGGAGAGGGAGGGAAGGGAATAGAGAGGGAGGGAGAGGGATGGATAGATAGATAGAGAGAGACTAAGAGACAGAGAGAACACGACAGCCTGCTAAGATTTCACTGTGGTTTGCAGTTTGATATTCATTGTCTTTTTACCTGGTTTGGGAAATTATACCCTTTCTCAGAAATTGTCATTTTTGATTTTCTGTAAAGAAGACTGACAGTTGAAAGACTGCTGAACTTTTCTGGGATTCTGCACTGTCACTTGCTTCCCTTTTCTTTTTTTGTTTTAAACTGACATCATCAGCTACTGCTAGGGGGATGCTTATTTTCTTAATCGCCAGATTGGGATTTGAACAAAAAGGCTTCTCTGGACCAGGGAGGGTGGGAAGAAGGGAGCAGCTAGTTAAACAGCAATCATAATTGCATTTATTCCTGGACTCAAGGTCAAATCCGAGTAGTTGAGAGTGAAGTACATGGTTGCTGGAAGTGCTGCAAGAGTGAATTACAAGTGGAGGGCTCCAACCTTTACGTAGTCTCCAAAGGTGGCCATTGTCAGTCACTTCAATCGCAGTGCAGTCAGCAAGGAGACCCTTTCCTTTGGAATGCTGCACGTTTCGCTCCCTCTAATACAATCGGTAGTATAGAGTTTAACATTCCTTGTGAGCTCAAGAAATGTATACTCTAATAAATGTTACACCAGAGGGAGGAACAATAATCCTTACTCTGGTTCATTCCCCTCTTAGCCCAGCACTGTCTCAGATTTTCTTGTTTTTACTTTTTCCATGCCTAGTTTTTTTTCAGTACTCTCATGACAGACTAAATATTATTTTCTCTTAGTTCTATTCTTGTTGACTTGCATTTGTCTAATGCAAACCTTATTCTCTTAGGACTGCCCCCTTAGCAGTTTTCCATAAGGTATATGTGTCTATCTTTGATTTTTAAGCAGTTTTTCTATCTTGTCACAGTCCCAGGTACAACACATCAACTGCAGTATCTGTGTGGATGCCTTTTCTATTGTGAGGAGGTGAATTGCTTGAAATTCTAGCTTGAGACTTAATGATTTCCCTGTTTAAGATTTTGGAATTGAAAAGTTTTTTTTCTCACTGTGATTTCATTTATTCCTAGTCCCCTGCCTTGAATGCTCTTAATGGGTGTTGACTGATGGTTTGATGCAACTGTAAAATGGAGTGAGGATGCTGATTAAATCATTCTTCCCTTTGGGCAACCCTTATGACCCTCAGTATTTTATTCCTAGAAAAATATTTGTTTAACAAAGGAGAAAAAATACTCCTGGAGAAATAGCTTATATCTAGGATGCTATTAATGTTGAGTACACATAATTTCAAGCAAATGTGAAATTTTCTATATTTTTCATACCTCAACCACAGCTCATATCAGACTGTATGTCAATGATTAGTGTCAATGTCTATCCTGCTTGTTAAATAGTGTGTAATTTAAGGACAGAGTTTTCCTCTCACTCATTTTATGTCCCTAGCCCCTAGCAGAAGGCCTGGCGTATCTCAGGCCCTACATAAATATTCTTGAATGTATCTTTTATTACTGTTATCTCCTAGGTGTACCAGAGTTTTAATATTCCCAGGGAGTATTATATAAAATTCATACAATTCAGATTCAAATGCTTTTTTGTTGATTTGCACTGGAGTGTCAGAATTTAAACAACTGTTCTGTACATCTAAATGCCCTTTTAAGTTGTGAATGTGTTTTGCACAAACACATATTAGAACATTGAATTATGCAACCAACCTGAGAGAATACTTTTGAAAATATGAACATATGTGATTTTAAAAACAGAAAGGTGAAAATTAGCATCTCCAAATACAAGTTCTAAGGAGGCATAAAGGATTTAAGAGATGAGCTGTGTTTGTACTATAGCATATAAAATGTTAAGAAGAGTCAATCTTTCACCCAGGTGTTTAACTGTTAAGTCAAATGTTTCGATGCTACACAGTCCTCACCCAGATTTCTATTATTTATCAAAAGCCAACACCTGCTAAACTGGTACAGGTGGATTGACTAGCTATTCTGATT
The DNA here is from genome assembly GCF_951640355.1 of Cnephaeus nilssonii. Classification (NCBI taxonomy): domain Eukaryota; kingdom Metazoa; phylum Chordata; class Mammalia; order Chiroptera; family Vespertilionidae; genus Cnephaeus; species Cnephaeus nilssonii. Next base: position 54,871,134 of record NC_137078.1, on the reverse strand, counting down.
ATAATCAACCATAAAAGGAAACAAAATGCCCAAATGTGTTTTTGTCCTTGAGTCGTCTGGGGCCAAAGTAGGAGATTAAAAATGTGCAAAGTGCTGCATATCCAGCAAAAATACAAAGGTACTATCCTTGAAACAGAGAAGTGAAAATCCTGAATAAGAACCCCCTATACTATTTTCATGAAGAAGACATAAATGCTGCAGCCTGAGGGGGCGGATTCAAATGGAAATGAGCTAGCAGAGTTGCTGTGCCATGGAAACTCCTCAGCTGCTGCCTGGAAGAGATCTTCAAAAGCCCTAAAAAGGAAGAAAAAGCATCTTCTTGTATGAATATGATAGAAAAAAAAAGGAGAAAAATTTAGAGCTCATTTGTAGATTGGCATGAATGTTTCCAAGCTTACATCACCAAGGGAAAGGAGAGGGATTGGGGAAAATGAATTCTGGATGAAGGGTTTTTTTTTGTTTTTTTGGGGGGAAGACTGAAATATCTATAGATCTATAGGGTATTCTTTTGTCGAGATGGGGTTATCTTGTCAGCTTCTTTATACATACCAGTTGAATTATTTCTCTCTGAGTAGGTTCCAAGGATTTACATCTTATAGGAAAAGTTAGATACTATCTAACCCCTTCATAGTTCCTTAGAGCCCCCCCCAAAGGGGGCTAGATAGTCTTTAAAATTTTTTTAAGAAATAATTCTTTATTGTTGAAAATATTACGTGTCCACTCCCCCACCCCCTGAGCCAGGCCTTCACCACCCTATTGTCTGTGTCCATGGGTTATGCATATATGCATAAAAGGTTTTGGTTGATTACCTCCTGCCCCCTTGCCCTCCCTTCCCTCTGAGATTCCACACTCTGTTCCATGCTTCCATGTCTTTAAATACACTCTGTTCATCAGTTTATTTTGTTAATTAGATCCCGAATATGAGTGAGATCATCTGATATTTGTCTTTCTCTGACTGTCTAATTTCACTTAGCATGGTATTCTCCAGGCCCTTCCATTCTGTCTCAAAGGGTAAGAGATTCTTCTTTTTTACTACTGCACAGTAGTCCATGGTATAAATGTTCCACCGCTTTTTTATCCACTCGTTTACTGATGGGCACTTGGGTTATTTCCAGATCTTAGCTTTGTAAATTGTGCTGCTATGAGCATAGCATACATTCTTTCTCCTTAGAGTTTTGTTTAGATGACATAGAAAAAAAATTGATGAAGATTTAAAAGTAAACCTGAATAATTATCTATACCTTGCTGATAATAAAGATACATTAAGTGAAACAGGAATTTTAGGGGTAAAATAGGACAGGTTTAGGAAATTTTAGAAATTTTGGAAATTAAGGGGACCATGGAAGAAGCACAGAGCTGCAGAGCAGCAGAAGGAATATTTCTATAGAATAGGAAAGCTGAAAAGCTGCAACAGGTACATTTCCATAGAATGAGGGAGCTGGAAACAGCAAAAGGTCTATATTTACAAAATAAAGAGAAGGAAGCCCTGCATCCAGAAGGAGAAGAAGAAAGCCCAGAGGGAACAGGAAAACAATAAGGAAGGAGCGGGGGAGAACCTCACATGTCCCATGTGAGGTTCAACCTTTGAGCCCAGGAGTTACTATAGTAACCAGTCTAAGGGAATAGTGACCAATCAGAGGGGATATCAAGGTACCAGGCTCTATAGCCTTTATAAGCCATAGGAAAAAAGAATTCAGTGGGACCCTTTCCCCCTCTCTACTTGGGAGTCCATTCTGTGGGACTCTTTCCCTCTCCCCATGTGGGAGTCTATACTTATCCTATCTAATAAAGACAGAATATGCAAATTGACCATAACTCCACAACAAAGATGGAGGTGCCCACAGCCAATAAGGAGGGAATATGCAAATTGATGCGACAATGCGAGAGGCGGAAGGTGGCTCTGGCCGGAGTGAAGGTGGAAAGGTGGCTGTGGGCCAGAGCGAAGGTGGTGCCAGGGGAAGGAAGGCCTATTCTTGCATAAATCTTCATGCATCGGACCTCTAGTTCTTCAATAAATTTCCACCTTTGCTATACCACGTTTTGTCTGTGGATTCATTCTTCGATTCTGGTGGACAAAGAATCCAGGTTCCAATCCAAAAATTCCATTTCATAAGGATATAAGAGGATGTATTATTTGGAATTCAAGATGGCAAGAATACATTATGGAAGAGAATGAAGTTAGAAGGAAAAAAATACGGGTTTTGGAGTCAAGCCTTCATTCATTCAGTAAATACAGGTTTGCAGTTGTGAGTATGTGAAACACAGAGTTCATTTGTATATGATTATTTATTAATTATTGTATTATTTTCCATATGAAGAACTATAAACCTACTTTTGACCCATCTTGAATTTATTAGGAGCCTGCTATAAAGCAGGCATTTTCCTGGCTTCTGAGTGAACAATAGAGAAAAAAAAAAGAAGATTCCTGCCTGCATGGCACCAATAGATTAGTAAGGAAGAAAAATAATTAAATAAACAGTCACACAATGAATCTAGCATTGCATTTTTCCAACAGATAATGTTACAGAAAACTGAAGAAGAACAAAGCAATAGTTAGAGAGATGGAGTTACATTTATTATGCGCGGGTCCAGAGGAAAATGTATCTCAAATTCTGGGCCCCAACATGCAGGAATTCTCCCTATTTATATGATTTTACCTTCTTTGTCTCCCAAATATGGAGTGTTTCTGGCCCCTTTTGCAAGTTCTTAAAGAGCCCATATGTGCTGGCCTTGAGACCTCAACCAGAGGCCTGGCCTGGTGCCAGCACTGATAACCTTGTCTGGGGAAGTTTTAATGGCCTAGCTGAAGTGGGAGTAGTCTTAGCAAGCAAGAATTTACAGAAGCCAATTAGCAGGGTTAAAATTTCAAACAGCAGTTTTAATATAAGATGGATGCTTCATTAGAAAAGAAAAAAGTAGTGTGAGAGAAAGAGATTAAGGTGTTTGCGTATCTAAAGAAGTGTTCTACTTCCATTTTTGAAAGTTACTTGTGTTTTGACTGTGGGGAAGTTACTTAATCTCTTTGAACCTCAGTTCAAAATTTGAAAAAGAGCTACTGAATAATGTGTGAATAAAATGAAGTGAAAAGAGAAAAGTATCTAACATCTACTTTGGATTTTTTGCATATCTAAGTTTTAACTAGGAAATCCTTTTGTTCTAGTTATATTGTCAATGATCTAACAACGTTTTCTTCTCTTCCCTAAGTAAATGGCAAAGAACCTGACCAGACTGAGAGCAATATAGATTACTGAAAACTGACCTTCAAGGTCAAATTTATTATATTCCCTGTGTTCTCAAGGAGGATCTTATTCTATTTTGACTAATAGCCATAGATACAACTTTTATATCAAAATGTATACAGTCTCCTTCCTCATTATTCTATTACCAGCAAACAATCATTACTTTATTTTTTTAATCTTTCTGTTGAGATTATTACAGATGCCCCTCTTTTTTCCCCCATTGCCCCCCTCCACCCGGTTCCCACCCCACCCCAAGCCTTCACCACCCTATTGTCTGTGTCCATAGGTAATGCATATATGCACATAAAATCTTTGTTTCATCTCTTCCTGCTCCTGCCCCCTTCCCTCTGAGAATCATCACTCTCCAAGCCTCTGATTCTCTTATTCACCAGTTTATTCTGTTCATTGGATTTCTTATTTGCTTATTTTGATTTTTAGATTCAATTGTTGATAGGTATGTGTTTGTTGCCATTTTGTTGTTCATATTTTTAATCTTTTTCTTCTTCTTAAAGAATACCATTCAACATTTCATATAATACTGGTTTGGTGGTGATAAACTCCTTTAGCTTTTTCTTATCTGTGAAGCTCTTTATCTAACCTTCAATTCTAAATGATAGTTTTGCTGGGTTGAGTAATCTTGATTGTAGGTCCTTACTATTCATCACTTTGAATATTTCTTGACACTCCCTTCTGGCCTATTGAGAAATCAGCTGACAGACGTAATAGGCATTTCCTTGTAGGTAACTAACTTCTTTTCTCTTCCTGCTTTGAAGATTCTCTCTTTATCTTTAGCCTTTGGCATTAAAATGTGTCTTGGTATGGTCCTCTTTGGGTTCCTCTTGTTTGGGACTCTCTGTTCTTCCTAGACTTATAAGTCTTCTCTGTGCTTCCTAGACTTGTAAGTCTATTTCTTTCACCAGGTAGGGGAAATTTTCTGTCATTATTTCTTCAAATAGGTTTTCAATATATTGTTCTCTTTCTTCTTCTGGCACCACCATAATGCAAATGTTGGTGTGCTTGAAGTTATCCCAGAGGCTCCTTATACTATCTTCATATTTTTTCATTCTTTTTTTTTTTTTTTTTTTTTTTTTGCTCTTGTGGTTGGGTGTTTTTTGCTTCCTCATATTTCAAATAGTTGATTTGATTCTTGGAATCCTCTATTCTACCATTGAATCCCTGTATATTATTCTTAATTTCAGTCAGTGTATGCTTAATTTCTGGCTGGTCCTTTTCCATTTTTTTGGCATTATCACTAAGATCCTTGAAAGTCTCACTAAATCCCTTGGAGGTTTCTAGCAGATTCTTGAGTAACCTTATAACTGTGGTTTTGAGATCTATATCCAGTAGTTGGCTTTCCTCCATTTCTTTCATCTGTAATATGTTTCTTTGTCTCTGCATTTTGGCTGCTTCCCTGTGTTTGTTTCTATGTTTTGGGTAGAGCTGCTATGTCTCCTTGAGTTGGTAGAGTGGCCTTGTGTAGTAGGTGTTCTATAGGGCCCAGTGGCTCAGCTTCCCCAATCACCTGAGCTGGGAGCACCAGATGCACCCCTTTGTGGGATGTGAGCACAGTCTTGTTGTACTTAAGACTTTATTGCTGTTGCTGTCACTGGGAGGAATTGACCACCAGGCCAATTGCCTATGAGGACCAGCTGCGACTACAGTGGGAGAGCTGCTATGCAGGAGACACCCCCATGGAGCAGTACTTGTTTCTGTGAGACTTTGGTGCTCACTGAGTGCCCCGTAAGTGTGTTGTTTATGGATGTGTAGAGTTGTAATCTGGAATAGTCTGACACTGTCCACTGGGTACACTAGCTCTTGGGTCTCCAGGGAGGTGCAAAGCCACCCACTGCCTGGGGCCACCCAGCAGGAGCTACAGAGAGATCTGCAGATTCTTCCTCTTTGTGTTGGGTTTGGAAGTGCCCAGATGATGCCCATCTATGAAGCAAGGCAAGCTGGTTCTGGTGCCAAGTCTTGGGCCTTTTATTCATAGGTTTGGGGCTTCCTAACCCAGCTGCAGCTTGTTTGAGAGATTTTAGCCTGAGCAAGGACATGCCATTTGTATGCAAAAGCACTGCACACTGCTTGGATGGGGTTGTAAACTGGATGAGGCAGGGTCTTAGGGAATTACCAGGGTGGAGCAAACAGAAATGGCTGCCAATCATCCCTGCAACTGGGAAGGTCCCAGCATAGGAACAGTGATCCCTTTGAGCACCTCCATCTGGGAGAAAGCCACCCCTGAGTTTCTGCCTCAGTGCTAGACAATCCAGTTCCTCCTTGTATGTGTCTGTGTTCCCCAGAGCCTCACCTTGGTGCTGGAGCTCGGAGGAAGCAGGGTCTTGTAAGTTCAGTTCAAGGAGCTAGCCTTTTAAGAGGAACAGCTGGGTTTCCAGCAGCCTCTGTGTCACTGAGCCCCAATCTGCACTGGTTTTTATAGCCCGTAGTTCTTACTGCCCATAGGGCTTCTTTTCCCATCTCTGGGACCCTGGGCTGGGGGTCTGGCATGGAGCTGGGACCCCTTGCTCCTCTGGGCAGCCTCCACAGAGATGATCTCCCCCTCAATTAAAAAAGTGGCACACATGGGTGCTAGACAAGCCTGTTCCACGCCTCCTACCAGTCTCACTGTGCTTTCTTCTTTATTTCTCTAGTTGTAGGACTTCCATTCAGCCAGCTTCCCAGCAGTTCTGGATGATGGTTGTTCCCTATTTTAATTGTAATTTTGATGTGTTTGTGAGAGGCGGTGCATACAGGGGTTTACCTATGCCGCCATCTTCCTCAAAAGCATTACCTTATTTTTTAAAGAGATAGAAAGAACCTTAGCTCTTTATTTTTGCACTATTGTTCTTGTGTTGGCCTATGGATTCCATCTTTTCATCACCTTTCACGGGTTTGTGTGTAGAAGGTTTACTCTTGGTGCTGGGCATTCAAGCTGTCTGGCATAAAGAAGAGTGTTAACATTTCAGGCTAACAATTTGCACAGTGGGGTGAACATAACTGAATAGTGCTTTGAAGATTCAGAGTCCTACAATGCCCTGGGGTTACCAAGCTAATGAATTGATGATCCAGCATGCTGGGAGCTGAAAGTGAATGAGTCACAAACTCTGGATCACACCTCAGAAGTTGATTTATTTACAATAGAATTCTTATATGGCTTTATTTTTAATGTTTACTTTTTTTTTTAAAGGAATGAATTTTGGTTCATCACATGATCTGGAAAATGTATTTCTGGTTATTTCAAATTTTAGGAATTGAACTTTTGAAGATCTTAGCATTTAAAGTGGAAATTGTTAATGTATAGATATATACATTTCCCTCATTCATTCTTCAGCCACATATTTTAATAGCATACATCGTAGATTCAGAGTGAATTTTTTCTAACCTAGTTCAGGCACTATAATACATTACCTAATTAGGGAAGCAATGCCTGCAAGTCTTGTTGCACATCATGCCGAAGAAGTGTTTTACAATACTGCTTCCTGGGCCTAAACTCAGATACACAGAACAAAAAATTCTAGGGGTGGAGCCTCAAAATCTATAATTAAAAAAAAAAATCTCTCCAGATGCTTGAGGTTTGTGGATGTGCCTCTGAGGACTAACAGAGCAAGTGGAAAGAGGCTGTGTGTGTTTTATGCTAACGTGAATCCCTTTTTGCCCACAGGCACATTTCTGACAGTCATTACAGGTGTAATCAGTGCTTCTGCTGATTGCAGTTGTTCCTCTCTCCCTAGTTATGCCCCAGATGTGTCGTAATTCAAAATGGAGCTTATTCCAAGTATTGGGAGGGAAGTTAATGTTGCTCACGAAAGGAATCCTTGCTCACTTATAAATATTCTTTCTCTTTTTTGGTAGTACTCCACTGAGAAAATACTAAAAAACAATGTGTGTTCATGTGTTTGTGTGTGTGTATATGAGCATGTGTTGTTTTTTTTCTAGAATAATAATGACCTTGATGAGAAGCCCTTTCATTAGGATTATAGCCTAAGAGACTATAAAAACATTCCTAGGTAAATTGCTATTTTGTAAGCTCCTCAGTTTGAATTATTCAGCTGCTGTTACTATGGAACTGCGAGCCTTGTTCACTTTGCAGAGGAAAATACTAATGGTCCCCCAGTGTCCCCACACTGTGGAAGAGCTCATTAAGGGAAAAGTACTGCTCTCCCTGTTAAAGACACACCAGCTAACCGCAAAATGTCCATATCAAGGTTTTAGGCGTACCGTTTGTTTGGCAGAGCTTGCACTTTCAGATGGGGCTTGTTCTTTGAAGTGTGACCATGCCTCCTTGTTATGCTTAGGTCAGCTCAGTGCTAAGGATATGACATTTTGGCATAATGCAATTGGCTTGGTCTTCTTTGTGGATATGATGAGTAAAATAATAATTTATTTGCCATTTATTTATTTAACACTTAATATTTTCTCTTCATACTGCTAGTGATAGCAGTATGAAAGATGATTATAAGGATTACTCCCTTTTACAAAGGAGGAAATAGAGATTCATAGCAGTTGGGTAAAGTACCCAAGTAGGTAAAAAGAGCCTGGATTTGAACCAAGTTCTAACTCAAATTCTTGGACTTTATTATTGAGTTAGAATATGCAGTATAGACTCAGTGCTGTAGAAGCCCTTGATTGCAACCCAATTATCCTCCAAGAAACAGGGGGTAACTGCTGTCCCAGCTGACGGGAGTGTTTGAGCATGTTGTAGTCAGCAAAACCCACTCCCTCAGCCAACTTTTGGTGCCAGGAATGTGTACCCCACAAATGTGACCACAGCTATTCCTCCTTTATTTGAATTTATGAGGTCCTATGACATTGTAAGGTAAATGAGTTTGTGGGTCCCCATCCTCCCACCCACACAAGGAAAGCTGGATGGTGAGCAAGTCAAGTCTTGAGGCTTGGATGGACTAATGCTAACCTTGGAAGCAGGTAAGGGTTAGAACTTGGTAGAGTACTAAAGGTGGGGCAGTCTGCCAATATATTGTTAGTTCAATCTTACTGATAAGAAATTGAGGCAAAGTGAGTTGAAATTTTAAGGTTTGCAAAGGATACTGTGAAAAATTAATTCAGCAATAGATCCAAAGCTTCTTTTTACTCATTTGTAAAATCAAATTATTTTATTGGCTGATGGGATCTGAGAGGTAATCTAGCTGATCTTTTTTTCACACATGAAGAAAAGGAGGGCCAGAGAGATAACAGACTCACTTGAGGAGTTCTACTGTTTTCAGTGGGATGTTCTCTGTGTCCCTACCTGTTGCTGGTAGAAGTAGGATTCTTGGAGTGCTGTGGGAATAAGAATTTCTTGAGGCCCCCATAGAGGATAAGGTATCAGGGAAAGCTATGTAATTGATGATGTGATCTTAAGGGTGTTCCCCTCCAAGGTCCATCTCCCTCCATTCCATCATGGAAAAAGTCCCATTTTGTCTTCAGCAGGGCAAAGATCAAAGCCACTGCCCGGAGTCTTCTCTCCATATTATATTCCAGTCCGGCACAGCATCTGGTTAGGTTAGCTTATGTTCCCAGCTGTAGTCCACTGGGTGTAGGGTCCATATGGCCATGGGCCATGCAGCTTCTAGGGCCACCTGGTGTACTAGCACAGGTCATGAAGCAAGGGAGTACAAGGGAACAGGAGTGAAGCAAGAGGAACAGGAGAGTGAGAATTCTTTGCTTGGGGATTTTTAACCAGGAGTTTAACCAATGAATCCTTCAGGATTTCACATGCTTGTGGTGACTTTACCCTCCTAGCCAATCCATGGTTCCCCAGACTAGACTGACAGGCAATAAAACTTTGCACGAAATCACATCCTCCCATGAGGGTCTCAGAAAATTATTTTTCCCATGGCACTCCAAGAACTCCACTTCTATCGATAACACTTTGAGTAGCAACCCTCTAAATGAAAGTTTCTCAAAGTGAATCCAGGAACTCCTTACAGCCAAATCACTTAGGGCAGTGGTCAGCAAACTCATTAGTCAACAGATCCAAATATAAACAGTACAACGATTGAAATTTCTTTTGAGAGCCAATTTTTTTTTATAATTTATTTTTTTTAATTAAGGTATTATATGTGTACACATCTTACCATTGTCCCCCCCCCCACCCCACACCCATACTTGCCCTCACCCGCCAGAGTTTTGCATCCATTGGTTATGCTTATATACATGCATACAAGTCCTTTGATTGATCTTTTATCTCCCCCACCTCTCCCTAACCTTCCCCCTGTAATTTGACAGTCTGTTTGATGCTTTACTGTCTCTGTATCTATCTTTTTGTTCATCAGTTTATAATGTTCTTTACTATCCATAAATGAATGAGATCATGTGGTATTTTTCTTTCATTGACTGGCTTATTTCACTTAGCATAATGTTCTCCAATTCCATCCAGGTTGCTGCAAATGATGATAATTCCTTCTTTTTTATGGCAGCATAGTATTCCATTGTGTAGATGTACCACAGTTTTCTGATCCAGTCATCTGCTGACGGGCACCTAGGCTGTTTCCAAATCTTAGCTATTGTAAATTGTGCTGAGAGCCAAATTTTTAAAACTTAAACTTCTTCTAACGCCACTTCTTCAAAATAGACTCACCCAGGCCATGGTATTTTGTGGAAGAGCCACACTCAAGGGGCCAAAGAGCCTCATGTGGTTCACAAGCCACAGTTTGCCAACCACTGACTTAGGGCCTTGCTAAGCAGGGAGATTTCTGTCCAAGCTTTTTGAATTAAAAACTCTAGGCCAAGAGATGGGTCTCAGGATACATGTTTTTAATGAGCTTATGATATAATTACATTCATACCAAAATTTGAAAATTACTCCCAAAGATCCCATTCAAGTACCACAAGTAAAAATTCAATCACTGTTCATCTGCCACCTTGTAGTTCATCCCTTGAAAGCTGGGGACAAACTACAAGGTTCCAATGTTGTAGAAGACCAGAGAAAAACCAAGCAATGCTTAGAGAAATGGAGTTACACAGCTTTATTACGCTGGCAGACTCAGATGAGGTTGCCTCTCAAATTCTGAGCAAACCAATATGGTGGAAGCCCATCTTTTATCCCCTTTTGGTGTCTTTGTCCCCTAAATATGGATTATACTTTTGGACCTTTCGCCGGCTTTGCAAAAAGCCCCAGATGTTGGGGGTCTTGAGGCCATACCTAAGGGCCTGGCTTGGTGCCAGCACTGATAACCCCCCTCCAGGGGCTGTGTCATGGTTTATGGCCTCTGAAAAATGTGAGCATTTAGGTAACAGGTCTTGCAAGACTAGTTTGTGGAGAAAGAGGCAATGACTTAATTATAGGTTATCAAGAATGTACACTGGGCTTGCTGGCACAGATTCAGATTGCTGCCCCCCCCCCAAAAAAAAAAATATCAGGGTTACATTGGAATTAGCCATTTAGCCTTCTCACCATCTCTGACTGTATCACCATGGAAGAAGTCCAATCTTGTGTTCAGCAGGGCCAGAATTAAGGCCACTGCCCATAATTTCTGTTCCATATTAAATTCCTGCCCAGTCCAGCATCTGGCTAGCTTAGCTTGTGTTGCCAGCTGTAGTTAATTGCGTGTGGAGTCTGCATGGCCATGGGCCATGTGACTGCTTAAGGCCACATGGCGGACAAATGTGGGTCATGGAGCAAGAGAGCGTAAGGGGGAACCAGAAGACAAGAGAGAAGGAACTTTCTGTTTGGGGATTTTTACACACTTGCAGTGGCTCTACCCTTCTAGCCAATGATCTTTTTTCCAGGCTAGACTGACATACAAGCACTTTCCCTATGTCACTCTGACTTCACTCTGCATCTGTCCATCTCCCCCTTAGTTCGATCCCTTCTTCCAGTGATCTGCAGGGAATGAACCAGTGACTCTCTGGGGAGTGTGAAGCTGTAGCTTCCTGGTGAAGCTGCCCTTCTGACCATGCTTATAATATGTGACCTTCCCTTTGTTCTCTTTCTATTATTAATATTAATAAACTAGCTAATAATGATGATAACAAAAATGTGGTCCTAACCATCAGCATGGGCATTGCCAGGTAGCTGATACAAATACAGAATACCAGGTCTAACTCTGAATCTTCTAAATCATAGTCTACATTTGAACAAGATTCCTAGGTGACTCCTGCATACATGAGTCTGAGAAACACTCGTTTAAAGGCTGCATTGGTTTACTATTCTGCCTGCATACTGCCATAAAAATACCACAGACTGGGTGGCTTAAGCAACAGAAATTTATTTCCTCACAGTTCTGGAGTCTGGAAGTCTAGAATCAAGGTGTCAGTAGGTGTGGTTTATTCTGAAGCTTCTCTCCTTGGCATACAGATGGCCACCTTCTCGCTGTTTGTTTACATGGTCTTTCCTCTGAGTGTGCACATCTCTGGTGTCTCTTTGTAGATCTCAATTTCCTCTTCTTATAAGAATGACAGTCGTATTGGATTAGGGCCCACCCTAAAACTACATTTTAACTTAATCACCTCTTTAAAGGCTCTATCTCCAAATACAGTTACAGTCTGAGGCACTGGGTATGAGAACTTCAACATAAGAATTTGGGGGTGGGGTGGGGGGGGACACCGTTTAGTGAGTAAGCAGGATCATTAATAGCCCTGGTTATGTTGTTGGTGGAAAACAGGCTCTTCCGCAGGATCATGAGAAAAGCATTTTAAGGATCCACTCACAGGAGGTTGTGGTTTGGCAAGGTGGTTTATTGGTGATGGGCCGCCCCTGCCTCTGGGCTTCCAATGTCCCATTTCCCTACATTCCACCATGGAAAAAGTCACAACTGTGTCTTCAGCAGCGACAAAATAAAAACCGGTGCCCAGAGTTCCTGCTTCATAGTCCTTGGGAGCCTGCATGGTCTGTAGGCCCCAGGACTAGATCTGCATGGTCATGGGGTGAGTGGCGGGGGTGAGGGGGGTGAGGGGTGAGGTGGGCGGGGGTGGGGGTGGTGGAACAGTGAGAGAGACAGAGACAGAGAGAGATTCTTTGTTCAAATGGAATTATGTATTCTGAGATTTGGCAGGAACCAGAAGTTTATTCAAAATAACTAATCAGCTTCCCAAACTTTCCCAGGCTTGCATTGGGGTCCACCCCCTAGCCAATGATCTTTTCTTCAGGTTAGACTGACAGGTCTCTATCGTCCAGAACCTCCCCCTTACCATTTTGACTTCATTGTGCATGTGTTTACCTGCCCCTTTGTTCTATCCCTTCTCCCAGTTATCTGTGGGGAATGGACTGGTGGTTTCCTGGGAGGAATGTGAAGCTGTAACTTCCTGGTGAAGCAAACAGGCCTCTGCTTCCCCACTGAATATTCTCAACAATCTCTGACTCTCCTTATGCTTTCTTTCCCTCATTAATATCCAGCTAACAACCATAACGCTTATATGCAACTGTCATTAACAAGAAGCCTGAGAAGTTCAGAAACTCAGATCTATTGGGGGCCTGAACCCCCTTAACCATTCTTTATCTTGTGTTCTCCATCTTTGTAAATGGCACTATCTTTGGCTTAATTTGTCCAAGCCAGATATCTTGGAACCCAAGGCTCCCTCTGTTTTGCCATAACATTTAATTAGTTACCACATCCTACTATATTTATCTCTACTGTCTTTCCAATACAACCAATTCCCCCCCATTCCAATGTCCACTACTCTAGTCCCTTCTTTCTTATCTTTCATCACACTGGAAATGTAAGTTCACTGTTCATAATAATATCTTATTCTCTAGTCTTATTTTCTGGTTCTAGTCCTTATTTATATTAGCCAGAATGTTTGTTATAAAATAAAAATCTTGTACTGTCATTCCTTGCTTAAAATCATCCATGGCTTGCATTACCGCAAGAAGAAAATGTCATCTCCCTAGGATGGCCGACAAAGCTACTTATGATCTAGCACATCATTGTAAGCCCCATCTCTGCCTTCTACCTGACTTGAGTTCTTCACACTCTGTTCTGGAGCCATGTTGGATTTTTTCTTTTCTTCTAGCTTTTCCAGCATTCCACATCATGTCTCATGTGTGAGCCTTTGCAAAACTACACCTCTACCTGGAGCTCTATTTTTATTTTCTTTCTTTTTTTGCTCACTGTCCCCAGTTAACTTTTTATTGTTTCTTATATCTCAGCCCATATGTCATTTCCTTCCGAAAGCCTTTTTACCTCAGTTGTCTAGCATAGGTGGCTTTCTTTAGTGTTGCTCATCATACTACTTAGGGAATGCTTGCTTACTGTTTGTTTCCTGCAATGGACTGAAAACTCTTTGAGGGCAGGAATTGTGTTCCACTTACAAGTGTATTTCTGAAACCTGTCCACTGATGACAAATGGCCAGTGTTCATACATACTTGTTGAATGTTCTATTGAAGGAATTACTGTTTACACAAAACCTAAAAGCCTGGGGAATGGAGCACCTGAATTCAAGTACAGATAATTGCCACTAATGCGACTTTCTTAGGGAGTAACTTCTAATTGGAAACAGGTGTTGGAGAGAAGCACTTGGTTTCCTCTCAAGAAGTTAAAAATATTTAGCCCTATAAGCAGGTGGTTTTAGAACTTTCAGTGTACTTTGGGGACAAAGGGACAGACCGAAACAGGGTCAGACACAGTGTGACAGCAGCACTGTGATATCCTTCAAACATCTCAGTCTCCTATGAATGTTTCAAGTCACCTGCCTCCCTGAATCACTATGAATCCACCCTGGTCTACTCTCCTGATGAGATGGCACAGAAGAAATTTTATAAAGCATGCTTTATCAGCCCACAACGCAGGGAAAAGAGTAATATGGTAGAAATCCTTGTTCTTTCCTGGATTCTGCTTTTAGAAGTATTGTTGTAACTGGGTCTCAGAGAGTCGTTACCCAATCATACATGTTATTAGATATTGGTTCAATATCTGTTTTTCCTACATAGCTGTAAATTCCATAAAGTCAGAGATCAAATCTATCTTGCTACCACTGATTAACTAGCTCTTATACTTAAGAACCTAGAAAGCACTTAATAAATACTGACTGATTTTTGAAGAGTTTGGCTTAGAGAGTCAGGAGATGATGACATTATTAGCAAGGATGAGAAACAGAAGGACATGCCTATTGGACAAGGGAAGATAAAGCACAGAGGCAGTCAAATCACAATGCATATCTGGAGACTGAGAAATGTGCTGGCATGAAGTTATTGAGGTTTATTATCATGGGAAATTGCTGAGATTTAAAGCTTTTGGAAACTATGGGAGTATACAGGGAGAAGATTTTTAGCCTGTGTACATAATCTACACTAATAAAAGAGAAAAATGCTAATTGACCGTACCTTTGCTATGCCCACAGCCAATCAGAGCGAGTATGCAAATTAACCCAACAAAGATGGTGGTTAATTTGCATATGCGGAGGGAGGGAGGAGTAAAGACTGAAGACAACATAGAAGGAAGAGGGAGGGAAAGTGGAAAGATAGGTGGCTGCTGGAGGGAAAGCACTGGTGGCGCTTGCGGGGCGGGGCGGGGTGCGCAGCGGCAGCGCGCGCGGCTGTTGAGACTGCGGTAGCAGGCGTGCAGTGGTGGCTGCGGCGTGTGCGGCCGTGGAAGCAGCAGCGGCAGTGAGCGTGGCGGGTCAGGCGTGCAGGGCAGGGTGCGCAGCGGCAGTGGTGGTGCGCGATGGCCGAGGAGGCGGCGGTGGTTGTGGCTGCGAGTGCGGTGGGGCGGGCAAGGCGTGCCCCGCCCACCCCACCCCGCCCCACCTGCTGCAGCGGGAGAGGTGGGGGGGCAGGAGAGGTGGCGGTGGTGGTGGCGGGAGGGAAGCCCGCCGGAAGTCTTGCAGGAATATTCCTGCAACAGGTCCTAGTCTATACTAATAAAAGGGTAATATGCAAATTGGTCATGACGCCCTCACAGTAACAACCGAACAGGGCTGCGTGGGGCAACCAGGACGGCAGGAGGGGCAGTGAGGGGTCACCATGCAGTAGAGGGGGGCAGTAAGGGGTGACCAGGCTGGCAGAGGGGGGCAGTGAGGGGCGACCAGCCTGGCAGGGTGGGGCAGTTAGGGGCAATCAGGCTGGCAGGCAGAAGCAGTTAGGGGTGATCAGGCTGGCAGGGGGGCAGGTACAAGTGATCAGGCAGGCAGTCAGGTGAGCAGTTAGGAGCCAGCAGTCCTGGATTGTGAGAGGGATGTCCAACTGCCGGTTTCGGCCCAATCCCTGCAAAACTGGCAGTCAGACATTCCCTGAGGGGTCCTGGATTGGAGAGGGTTCAGGCTGGGCTGAGGGAGACCCCCCTCCGGTGCATGAATTTCATGCACTGGGCCTTTAGTAAAAAATAAAAACCTACCATAAAAATATCTGATTTTTGGAAACAGATATATCATGATGTACATCTATATAAAAGATTGCTTTGATCAAACAATCTGGGAAATAGTACACATTATATCTCTTTTTTGTAACTTATGGTGGTTAATTTTATGTGTCAACTTGATTGAGTCATTGATACCCAGATATTTGGTCAAGCATTATTTTGGATATTTCTGAGAGAGTATTGTTGGATGATATAAACTGAAATTAATGTTTTAACTGGTAGAAAATAGCAGATTGCTTTTCATAAATTAAGCATGACTCATCCAAATTGCGGAAAGCCTGCATAGAACTAAAAGGATGACTCTTCCCCTAGTGAGAGGGAATCTCCAGTTCACTGCCTTCAGACTTCATCTGCACGTCTCTTGCATCTCAGGCCTGCGGGATCACAATTCATATTTGAATTTGCCAATGTTTGTGCTAAAAAGTATCTCTCTCTTTCTGTCATATACATATACAATGTACACACACACACACACACACACACACACACATATATATATATACATATACATAACCTATATAATACATGTCCTATATAATAAAAGGCTAATATGCAAATAGACTGAATGGCGGAACAACTGAACAACCAAACAACTGGTCACTATGACGTGTGCTGACCACCAGGGGGCATGCATGGAACATGGTGGGCATCAGCCACGACGGGATGGTGGAACAGGTGAGTGGATTGCCAGACCAAGGTGGGGTGCCAGTCATTGTCATTGGGGCGGGCCTCTGGTGGTTACTGAAAATTCTTTGCTCCCACACGCCGCAGTCTGACCCAGCGCTCACACCTACTACCGACACCTGGCGCTGGCCCTGATCGCTCAGCACCATCAGTGGGTGCGAGCAGCAGCCGCTGGCCCTGATCTCCCCTGAGGGCTTCTCTACCTCCCCCTGCTCCTGATGGGTGATCAGGGCCGGCAGCCACCTCTCGCACCTACTGCAGGCGGTGGCCCTGCTTGCACCTGCTGCCGCGCCAGAGCCACTGCTCGCACCCACTGCCGGTGCCTGGCACTGGTCCCGATCGCTTGGCATTGTCAGTGGGTGCAAGCAGCAGCTGCCATCCCCGATCACCCCTGAGGGCTTTTCCACCTTCCCCTGCTCCTGATGGGTGATCAGGAGCAATTGGGGCAGGTGGCAGAAGTGGGTGCAAGCTGAGCTGTTCCCATCAGCACATGGGAGTGGCAGTGGTGGGAGCGGGGCTGCCAGCAGACAGGGGACCAGGGTCCATGGCAGAGGGGCCGGGTGGGGGCGCGAGGATGGGCCAAGACCCGCCCCTGTGCCCATGGCAGTCTCGTGGCCCACAGTTCCTTTCAAGGTGCACAAATTTGTGCACTGGGGTCCTAGTATATGTAAATGTGCATATCCTCTCTAATAAAATGGTAATATGCAAATTAACCATCACTCCGCTACATAAACCACACCCACCAGCCAAGCCACGCCCACCAGCCAATCGGGCGAGTATGCAAATTAACCCCAATCCAAGATGGCTACAGCCACAGAGAGCAAGGTTTCCCAGGTAACAGAGGAAGCCAAGCTTTCCATAGCCGTTGCAGGCCTGAGCCTCCACTCAAGCTACAAAGTTTCAATTATAGAAGGTAAACAAATTCAAACAAATGGCGGCAGAATGGAGCTTGAGAGAGCAGGCCAGGGTTGCCGGCGGCAACAGGGGAAGCAAAGCTTTCCGCACACCCTGGCCTGGCTCACCCGCTTAAGGCAACAAAGTTTCAATTGTAGAAAGTGAATTAACTGCCACAGAAATGGCTGCCGGAGCCCCAGGCTTGGCTCTGCTCCAGGCTACAAAGTTTCAATTGTAGAAGGAAAATAAATTCCAGATACCAGGGCCTCCCCTTGGGTTGTCAGGGGGCGTGGCCGGCCTGCAAACCACCACAGGCCCCTCGCTCAGGCCGCCCCACACCCCAAGGGAACCCCCACCCTTATCTGTGATACCCTTCAGGGCAAACCAGTTGGCCCCCACCTGTGCACCAGGCCTTTATCCTATCTAATAAAAGAGTAATATACAGATTGATCATCACTGCAATACACAATATAGCTGCCCCCATGTGGTCAAAGATCCTGCCCCCATGTGGACACAAGATGGCCACCACAAGATGGCCAGCAGGAGAGGGCAGTTGGGAGGCACCGGCCTGCAAGGGAGGGCAGTTGAGAGGGACCAGGCTTGCAAGGGAGGGCAGTTGGAGGTGATCAACCCTGCAGGAGAGGGCAGTTAGGGGTGACCAGGCTGGCAGAGGAGGGAAGTTGGGGGCAAACAGGCTGGCAGGGGAGCAGTTAAGCATCAACCAGGCTGGCAGCAGAGTGGTTAGGGGCAATCAGGAAGGCAGGCAGGCAAGCAGTTGGGAGTCAGCAGTCCTGGATTGTGAGAGGGATGTCCGACTGCCCGTTTAGGCCCGATCCCACCAGAGGTCCCAGATTGGAGAGGGTAGAGGCTGGGCTGAGGGACAACCCCCTGCCGTGCACGAATTTCGTGCACCGGGCTTCTAGTATATATATAATATTACATTATTATATTTATATATATATATATATATATATATATATATATATATATATATATATATTAATTTCAGTTTATGTATATAAGGATCCCTCAAGGGATGTCCACATGCATTTAGGCCCACTCCCAAAGGGGTCCTGGACTATGAGAGGGCGCATGCAGGCCAGGCTGAGGGACCTCCCCCCCAGTGCATGAATGTTGTGCACAGGGCCTCTAGTAATTATAATATAAAGTAACACATATTAAACACTTACCATATACTATGCATTGTTTTAAGTGCCTTACAAATGTCAGAGTATTTATTTCTTAAAAAAATTCCATGCTATGTTGGTACTATTAGAGTCCTATGAACATATGAAGAAACTGAGCCAAAAAGAGGTTAAGGGGTTTGTCCAAGTTCACACAACTTTTAAGTGGCAGAGACAATTTCAGACCCAGATAGCCTGGCTTATGAGCCAAGATACCCACAGACAAAACAGGGAGAAAGATGATTCTTCCTATTTCTTCCAATCATATTTTAGTAAGTATTGATGAAAAAAAAGTCATTTTTCAATTGAAATGGCAAAATAAATTCAGGGTTCAATTCCTTGCCCTAAGAGTGTTATGCTTGTATTCTTATTGAGTGCATGTCTAGGGACTGACAATGGCTTTGCCTAAGCTGCTCCAGCTACTGAACTGACCTATAGATAGGGTGATAGCAAAAGGCTTTCTATTCAAGTACCTTGAATTGTTCTTGGCAGCTTATCTTAGAAAAGGAAGAAGCATCAGAAAAAATGAAACAAAACAGTCTTTGCATTGTTATGCCAGCTGCTCATCACAGTCCAAAACAGTTGAGACTCTCCAGAAACTAAGTTGTCTTAAAGGTCCAGTTACACTTACAGTTTTTCTGATTTTCTTAAAAAGAAAGTTTAATTCATTCAATATTCCTTTTGAAATATGGACCTATATGCTATTTTGAATTGAGCTGGCACTAATGTAGGATAAGGGAAATTGCTAAAGCGTACCCATTATCGCTCTGGCCAGTGTGGCTCGGTTGGTTGGGCATCATCTCATGCGCTGAAAGATTGCAGGGTAGAGTCCTGGTTGGAGCACATGCCTGCAGACGATCAGTGTTTCTCTCTTTTTCCATCTCCCTCTCTCTCTAAAAATCAATAAAAATCTTTTTTTAAAAAGAGAGCACCCATTATCATATGTAAGTCACAATTGACATGTGCTTTTATTTTATCCACTTCTGTATTTTCATGTTATATTTTGATATGTTTTTTGATACCTTCTTAGATGTTTCCTATTCCCAGAAGAGCAATACATATACTGCGTGGAACAGTTTCGTATATGCGTAGTTGGAAATAGATATTTTTACGGTGAATCTGCTTATCATATTTTTAAAGAAACACGGGTTTGCTGAATTATAGCTTCAGATATATATTTGTGCTTCTCACTAACTGCTTTAAGGAAAAAAACCCACAAAACTTCAAATCCCCCAAAAGTGGAGGCCTTTTAAAATCAGATTCATCTGATTTCTAAAGGCATGCCTAGTGAAACAGGCCAGCATGATACCCAGCTTTGCACCTCATTAGGAGATGTTAGAATCTGCACCAAGGAGCTCTAGCCAGCTGACTCTGCAGTGAAAGACAAGCATTTGAAAGCATCTTCATATTTAGGTTCATTAAAATTGGGTTTGATCTTTAGTTTGGCTTTGTCACTGTTTCTACCCAGCAGCAGCTTTATCTGCATCATTGAGTGATTATTTAAAGAAGGTTTCACTGTCATCTTCATGTATGTATGAGTGTGTGTGTGTGCATGAGAGAGAGAGAGAGAGAGAGAGAGAGAGAGAGAGAGAGAGAACCATGAACCAGAGGTCTTAATAATCAACTGTTAACATTGAAAGCAAAAGTTCACCTCTACATTTTTCTTGCTCCTGACTCCTTTTGCGGTTCTCTTTGTTAATATTTAGGAGAGCAGGGTGATGACTCCTGGAAGAGCTCCCTCCCTTAAACATGGTGATGTGAATGTCCCTGCAATGGCTGTGGCAAATACTGCAAGATCCCCACAGTGTTTTTACTAAGCTCAGCTTGCTCTTTCCTGGGGCTTTGGAGAGCAGCCCATTTATTCGCTTGAGCATTCTGAATATCTTTGACATTTTCTTTGACTGCGCCTCAGGCTGTTGTAGTGGCAAGGGCTTTTAACAGGAGGGTTAACTGCCTGAATGTCAAAAAGCTTCAACATCCACATGATTTAACAGCAAATAAATTCACGTGTTCTTGTACTTCCAGGTGGGCCTGAGAGACGGTCACATAGTAATGGGTTGTGTGTAGGGATGGGGAGGAGGAGGTGGGACTTTGAGGAAAATTTCTGGCCCTTGTTGCTATTGCTACATTTGAGTATTTGCAATTATATTCTGCCTGGAGATTATGATGATAGAGTATGGATTAAAGCTCGCAGAGCAACCTTGATAATTATATATTTATTCTCTTATAGTCTGCATCCTTCAAAGCCTAACTTTAAACCCATCAAACAAAGTTGCCAGGGTGGAAATTGCTGGGTCTATCAGAACTTAACTATTCTGGTCTCCAGGCTCCTCCTGGTGATTAGAAATGAGGCCTAGCTGCCAGTTTCTCTTGTTGATTGCCTTAGTGTCCTCAGCTGGAAGAGATAATAACACCTTCCTTAGAGAGTTGTTGTAGGGCCAGCATGTCAAGCTTTCGGCCTGCAGGCCGCATGCGGCCCACAAGGAATATTTTTGCGGCCCAGCCAATATAAAGGTATGTAAGAAACGTTTTAATAAAAATTTCGTAACTTAATATTTACAATATCCTGTTATACATAATTATTAATAACAAACAACGTTCACTAATGACTGATTACTATAATCGTGTTGCATTCATTTCCCATACTCGCCTTACACGCAGGCGCACCATTTCTCTCCACTAATACTAGCAGCGAATATTTTAGCAACCGATTGCCACATCATTAGTCTTGTACTGACTTGTTTGGTGTGCACAACAGGAAATACTTCGCTTTCGGCGAACAAGAAAAATAGGTCTATTTGCATTACGCTTATTAATTTGTGCAATTATTCAGTGTCTGGTAAGTTAATGTTCAAGAAAAAAATACTAATTTTTATTAAAATGTTCTATTATTTTATGTTAATGATTACTCATTTATTTCAGCCCTTTGTATTCAGCATGTCTCTATTGAAATAAACTTTCGTTTCTATGAAAATTGAAGCTTTTTTTTTTTTTTGTGGCCCACATAAACTTAAACCTTGTTTATTTGGCCTGTGTTAGCCTTTGAGTTTGACATGCTTGTTGTAGGGCTATATAAAGGTGACAGAAGGAGGAAACTATCCAGTATGAATACCTTCTACAGCTTAAGTATGCACTATTGTTTTATGTTCTCAAATGTCATTATTCCTTATAACTAAGTTAGGAGGTAACTGAACTGGGCAAGATTAACCCTTTGCACTCTCTTTTTTCTAGATTCCTTTATTCTAATGCTAACCGTGTCGAGTCACACTCGACATCCGAGTGCAAAAGATTAAATGACTTGGCAGAACTGGGAATAAGACACACGCTGACTCCTCGGAGTTATCTCTTGGGTCTTTTAGTTTTTTGGAAAAACAAAGGTGTTGGATTTAGATACATCAAGGTTATTCTCAGATGTTGTTGAGGAATTTTGCAACATCAGCTTGTTTTCAGCACTGTTTACTAGGATTCCTTTTCCATTTGACACAATGACTATTTCAAAACTTGTACTTCTCTCTCATGTTCTACATTCAGGGATGTCCTTTACTACCTGAGGTGATGATGTTGCCTCCAACTTCACGGAGCACATTCTCAGGGCTGACATACCTCAACCTCTCAACCCTATCTTTGTAAACTCATCCATGATTACACCCATCATGGTTATCTTTCTTTCTCAGAGGCATAATAACATAAAATAATATGAGAAGACTTACTGAGCCTTTACTATGTGTCAGGTACTTTGTATGGATTAATCCTCACAACTCTTTGAGATGAGTACTGTTACTGTTCAACTTTTACACAGAAAGATAAGGAGAAATTTCTATGGCAGAATTGTGTGCCCCAAAATTCATATGTTGAAGCCCTAATTCCTAATATGATGGCATTTTGAGATTGGGCCTTTGGGAGGTAATAAGTTTAGCTGAGTTCACGAGAGTGAGGCCCTCATGATAGGATAGTGGCTTTACAAGAAGAGACACCTTTTTCTCTTTTGTCACAGAAGAACATAGTGAGAAGGCAGCCATCTGCAAGCCAAGGAAAGAGCTCTCACTGGGGAGCTGTATTGGTTGGCAACTTAACCTTGGACTTCGCAGCTTTTAAATCTGTGAAGAATAAATTCCTATTGTTTAAGCAACCCGCTTTATGAAATTTTATGTCAGCTTTATCTGACTAATACAGAGGTAACCTGTCTGAAGTTAAATGGCCATCCTATGAAGAAGCCAGGACTCGAACCTGGATCCACCCTCAACTATTCTGGTGCATAGCTGCCCAAAGAGCTGCCCCTTTTGTGATCAAGGATAAGGCCTCTACCTAGGATCTTGCTCACCTATCTGGTCTGGCTTTTAGCATCTTCTCGAATTTGCACCATCACTTTCTTATGTTTTCAAGTTTAGTCTCAATTGTTTCCCTCCTTCCTTTCTTACATATACATGCTCTAATCTCTTTCATCTTAAACTGTGTCACAATCCTTTGTTCTCTAGTGAGCTCTCTTTGCCAAAATCAATACATTCTGTTCAATTGCTATGTTTAGTGATTTCATTTTAATGTTTAATAATGTTGAGCCTTTTTGGGTGGCAATTTTTAACTTGATTTACTAACATGAAACTATTCTCTACTGATATTCCTTTCTCTGTTTTCTTCTCAGTCCTCTTTGTTCATCCTGGATTAATGTTAGTGTTTCACAGGATTTAGTCCTTAGTCTTCTTATCTTTCTACAGCCTCAACCACACAGGTCTCTCTTACTCTTACACCACCTTATTGCAGATGGCTCCCAGATCTATATATGTGCAAACTGGTGCACAGAGCATGGCTTGCTCTCTCCAGCCAGGTCTGGGTTTTATTGTTGCTGTTGTTATTCAAATGTCAGCTCTTAGTTTAATAGGACACCCTGCCCATTGCCTAACCCTGCAATTTCCTTCCTTTTTTTATAAAAGATGTATCACCATCTGACTTTTTATTTGTGAATTTCTTTGTTTTCTTTTTACCCACTAAATGAGTGCTTTAGGAGTAGGGGTACAATATAGTGATTTAAAACATAGAATCCAGAGCTTGAGTTGGAATTCCAACTGTGTCACTTACTGTAAATTGGGCAAGTTACTAAATTCTGTGCCTCAGTTTCATAAAATGAGGCTAACATTAAGAGTACCATTGAACATTAGTTAATGAATGCCTCCTATATTTCCAGGCTCTGTTCTAGGCATTGAGGTTGCAGTACCAGATGGAAACATGGAGACAAGATATCCACGCCCTCATGGGGCTTATTCAAGTGAGGAGAGATAGATAATAAGCCAGGTGTATAAGCAAACTATATAGTTTGTCAGTCCATAGTAAGGCTATGGAGAAAAATAAAGCAGAGAAGGGAAAGGAGAGTAAAGTTAGTTTTCAGTTTAAATCAGGATGGTTAGGGGAGGCCTCCCCATGAAGACCTTTGATCAGAGGCCTGAAGCAGGAGCAGGTGCTAGGCAGGGGGACAGAAAGGGCACAGCCTCTTCTGCAGGTTCACCCATTGCTTCCCTTCCTGTTCCCATACTGCCCCTCTCTCCACATTAAATTATTCTTTGGTCATTCTGAAATATGAATGTTTCACACCTCTGTATCTTGGCTTATTGTGCTCATTTGGTTTGTAATCTTTACCTCCTTTTATTTATAATTTTTCTGGAAAATATCTATGCATTTGTAAAATAGAGAAAATGACAGTTGTACCTACCTCAAAGGTGTTGTGAGGATCTAATTATTTTATGTCTGTAAAGCACATAATAGAGTGACTGACCAACCTATAGTGTGTGTAATAGAAGGATCAAGTCTTCTTATTTCTAAAATGCAGATATGAATCATGTTGTGCTCATTAATATGGCTGATTGCTTCTTGCTCATCCTTTAGGTTTTACCTTCCCTCAGACCCTCTGTTTGTAATAGTTCTCTTATGTAATCCCTGTGCTTTCTCTAATCCTGCATTTTATCACAAAGAATTGCGATTTCTTGTTTGGATGCGTTGCAATCTAGACTTTAAGCAACTTGAGAATGGAGACTGTGTCTGCTTAACTTTCCTATCCCGAGAACTAGGTCTCCAGGTGGCACATGGTGAGAACTCAAAATAATGAACTATTATTATAAAGAGTAAATATTTAGTAATCATATATTATATACATACATAAATAAATAATGGATATTTACTGAATAAAAATTAATTAGCTAGGTAAATTGTATTCTGCTGAAAAAGTTACTGAAAAAACCACTATAAGGAAAGCTTGTCTGAATGGATTTGATCTCTCCAGGCTTCAATGAGATCAGGAAATTCCTCAGTATGACTTCTTTTCCTTCTGTCCTCCCACAGAAAGTGCACCCGCTGCACTCCTTTCTGTCTCAGTAATATCTATTACTGTCAATAATATGTGCCTTGAGGGATTTATATTGTATTATCCTGAGTTGGTCAGGTTATGCTGAAGGAACAAATAATCTCCCAGTTCTAGAGGCTTAATGTAACAAAGTTTTATTTCTTGTTCCCTCAGTGACCTGAACTGACAGAAGCTCTACCAACTTGTGACTGTAATATTAGAAATAAGTGGCATTCTGGGCCATCCAAATACAGGAGGAGAGAGCCTAGAGAATTCTCAGGGGCTTTTTCACTGCTCAGCCTAGAAGTGAGAGCTGAGTCTCTCGCACTTCTTCTCATTGGCTATAATGAGTGACCTTCTTCAAGGCTCAGAAATGCAGTCTTAGTGTCCAGAGGGCCAGGAGAACTGGATATTGAACATTAATAGTATTTACCACATATATTAACCCAGGACCTGTAAATGGGGTACAAGTTTTTTGCTTACAACTCTGCAATTTACCAGATTCAATAGACAACTTGTTGCCCTGTCTTCTCTTGGGCTTGGAGATGATCATTTCAGATATAATTTGGTCAAAATTACTTACTTGCCTCTAGGTAGAAAATCCAATTTTTGTGTTATGTATCATTTAATCTATGATGCTCCCTCCTAAATTTTATGCCAACTAGCCTGCAATTGTTGAAATTCCCTACTACTATCAGCACCTCAAGGGGGGAAACTAAGTCCTGATCATCTTTGTATTTTGACATCTAATAATAATTGATATATTAAAAATAAAACACAGCCTTTTGAGTGAATAAATAAACAAATACACTTTCTGAAAATAGTTACTTATCATCTTAATTACTACCTCTTATTGGCTCTTATCATTTCATTTATGGAGGGAAAAAGTGGCCACATGTGACGGTGGCTAGGAACAAAAGCTCAGGAGGCAGAGATGTGGGTTTGATGCCTGGCTCTGCTACTTAACCAACTGCAAGCCTGTTGGCAAATTAGTAAAGCTCTCTAAAACACATCTGTACAATTCAATTCATAATGCTCCCATGAGCTTATCTTGAAGATTTACTGAGATAACCCTTATAAAGTGCTGAGCATAGCATCTGGCATCTAAAATACTTCAATTGATGTTAGCTCTTATTGGTTTCTAACTGGACTTTTGCCAGTTTTTCTTCTCAGGATTTAGGCAGATAGTAAATAAACACAAATGCTAATTGAACACTGCCAAACACTGTGCTAAACATTACATATTTTATTTACATTTAATTCTCACAATAAACTTACATTGCTCTTATTATTGCTATAAGTCCCGGCATATATAAAAACGTGTCCAAGGTCATGTAGTTGGTAAGTAGTATAGCTGAGAATCAGACCCAGATCCAGGGAACCATTAAGTCCCAGTCACTTACTGAAAATCACAAGGGATATCTTCCAGTTCCCATTCTGTGGAGATGTGTTCATCTTTATTAAAGTCCATTCTGTTTGCTTGGCTAACAGAAACAATTAAGCCAGTTATTAAACTGAGCCACTAACACAAGTTTTTCTTTCTTTGTTTTTTATTGAACTCATCACTTTTTTGTTCCAACTTGCATGACAGGAAGCACTCAGCTTTATTGTGACTCACTAGTTCACTGAAATTTAACCAAAACAACTTTAAAAGTATTAGTAGCAATACCATGCTACTGAGATTGTGTGGAACTATTACTTTCTATTATCTAGTGTTGATATTTACATTTCACCCTAAAAGCCATCTTTGTCCCATTTTACAGTGTGGCAAACTGTAGCACAGAGGGTCAAATTTCTCCATAGTATCTGTTGAGTTGGTTGCAAAAGCAAGGTTGCAAGTCCAAAGCTGCCAGCGGTGGTGAATTACTTTATCACTATTCTTGACACCACTGTCATGATCTGCTTTGGACCAGCTAATTGCCGATGAGATGGTCATACTTTTATTATTTATTTACCGAAACTTAGCCATAGGGTGGGTATTAATTTGACCAAGGTCATACAGTGTTAAATGATAGAGGTAAGAATCTAATTTAGAACTATTGGTCCAAAGGGAGCAGTGTGATAATACTCTAACATAGCCAAGGGATTTTGAGCTTTATATCCTGAGTTAATTGAGTTTCTTCTGTTCTACTGCTCATACTCTAAGCTATTTCTCTCTCCTTTTTCCTCTCTCCCTCTCTCTGTTAATAGTGTTCTCCTTCTCTCTCCTCAGTTAGAATGTAAGTTGTATGAGATTGCCGGGGGGGGGGGGGGGGGGGGGGGTCCGTTTCATTGTTTATTGTACTTCATGGCCTAGAGCTATGTGTACAAATAGTAGGTGCTAAATAAGTAACTCCTCTTGTCTGGAGCTTTAATGTCAAATGGTGAAAACTTTTGAATTTTAATAAATATCTGGTGCGGATGAATGACTGTATCATGGGCTCCATGCCTTCCTGTATTTACATTTTTTATCATGTCACCTTGCAGTTCTTCCCACTACAAGAGAAGAGATTATATCCCCCTCCCCCTTTCACTTTCAGTTCAGCCACATGACTTATTCTGGTCAAAAGAATGAGAAAGAAAAAAAACATGGAGCCGTGTTTTGAGTTTAGATTTCAAAAGGCCTTGTATGTTTCCTTCTTGCCCATTTGTGTCTTTCCTAAGAGCAAATGCCCTGGCCAGTTGGGTGCTCCAAGGAAGATGACAGGTGCGTGGAGCAGACAAGAACTGCATGCTTGCAGTGTGGTGCAGAGCTACCCCATGAATCTAGCTTCTATTAGCTATCCAGACAACTTGCAGACATGTGAGTGAGCCAGCTAGGATCAGCAGAGCCACTCCATAAAGCCTAGATCCACCAGCTCATCTCCAGTAAATCCACAAATATTTGAGCAGTAATAAACACTTGCTTTCAGCCCCTGACAGTTGGCTTTTGACATTTTGTTATGAAATATTTTCACAAAAATAGTTAATATATTCACTTTACTGTTGATTCATTTATAAATGTATATACAATATTATATTCTGTGATATTGTATGATTAAACCACTGCCTGAATATTTTGATGTGTCATTTGATTCTACTAATTCTGACATAGTTTAAGACATAAAAATTAAACATTGATATAATTAGATGTCATTTGAGCAGTGATAATACATTTGGGACTACTAAATTAAATGTTGCTGAATGGTAGAGTTTCATGGAAAACAAAATTTACATTTGATGTGCTAGCCTGGAAATGATTTAATGTAGTATGATTATTATAATACAGTATTCACTGAATTCTTATAGGATATGAGTAGGGTAAAGAGGTAACATAAATGCCAGGATATAATATTTTTATTTTAGAAAATTAGATGGTAAACATTTTGTACTATTATAAGCTGTGTGATAGAATTTTTTAGTAATTTTTAGGAAAAGTAAAATTTTAAAGATTTTTATCAAATATCACTTTTTTGATAAAGAAAGGTATGTACAGATGAATTTCAGAGATTTCCTATTTAACTTTTAGTCACCTGGGGTGAGCTTTACCATTCTTGGAAAGAGAGGCATGGGGAATGAAGTATAAACCTAAGGCTGCTAAAAGTGGCTACAATTTTCAAATAACTTCCTCAGGTCTTGTGCTGAATGAGCTCTGCAATTCTGCAATGGAAAATACCTTGCACATAGTTAGGCCAGCCAGTTGGGGAAGTGAAGAAAGATTTGATTCTGCAAAACAGCAAACTTACTTGTAGTGACTTCACCCAAACAAGTGAGATGATCAGCATGTGAAGTACTGAGGAAGTTCTCAACTGTGTAGGTGGCTAGAACTGTTGCTATTTCAAGATGTATTGATCTTGTAATCTTTTTAAAATAAATCTTTATTGTTCAGGTTATTACAGATGTTCCTCTTTTTTCCCCCCATAGCTCCCCTCCACCTGATCCCCCCCATGCCTTTACCCCCCACCACTGTCCTCATTCATAGGTGTAAGATTTTTGTACAATCTCTTCCAGAACCCCTCATACCCCCTTCCCCCCGAGAATTGTCAGTCCACTCCCTTTCTATGCCCCTGATTCTATTATATTCATCAGTTTATTCTGTTCATCATATTTTTTAATCACTTGATTTTTAGATTCACTTGTTGATAGATATGTATTTGTTGTCACTTTGTTGTTCATAATTTTTATCTTTACCTTTTTCTTCTTCTTCCTCTTCTTAAAGAATACCCTTCAGCATTTCATATAATCCTGGTTTGGTGGTGATGAACTCCTTTAGCTTTTTCTTGTCTGTGAAGCTCTTTATCTGACCTTCAATTCTAAATGATAGCTTTGCTGTGTAGAGTAATCTTGGTTGTAGGTTCTTGCCGTTCATCACTTTGAATATTTCTTGCCACTCCCTTTTGGCCTGCATAGTTTCTGAAGAGAAATCAGCTGACAGTCGTATGGGTACTCCCTTGTAGGTAACTGTTTTTCTCTTGCTGCTTTCAAGATTCTCTCTTTGTCTTTTGCCCTTGGCATTTTAATTATGATGTGTCTTGGTGTGGTCCTCTTTGGATTCCTCTTGTTTGGGGTTCTCTGCGCTTCCTGGACTTGTAAGTCTATTTCTTTCACCAGGTAGGGAAAGTTTTCTGTCATTATTTCTTCTAATAGGTTTTCAGTATCTTGCTCTCTCTCTTCTTCTGACACCCCCATAATTCGGATGTTGGTATGCTTGAAGTTGTCCCAGAGGCTCCTTACACTATCTTCATATTTTTGGATTCTTTTTTCTTTTTGTTTTTCTGGTTGGGTTTTTTTTGTTTCCTCATATTTCAAATCTTTGGTTTGATTCTTGGGGTCCTTTGGTCTACTGTTGAATTTCTGTATATTATTCTTTATTTCAGACAGTGCATGCTTAATTTCTGACTGGTCCTTTTCTATTTTTTTTTTTTTGGCATTCTCATTAAGATCCTTAAAGGTCTCACTAAATTTCTCGCAGGTTTCTAGAAGATTCTTGAGTAACCTTATAACTGTGGTTTTGAACTTTATATCCAGTAGTTTGCTTTCCTCCATTTCTTTCATTCGTGACATGTTTCTTTGTCTCCACATTTTGGCTGCTTCCCTGTGTTGATGGAGTGGCTTTGTGTGGTAGGTGAACTGTAGGGCCAAGTGGTTCAGCCTCCCCAATCACCTGAGGTGGACGCTCTTGGTGTACCCCTTTGTGGGCTGAGTGCACAGTCTTGTTGTAGTTAAGCCTTGATTGCTGTTGGTACACTGGGAGGAATTGACCTCCAGGCCAACTGGCTGTGAGGACCCGCTGTGCCTATAATGGAAGAACTGCTGTGCTGGAGACACCATTATGGGGCAGGACTTGCTTCAGTGGGGCTTTGGTGCTCACTGACTCTGCTTCTTGAGTGTGTCACTGATGGATGTGAGGAGTTGAAATCTGGTGTTGTCTCACACTGACCACTAGGTACAGTGGCTCTTGGATTTCCAAGGAGGTGCAGGTCAGCCACTGTCTGAGGCCACCCAGCAGGAGCTACAGCAAGATCTGCAGATTTCTCCTCTTCCTTTGGGGTTTGGAAGTTTTGGAGCTGTCTGACCCAGCTGCAGTTTGTTAGGTTAAGCTGCAAAAGGGCAGGCCATTCATATGCAAAAGCCGCTGTGCACAGTTTGGGTGGGTTTGTAAATTGGGTGGGGCGGGGTCTCAGGGAATCACTAGGGTGTAGCAAACAGTAATGGCTGCCAGTCCGCCATCTTGGTGTCACTGCATCACCTCGTCCTGCGCCCCAGCACTGTAAACAATGATTCCTGCGAGTACCTCTGCGAGAAAGCCACCCTCAATTTCCAACCTGATGGCAGACAGTCTAGCTTCTTTCCGTAGGAGTCTAGGTCCCCAGAGTCTCGCCGGAAACTGCAGTCGGGAGCTTGTATCTCCCTTCGGATTGCAAAAAAACAGTGCACCCAGTCGCCAGCCCAATTCATGCGCCTCCATACCTCTGCTTTTCCGTGCCTCTGCACGTCTTACCCGGTCTCAATGCGCTTTTCTCTTTCCTTCTAGTTGTAGAACTTCTACTCAGCCAGCTTTCCCGTGGTTCTGGGTGATAGATGTTTTGTCTTTTAGTTGTAGTTTTGGTGTGGTTGTGAGAGGCAGCACGTACAGGTGTATATCTTATGCCGCCATCTTGGTTTTTCCCTGATCTTGTAATCTTATTCTCTCATAAATGCCTTTGAAAATGTTCTTAGCTAAAGTGGAGTTAGCTAGTAGGTTCCTCCTTATCTGATTATTATTTATGTGTACTTATAATGATAATGCTTGGGAAGATTTCTGCCAGCAGTATTCAAGACCTATTGTATTTTTGTAGCTGCATATGTGCAAAGTGCTTAAGATTTCTAGATTATCTCACTTTTATCACCCTATAAACAGGTTCTTCTGATTTAGCTTAGTGGCTGGGAATCCAAAACAGAATAAAAATACTATGTCCCCAAATACATGAAATATTTTACAAAGCCTTTTAAATCAATGTAATTGTTATTTATAATTCTACTAGTGACCCAGTGTACGGATTCGTGCACATTGAAAGGAAATTAATTAGAAGGTGGCCGGCGGGCTGGGACTGGGTGAGATGTGGTGGACACACCATGGAACCAACCTCTTGCAGTCCTTCCCCAGTATCTGCAGGAGTGGGGTCCGTCCATCTGGCAGGTGGGGACCCTTGGACTGGCCTGTGGGGATTGGGCCAAAACCGGCTCTCCGACATCCCCTGAGGGGTCCTGGAGTGCCGGAGGACACTCTGCAAAGTTGCTGACATTCAGGTTGTGGAAGAGCAAACACAAGTGTGCAGTAAACCAGATTCAGGACTGACAGTGCCCGAGCAACAGCACAACCCATGGCCAAAGTGAGGAATTGGGTTCCCTCCTCTGTGGTTTCAGGGTGCATCACCCAAGAACCGCCACTGCCAAGTTGCTGAAGCTCGGCACCTCCTGCGTTGAGCATCTGCTCCCTGGTGGTCAGTGCCCATCATAGCAACTGTTTGGACACTTAGTATATTAGCCTTATATATATATATATATAGATAATGAGGGCATAGAAGAGGGGCACCAAATGACTTGAGGTGGGGAAGACTCAGGGAAGGCTTCTTGAGTGGATGGGTACCTGAATTGATTCTTGAAGAAGTAGTAATAGTCAGATGAATGATTGCATGAATGAATGTTGATGAGATGGGATGAGATGGGGCCTAAAGCAACCCCAAGGATCCAGAGAAGTAGAGGGAAGGATTTGAACATGGATGCAAATAGAGATTGTAGCTGTTGGGTTTGGGGAGAGCAACAAATAGAATTTGAGGTTATTCATGACTGCTAACCTTATTTTCTTCCTATGAAGTAGAGATTGAGTTCATTTTCAGGGTGTGAGAGGATAACCATCTATATATATAAAAGCCAAGCAACCAGAAGGACTGGAATGACCAGAATGGCCGGTTGCTATGACCCGCACTGTGGCTGGCCAAACAGCCCAATGAGGGCAGGGCCAGCCAGCCAACCTCCCACGACCCCTTCCCCAACTGGTCCCACCCCCGATGGCCCACCCACCCCAATCAGGGGTGGGGCTGGCTGACCAACCACCTGTGTCCCCTTCCCCAGCTGGCTCTGGCCCCGATCAGTCCCCCCAAACAGGGGAAGGGCTGGCTAACCTCCTGAGGCCCCCCCAGCCCTCCCACCAGCCAGGCCCCAATTGGCCCCGATCATGGGTGGAGCCAGCTGGCCAACCTCCTGCAGCCCCTACCCCTGGGCAGCCGGCCCCCACCCATACACGAATTTGTCCAGGCCTCTAGTTTGAAAATATCCTAATATATAAAAAGTCATGGCCATCACGACTGAAACAACTGGTCGGATGACTGAATAGAGGCTGTGTGGGGTGACCAGGCTGACAAGGGGGGTTAGTGAGGGATGATCAAACGACTGAACAGCAGGCTGTGTGGAGTGACCAGGCCAGCAGGGGGGCAATTGGGTGTGACCAGGCTGTAGGGGGGCAGTTGGGGGCTACCAGGATGGCAGGGGGGGCAGTGAGGGATGACCAGGTCAGCAAGGGGGGGCAGTTAGGGGTGACCAGGCTGGCAGGCAGGTGAGCGGTTAGGAGCCAGCGGTCCCAGATTGCGAGAGGGATGTCCGACTGCTGGTTTAGGCCTGATTCTTAAACCGGCAGTCTGACATCCCTCTATGGGTTCCCGATTGGAGAGGGTGCAGGCTGGGCTGAGGGACCCCCCCCACACACACACACCGGTGCACAAATTTTGTGCACTGGGCCACTAGTTACAATATAATAAACTCAATGGATTACTTTGTGTGTGTTGTTTGAAAATCTTAGCTAATGACTTCATATATTTTTGTTATCTAAGTCTGTTTGAAATAACCCTTCATGAAGTAGGGGTGTCATGCACATTGCATAAATCTCTTAACTGCTTTTGACAGGGCCTGCTGGCTGCTGGATTGGGGGAGGGACAGGGAGAGGGACCATGGGAGGTTTGCCGGCTAGGGGAGGAACCAGGGAAGGTTGGCTGGCCATGGGAGGTTGTGGAAGCACACTGACTTCCAGGGGGCAGCTTGTGCATTCAATGTCTGCCCCTTGGTGGTCAGTGTGCATCATAGCAACTGGTCGACTGGTCATTCCAGTTTTTCTGGTCATTTGGTCATAATGGTCGCTTAGGCTTTTATATATATAGATATATGCACTTCAAAAAATATCACTATTATTCTGGTACAATTAATTACACATTTTATTTTATAAATTTTAATCAACAATAATATGATTAATTGTGCTTGAAGAGATCACCATTTGACATAAAACCTTTTGCTCACAAATTCAAATTCAGTATAAATCTTATGTAACATTCATTCTTTCTGCCCAAGCCTTTTAAGTGATATGCCAAGTGATGTTTTTAAGGCATATGAGGAAATAGGTGGCCTGATGGTATGTTGGAGTGAGGGTAGGCTTTCCATTCATACATACCTAATTTTGAGTCTTAGATTTCTTCTGT
Source organism: Cnephaeus nilssonii (assembly GCF_951640355.1). Lineage (NCBI taxonomy): Eukaryota > Metazoa > Chordata > Mammalia > Chiroptera > Vespertilionidae > Cnephaeus > Cnephaeus nilssonii. The sequence continues at coordinate 54,837,551 of NC_137078.1, read as the reverse complement.
TGTTTTGCACACATGTAATCTCACTGTACCTCAATTTCTGTATCTGTAAATGAGAATAATACCTCTCAAAGTTGGTGTGAATATCTATCTCTCTCTCTCCCTATCTATCTATCTATCTATCTATCTATCTACTGTATATGAAAAGCCAGTGACTGGAACACTGTAACGACCAGAATGACCGGTCGCTATGACGCCCACTGCAGCCAATCGGGTGTGGGGCTGGCCGGCCAACCTCCCACTGCCCCTGACCCTCGATTGGCTCCCCACACCCCAATTGGGGGCAGGGCCCACCAGCCAATCATCCTCAGCCCCTCCCCCCAGCTGGCCTGGCCCTGATTGGCCCCGATTGGCGAGGGCCAGCCGGCCAACCTCCTGCTGTCTCCTCTTCCCGAGAGGCCTGGCCCCAATCCGCCCTGATTGGGGCTGGGTCGGCCAGACCTCACACGTGCACGAATTCATGCACTGGGCCTCTAGTTAAATTATAAAAACAGTACCTATCATAAGCACTGCTTGTATATGGTAAGTGCTCAGTTAATATCAGTTACTTTTCCATAGACATTGGGATCCTAAGGAAGACAACTAACCATACTCTTCTCTCCAACTTCTTAAAAAAAGAAAGAAAACGATGCTGGAATCATTTAGAGATAAAAAATAGCCAGTTATTTTTAATATAAATGCAATGGCGAGTTTAGCTTGCATCTGAGGTTTAAATGGGCTCTAGGTCATTTTCATATCATTTTATGGTAGGTGACTAACCTACATAGTTATGGGGTAGAGGCACTTACCGTCCTTCTCTTTAGAAACACAGACTGCCCAACTTCAGTAACCTTTTCACCTGGAGATGAAGTATGTGCATCCTGAGGTCAGGTTGAATCCAAAGAGAGTCAATCAAGGGGCTGAGCTATGCACACTCGGACTCTTCCTAATATCTTTAGTTAGAAAATTCATGGTTTCTTTGTATGGAAAAGGTAAGTAGGGTGGGTGTAGGGAATAACAGATGCTATTTTCTTAGTATTTTCTACATAAATGAATCTACTAAATCTATAAGTGGAGCCCATCAGCATCTGGGCAGAGGTGATTAAATGTGTTAATCTTTGCCATTGAAGTTTTGGGCTATGACCTAGGTTTGCAGAATAAGAAAGAGGTGGTTAAAACCATTGTGACATGTATTCTTTGCTTTCAAGCTGATATTTAGTTATGAGACATTTTTCAACAATATTCTTATTATGTAATTATCTTTAGGACCATTATAGGCATAGTAGCATTGACAGGCAAGGCAGACAGAGCTGGTATCTGAAAATCATGACTGCTATGGTATGGCACAAGATAAGGAAAGCCTGGCTTCAGGTAGACATAGCAAGGCCAGGCCAGCAGGCAGAGTGCCACTCTGAATGTATACTAATAGCGGTAGTGAACAGTTCAGTACTGCCTCTCCAATGCACTGCCAGAGCCTCCTGAACTTTCCTCATTCATTCATTCATTCATTCATTCATTCAGTAATTTATTCACACCTAGTAATGTGCCAGATATTATTGTAGATGCTGAGAATATATCAATAAATGAAACAGTAAAAATAAAAAAAAGATCCCTGACCTTAATAGTGCTGACTCACTCTCTTTCCCGCCTCCCCTCCCCACCCCCTCCATTAGCTGTTAAGTTTATTTAGGGTAGAAATTCTGTTTTAGTCATTGGACAATCCCTATCACTAACATTGTGCCTGGGACTCTGTCTGCCCTGTATGCACTCAATAAGTGTTTGGTGAATGAATGCTGAATTTGTCCTGATAGATAAACAAAGCAAGTAAACGGATTCATATAGTGTTCTGTTTTGTACCACAATATCTATGGTTTTCTATAGTATTTCTTATTTTTAGGCTGTCAAAGTGTTAATAACATTCAGCTATCCAAGGAGGCAAGTAGGTAATTGACATTAAGAAAGTCTGTCAATAGGAGTACAATATATAGAGGGTACAAAATGGGAAAGACAATCCATTCTGCCTCTAGTACGGAGGTTTGAAATAGCTTAACAGAGAAGGTGGAACTTGAGTTAAGTCTTGCAAGCTAAGAAGGTATTTATAAAATTAAATACAAAACATAGACAGTATTATGTTAGAACTAGATGGCAGGGGAGAATTAAGACTCATCACATGGCTTTCTCTAGATGGATATCCTTGAGTAACTGATAGATGCACAGACTACATGCCCGTGTGTCTGGAATTCTTTGTGTGTGTTTGTTTATTCCTATTTGATTTAGTCTTCAGAAAAGGGCAATAACAGCTTCCCTTGCTGATTTATACTTGTTATCCTCTAATGGCTCCCCTGAAGGTTCAGAAACACCCATGTTTAAGAGAAGGCATTTGACACGAGAAGAGAAACCAGCTGACCTGTTAACCAGACCCTCCGCTTCCCCTGCTCCCTGAGAATTGATGTTTTCTGGTAATGGAGACTCTGGGCATCATGCCACCCTGGAGGTGCCTGGACTGTGTTTAACAGGCACCTTCATTAGATTGTTTTCAATTTCCCAAGAGGTGATCCCATTAGACAGTGTTTATGAGTCATTGTATGCTCTGCTTGTCATTATTCCCCTGTTCAGTAGTAGCAGCACCCCCAGCAAAATATGCTGTGTATGTCTGTGTGCCTGTGTGAGAGGTGTATGTATAAAAACAGAATTGCCCGAGTTGCCTTATAGAAGAAAAACCTTCCCAATGTAATCAAAATATAAAAGAAAGAGACCATGCAGTCAATACCTAAACACACACACACACACACACACACACACACACACACACACACACACACACTGTAATAGTGCTTTCAGTTCAGGAATCAGCTTTGTGGCAATAACCAGAAAGCACCTGGAAATCTGAAGTGTCCATTATTTAGACTTTTTACTTGACTTAAGCTACACATGCTCTTGTGATCCTCCTAAGATAGATTTTTTTACCCATAATTATTTGATTTTTTTCCTCCCTAGGGAATAATTTATTCCCTGATACTGGAATATTTCTTTCTCCTGCTGTTTGCTCCTCTCTCCCATATTCACTTCTGATAGATATAAGGCATATGTTAAACAAACCTATCATAGGCTTCCCAGCTCCTTTGCACTCAGACATGAGTGGACAGTAATTCTCTTTTAGCTGATATTTCTGGCAAATATGCTGGAGGTGGTGTGTGCCTTCTAGTTCAGACCTCCTACTTATCACCTTTCTTTCATTTTCCCTTTTATGTGTATAGCTCTTTCTTCATAACCTCACTCACCACTAGACTATATATTTCATATAGTCTCAGTCTTACAACATTAAGGTGTTTGTTTTTTTTTAACATCCCTACCTAAATCATAGCTGCTTTATTGCCTTTTTCTCTACTTAAAGGTCCTTGAAAAGAGTATTAGTTAAAAATTTTCTTCTATCTGTTAATTTTTTAGCATGCTAGATTTTCAAAAGATGAAGGCATCTTGGTTATTTTGTTGTTGGCATTAAGAGTTTTAGTGACAGGCCTCACACCATCAAAACAATTTCCTGCTAGTGACATCCACTTACCCTCCACTTGAGCTAGTCTACTACTTGCTGTTCCCTATCTCCTAATTGCTTTTCATTTCTTCCTCCTGCAACAGCGTTCCTTTCTTCTCTGAGAAACCTAAATTTCTCATTCTTTGTCCTTCTGTCCAAAATTTTTACTCCATCTCTTTGAAAGTTCATAAAATTTTATCTGTATCTTATTGGTAGTTCCATTTTTAGTTAAAAATATATTATTAATTTCAGAGAGGAAGGAAAGAGGGAAAGAGAAACACCAGTGATGAGAATCTTTGATTGGCTGCATCCAGCATGCCCCCTTCTGGGGACTGAGCTCTCAACCCAGCATATCGAACTGTGACCGCCCGGTTCATAAGTTGATACTCAACCACTAGGAATCGAACTGTGACCACCTGGTTCATAAGTTGATACTCAACCACTGAGCTACACACGCTGGACCCATTTTTTATTTTTTGAGGGATCTCCATACTGTTTTCCATAGTGGTTGCACCAATCTGTATTCCTACCAACAATACAGGAGGGTTCTCTTTTCTCTGCATCCCCTGCAACACTTATTGTTTGTTGATTTATTGATGATAGCATTTCTGACAGTTGTGAGGTGATACCTCATTGTGGTTCTTATTTCCATTTCTCTGATGATTAGTGACATTGAACATCTTTTCATATATTTATTGGCCATCTGAATGTCCTCTTTGGAGAATGTCTATTTAAGTCCTCTGCCCGTTTCTTAATTGGATTGTTTTCTTGATGTTGAGTGGTATGAGTTCTTTATAAGTTTTGGATATTAACCCCTTATCAGATGCATCATTGGCAAACATTTTTAGTTTCTTTAAAAATTTTTTTATTGCAGCCCACGTTTGAAAATTTTATTGTAAACCTAGTTTTGTCATAACCTGTAAATATTAGAGCAGAAATTAGTGAAATAGAAAAAATGGATATTAATGAAACCAAAGTTAGTGTTTTGGAGAAGATCAATAAAATTGCTAACTCCTTAGCACGATTTATGAAGAAAAGAATGGAGAAGACAAAAATCAGTATTATGAGTGAGGTGATAGCACTACAAACTCTAGAGATTTTAATATGGAAATAAGGGAATGTTATGAAAAAGTTTTATGCTAATATGTTCACCAAGTTGGATGAAATGGACAGATTCTTTGAAAGGTACATTCCATCAAAATTTATTGAAGGAGAAATACATAGTCTAAAACTTATTAAATAAATTAAATTTTTAGTTTAAATTTTCTTTCTAAAAAGAAAACCTCAAGTGCAGATTGCTTTGCTGGTAAATTCTTTCAAACATTTAGGAAAAAATATAAATTTTATACAATCTTGCAAAAAATAGAAAAAGAGGAATAAATCTCATCTCATTCTATGAGGCCAGCATTATAATTGATACTAAAACTAAAGATGTTGTTAAAACAGTAACCCTAATGAGAGTAGATACCAAACTCTTCAATATAATTTTAGTGAATATAATTAATTCACCAATGTATACTTCCTGACCAAGTGAGATTTCTTCCAAAATTCATGGTTCATTTAGCATTCAAAATCAGTCATTGCAAGTGAGTATATTGAAAGGCAAAAAAAAAGTAAAATCCATTGGATCATCCCCAAAAAATGTAAAAAAACTTTGACAACATTGAAAAACCATTAACTAAACAAACAAACAAAACAAAACAAAAACACTCCCAGAAAGCTATGAAAAGAAAGATTTTTTCTTTTATCCATAAAATAGGAATCTATAAAAAACTTATAGCCAACATCCTGATGAAAGACCCAACTCTTTCTCCTATGAGACCAGGATATCCTCTTTCACCACTTGTATTTAACTTTGATAGTGATTTTAGCCAGTGCATTAAGGCAATACAAGAAGTAAAATAAGGGCGGTTTTTATTCGTAGGTGATAATGATGATCTTTGCTGAAAATCTGAAGGAATCTACAAAAATGCCACTAGAATTAATAATTAGATTTAGCACATTCACATGATATGTGATCAATGTATAAAGATCAATTGTATGTTTATATACTAAGAGCAAACACTTGGAAATTCAAATAAAAATACTATTTACTGTAGATTAAATAATTAATAATCGGAATAAAATTAGTGACATATGTATAAGTTCTCCACACTGAAAACCATGAAATATTGCTGAGAGAAATTCAAGGTGGGAAATATCATGTTAATGGATTAAAACATAATATTTATAAGATGTCAATTATATCTTAATTCATCTGTTAATTCAATGCAGTCCCAATCAAAATCTCAGCAGGCTTTCTTTGTAAATTGGCAAGCTGAGTTTAAAATTCATATGCAAAGGTAAAGGGAAAGTCCACACTAGCCAAAACTACTTTGAAAAAGAAAAACAAAGTTGGAGGTCATATACTAACTTTTGATCTCAAAATTTACTATAAAGGTAGAGCAAACAAAACAGTGTGGTGTTACATATGCTAGACATGTAGGTCAGTAGAACAGAATAGAGTCCAGAAATAGAGAAAATGTATAAACACAATTATTTTTTCTTTTAATTTATTGATATATAGGGCTGACATTGATTAATAAAATTATATAGGTTTCAGGTATACAATTCTATAATACATCATCTGTACATTGTATTGTGTGTTTACCACCCCAAGTCAAGTCTCCCTCCATCACCATTTATCCCCCCTTTATCTGCCTTTACCTCCCCACACCTCCTTTATCTCTTTTAATATCTTTGTCAATAACTTTTGACAAAGATACCGAGGTAATTCATGGATTTGTTGAAAAGACACAATAAATGATGCCAGATGAATTAGATAACCATGTGCAAATCAATAAACCTCAACCCTTTATTCACTATCCTATCTAATAAAGAGGGAATATGCTAATTTACCATTTCTCCATCACAAAGGTGGCTGCACCCACAGCTGAGGCCAAGTTCCCATAAGGAGCCTTAAGGAGCAATCAACAGGGACCTGAGGCTACGCCCTCCCCCACCCCCGTGGGGCTTGACAGGGGACCTCAGGCTGTGCCCCCCACCCAGCAGAGCTTGACAGGGGACCTCAGGCCGTGCCCCCCACCCAGCAGGGCTTGACAGGGGACCTCAGGCCGTGCCCCCTGCCCTGGTGTCAGGCTGGGGGACCTCAGGCTGTACCCCCCACCCCAGTGCCAGGCCAGGGGACCTGAGGCCACGCCCCCCCACCCAGTGGGGCTTGACAGGGGACTTGAAGGTGCACCCCCAGTGCTGGGTCAGGGGAACTCAGGATGTGCCCCCGCCCAGCAGGGCTTGACGGGAGACCTGAGGCTGCGCCCCCTTCCCGGTGCTGGGCCAGGGGACCTGAGGCTGCGTCCCCCACTCAGCGGGGATTGACAGGGGATCTCAGGCCGTGTCCCCCACCTGGCGGGGCTTGATGGAGGACCTCAAGGCACGCCCCCACCCTGGTATGGGCTGGAGGACCTCAGGCCATGCCCCCTGTCCTGGTGCCGGGCCAGGGGACCTGAGGCTATGCCCCCTGCCAGGCAGGGCTTGACAAGGGTGGGATTGGCCGGGTCTGGATCTAGCCCAATGGGGGGGGGGGCGGCCGGGTCTGGGTCTCACGCGATTTTGAGGTGCATGTGGGTGGGCGGGGACTTGACTCTGGGTCCCGTGGTGAGCCTCAGACTCCGACAGGAGGTTTTCATATACATTTTACTAATTTTCTTTCATCTCTTACTATAGAGAAAGGGCAAATAGCAATGTTAAATTATTTCCTCTAATTAATCCCCTTTTAATGTGCACGAATTTTGTGCACTGGGTCACTAGTATATGTATATATATATAATTAATTTGAAATGGATTTTAAGTGTAAATATAAGACCCCAAATTATAATAATTCTAGAGGAAACCACAGGAGAAAAGGTTATATCTTTGGATTAACCCTTTGCACTCGCTTGCTTTTTTCATGGAGCTGCTACCGATGCTAACCGTGTCGGAGTGCAAAAGGTTAAGCAAGTATTTCTTAGATAGGATACTAAAAGCATAGGACATTTTTTTAAAATGTTGCATTGGACTTCTTAAAAATTAAAACGTTGACTTTCAAAAGGTACTGTTAAAGAGTCTGAAAAGGCAAACCACATCTGAGAGAAAATATTTACATAACAAATATCTGATAAAGGATTTGTAATCACACTATATAAACAACTTTTACAACTCAATACAAACAGTAACACCTGAAAATTTAGACATTTAACAAAGGAAGCTATAGGAGTGTCAAATAAATATGTGAAAAAATGCTCAACATTATTAGTTATCAGGTGAATGCTAATTAACACCATGATGAGTTACCACCACCACTCTAGAATGTTTAAAGTAAAAAACATGGACAAAAGCAAGTATTGACAAAAATATGGAGCAATTATAACTCTCATACATTGCTGTTGGTGAAGCAAACTTGTACAACCACTTCAGAAAAAAGTTTGGTAGTTTTCTTACACGGTTAAACATAAATTTGCCATAGGACCCATTAATTCTACTCTAAAGTATTTACCCAAGAGAAATGAAGACATGTGGACACACACAGACTTGTTTATAGCAGCTCTACTCATAATAGCCATAAACTAGAGAACACCCAAAGATCCATCAGCTGGTGAATGGACAACACACAAATTGTGGTCACATCTATGATCTAAAACAAAAGAAGGAGAGGTGCTGAGGTGAACTGTGCTGAAAATGCTTTTCATTATGTGGGTCCTTATCTTATCCTGGACCAATGTTATTTCTAGAAGCTTCCAGAAGACTTTCTCCAGACCAAACCACTAGTGAAGAAAACTTTTCTCTGGCTGGCTTTTACCAATCATTATTCATTTCTAGAATGTAGGGCAAAGGCCCACCATCCCTTAGCACAGGGATGGTTACAGCTTCATAAAGCCAAAAGGTTCCTTAAGTGAAGGAATTGAAAATTCCAAACACCACCTTGCTAGGGCCCTTCTTAAGGCCTTAGAAACAGCCATGCAAACAAGCTTCACTGTATGCCCACATGCCATTGAGTACTTGCCACCACCCTCTGAACAAACTCGGTGCTTTCATGGTGAGGGTCATGAAATGGTCAGTTCATCATGAATGTCACAATTCCTTTCTTAAGGACTTTTGGATTCTATACAGTTCTCTAAGTGTATGATGGTGGGATTTATGGGAATTGTAAATGGATAGCTGAGGTCCTTCCTGTTTAAATCTCCTTCACCAATTAGGTGAGAAATGCTCCTAGATGCAGCCCCCTTGTAGGGCTGATAAAAGCAGCAGCATTCAAGAGTGTAGGTGAAGCTTTGTTTAGAGTTTCCTCTTCAACATTTTTAGTTGCATGACCTTACGCAAAGGATTTAATATTTCTGGGCTTAATTACCTTCTGTATAATAGGAGTAATGGTGGATGGCTGAAAGCTAGATTTGAAATAAGTCTGTTCACTGGCTCCCTGATGGTTTTTTTCTCCTGAGGAGGTAATCCTGGGCATCTTGGAAGGATTATCCTATCTGTATTATGATGCCTACTTTTAGTTCATTAAATGAGGCTCCTTCCCGCCCATCTTTCCTAGGCCTTTGCTACAATATGTGTTTTTTTTTTATTTAAAAAGAATGACCATTTAATTTCAAAAAGCCAAGTTACAGATTGTTGGGTGGGTGGTGAGAAGCAATATATGTATTTTTCTTTCAAGCGCTTATTTAGGGTGGTTGTTAACATGTATTTTTAGTGATTAAATCATTAAGTGAGAACACAATTTGTGAAAAAATGTTTTCCAAGCTACTCAATTTTTTAAAGCACAGCACAGCTTCTATTCTGACTGATGTGAATTCTTATTACTAAGCCCTTGATAAATAATTCAAAAGGAAAACAATGGATAACTCATGTTATATTTTTCTTTCATAAATAATGCTTTCAAACCATTAAGCTGTGTCTTCATAGCAGCTTGTGAAATGGAGACTTGCCCAGTCTTTGGTTAAATCTGACCAGTGCAGTCAGAGAAAATATATGATTATTTTATAACTAGAGGCCCTATGCATGAAATTCATGCAAGAGTAGGCCTTTGAGGCTCCCTCGCAGCCGCTGCCACTGCCTGGATCTCTCGTAGCCATGGTGATTTCCTTGATCCCGTGGCTGCAGCCCCAGCTTCATTCAGAAGAACATTGGAAGGACGGCTGGTCTAATTAGCATATTACGCTTTTATTATTATAGACTAGAAGCCCGGTGCATGAAATTCGTGCACGGCGGGGGGTTGTCCCTCAACCCAGCCTGTACCCTCTCCAATCTGGGACTCCTGGAGGGATGTCCGACTGCCCGTTTAGGCCCGATCCTGATGGGATCGGGCCTAAACGGGCAGTCGGACATCCCTCTCACAATCCAGGACTGCTGGCTCCCAACTGCTTGCCTGCCTGCCTTCCTGATTGCCCCTAACCGCTTCTGCCTGCCAGCCTGATCACCCCCTAACCATTCCGCTGCCAGCCTGGTTGATGCTTAACTGCTCCCCTGCCAGCCTGTTTGCCCCCAACTTCCCTCCTCTGCCAGCCTGGTCACCCCTAACTGCCCTCTCCTGCAGGGTTGATCACCTCCAACTGCCCTCCCTTGCAAGCCTGGTCCCTCTCAACTGCCCTCCCTTGCAGGCTGGGTGCCTCCCAACTGCCCTCCCCTGCTGGCCATCTTATAGTGGCCATCTTGTGTCCACATGGGGGCAGGATCTTTGACCACATGGGGGCAGCTATATTGTGTGTTGCAGTGATGATCAATCTGTATATTACTCTTTTATTAGATAAGATAGAGGCCTGGTGCACGGGTGGGGGCCAGCTGGTTTGCCCTGAAGGGTGTCCTAGATCAGGGTGGGGTTCCCTTGGGGCGTGGGGTGGCCTGAGCGAGGGGCCTGTGGTGGTTTGCAGGCGGGCCACGCCCCCTGGCAACCTAAGCGGAGGCCCTGGTATCTGGGGTTTATTTTCCTTCTACAATTGAAACTTTGTAGCCTGGAGCAGAGCCAAGCCTGCTGTTCCCTCTGGGGCGGCAGCCATCTCTGTGCAGTTAATTCACCTTCTACAATTGAAACTTTGTTGCCTTAAGCGGGTGGGCCTGGCCAGGGTGTGCTTTAAAGCTTTGCTTCCCCTGTTGCCGCCGGCAACCCTGGCCTGCTCTCTCAAGCTCCATTCTGTTGCCATTTGTTTGAATTTGTTTACCTTCTATAATTGAAACTTTGTAGCTTGAGTGGAGGCTTAGGCCTGCAACGGCTATGGAAAGCTTGGCTTACTCTGTTACCTGGGAAACCTTGCTCTCTGTGGCTGTAGCCATCTTGGATTGGGGTTAATTTGCATACTCGCCCTGATTGGCGGGTGGGCGTGGCTTGGCTGGTGGGCGTGGCTTATGTAGAGGAGTGATGGTTAATTTGCATATTACCATTTTATTAGAGAAGATTAGGATAGGATGCCTCCATTTATTAAATAGTGCCTGCCAGGCACTATTCTAGGCACTTCACATAACTTATTTCATTCAATTTTTACAACCCTGAGAATTAAATATTATTTCTTCCGTTGTACAAATGAGGAAGCTAGAACTTAAATAAAAAGTTAAATAACCACTCTCAGATTATGCAGCTAGTAAATAAATAAGCAAGAGGCCAATGTGATCTTCATCTGATTCCAGACCAGTGCCCTTAATCACCATACCCAGTGCGCCCCTCACCACTTGGCAACACTTGACAAATAAACATCACCTGGAAGACAAGTTTGTATTCGTGGTTGATCTCTCTGACACTAATTTATATGGGTAGAGAGTGGATTTTAACCCTTTGCCCTCGCTTGCTTTTTTCTGGATTCCTTTATTCTAATGCTAACCATGTCGAGTCACACTCGACATCTGAGTGCAAAAGGTTAATGCCTTACTCCCACCTCTCACTCCTTTTCCTCTATGTGGATTCATATGAAAAGGTTTTGATAATAGAAATAATTACCAGACTGCCCTAGCTGGTTTGGCTCAGTGGACAGAGCATCAGCTGGCGGACTGTAGGGCCCCGGGTTCGATTCCGGGCAAGGGCACATGCCCAGGTTGTGGGCTCAATACCCAGTTAGGAGATGTGCAGGAGGCAGCCGACAGTGATTCTCTCTCATCATTGATATTTCTCTCTGTCTCTCCCTCTCCATTCCTCTCTGAAAACAATAAAAAAATATTTAAAAAAAATAAATAATTACCAGACTTGTCGGGAGCGACCTCAGTTGACAAAGTCCTGAGAGGGCAAGTTTCACAAAGTGGCCTGCCTGTTCCCAAGGTTAGTCATGCATCCTGCCCCCCTTAGGCTTAGAGACCCTTAAGCACAATAGTTTAGTAATCACACATTCTTCCCCCTAGAGCTTAGCTAACCTTTAAGCACAGTTAATGTATAAGCATAATTATCCTTCAGCAAGAAGCATGGCTAGATTATCTGATGGAAAGGAACTCAGGTGGCGTCAGAGGTGTATGTATAGGTATAGCCGTTGGGATCTTAGCCAAGATAAGGAGCTTTGTGTAAAGGTCAGTAGGAAACCTGAAACAAAGGGGTATAATTATGCTTACCACATTATAGGAATGATGTATTGTATGGAATGTAACTGACCCTGTATAAAAGTGTGGAGAAAAATAAACTCGGGACAGTAAGCGGGAAGTGCTACTGTCCTCCCGATCCCATTCTGTTTTCTGTCTGCCTTTTCTCATCCTCTTCCCTCCTTGCAGGTACTGTTCGACTGATGCCGGCAGGCTCCGGCACAGACTGTAAAACATATTTTCATTAGATAGTCAACTATGCTGAATCCTGAAGATTCAGGGTGTATAGTTATAAGCCCCAGTGATGGGGTCCTAGCATAATCTCCTTTCTTACTCTCACCCTGAGCAAAGACAGACTTTCTCATGCATGTCTAAATGTCAAATTTCAATAGAAGTGAGATAAATCACCCAAATGACAGCGTCGTCCAAGTGCCAGATCTTTGCTGTGTGTTTTCTGCATGAAAGAGGAAAACATCAAGATGAGGTAGATAAATGCCCCACTAAATGGCTGGTAAGAAGGATCAGAGGAAAGGATAAGGTGTGGACAGACTTCTACAGTAAAGAATCTTTGCCTCTTTACTGGTTCATGTGACAGCAAGGCAACAAGAAAGGGCAGCATTTGCTTTAGCAGGCATGGCCCAGTGTTCCTGTTGTCTAATTAAACCGTGGCTTCAAAAGTATATTTGGCTCCGATAATTGCAAGAGGTTGGTAGCATGCCATTTAAGCCAAGAAATAATATCGGGAAATGGAACAGGAGCTTGTTTTTAGTCCAGGCTTCATTCACTAGCTACTTGCTCTATTGCTTGAGACACAGTTTTTAGGATTTCTGAACCTTACTTTCTCATTTATAAAATGACAATGACAATATGTATCCCTTAGAGATATCACAAAAATTGAAATATTTATGAAGTAAATGTTATTAGGCATATGGTAAGCACTCATTAAATATAACCTTTATTATTATTAATAATGTTATTGTTATCAATAATAAGAAATAAGTAATTGTCCACGAATCCTTAGAATAGTAGATTTAGACTTACAAAACCATTACCAGAACTAATATTTACTGAATTCATACTCAAATCAAGGCATAGATGAGGTTATACCCAATTATACATAAAAGGCCTTACAGAAGATATTAATTGCACAAGGTGACATAGATAATAAGTGGTAGGACAGACAACTGCTTGTGTTATTCTATACCAGCTTGATGAGTTATTGGTTATATTGAATTATCTCAAACATATGAGAATCTTATTTTCAAAGTTAATATGACCTTAATATATAATTTCAGCCTTAAAAATATCCATTGTTTCTCCATTGCTTTCAGGATATAATATAAACATTTTGACATTAACCTTTTGCACTCGGATGTCGAGTGTGACGGTTATTGAATGTATCAATAATTTGAAATATAAAAAATCCAAATAAATAAGTTTGTATGAAAAGAAACTCCAGTTTTTTATTCTACTGCCGCGCTTTGTAAAATCTGGGGTATTTAAAAAAATTAAATCCCGAGTAGAATAAAGGAATCGAGAAAAAAGCAAGTGAGTGCAAAGGGTTAATTTGACATGGTATCAGCACAGTCTTCCTCTCTAACCCCATTTCCTGACAGTCTTCCCACCCCATCTCCTTCTCCAACCCACTCTAGATACACAATCTTTTCACCTTTCCTTGAATATGACTAGTCCCTTGCAGAATTCCCTCCTTGCTTATTGCTTACTCTGCCTGGATTGCCCTTACAGCTCTCTATGCACCCTCCAACCATTGTTGAACTCACACTCTTTGATAAAGACCTGCTCAAATGTTATCCCCCAAGTGAAAGCTTTCCTGAATCTCCCAGGCAGGATTAATGATGTTCTCCTCAGTGCCTAGATTTAGCATTTCCCACATTGTATCATAAATGTCTGTTTTGTGTCTGCTCTTCTGAGATGAGATCCTCAAGAGGAAGACTATTGACTTATTCTGCTCTGTAGCTTCAGTACCTGCAGCTGCTTGTGAAGGGGTAATTGGTAAATGTTGGTTCAAATTGGTTGAATGAATGAAATATACTGACTGATCTTCTCCTCAGTGTTGAGTAACATTGAGTCCACTGAGTGACTGGGCTGGCAGTGACAGAGTTTGTATGGGAATCCAAGGTGCCACTGAATTCAACCCTATGTATCTTCTGTGCTAGACCACACTTGTCTAGTTGTGACAAGGCAGCATTTTTACCTTCCTTTTGACAAGCAGTCAGCCTTGGAGGAACACATCTTTGTTTGTTCAGTAGCTTAACCTTGACTTTTCTTGTTCTCAGTGGGGTTCCCATAGCACTGGAAGTCTAGAGAAGCAGGTTCACATAAAGGAAAATGTGAAATCTGTGCTGACATTTATCTGCACTTCAGCAGGGCATTTGACAGATCCTCATGATAAGCCAGTGGACCAGATGGAGAAATGCTAGCTGAATAAAAGTAGCATTTAATGGTTGAAGAATTGCATCTAAATATCCACACAGTGGAATTCCTGCTCCCAGAATGCATTCATTTCTCTTCTCATTCTTTCTGGGTCTACTGAGGGACAGTAAAAGTTCTAACTTCTCCCAACAGCCATCCTTGACTGTTTCAGTCTGTAATCACAAAATAACTAAAAAATAATTTTAGGCCTCTCTTGTTTGTTTGCTTCATATATATTAGTTTTATGATCCAGAAAGCTCTTTAGAGCAGGGCCTGTATCTTGTTATTTTCTCTTTCATAGCACTTTTACAGGCCTGGTCTAATGGAGAGACCATAGGATCTAGAGTCAGACAGCTTGGTCAAATCTCTGCTCTGCCATAATAGTAAAGCCTTCATTTTGTCCCTTATGTGTAAAATGGGGACAAGACTATCTTTGCTGCTATACATATAATCATTTCAGACCTGATCCATATAGAATTCCTATTCATGGTTCTCCACATTTTCTCTCCATTGTTGATGGCTGGAAAGAGATAGAGTGATCTCGGAGGCCACAGTTTTGTAGATTTCAAAGGCTTCTTTGGCCTGGGTCCCTGAATGCCTACTTGGAAAAGGGCTGTACCTGTCTTTCTGACAGGAATACCAGCCTTGGACCAGCATATGAGTTAGAAATAAACCTCGTTGTTGTTTGAGCCATTCTGTATTTTGCAGCACGTTTGTTATAGCTCTTGTGTTAGGCTAACTAATAAAACAGCCACTTTAAAATATTTGATGGGCTATGGTAGAGGGAGCAGACTTACTCTGTGAAGTAGGTCGAATGTGTATTAAGGCAGTTGTCCTCCAAGTGTGAGTGGCGGCCTCACCATCCCAGCGAGTCTTATTAAAAGTGCAAATTCTCAGGCCCCAGCCCTACAGAATCAGCAACCCTGGGGATGGGCCTATGGTCTGTGGGTCTGTGTTTTAACAAGCCCTTGAGGTGCTTCTGATACATATCAAGTTGGAAAGCCATGGGACTTTGACTTTAGAGATGCTAAAGTCTGGGAAGCTTTGTGACTTTGGATAAATTAATTAACCTGAATTGTACTTTTTTTTTTCAGTAAAATTAACCTTTTGCACTCGGATGTCGAGTGTGACTCGACACGGTTAGCATTAGAATAAAGGAATCGAGAAAAAAGCAAGCGAGTGCAAAGGGTTAAAGAGATATTTACTTGTGGTGTTGTTTTGAAAGTTTGAATGAGTGCTTTTTATCAAGTATCTAGCACAGAGTAGATTCTCAAACCATGTCTGCTCTCTTCCATCCATTTCTGTGTGAAACTGGGTCATGTGAGGACTCTAGAAGTTAAGGGAATAGGAATGAATAGAGCATCATGAGTGTAACATGTGGAAGTCAAGGTGTCCTGGGAAATTAATTATAATTTTATGGGAAGAGGAACAATTTGTGATTGATTAGAAATAATAGCTCTGCTTGGAAGGTTAGGTTGACATGTTCAATGTTTAGTATAATGTTTTAATTAGATAATTTGTTAACATTTTCTTCCACCACTAACTTTTTTTACTTGTGAGCTATACATATAAAGGGCTTAGACAAATTTTTAGTACCTATCAAGCACTCAGTATGACATAGCTAGTTACTGTTAGAGTAAATTCCATGAGGTAAGAGATTTTTGTTTATTTTCTGCAGTATCCTCAGCCCATAAAACAGTTTTCTACACATGACATGTATTCAATAAATATATGTTGAATAAATAAATGAAATAGCATATAATGAAAATTGCACAGTTCTATATGTAATAGCTTTTCTCTTCTTCTACACATCCACTGTGTCTTTAGCTTACAGCAATGACATGGAGTTCTCCCTGACCTGTAGCCAACTGAGCCCCACAGTTTAATGTGCACATCAGTCACAGGGGAGGTTGTTAAAATACCGATTCAGATGGAGAAGTTTTGGGGGTGGGCATTTCTGACAAATTCCAAGGTGATGGCAGTGCTGCTCTTGCCTGTGCCCAATTAATTTCCACCTGTTCAGACTCCTGAAATTCCTTCATTATTACTTACTAGAGGCCCAGTTCATGACATTCATGCACTGGCCGGGGAGGGGTGTCCCCTCAGCCCAGCCTGCATTCTCTCGCAATCCAGGACCCCTCAGGGGATGTCCGCAGGGAGAGGGCCTAAGCCGGCAGTCGGACATCCCCCGAGGGGTCCTTAGCACTGCCATGGAGATGAGAGAGGCTCCCACCACCACTGCTGTGCTCGCCAGCCATGAGTCCGGCTTCTGGCTGAGTGGCGCTCCCCCTGTGGGAGCACACTGACCACCAGGGGCAGCTCCTGCATTGAGTGTCTGCCCCCTGGTGGTCAGGGCGCATCATAGTGACTGGTTGTTCCTCCATTCAGTCAATTTGCATATTAGGGTTTTATTATATAGGATTATTGCAAAAGTCTTAATAATCCCCTTGGGTTTGCAAAGTTCTTTGAGAAAGACATTACTTTTGAATGAGTTTCCAATTATTTTTATGGCAGTTTTATATTTTGGGAAATGTTTTAGCTTTTTATTACAGAAAAATTCAAATGTAAACAAAAGTGAAGAGAATAATAAACTCCCACATACTCATCACACTAATTTGACAATTATTAACTTATGGCCAATCTTGTGAATCTATAATTCCATCACCACTAGATATTTTGAAGACAATCCATGTATCATTTGATTCATAAGCAATTCAATAAGTACAGTATCTCTAAACTATAAAAGAAGTCTTAAAATATAACAATAATCTCATTTTCATAGCCCTTTCATTGATAATTCCTTAATATCATCAAATAAGTTTTCAGTGTTCAAAATTTTTGTTCTTTTTTCAGCAGTTTGTTTGTTTTTGTAAATCACAATCCAAACAAAGAAGCACATTGAATTGGTTGAGATATCTTTTAAGATTATTGTAATCTATAGATTTCCCTTCCTTTTTTTTCTTACAAATTTATTTGATGATGAAATGGGATCATTAATTCATAGACTTTCCCACAGTCTAGATTTTGATGGTTGGATTGTCCTAATGTCTTAAAAGAGGTAGTTAGATCTAGAGGCTTGATCGCTTTCAGGTTTTATTTCTTTGGCAAGAAATAAAGACAGCTTTTGTGACAGCTTCATCTCTGGACACCACCTCCTTCTTCTCATGCGTTTGGAAACCCTGCTTTTTCCTAATGTCAAGATGGCACCTTGTCAGAGATACCTGATTCAGAGAACACTACTGAGACATGCTTGTAAGGTCTTATCTATGGACTTATTAAGAAAGTGGTGTGAGTCAAAGCACAGAACTATCCTGGATGCAAAATAATGGAAGCATGTCACCTGCCATTAGATTCTTGGAATTATCAGTGGTTAGAATTTACGAAGAAAGGAATTATGTCTGTTGGTTTTCATGCAGATAATAAAAGAGCTATGCCTTTAAATGAAGGTTTTTTAGTGATTTTGGGGTGCCAGAGGTTAAATAACTAGTCATAGGAAACACAGTTAATAAGTGCCAGAGGTGGGAGTTGAACCCTAGAGGTCAGATAATAGGTGTTTTTTTTTTCAGTACAACCATTGTACTATATACTACCTCCCAAACAATTATTCCACTCTCCTGCTAAAATACTTTAGTGTCTGCCACTGAGAATGTCCTAATGTATTACACGCTGTGCAAGGCTCTTCATATGTGGACCTTGCTTATCTTGACTGCTTAATCTCTGGACACTACCTCCTTCCTCTCTGCCCTTCCCTGGAAACACAGACAATCCCTGCTCCAACTACACTAAAATTCTTTCAGTCTTTGAATGCACCATGCTTTCCCACTTCTTCGCCTTTGCATATGCAGTTTTAATCCCTGACATAACCTGTCCTTTGTCCTTCCATCCACCATCTTTCCATTATAGTAATGCTTACTGATCTTGCTGGTTCCAGGTTCAACTTTCTTCTTTCAGGAGTCTTCTCTGACCCTTACTTCTAGGTTAGCAGCTCCTGTGAGGTCTTATAAAATCTATGTTTCTTGTTATGGGAGAATTTAGTGTACCATATTTTCATTCTCTGTCTTTCAATAAGACTTAATGAGCTGCAAGGTATGAGACTCCTTCCATCTCATTCACTGTTCTATCCTAGGTATCGTAGGTGCCTGCCACATATTAGATATTTGAATAATATGGGTTGGATGAAGGACAACCAGGCTAGCATCCTTAAGTAGAAATAGGCTTAGCCATAAAGACCTGATCCGATGGACCTTCAAACTCCACTTCCCAGATAATGCCCAGTTCCTTCAACTGAACATCACAAAATAAGATTATCAGTTCCTTGCGTACTACTTTCCTCTTTCCTTACACATACCTTTTGGTGAGCTGATCAATTTTGCCTCAAACTCTGTCCAACAGATAGATGTGTGAGCAGGCACATAGGATCTGTATTCCATGAGTACGCAAACCTCCCCATGGCTGAGAATTTTTTTAAAATAAGGCATATTTGTACATGGAGCTGCATTTTATAAAGTCCCATTGTGAGGCATGGGGGCAGCAATCTGTGGTGATCATTCATCATCCTGCCCACACAGCAATTTTAAGTTACTTTGAGGCAGTGTTTTCTTTCATCTACAAACTGATAGTTCACTAGGGGGCTGGCAGGCTGACTAATATACACAATGTTATTGGTGGCTGCTTAGAAACCCCCTGTTTCCTAGAATCATGTAAATTGTATTATTTTGACTCCCACTGATGAGGTGTGACTTCTGTTAACTTTTCTTGCCAAACTCTGTTCTTCTCCCTTTGTCAAGTTCTCAAAGCATGCACTTCTCAGTAGGACTCAGAAAATTACTGAGGATGTTGTATTTTTATGTATAATACAGTCCATAAATAGCATGTATATTACAAAGAGAAATCTAGACTCCCTTTTCCTTTTATTTGAAATTACATATGAAATGTTAAAATATAAGAGGGTATTTTATAATTGTGAGTCTTATAATTTAGCTACCAAGAACTTACTGACGCAAATCCCACCAACCATACTATTGGGATACAGCTGCAGATGAAGATGGTTATTGATGCCTTGTTAAAGGTCATAACCCTAAATGATTGGATGTTCAGAAACCAAGTCTTTTCTTAAAGGGTAGAGATATGGGATGTGGCTTTTCATGATCAATGTCTATGAAACAATTCAAAAATGATAATTGATTGGATTGATTGATTTGGTTCCAAATTTCAACTTTCTTGTTAGAAAATTATCTTCTCAAGGACAGAAACAATGTTTTATTCACTGTGTCCCCTTTGGTGCCTAGCATCATTTCATTATAAACCAAGACTTCAATATATATTCAATTTAATTGAATATTCATTGCCCTGAGTTGTGAAGAGTTCATTCTTATGAGAAAGCATTACAATGTGAATACTTTTTAAGACAGAGCATGCAGTTAAATAGATATGAACCAATCTTCTTTCAGACAGTTTTGAACTGGCTTATTCCAGACAATTCTTCCAACATATCAAACTATTCCCAATCTCAGGTCAAATGAGTCATTTACACACATTGGATTTTTTGCTCCTGTGGTGTTCTCTGCATTGAATCATTTTTTTCTTCTTTCCCACCCCTTTTTCCCACTTAAGTTTCAGTTGCCAATTTTCTATTTTAAAGAGAAAGTTTTGTCCTCCTTTGTTAAACTTTCCTGATTTCCTTTCTAGCCTTATTGTTTTCTCTTTTCTTTCATAGTACTTCCCCGCCCCCCAATTTTCTCATCACACACATCACACATAGTAGGCATTCTAAATTGTTTGTTATATAAGTGAATGACTACTTTTTTTAAGCCCATTCATTTATTTAACAAATATATTTGGTCATGTATTATGCCAGGCAGAGGTTTAAAAGAATCTAAAATGATTTTGATAAAAAACTAGAAACAATAGATTAAACTCTCTAGGTTTGTATTTCCCCAAAGCATCAATTGTGGTATGATTTTAGTATTTGTCTAAACCCTTTGCCAGGAGTTAGTTCCTTGGAGCCTCTATCAGACCCACTGAATAGTGGATTTTGTTATCTCTTGAAAATGGCAGTTAGGTAGCAAGATGTAATTTCTGAAAGCTAATCCTTTACAAAAACCCAACTAGCCTTGTTTGGCAGCTTCCATTAGCTGTATGGATAAACAGGGAAAGCAAGAGTTGTGATTAAGTCACTTATTGAATGCTACATGACAATCTAGTGAAGGAGTTTATTTAAGAAGAGATACTCTGCTTGTTTAAAACACATGGATGAACATATACACACAAAAGGCTAGTGAACATAAGAAGAAAATGAAGCAAAGAGAAAACAATGGTAGAGACATCACAGGAAATAGGAATGAGTTTATTAAGCACACACACACACACACACACACACACACACACACACTTTTCTTAACAGTCTTTAAGATTGGTGAATCTGTGTCTGAGGTCACATTTCCAAGTTTCCAGATTGCTATATCCCAAATGGTAATGAAGTCACTAGAGCTGTGCATTAATTTCTCTTGTTGAATACAACTTATCACAGATTTAGCGATAACACATATTTATTTAACAATACACTTTTATTATCTAACAGTTTCCATGGGTTAGGATTCTGAATATGGTGTCCTCTGTTCAGGATGTTACAAGGCTATATTAGAGGTGCTGGCTGGGCTGTATTCTCATCTGGAGGCTATGGAGGGTGGGGGTAGAATCCATTTCCAAACTTAATTACATTGTTGGCAGAATTCGTGCCCTTGCAGCTGTATGGCTGAGAGCCCTAGTGTTTTGCTATTGGCTGGAGGATGTGCCTTGGTCTAGAGGCCAACTACATACATTCTTGCCAAAAGCACTTCTCCAGTGTGGCCACTTACTTCACAGAGCCCATAAGGAGAGGTTCTCTCCCAAGAAAGGGCCCAGTCCCCCTTTAAAGGTCTTAGGTCTGGTTAGCTCAGCCCCATTCAGGGGAACTTGTCTTTTGATCAGCTCAAAATCAACTAATTTGAGACCTTAATTACATCCCTTCACCCTTGCCATATTCTATTGGTAAGAAGCAAGTCACAGGTTGTTATGGGCTGAATTGTATCCTCCCTCCTCCCACCACCCCCACCAAATTCATATGTTTAATTTTGAACCCCCAGTAATTCAGAATGTGACTATATTTGGAGATAGGACCTTTAAAAGGTAATTAAATGATGTCATTAGGGTGGACCCTAACCCAATATGATTGAGGTTCTTATAAGAAGAGGAGATTTGACGCACACAGAGGAAAGACTATGTAAAGACAGACAGAAGACAGCCATCTACAACAAAAGGAGAGAGGCCTCAGAAAAAATCAACCTTTGATTAACACTTTAATCTCAGACGTTAGCCTCCATTACTATTAAAAAATTAATTTGTTAAAGCCACCTACTCTATGTATTTTGTTATGACAACACTACCAAACTACTATACAGGTCCCACTATAAAGGAGCAGGGGTGGGGTGCACACAGGGCATGAACGCCAGGGATAGGGATCACAGAAGCCACCTTCACATCTCCTTTAATTCCAAGAACACGGAGGATTGCACTTCTCTATCTTGGCTTAAAATCTTTGAGATATGAGCAAAAGTACAATGATCACTTTGAGGATAGCCATTTAATGTGGGTGCTCAGTTCTCTAGCCCTCCTTTACCCTGCTAGACCAAACCCGCAAACCTCTTGTTGCAGTGGTAGCACCTTACCATGGTGATCCTCCATCAACCTGAGTCCCTGAAAATGTATCACGAACAGAGCTCTAAACATGTTCCATGAGCAAGAAATAAACCTATATTTATTTTTAGGCCACTGACATTTTGGGATTGTTTACTATAACACAATAATCTAGCTTAACCTAAGAGACAGAGTAAAATTTTAAAGCATTAATGGATTTGGGGAGTTAAAATAACTAAACAGGAAAAACCAAAGTACTTGCAAAAATTTGTGCAAAATTGTGAAGTGAGATGGCTACTTCCTTTACACCCAATGAATTGCTATCAGAAGCTTATATGATGCCAACTGGGACTGATGAAATAATAATGAGTTCAGATGAAAACAAAGATGTGCCTCTTTAAAAGATTCCTCTGATCAAACTGTATATAAACAAACTAATCTGAGTCATCAGCTTCTATGATAGAGCCACATCTAACTCTAATATTGTGGCAGAAGGAAACTCTATGAGACAGCCTTAGAAAATGAACCGGAGCATTGAAATGAATAATCCTCCAGGTGAATCACAATTCTGCACCATTTGCCTCAAGCTTGCTTTTCATTTCACTTTTTTTCTCTCAATCCTCTTGAATCTTTCTTTCTTTTTTTTTTTTTTTCATTTTTCTATATTGGTTTCTGTCTAAATAGATCACTGAAAAAAATAATTGCTTGATTCTTTAATGGGTTGAGATCAAGAAAATATAAAGTTAAGGAGGGCCTATAAGGATGTGTGTTTGTATAACTATGAAAAGGAGTTGCAGTGAGACAAAGTTGAAGCAATGAGAAAAAATTGAAGGGCCGAGCTGGAAAAAACTCCTGTAGTAAGATTAATTTCTAATTTCTAACTAGCCTCTGTGAATGGAGGCAGACAGAGATCTATTCTGTGGAGTCATCTTTGCCTTTCTGTGTGTCCTGTCTTCTGATAAATGCTTTCAGGTAGCAGTACTTTAGCTGAGATAAAAGGGAGGGTGGCTACCCTGTTTAATGGGAGGGAAGTCATGCAATTTATCTACTTTTGGCAAGTGACATAATAATACGTCAAATTCTGTGGCCTATGCCCTTTTGTGAGAAGCAGTTTACGTTCTCTTTCCAGTCCATCATGCCTACTGAAGCGTTCCTTGGAAATGTCAAAGCCACCTGAAAAAGATCAATCTTTTTTGGTTAGGGGACTATGAGAAAGATGAGACATAAGGGGGAGTATAGAGAAGAAAGAATAGGTTAGATAGCATACTACTTAAAGAAAGATCTGTTCTCTCTGTTAATATTTCTCTTATATGTAGTATACTTTTTAAAGAAAATATATGTTTTATTGATTTTAGAGAGAGGAAGGGAGAAGGATAGAGAGATAGAAACATCAGTGAGAGAAACATTGATTGGCTGCCTCCTGCACACCCCCTACAGGCCCATAACCCGGGCTTGTGCACTGATAGAAAATCAAATAGTCACCTCCTGGTTCATGAGCTTACGCCCAACCACTGAGCCATACTGGCCGGGCATACTTTATATTCTCATATAAGTATATTAGGGGCCCAATGCATGAATTTGTGCACCTTGAAAGAAACTGTGGGCCGCGAGACTGTCGTAGGCACAGGGGTGGGTCTTAGCCCATCCTCTGCGCCCCTGCCTAGCCCCACCAGCTGCGGCTCCCAGTCCTCTGTCTGCCAGCAGCCCCACTCCTGCCACCGTCACTCCCATGCGCTGATGGCACTGGCTCCGCTCATACCCGCTGATGGTGCAGAGCTATTGGGGCTGGTGCCAGCAGCGGGTGTGAGCGGCGGCTGCTGCCCCGATTGCCCCTCAGGCACAGGGGGAGGTGGAGAAACCCTCAGGGGCGATCAGGGCCAGCAGCCGCTGCTTGCACCTGCTGAGGTGCGAGCACCGGGTGAGACTGCAGTGTGTTTTGCAAAGAATTTTGGAACAAAGAATTTTCAGTAACCACCAGAGGCTGGCCCCGGTGACAGTGACTGGTGCCCTGCCTTGGTCTGGTACCCCTGCTCTCCTGCTCCACCATTCTGCCGCGGCCAAAACCCGCCATGTTCCGCACATGCCCCCTGGTGGTCAGCACACGTCATAGCGACTGGTTGTTCGGTTGTCCCGCCATTTGGTCTATTTGCATATTAGCCTTTTATTATATATATATATATATATATATATATATATATATAGTAATAATAATAGAGTAATATGCAAATTGACCGCATACTACTCCTAAGCCATGCCCACCAGCCAAGCCACGCCCACCAGCCAATCAGGAGCAAATATGCAAATAAACCCAACCAAGATGGCTATAGCCACTGAGAGTGGGAGGGAGGCTTGGGTTTCCATGGTAACAAAAGAAGCCAAGCTTTCCGCGCCTCCTGTTTAGGGCCTAAGCCACCACTCAAGGCTACAAAGTTTCAATTATAGAAGGTGAATTAACTGCCACAGAAATTGCTGCTGGCCGTGGAGCAAGCAGCAGGCTTGGCTTTGCTCCAGGCTACAAAGTTTCAATTGTAGAAGGAAAATAAATTCCAGATACCAGGACCTCCACTTGGGTCGCCAGGGGGCGTGGCCAGCCTGCAAACCACCAAGGCACCTCGCTCAGGCTGCCCCACACCCCAAGGGAACCCCCACCCTTCAGGACAAACCAGTCAGCCCCCACCCATGCACCAGGCCTCTACCTATCTAATAAAAGAGTAATATGCAGATTGACCATCACTCCAACACACAATATGGCTGCCCCCATGTGGTCAAAGATCCTGCCCCCATATGGACACAAGATGGCCACCACAAGATGGCCAGCAAGGGAGGGCATTTGGGAGGCACCAGGCCTTCCAGGGAGGGCAGTTGGAGGTGATCAACCCTGCAGGGGAGGGCAGTTAGGGGTGACCAGGCTGGCAGAGGAGGGAAGTTGGGGGCAAACAGGCTGGCTGGGGAGCAGTTAGGCATCAATCAGGCTGGCAGCGGAGTGGTTAGGGGGTGATTAGGCTGGCAGGCAGAAGCGGTTAGGGGCAATCAGGAAGGCAGGCAGGTGATCAGTTGGGAGCCAGCAGTCCTGGATTGTGAGAGGGATGTCCAACTGCCCGTTTAGGCCCGATCCGGGATAGGGCCTAAACGGGCAGTTGGACATCCCTCGAGGGGTCCCAGATTGGAGAGGATGCAGGCTGGGCTGAGGGACACGCTCCCCCCTCCATGCACAAATTTCGTGCACCGGGCCCCTCTAGTGTGTGTGTATACACACACACACACACACACACACACACACATATATATATATATATATATATATATATATATATATATATATATATTTTAATTAGCAGACTGTAAGTAGTCTGGTTACCATGGATACCAAGTGGAGCTTGGGGAAAATAAGAATTTTGATTTTTGAATGTTAACATTTTGCTACCATTCTTGAATTAAAAAAAAAAAATCAACCTTCTTAAATTACTTTAATTGGAAGCATTTAATATCTACTATGAAATGGGTTTGATTATGTCTAGACAGGCATAGAATTCTTAATGTGTGTGTCTTTGTTACCCCACAGATGTGTCTATTTTCCCACTCTGAAAGCATATAGTCCATTTCCTGAACACTGACAAGAAGCAGAGTATTATACTCCATTCAAGCATATTTATATTCTTAAAGTTTGGGTAAACAAATAAGAGGGTTAAGTAAAACCAGAAAGAAGGCACACAAAAAGCAACCACCATGAAATTACCTCTGTATGTGATTAATCTACATATTTGTGTCTTTCTACGTGCATCTATGTGTGGGCTACTGTTGGTTTATATAAGAGGATAGAAAAATGAAACAAAATGGAAATTATCATATTATAATTTAAAAACTACCTGGAAACTTAAGACTAGCCTTTAAATGGCTTGCTTAATAATTAATCAACTTTAACCTCAGTAATTTTAGAGTATTTTTTAGATAAACTGCTTTGAAACCAAAGCTGTTATATTTAGGAAGTCATGGGAAGCATATTCCATGATATATTTTCTGATCTTCTCAGGATTAATTCCATGTATATGAGAGAGAATAATGTGATTTTTTGATTTACTTAGTAGACTTTTTTTAAAAAAGAATCGTTTAGTCTACGGCCATACTACCCTGAACATGCCCGATCTTGTCTAAAAAAGAATAGTTTATTGGTTTTTAGAGAGGGAGGAAGAGAGAAGAGAGAAATATCGTGGATGTGAGAACATAGCATTGATTGGCTACCTCCTGCATGCCCCCTAGTGGGACCTAGGCATGTGCACTGAACAAGAATCAAACCAGCAACCTTCAGTGCACCTGGATGATGCCCAATCACCTGGGCCACACTGGCTAGAGCTAGACTTTATTTTTATTGAAATACTAGAGGCCCGGTGTATGAAATTTGTGCACTGGGGGTGGGGGGTGTTCCTCAGCCCAGCCTGCACCCTCTCCAATCTGGGACCCCTCGGGGGATGTCCAACTGCCGGTTTAGGCCCGATCCCGTGGGATCGGGCCTAAACCGGCAGTCGGACATGCCTCTCACAATCCGGGACTGCTGGCTCCCAACTGCTCGCCTGCCTGCCTGCCTGATTTCCCCTAACCACTCTGCCTGCCAGCCTGATAGCCCCCTAACTGCTCCCCTGCTGGTCTGATTGGCACCTAACCACTCCCCTGCTGGCATGATTGACACCTAACTGCTCTCCTGCTGACCCGATCACCCCTAACTGCCTTTCCCTGCAGGCCTGGTTGCCCCCAACTGCCCTCCCTGCCAGCCATCTTGTAACAATGTGGGGGCGGCCATCTTGTAATGATGTGGGGGTGGCCATCTTGTGATGACATGGGGGCGGCCATCTTGTGGTGGCCATCTTGTGATGATGTGGGGGCAGCCATCTTGTGACGGCCGTCTTGTGATGACATGGGGTGGCCATCTTGTGATGACATGGTGGTGGCCATCTTGTGACATGAGGGCGTGAGGATCAATTTGCATATTACCTCTTTATTATCTATACTAATAAAAGGGTAATATGCTAATTAGACCAGGAGATCTTCCAGGAGACCTTCTGGACGTCCTTCTGGACAAAGCCATGGTGGTGGGGCCGAGGCAGAGGCGATTAGGGGCGATCAGGCCAGGAGGGGATGGCAGTTGGGCATGATCAGGCCAGTGGGGGGGGCAGTTGTGGGTGAGCAGGCTGGCATGGGAGGGCAGTTGGGGGCGAGCAGGCCAGTGGGGGGCAGTTGGGGGTGAGCAGGCTGGCATGGGGGGCAGTTGGGGGCAAGCAGGCCAGTGGGGGGGCAGTTGGGGGTGAGCAGGCTGGCATGGGGGGCAGTTGGGGGCGAGTAGGTCAGCAGGCATAGTGGTTAGGGGCAATCAGGCAGGAAGCCAGGTGAGCAGTTATGAGCCAGTGGTCCCGGATTCCTAGAGGGATGTCCGACTGCCGGTTTAGGCCCACAGGGATCGGGCCTAAACCTGCAGTTGGACATCCCCCGAGGGGTCCCAGATTGGAGAGGGTGCAGGCCAGACTGAGGGACACTCCCCACCCCTGTTAACGAATTTCGTGTACCAGGCCACTAGTATAGGATAATTGACCTAACATTGTATTAGTGTCAGGTGTACAACCTAATGATTCTGTGTATGACACATTGTGAAATGATCATCAGAATAAGTCAAGTTAACATCCATCATCATAACAGTACATTTTTTTCTTGTGATGAGTGTTTTTGATAATATTAATACTAAGGAATATCCACACATGGTTGTCAACAAGTCTTTTTACTTAGTCCTTCTGCCTTTTCCTCATTTTCATTTGTAATTTATTTCTCCAAGTGCTTCTGATTTTTAACATTTTTTTCTCAAATTTATCTACATTTTTCTACCTCCATGTCTCACCTTTTCTATCACCTCATTTCTTTACCACTGCACTAGCCCCTAATATCACCATGTCTTTGCTCTTGCCCAGCTCTAATCCATTCCCTACATTTTGGCAGACTACTACTTGTAAGACAAATCTGATTGTCTCACTCTCCCATTTAGAATACTTCAAAAGGGTCTTATGCTCAACATGTAATGCAAGATAAATAACATTTCTTACACATTCCTACAGGATCTGGTTTCTGCTCGCCTTCCTCCCACCCCCAAACACACACACCAATCTCATCTCATATATCTCCATGTTCTTTCTCATGCAGCTGCATGGCTGACTTTCTTTTCTCTGGCTATATCATGCTCCCGCCTATCTTGGGGTCTTTGCACATGTATCTAAAGTACTCATCTTTTTCATCTTACCAGGTTCATGCCTACACATCTTTCAAGCCTCATCTCAAATATGAGTTCCATGGGGAAAACTTCCCATAAACCCTAGACTAGACCTACTGTAGACTTGTGTGCACCCTGTAGTTTTTCTTTATAGTACCTTTCACAGGTTGTAATTATAAATTGTGCTATTATGAACTTTTATAGTTACAAAGTGCAAATATGTACAAAGATGCAATTGCCTTTATTTCTGTCCAGTAGGATTTTAGCTCCTGGAATTCTTTTACCATCCATGGTGTAGCTAAATCTTGCAAGTCACTCCAGATTGTTTTCAATATCTTTCAGATAAGACTGTTTTTTGTTTGTTTGTTTGCTTGTTTAGTTCAAGAGCTTTCCTTCCCCCCATCTCCTTCCCTTCTCTCAGGGGGATATTCTCTGGACCTGAGAGGGAATTAGGGTACCTTGTGCAGAATGGTTTTCTATTCTCTATAACCTGTGCTGAGATCTACCTATTTTCCTTTGTTCCTTCCTGTGCTTCCATTTCCTGCTACAATTCCTGACCCTGCAGTGACCTCTGATTGCGATGTCAGTGCCCTTTGCCTAATTCTAATCTCCACCCCAGAGGCCTGCTGGCTGATCTGCTTTTAGGACTTTATTTTCTCTTGGTTACTTTCAAACTCAGTTGGTTTTCTATACTGTGCTGGGCTTGCTGCCCTTTGTGAGGCTGCCCTGAAGCTCTTGTGCCTAGGATATGTCT
The DNA here is from genome assembly GCF_951640355.1 of Cnephaeus nilssonii. Taxonomy (NCBI): domain Eukaryota; kingdom Metazoa; phylum Chordata; class Mammalia; order Chiroptera; family Vespertilionidae; genus Cnephaeus; species Cnephaeus nilssonii. Next base: position 54,808,406 of record NC_137078.1, on the reverse strand, counting down.
CTGAACCATAGCTATGGCAGGACTGCAATGCTATAGCCGAATTTGGCTTTTCTATGAGCCTTGCCTCCTTCCTAAAATGCAACAGAGGAGATGAGTCCCTGTTCTATCCAAACTCATCTATGGTTTTCTCAGGAGGAGGCAGAGTCAAGGGTCCTTTCTCAGAAATCCACACCAATCACAGGCTTACTTTCTTGCTTTCTCATTGTTTTAAAGTTCCAATCCTGAATGAAAACTGGCTGTTCCTTAATTGCCTTTCTAATATAAAGTTACGTATAAACTTTGTAGCCACTTCCTTAAGACTTTGCCTTTTCTTAATATTCAGAGTCAAGCTTTTATTTATATTTTTTTCCTGATTGTCTTTTCAGACATTTGTCCCTACAATGAAATTTTTAAAATCTATTCAGAAACTCAATTGACTTTCTTTTTTCTAAAATGATTCATACTTTTCCAGGGCATCAGGGATAATTTTGAGAAACACTTGTTTATTTTTCAAAATATTCTCTCTCTTACATGTGATTATTTTTTGTATCATCTACAGAACTGTAAGTTCTCTAAGGTTAAGAGTCAGGTTTCATGTATTATTGTATCATCTAGCCCATATTAGAACTCTAATAGATATTATTGAAGAAAGAAATAAATAAATGCAAATCTTAGCAAAGGGAAGTAAACTCATACTTCACTATTAATAGGTTGGAACTAATACTCCCCGTAGAAATTCCATAAGGTCTGTTAGAGTAGGTAGTCTGATCTGGGGCCTACCTAACTTTACCATCTGTCCTAATACGAGCATCTGATCCCACTCTGGTCCTGTCCTAAGTGGAAGAAAACCATGGTTTTCTTTTCTCTCTGGCTACATGGAAAGAAAAAAGAGATAAAAACATGTATGTCAGCCTGAAAAAGCTCCCAATCTAAAGAAAGGGTGCAGAAGAGAGAAGAGAACAACAGGGGTGTGTGGCTGAACTTCTTTTCAGGTGAGAAAATGTTTTGAATCTGTTTGTTGCTGTGGTTGTGTGGATGAAAGAAGAAAAGAACCATACTCATTTATTTCATAGTTTAATGCACAGTGTCCGATCATTCGTAAATGCCTCCCAACTGGTAACTAGCAACCTGACTAGTATCCCTTTCCTTTGGGTAGAAGAGGAAAGGGGGTGGGGGGATCTTCCTGTTTCCTGCCTGCTATACTCTTTCCCTTTAACCATTATAGGAAAAACTAACCCTAAAGTGGCCCAAAGAGCAGCTAATCTTTTCACTGTGTGTGACAGAAAATAGACGCTGGGGCATGGCCTGGTGATGGAACCATTTCGTTTGGGATCTGGAATCCAAACTTAACGTAGGATTCCATCTTGTTTTCCTACCTGCTTTTTATTATTGGCTTTTACAGCCAGACGAATCCTCCAGGAAATTTTCCGTTTCAGAAGTCAAGTCGCTCTTTGCTTTATTTTGACCACACTGCAGGTTTCACAGAGAAGAACATTACAGAGGAAAATAACACTAAACTGTCTTGAGCCTCACAGTGCAGCACAGGTTAGAAAGAGATTTGGGGAAATAACCGAAGAGACATTCAGGAACTTTAAGACCACCATGAAATATAAAAGGCCTAACGTTTTTATTTAGATTATAATTTCACAGCTACAAACAATCACTGAAGTAATTTTGTTCATCATGCATAGTAATCACTTCGTTTAGTAATTTGCTCAAGGTCAAACTCTAATTCAATGCCACTCCTTTTGCCTTTGATTCCCAGCCTAGCCAGCCAAACTCCCTCTTCAAGTAGAGGGAAGATAAATAGAGGGAGGGAAGAGAAGAAAGCCACGTATCTGATCGACATGACATAAGGAAAAGCCATGAGTTCCTCTGAAGATGCCCAAATCTGCCTTGACGAGCCTCTGTCTTTCCAGAGGACTCCTTCCAACAAATTCCTGTGGTGAAGTTAACCAGAGCCCAATTTCTGTTGCTTCCAATAAAAGAACCCCAAAACATTCATTAGGTATCTTTTTTGTATGTTTTTGTACTGCAAGATTTCCCAAAGTCCTTTGTTTTCTAGTGTAAAGTTTCTAAAGGAGGTGCAATATACATGTATTCGGGTGGCAGTTCTTATTATTTGACCTTTCTCATGGAGCTTTATTTGGCATTTTTTTTTAAGAACACACTCCAGGAAACACTGCATTATACCATTGCTGCAATGCTGTCCCTTAAGACATTGCCTTAATTCCCAACCTACTTAAAAGAGTTTCTGAAACTCTTCCTATGTATTTCCTAAATAAGGGTGCTGCATCTGCATCGTGTGAGGAGAGAGTGGCCTCTGTGTTGTAATTTTGCAACAGTTAGAATACTGGTAGCAATTTTACTTGAGGCATTCTGGTTGAATTCTCTGGTTAGGGTTCCAGGGTTTCTATGATTTCATTTTTGTTGCATTACTGACTCAGATATATCCCAAGCAAGGTTTTTCCAGAGGTAAAACAGAAAGGAATTGAACTGGTATCTCCCTGAACTCTGGCAGGTTGAATTAGGTAATGCCTGCAGTGTGACCTGAATTCTGCAGAGACAAGACTTCTGAAACACCAACAATAAATGTTTGTCATAAAAAAGACTGCAGAGTGCTTTTCATGTATTTTCATCCAATGTTTAGGCAATTACATAACCAGTCTATTAAATCCTTTTGAGAAAAGATAAAAATACCAGTCAGAGCAGTTCACACTGAGCACTGCACATGTTTAAGAAAGTCAGAGCTTGTGGCAGGGTTTTTGCTTCTCACTAATCCTGGGAGTGGAGACAGGGCTTGCTCTGCAATCCACATCAGTGGCGGATGCATTTAATAAAGCAACGTTATGGCCCATGTGCATGGTACATCATAGCTCTACTGCATGCTACTTAGGAAATATATTAACTGTTCATTGTGTTTGGTCAATACTCTACCCATTTATTTTGCCACAGTTTTTACAGCCTGAGACAAAATGATTGGGGAAAAGTATGATAAGTTTGAGTAAAAGCCAGTGATCCATTCTACTCACTTATCTCTAGAAAATCTCTCACATTCAGCTCACCCATTGAGCAAATATGGTATTGAATATTTATAAGAGGACTACCATTCCAAAGTCCTGGTCTCTTTTGCTGGTCTTCAAAGAGAGGTGTTTTTTTGTTTCTTTTCTTTTCTTTTCTTTTCTTTTTTTTTCTTTTACAAATGGAAGAATGCTCTAGAAGAGAGTGAGTCTGTTGCTTTTTCTGGTATCTTAAGTGCTCAGCACAGGGCCTGTAAGTGGGAACTTGATGAACTCTGAGCTTTATGAGGGTGGAAGCGATGATAGGCAAATAGCTTGTCTGCATAAGGAAAGGGGCAATGACAGTGACACCACTGAGCCTTGAAGGAGTGGGGTGGGTTGGAGGTTGCTGATAACCATGGGTATAAACCTGTGAGTTCTTTTCCTCTGTGGGAATCTTGGCTGCTCTTGGAAAGAAAGGCACAGCAGAAGCCTATAGTAGGTTTTGATATGGTTTCCAAACCTACTATTAGCTGTTGCTTCTCTGCTTGGTGACTCTCAGCTGAAGTCACATAGTTAATCAGAAACACTCTTGAATAGAAAAGGGCACATTTAATGTCATCCTGAATGTATTAATTAGTGACATTTAGATGGAGCTTGCTTCTGACTTCCTTACAAAACCACATTTCTAAACGTACCTCACGTCTGAGGTGAGGTGCTGTTTCATGATATTTGTTCAGTAATTTATTTTTCTAACAAGTACTGATTGGACACTACTACATGTAGCACTGTCCTGTCTTTTGGTGATAGAACGGTTTCTATGACTCATTCCCTTCCCTAAGGCATCTCCTATACTAGTTGTGAATATAGACACCAAAATGTAATTTAACTGCATTGTATGATTAAAATTTCCTAAAGAAGCATATCCTAAATTTTTTTTTCTTTCTCTCCCTCTCCATCTCTCTTTCTCTCTCTCACATACACACATACACAAAATAGGCAAATCTGTGAGTGATGGATGTGTTAATTCAATTAGAGAAATCCTTTCACAATCTCTATGTATATAAAATCACATTGTACATTCTAAATATATTACAATTTTATTTATCAATTTTACCTCAATAAAGGTGAAAAATAAAATTAAATGTAATTAGAAAAAAAAGGTGATTTTAGTACAGTGAGAGACGCATTTCATAATGTTAAACATGAGTGAAGGGAGAAAAACTTAAACTAGCCTAAAGCATATTGGATAGTGTATTGCAGGAAAGAGCTGAGCTGAGAACTGAAAGATGACTAGGGAGTAGGTAGGTAAAGTAAGAAAGATAAAGGAGAGAAACTTCCCTCTCACAACCCTGGAAGTGCCACTATTATAGGCCAACAGTTTTGAATACTTAATAAGTCCATAATTTACATGTCTTCCCTTTATTTCTTATAACACCTTTATGAAGAAAATACTATTTTGTCCCCATTTTCAGGGTAGAGTCTCATGGAGGTTAAGCTGTTTACTCATACAGTGCATAAATAAGTAGAGGAATGTGGAATCAAACCCAGGTCGGTCTGACCACAACACCTGAGCTTTCCAGTGATTCATCCTGGCTCTCATGTCTTCCCAACCTTTAGTTGGACTCAGAATAAGACTGTGATCGAAGGCCACCAATTGATTGACTGGTCAGATTATCTATCTTGTGAATTTCACCAACGACAGACATAGATACTATGGTGGATTAATGGTTGGCACTGGAACTGAAAGCTGTGATATAATGACCTCGGTGGCCCGGATGGGACATGGATAAATGAACAAATGGAGGAATCTATTTAACAGAGAGTGAAGAGTTGGGTGGTCTGCATGGAGAGCAGTGGAGAGGAGTCCTCCGAGAGATGGAGAGAAGAGGCTTGGTAGCTGCCTCTTTAGTTCCAGTGTCTGAGGCCATTATATTTTGTTTTCCTGTTCTCCAGAGCCCATGAGAATTCCAATGGCATCTTTACAACCCATGAATATATGTCAGTTTCTGTTTCTGGCCCCTAAATTTCTAACTGAAACATAGCCTATGTGCCAGACATCACACATATAACTGTACTTGTCTTTGTAAACTCCTCCAAATTTAGGGAGTGTTATGGTGAGTTTTCTCATTGTTCCTAGTTAACAAAACCCATAGAGAAAAGCCAAGAAACTTGCTCAAAATTAAACAGTTGCAGTAAATACTGGAGCTAGAATTTGGGTCCAAGACTCTCTTACTCCAAGGATTATTTCATACTCTACAAAACCACAAGTCACATTGCTAGTACTTAAAGAGACCAGAGTTCTTGTTATACCTCCTTATCATTTGTAAAAAGATGGGGCTTGGTCAATGCAATGCAAAGAAGTAAATACAAAGTGTGACAAAAGTAGGTTTATAGTTGTGAGTACATGAAACAGTTAATGAAGTTATTGTAGTAATCATAACCTGCATGTCTATTTTCATACAAAGAATATAAACCTACTTTTGACTAACTCTATGCAAACATTTTTAAAAATATATGAACATTTTTATAGTAAGCATGCTTGATATCCCTTTCTTTCTGTACTAGAGCTTTTTTTTTTTTTTTTTTAGGAACTAGGGCATGGATACCTTGTGAAATATGATGTCAAAACTGTGTGACCATTAAACCTCAGAGAGAAGGTAAGGGAGGGTGGGGGCAAGGGGGAGAGATCAACCAAAGGACTTGTATGCATGCATATAAGCCTAACCAATGGACACAGACAACAGGGGGTGAGGGCATGAGGGGGGAGGTAGAGGGTGTAATGGGGGAATAAGGACACATATGTAACACTGTAATCAATAAAGAAATTAAAAAACAAAACAAAACTGTGTGACTCTTTGCACATGTTTTAACCTTTCCAATAATGGAATATCATATTTTCAAATGAAAAATAGCACTATAATCTCTCTTTCTGTAAGTTCACTATTGGTGTATAAAAATGCCATAGATTTCTTGGCATTAATTTTGTATCCTGCTACATTGCCAAATTCATTTATTAAGTCTAATAATTATTTGATGGAGTCTTTAGGGTTTTCTATGTACAGTATCATGTCATTTGCGAATAATGACAGTTTTACATCTTCTTTTCCAATTTGGATACCTTTTATTTCTTCTTCTTATCTAATTACTATGGCTAGCACTTACAGTACTATGTCAAACAGGAGTGGTGAAAGTGGGCACCCCTGACTCATTCCTGTTCTTAGGTGAAATGGTTTTAGTTTTTGCCCATTGAGTGTGATGTTGGCTGTAGATTTGTCATATAAGGCTTTTATTATGTTAAGGCCGTGGTCGGCAAACTGTGGCTCGCGAGCCACATGCGGCTCTTTGGCCCCTTGAGTGTGGCTCTTCCACAAAATACCATGGCCTGGGCGAGTCTATTTTGAAGAAGCGGCATTAGAAGCAGTTTTAAGTTTCAAAAATTTGGCTCTCAAAAGAAATTTCAATCGATGTACTGTTGATATTTGGCTCTGTTGACTAATGAGTTTGCTGACCACTGTGTTAAGGTATGATTCCTCTATTCTCATTTTGCTGAGGGTTTTTTATCAAGAAAAGGGGTTGGGTTTTGTCAAATGCTTTTTCTGCATCAATTGATATGACTATGTGATTTTTATTTCTCAATTTGTTTATGAGACATATGAAAACATGCTCAAAGTCACTAATCTGAGAGATGCAAATCAAAACAACAAACAAAAGGGGGAGAATGACTATCTCACACTTGTCAGAATGGTTATCATCATAAATCAACAAATGACAAGTGCTGTCGAGGATATGGAGAAAAAGGAACCCTCGTGCACTGCTGGTGGGAATGCAGACTGGTGCAGCCACTGTGAAGAACAGTATGCAGTTTCCTCAAAAAACTAAAAATGGAACTCCCATTTTACCCAGTAATCCCACTTCTAGGAATATATCCCAAGAAACCAAAAATACCAATCAGAAAGGATATATGCACCCCTATGTTCATAGCAGCGCAATTTACCATAGCTAAAATTTGGAAACAGCCTAAGTGCCCATCAGCAGATGACTGGATTAAAAAACTGTGGTACATCTACACAATGGAACATTATGCTATGGTAAAAGAGAAGGAACTCTTAACATTTGCAACAGCATGGATGGAACTGGAGAGCATTATGCTAAGCGAAATAAACCAGTCAGAGAAAGATAAATATCCTATGATCTCACTCATTTGTGGAATATAATGAACAACATAAAGTGATGAACAAAAACAGACCCAGAGACAGAGAAGCATGGATCAGACCATCAAACCTCAGAGGGAAGATGGGGAGGGTGGCAGTAAGGGGGAGAGATCAACCAAAGGACTTGTATGCATGCATATAAGCTTAACCAATGGACACAGACACCAGAGAGGGGGTGGTGAGGACATGAGTCCAGGGTGGGGAGGCAATGGGGGGATAAGGACACATATGTAATACCTTAATCAATAACGAAAAAATAGCACTATATAAGTTACAAGATGCAAATATAATTGTCTATCAAAATGCCCAAAACATTGTATTTCTTCCCTCTTTTCTTACCACTTCTTTTTCTTCTTTGCCTTCTTCTCATACTCCTTTTTTCCCAAGAGTGCTTTTTGTGAATGTTCAGAATTTGTGTTTCAGATATTGTTTTTAAAGGGAAATGAGAGATACATTCCAGAGACTTTATTGGTGAGAGCCACAAGGAGAATTAAGAGGGCAGTAGTTCCTTTCCAGTGTCATTGTTTCTTAGGAGCATTGCCAGGGGAAGGAAAAAGATTAGCTAATGTGCCATTATCACCTCTCATCTCCATGATCATTGCCTCTGGACCTGATACAGGGCCAGATGTGGCTCAGAGAGAAAGTGTGCATTTGACTTTGGAAGAAGGCCTCAGAGCTTTTAACAAATCCTTAATGACATTTGATTAACATTAGGGAGGTCCCCAGAAGACTCCAACAGACTTGTTCATTTTGCCCATAAAGAATATTGTGGAAGTAGGAATGGGAAAGTATAAGTAAAATGTCGGGATGTTCATATAAAAGGTATCAGTCTTAGAGCAGAACTAGAGGCATTCCTAATGATTCTGAAGTTGCCAAGTTGGCTATGAAAGACTGAGAGAGCATGAGAATGGCTGACACTTTTAGGAACATATGATTGAAATCTCCTATTGTCCAACTAGAACAGAGCCTATTGGGGCTGAGGTTTCCTAAGATCTGTTGCATTGTATAGCTTCTAGGAGCAATGTTTACATTGTAATATATGTGAATGTCACTCCTGGGGTTGTGCAGTGCAAAATCTGACATAGAGGTCTTTAGTCCAATATCTCCTTTGTAGGTGAAAGATCTGTGAGACTCAGAAAGCAAGTCCCTGATCAAGGTCATTCCAGAAGCCAAGTTTCTCTACTTTAGGTTTTGTGATCTTTCAGCTAAACTCTTAACTCTAAACCTGTGGGTTGAAATTATCTAAGGACCATTGAATTACTAAAAGGAGTGTGTGTGTGTGTGTATGTGTGTGTGTGATCTCTCGGGGTATGTCATCTCAATTAGAAGTACCATTTGAGAATTATATATGCCATTAATTTGTAATAATGGAAAGCAAATATTGTTATTTAATAATTTGGTAGACAAAATTCTCTCAACTATAGGATGAATAGTGGCAAATGTAATTGAATACATCGAGTTTCAAATCCAGGTAATTAAATATATGTTTTCAAATACAAGTTTTATTCACTCCTTCTTCAATTTGAAATACATGAAGCAAGAAATAGATATTAAACAAACATATGAAAATGTCTAGATTGCCATCTCCTAAAACAATTATAATAAACTCAATAGGAACTCGCATACAAGTATACTAGGCTTCTGCCTAGGATTAGTATACTAGAATGTCCTTCCTCAGATAAAGCTTCTGTCTATTCTGAATTGCAATTCAATTTAACGACAGGTTAAAGATTATAGAATATGTCAGAACTTTAAGACATGGGTCCTAACTTAAAAGGATTTCTCATTAAATTAGGTACAAATAAGTACAGATGAAACATTTCCAGAAGAGAAACCAGAAAGTCAAGATACCCTCTTGCCCCCTTCTCACCTTATTTCCCAATTCCCCTCAAACAGGTGCAGGTTTCAGTTTGGGCCATAACTGCACCAAATACATTGCTTTGCCATTTATATTACAACCTCTGTAGTACTATTTGGTTTCCTTATTTGTAAAATAAGAATAGTAATGTAATACTAACTTTGTAAAATTTCCCATGAGGATGAAATTAGGTCACACATCTACATAGAACATATCTTAAACTATTGTTAGTATGAAGTAGGCAGCAAGTAGTAGTGTGGGTAGCTTGAAGTTGAAATGACAACAACTACTTGTATACTTTCTTTTTGTTTGTTACCAGTTTTGTGTTCTTAGGCAAGTTAATTAACTTCTCAGACTGCTTTTTCCCAATATGTTAAGCTCCCCCCACAAGGAATTTATGTGAAGATAAATTAACTATCTATAGCATAGGCCTAACACAGTGCCTGGAACATAAAAGATAATACAAAGTATAAATTTTCTTTCTCACATACTGGACAGGGAGAAATTTAGAAGCTGAGGCTTTCATTGAACTTTTCATCATTTTATCTCCAGTATCTAGGACACAGCTTGGAACCTAGGAAGTTCTTAATAAATGTGTTAAACTGAATTGAATTTTTAACACATCTGTTTAGTTAAGCTTATTTAGTGCATAGACTATATAGTATTTCAATTCAAGATTTCTCAAATAGAGGTACACACAGATTAGGAACACGAAAAATTGGCAAATTAAGATCCAGAATTCTAACGGTCCAAGAACTAATTGTGTTGTTTTGTACCTAAATCAGATGTTGTTCTGTGTATAAATCATGGGACATTAGCAGCAGAAGCTTGAGAATCTTGTGTCTGTCCTAGTGCTCAGACATTATAGGGCTCAGCTGTGCTCCAAATGTTTCTTGATCTCTCTCTTTCTTCTAAACCAGCAAATTCTTCTTTTTTCCAGTTCCATTTCCCATGAATGGACAACGAGGTGCCTCAACTTATCTTTGGGAACAAGCTATGAAATACTTCTCTAATCAGCCTATGGATTATCTACCTTTGGGTCATTTGGCCATTTGTGGTCTACAGAGGCCATACCCGCCTCACAGAGAAGGAAGCCTGGGCAGTGCAGTTGCAGCTGGAAGAGGAAGTTGGGCCTGGTGAGTATACTACAGCTTTTGACTTCCATCCACTTATACCCCTCATTTCTTAAAGCTTGTTCATGATTATCTAGCCTTGGTCATGGGAAGGAATGGTAAATGCAGTATTAGCCTCTCTATTGTGGGGTCTATTTAAGGAATGATATTATGTTTCTTACCTATACCTCCTTGAAGAAGAGATGCATGGCCTTATGCTAATGTTCTTATTTAAAATATGCAATGGATAAAAGATGATTGTGAACTGCTTAGCATGACCTGGTCAGAGAAATGTTTTGATTTCTAATGCTGCCAAATTTGGGTAAGATAAAGTAGTTGAGCCAATTAAAGAAGAAACCTCCCACTTTGGAGGAAAGGGACAACTGGGGAGAGAAGTTAGCTTTGTTCTAATGGTCAGGACTGAGGGAGGGATAGGGGCATATTTAGGAAAGGCTGAGGCTCAGCCAGGTATGGTTGCTGCATGGCACATCTTGAGATGGTCCTTTAAGACCCAGTGGATCCCATTCCATTTTCTTCATAAGAACAGGAAATGCAATTGGCAATGGAATCCAAGCAATAGTCAAATCTTGGTTCTAGAGGGTCATTGCCACTAATATGTTAAGGGCTGCATCCTGAGTAAAAATACCCAGAACAGGAAAGTCTGCCTTGGGATCAAGGGTTTGGGATTAAGTGCAACTGGTGGCTTTTCAAAATTTTTCCCTTTCTGGCTCACTATACCCAATAAATAAGCATTTTAATACTTTCTTTCAAAAATATGTTTAATTTGGTTGGACCACATAGGTTGTCTAGGGAGGATTGAAATAGACAATGTGCAAATTAAAGTGGTTAAAAATTATCCCAAACTGCCTTTCTTTCTAATAGTTCTGTAGATGCTGTCATCTCACATGATCCAACAATCATGCATACAACGTTAATGCATTTACCTTGTCTGAAGTAAGAAACTCAAAATCACATAAAGCCCCTGCATTCAATGGTTATAATATCATGAAAGCCCTTCAGAGACCTTTGTTCTGTCCTCATTACCTACAAACTCCAGGTGATGCAAATTCTTCCTTTAGACTTATCATACTCCCATTTAACTAGTATTGCTCACTATTTCACAACCTGTAAACTAAATGGAAGCTACCAATACCAGTAATACAGCCAAAATATAACCGTGGAAAAAGAGAAGTTTAAGCTAGTAAAGCTTCCTTAATTATTTTTGTTTTTAAAACTAAGTAGAGAGAGGGGACCATTATATTTCAATGCCACACACATTCTGCATTCCTTTAACCTTCAGGCAACACCTCAGCTGGACAGGGATTTTACTTCAGGAGATCTAATCTTCATTTTGTTGGGATCTGAATCCTTGGTAGTCTTGCCAACATGAAATTGAGGTCATTTTTCCATTAACCTGCTTTATTGGATATGATGATACAAAGAATTTCTCAGGGAGTGTCTAAGTTCCAGGGCTTTACCTATACTTGCAGGCACAGAATAAGAATAAGCCAGTTACCTCTTTAGACATAGTGTCAACAATTTGGTCAACACTGGTTTCATCCATTGGGAAAAGCTAGAGAAGCTAGAAATGGCCACATGGTGATCTCAAAGGCAATTTAGTCTAAGCATGATTGTGTACCTAATGGAATACATCATTCTTTTGGGACTAAAAACTACAGGCAAGCAGAGTTCAGAGCTATTGTTATGGGAAATAAAATTTGAAAGTGATTGATTTTAAGACTTATATAATTTGTCTATGGAAGAAAGAACATCATTTATGGGTCTCTGGTTTAAGGTATGTGCCTTTAATATTACACAACAACTCACAGGTTGATGTCATATAGCTATTTTTGAAGGAAAGTTTTAAAATAAGTCTTTCCACTTTCTAGTAACGCAAGCAGGCAATTTTTTTTCATATAGGCTACCTAATAATTCCAGTTATTTTAAAGGTATCATCCCATTGTCTCCTTACTTTCATTGTGACATGGTGTCCTTTGGTGAGAGACAATGCTATGTCTTTAAAGCATTTATCAAATTCATAGATAATAGTGCCCTCAGAAGCTTGATAGGATGGGAAAGTAAGTCCCGGAAAAGAGTCTGTTTCAGTGGCAGGTGGGACAGGAGGTATGCTGCGGGAAGAAGCTTGATGTAACTGATATAGCACAAGATAGCAGCAGAGCTCCTCAATTTAGGTGCTAAATTGGGATGGTGGCTAAAAGTTGCTCTCTACCACTGGAAAATTGTATATTTAGTTGTGATGGTATTCAGGTTAGCTGAGGTGAGGTGCCCATGTAAGTCTCCCATTTCTTCCAATATCAGCTTTAATTCTAAATTAAGTTCTAGTTTTGTCCATGGCTTTCCACTGGTATTATTATTGTTATTTTAGAAAAGGGGAGAGTAGAGGTAGGAGTCACTAAAAATAATAATAAACAAAGGTTTTTCATCTCTAGGGAACCATGCATGTTTTTTTGGGTGGGGAAAAATATCACAGTAAATTCTATTTTTCTGGTTTGTGGTTCTAAATTACAGAAATGGTACATATTCATTGAAATGTCAAAAAGAATCTATTTGGAGATGAATTTTAGTAAAGGTGGGAAACTGTGGAAATCAGATTGTAGGACTCATCAATGGAATGAAGAAATAGTGGTATGAGTGTGATTATCTTTAGGGAAGTCTAGCAGTAGAAAGGAACATGGGGTCAAGCAGAGGAGCTGGTTCAGGATATAGCCCTTAAAAAATAAATGAGAAATAAATAATTACATTTGAGGGCAAGGGCCAAGTAGCTAGTAAAAAAAGGAATGGATCAGGAATCAGGAGTCCCAGTCTCCGTTCTGTGGTTACCTACCAGACCATAGGCAATTTGTGAGGTGTCTCTCTAGCTCAGATTGCTCATTTGACAATGATAAAGTAATCCCTTTCCCCAAAGCTTATCAGGGTAATAGCCTCTGATTTGATCCTATACAAATTATCTGTGTAATTTGGAAAGGGGGAGAGGGATTATTACTTTTGTTGAAGATCATATTGTCCTTGATGACCCCTGGAATTCTGGCCATTTGGGATTAAAGTGTATAAATAGCTATGAAAAACATCTCCGTGGCTCAAAAGATCTATAATTGGTCGCCTCTGCAACCCTTAGCGTACATCCTACACAGAAAATTCCCCACTGCTGCTAGCCTTGCAGAGACAGCGCTGTGTGGCCGAATAAAATGCATTCTGTTCTGCGTCATGCATCATCAACAAAATTGCCACTTAAGGCCTGATTCCAGAATCTTTATTGTTGGTTCCAATTTATGGAGCAAACATCAGAACACAGCTTGATTTTTCAGATGCCAAGATGAGTTGGCATTTGCTAAAATCTTGTTTTCACTTGCAAACTGATTGTATTTGAGCTTAAAGCCGTGAGAAGGGCACAAATATAAGACACCAATGCCCTGTGAAAGTTCTACCTTTATTCTAGCTTTAAAATCTTTGGAATTGGGGTTTGTTTTAGGAAGGGATAGGGGTTGGGGAGTAGTTTATTAGTTTAACATTTGATTAAACATGCATACATGCATAAATAAATAGTGCTAGTACCTAAGTGTGCATTTAATTGATTCATTCTTCAGGATAGGAGGCTACTAGAGAGCTAGGAGCTTTAAGTTATTTTGAAAACTAAGAACATGTTTAGGTCAAACTGGCTGGAGTTATTCAGGGATGAGAACTATCAGGGCATCCTGTAGATTGTATTGAGAAAAAGCAGGTATATATATATTGTGGTTTCAGAAAGAGTGGGTTGAGATAGCTCCCATATTCTAACTGTTCATGAAAAACTTCTGGTTTAAAGTGAGGTCTGAGAAACAGTTTGAGGTAAAGAAGAGGAAGAACTCTTTAAGAGTAAGGCTCTTAAGATCTGGGGATGAGAGCTGCCTGAGAAAAGATTAAAATTTGATTACAGGTACCACACTACTTTTTTCTCTGGTCATTCAAAGCCTTTTATAACCTAATCTTACCTCACTTTCCCAGCCTAAGTGCTCATATTTATTTCATGTGTGTATCATGCTTATCAATATAATAATAATATAGAATTCATTTAGTCTTTACTATATAGCCTGAAAGGGCCATTCCAAATATTATCTTAAATCTATTTTTATGAGAAATTTACAAGGAAAATGATAATCTATTTGCAGATGAGGAGAACTAAGGCACCGGAAGGGTACTTCACTTGCCAAAAGTCACACAGCATATCCTTGGAATGACCAGGATTAAAAATTAAACCTGACTCCCTAGATTAAAAATGGAGGATTCCATTTTTTAAATACCCCAGATTTTACAAAGCAGTAGAATAAAAAACTGGATTTTCTTTTCATACAAACTTATATATTTGGATTTTTTTTATATTTCAAATTATTGATACATTAAAGAGTATAAAAAGAGCTGCTACCTATGCTAACCGTGTCGAGTCACACTCGACATCCGAGTGCAAAAGGTTAAGCAATATATGTGGTAACCTGGTGCCAGGCCTCCTAGTGGGGACAGCAAATAGGTTGGTTATATGCAATGATATTAGTAACAAGGCCAGTGAGGTAGGGAAGAGCAATAACAACAAGAAACAAACCCCCCCAAACCAACACACTAAGGTCATACCAAGGCCAATTCACATTATTACTCAGTTCAGTGAGGGAGCAGAGTAGCGTGGTTTAAAGCCCTTTATGGTACAAAGTAGAAAGAATGCCTCTAATGGCCACAGAAGAAATCAGTTACGGCTGTGGTGGACAGACTCACATTCCATGTCTTAATCCCAAGAATGTATGGATAGGTTATCTTATATAATGAACGAGACTTGGCAGATGTCATTATGTTAAGCATCTTGAGATAGGGAGATTATCCTGAATTATCTGAGTGGGCCCAGTGTAATCACAAAGGTCTGAATAAGAGGGAGGTGATATGACAATGAAAGCAGGAGAGAGAGATAAATTTTGGAAAAGGTGTGCAAATGAATTTCCCCTAGAATATCCAGCAGGAATACCTTGGTTCTTAACCCATTTCAGAATTCTGGCCTCCATAAATGTAAGAAAATAACTTTGTGTTGTTTTAAACCACTATGCTATTGTAATTTGTTACTGCAGCAACCCAGAAAACGAATACAGTGGCCACCCAGAAGACTGCATGAGACTCCTTGAAAAGAGATCATGTGAATATGGGGACACTATAAAGTTAAACAATTGTTCAGTATTGAGTGAAGGAAGAATGGGGGGAAGGGACTAATAAAAAGGGAAATCTCTATGTTTGTTTCCTCTAGAATCAGAGATGGTTGCTTTGTTTGTTTTGCATTTTCATTCTCATTCCTGAGAGAACAGCGTTGTTTGCTTCAGGAATCACTCAAGTGTATTCTACAATTAGAAGAATTCAAAGGCATGGCTTCCTGTGTGTATCTCTGTGTCAGAGGAAAGGTTTGTCTGTGCAGCTTGAGCATGAAGCCTGAAGTGATAGCTGCAATGCCTGTGGTGTCCACATGTCACACAGGTGCATTTCAGAAGTTGCATTGGTCTTGGGACACAATCAGAGAAGGCTTCCCTGAGTTAGTGCTAAGAGGAATCCTGAAGGATTAATAAAACAAAGTAGGTTAAGGGCAAGGGTCTCGGTGAAAGGGGATTACAACAGAGCATGCAGCACATGCAAAGTTCAGAGCCAGAAAAGTACATGTGTGAGGCTCTGCAAGTATGTAGGATTCTTAGAGTGGCTTGAGGTGTTGAACACTAAGAAGGAAGTGGTGATGATTGATAAGCCTGAAGGGTGAAGCAGGTGTTTGGATATAAAAAGCAGCTGGCCTTTGAAGGCTTAATGCTTTAGAAGGCCCGTTTCTGCTAAACTGTAAGTTTCATGAAGGCATTGACCATGTCAGACTCATTTATCACTGATTCTTAATGCATAGTACATTCGTAAAACAGATTAGAGCTCAGTAAACATTTATTAAAGAATGGAAAGAATGGATGGAAGGAAAAGAGAAAGAGGGAGCAACGGGACACAGGGAAGAAGGAAAGAGATAGAAGGAGGGAGGGAAGCAAGGAAGGGGTAGGACAAAGGCAGATTCCAACACGTGAAGCCCTGAAATGCTAGGTTGGTAGGTCTATTAGTTACATCAGCAGGAAGCACTTGCTGCTTGCCTTTTTATTTGCCCTATATATCAAGGGTTCAGTTTTATTTATCTGCTTTTTAAAAAGAGCAGAGAATGTAGACAAACTCCCAAGTTACAGTCCTAGCAAATTCTGTGGCCTGTGAAAGGGATGCTGACCTTATTTCTCAGAGTTCTAGTACAAAGGGCAGTGTTTCTGAATAGAATGTTGATTTAGTCCTCACTCTTTCCCTCCTTTTAAAACTTTAATATTTGCACTGATGCTGATGGTATTAACCATGATGGGCACAAAAGGGCAAACAATGGACAGGCCAGTTGAAGAAGACCCTGGTAGATACACATAGGGTCAGCTGGGATCCCATCTAGACGCTCCCCCAGGAAGAGGAAAAGGTCTGGGACTGCATTTTTATCAGGAAAGCTGCAGAATGTATGATTATCCCCAGCTGTGGAACAGATGTGAGGCTAGCAAGTTTCTGGGTTTGGTATCTACTTTGGAGGACTTTGGTTGATAGAACATATACTATGTGTCTAGCATTAGATGCATTTCTGAGATACTTGTCTTGTCTTAATGCCTGAATTGAATAGGATTCTAGAAACTTGAAACTTAAAATTGGACACTAGAGTAATCATAGTACCTGCGCAGGAAAGGGTTAACTCAAGGGATCTGGGTTGCTCAAATACTGCTCATTCCCAAGAAATGCCTGGTTTTAGGATTGGGCCTTGGTCAGTCTGTGGCATCTGCGCTCTGAACCCTTGAATGTCTTCTGGTAAGAATTGCTGCATTCTGATGCCATGAGGTATGCTGACCAGAGAGTTTATGTTAATGTGATTTTTGGTGAATACCTGTTTTTGCTTTTGGCGGGGTCTGGAGTCTGAGGAGTTGAGCTAGTCATGCAGGTGACACCTGCTTAAGTGACTGACTAACTCCCAATAAAAACCCTGGTCTCAAGGTTAGGGTGAGTGTCCTGGTTGGGCAACACTTCACATGTGTTGTCATGAATCATTGCTGGGAGAATTAAGTGCATCCTGGTGACTACTGGGGGACAACATTTGGAAGCTTGTGTCCGGATTGTCCCAGACTTGGCCCCATGAGCCTTTTCTCTTTGTTGATTTTATCTATATCCTTTCCCTGTAATAAACCATAACCATTCATATACCAGCTTCTGAGTCCTGTGACCCCTTCTAGTGAATTTTCAAGCCTGAGGGTGGTCTTACAGTACTCTCATCTAAAATGTAACATGACCTTTTTACTTTTATTAGACAGTCTGCCCTGGTCTAGATAGTGCCAAAAGTATAGAAATAAGAAATATTGCATAGTTTCATAATCAGAAATCCTGTATAACAAAAGGCTAATATGCAAATAGACCGAACAGTAGAACAACTGGACAACCGGTTGCTATGATGTGCGCTGACCACCAGGGGGTGCACGCAGAACATGGCTGGCGTTGGCAGCGGCAGGATGGTGAGCAGGGACACCAGATCAAGGCGGAGCACCGGTCACTGTCATCGGTTTGAGCCTCTGGTGGTTACTGAAAATTCTTGTTCCCGTGCACCGCGGTCCCACCTGGCGCTTGCACCTGCTGCTGGTGCCAGCCCCACTTGCACTCACTGACAGCGCTGGAGCCATAGCTCATACCACTGCCAGCGCCAGCCCTGCTTGCGCCTGCAGTCAGCGCTGGAGCTGCCAGTTGCACCCACTGCCGGCGCATGGTGCTGGCCCTGATCGCTCAGCGCCATCAGTGGGTGCGAGCAGCAGCTGCTGGGCCTGATCACCCCTCAGGGCTTCTTCACCTCCCCCTGCTCCTGAGGGGCAATCAGGGCCAGCAGCCACCTCTTGCACCTGCTGCCAGCAATGGCCCTGCTCGCAACCACTGCCAGTGTCAGAGCCACAGCTCGCACCACTGCCGGTGCCAGCCCTGCTCGCACCCACAGCCGGCACTCGGCGCTGGTCCTGATTGTTTGGCTCCATCAGCGGGTGCGACTGGGGGCTGCCAGTCCTGATCACCCATGAGGGCTTCTCTACCTCCCCCTGCTCCTGAGGGGTGATCAGGGCAGTAGCCACTGCTCGCACTCGCTGCTTGCGCCGGCCCCAATGGCTCCACACCATCAGCAGGTGCGAGCAGGGCCGGTGCCTTCAGCATGTGGGAGGGGCTGTGGCAGGAGCAGGGCTACAGGCAGACAGAGGACGCGGTGGGAGGGGCCGAGCGGGGGGCACGGAGGATGGGTTGAGACCCTCCCCTGTGCTTACTGCAGCCTCGTGGCCCACAGTTCCTTTCAAGGTGCACTAATTCATGCACTGGGCCCCTTGTATAAATAATAGGTGTATTTGTATTGATGCACTATCCATCATCCCTATGTAGTGAAGATGGATAATGCATTATCTTAATGATTGGCACTAGAATTCTAGAGATATCTCTCTGTGTTTAGGAGAAAGTCTTAAAAGCTGAGTCTCCTTTGTATCCCAAATAGCTAATCAGTTTTTAGCAAATTTATGAGTATCTACTATGCCTGCAACTGCTATTGTTGAAGCTAAAGGAATTGTTGAGCCTTAGTGCTTGCTGTAATGATGCTCATAACCCAACAGGGGGAGATAGATATGTAAAAACAAAGAAAAACAAATCACAGCAATAAAAAAGGGGACATTAATAGGATGAGTGGAAGACAGAAGTAAAAGATGGGATACCACCTGACTCAGCAATAACACTCCTAGATATCTGCCTGGGTAAATGAAAACACATGTCCTTGCAAATACATGAATGTTCATAGCAGCAGCATTCACCATAGATGAAAGCTGAATTGAGCCAAATGTCTATCAATTGGTAAATGGGTAATGAAAATTTAGTGTATCAATGCAATGGAAAACAGTTAATTAATAAAAAGAATGAAGTATTGAAAGATGCTACAATGCAGATGAATCTCAAAAGAAGATATTATACTCAATGAAAGGAGACAGACACGAAAGAACATTTATGTAAAATGTCTAGAAAAGGTAAATCTTAGGAAGGTAGAAAGTAGATTTGTGGTTGCCCAGGGCTGAAGGTGGAGATGGGGAAGGACTGTAATTGGGCATGAAGTTTCTTTATTTAGTGATGGAAATGTTCTAAAATTAGAGCATGATGATGCTTGCATAATTCTGTAGATATACGAAAATCACTGAACTGAAAACTTAATACAGGTGATGCTATGTAAATCACTCCTCATTAAAGCTGCTAATGATAGTGATTTCAAAATATATAGGAGACTCATTTAGCTAGACTGGAGAGGGAGAGGCTAGATAAACTATGGGAGAATTAATATCACCCGAGAAAAGCAATTTAGAATAAATATGTTTTTCTTCTGAGTAGAGATACCAGGAAAGAGTATTTAAGGGAGAGGAAATAACATATGTAGAAGGATAAAGGACTATGCAGTTCAGGAAATGTTGGGCGTGTTTTCTTTGAGTGTGGAGGGTGGGAGGGATGAAGAGTACTTGGCACATAATCAGTGGTCAGAAGCCACTTCATGAAGGATATTTTATAGCATAAGAAGTCTGAAATTTCTTATTTTAATGCCTTTGCATAAGCCTGTTTCTACACCTGAATGCACTTCCCCTGTTTTTGTTTGTTTCTTCTAACCTTCTGGCTCTTTCTCATCCTTCAAGCCTTAGCTTAAAAATAACCTTTTCCGTGAACCCTTTACCTCAAAAGGTTCTGCTCTCTGCTCACCATTATTCTCCATCAAAAAACACTACTTGTTCATTTATTTTTTTTTACAGCTTTTCAGTGCCTCATCAGGCAGTCAGTAGGGCTAAGTCTGTTTTACTCACTGGATTTGGGACTAAAAATTGTACTATGACTTTCCCACTTTTTAGCTGTGTGGCCTTGGAACATCTTACTTGACCCATTGACTTTTCAGCTTTTTCTTCTGTAAAACCTGGTAGATTTAACATTGATCTCTCTATATTTTAGTCTTAGTTTGAAGATTAACTATCATAATAGTTGTGAAAATGCTTTGTAAATGTTAAATCTCTCTGAAATTTTATTAAATTATTATAATGGAAATAATGCATTGTTAATGATAGTTAATAATTTATTAAAGGTTAACTCTCCCTATAAATTTATTGAATTATTGTAACTGATAAGAAATATTATTAATATATAATAAATAACACATTAAAGTATTTGGTTAGGCATCAGAACATATTTTATGTATATGAGTTATTCCTCTGACTTGTATCATACTAAAATCCTCAAGTACATAAGAATTATTTGCTCCCATATAAATGGTACCAATGAGCTGTAGTTTAGGGGAGGCTCGTGTTTGTTTTTTGTATTTTTCTGATTTCTTATTCTTTCATATCAAGCTTCTTAAAATTGTATATAAACTATAAGTTGAAAGGCCTAGAAGACAATCCAAGAAATTCTCTTAAAAAGAGAAACATTATTTTAAAAAATACATATTTATATGTAAAAAGCACTTCACAAGATGTTTATGAAACAAAAGTGTCTCAGATATGGATCCTGTTTTTAAGAAGTTTCTATTCTAGGAAGAATGATAAGTTGTAAAAAATTAGAATGCAAGGTAGAAAGAGAAAACATCATATCAGAGGGGAAATGAAAATATGTGTTTGGAGCAGGGAGACAGTACCATAGACGAGCGTGCACAAGGATGAGGGTGAACTTCAGTTAAGTGACAGTGCTTGGAGTGATGCTTTGCTGATGGTTTAGTTTTCCTCCAGGTGGAGTGACAGGCATGTGGTTCAGTAGGCATTCCAAACACCAGAGATGTTGACAATGTATGAGATCTCTGTCCTGTTATATCTGTAGCCAGTCAGCTAGGAATATGGCAGATAGAAATAAAGATAAATATCAAGGACTAAGAGGAGATCAATGGATTATCCTGTGAGGAGCCAATTGCTCCCTTAGGGGTAGCAGTTAAATTGGAGTGCTTCACTCATCTGACAAGCATTACTGGGGGTCTAATTTATGCCCTGCAGAAGCCAGATTGCACTGGTGGTGTATATTAACTACATTGTATGATCTCTGTGCAAGTTACATAGCATGAGAAAGATACAAATGCTATATATTAGACTTTTTAAAATAGGGAAATAAAATGAATAAACACATCTCCAAAAACACAGGTATACCATCTAATTGAACAACTCAGAAATAGAACTATTTGAGAAGATGGAATGATTGAAAGGCAATGTTGCTTTCACAGAAAATTATACCTTTTTTTTTTTTTTAAAGCTACCAGTTTCTTTCCTATTTATTTATTTATTTATTTATTTATTTATTTATCACAGACCAGCATCTGGCCATCTAGCACCTCAGTAGCAGGAACAGCTACTTTAAATATTTTGAATTCATTAATAAGTAAAGGAAATTGAGGCTTCCATTTGCACACTATTTAAGAATATGAGAGGTCTTAAAATTACATTTAAAATTGATTTATTTTAGGGAATGCTTTTAGGCTTTATAACTATAGCCTTTTCTAAATTTAGTTCAGAAAGAATGTTGTACTTTTTTCAATTAGTATTTAAGAAAAAATACTATGTTTCACCTTTTGTATTAACTTCTATACCTTAGAGCAAACTGCCTGTGATAGAGTCTGGGTAGAGTCTTGTTAGGAATGTGTTATCCTGTCCTCTGCCATCTTATTTTTCATCAGTACATAGTCAAAATAATACTTAAAACTAAGTGTTATGGAGCAAGGCAATTTCATATATTTTATACATACTATTAACCACAAACATTAATATTTCCCTATCTCTATACCCTTCACATCCAATAAAAGTAATAAATATAGCTCAGGGCTTATTTGGATAGAGGTGATTGTGGAACATCTGAACAGAGATGTTTACTAAGCAGCTGAACATTTATGTCTGACAGGAGATTATGGGAAAATATTTGAGAATCTTTGCTTTATGAGGAGTTGAAGCTATGTATATTGACAGCTGCCCTGATTACTGACTGGAATGTAGAGCATAAGAAAGAATATGATTATAAGAATAACATGTGGATATAAATATAAATATAGATATACCTATAGAGACATATGTCTACATGTAGACATAACAGAGGAAAAATAAGAGGGGGGATCAATCAAAGAGGATGATGAATATTTGTTTTTAAGGCTTCTGGCATGTGTATTTCTGGGCTAACCTCATTAAAACTCATAGCTTTGGCCACCATTTATTCACAAATAATTGAACTCTGGTGACCAATGATATGATCCCCATGTTATTGTTACAAAATAAAAAGAAGTAGCCTAGGGAAATAAAGAGGCCACACCAAGTCACACAGATAAAGCTGTGACATATTTTGATTTCATTGTCACTGCCCTTCTACACAATATGTTTAGGTTGTAAGTTACTTTAGTCATAACTGGATTATTATAGTAGCCTTTTATCTGTGACCATTCTCCAGAAAGCTGTTAGATTAGTGTTTCTAAACAATGGTTGCTATTCTGTCATTTCCTTGCTCAATCGCATTCACTAGCTTTCCATTCCCTTCAGAATCAAGTCCAAAATCTGTAGCTTGGCATTCACAGTTCCCCAGGAAGCATTTGAACCTTGTTTTCAACTAACGTAGCAAACATGAAGCAGCCATTATTTGTCAAAATACTGTTTGACACTAACTATAGAGAGGTGTAGAAACCAGTTATAGTCATACCCTCACGGATCATAAAGAAAGTAGAAAATATAGACATTGAACAAATAATTGTAACTGTGAAAAGTATTATGAAAGTGAAAATATAAAGTAATCGAGTATATGTATCCTGAGGATCTAATCTGGAAAGCAGAAATTATATGCTCTGTCATCATTTTCAAGGGATACTTGTCCCTTCAATAGCAGTTAGTGAGATCAAAGTGAAGAAAATGATGGTTGGGAGTAAGAGTTCATAATGACTAAATTTTAGAGAACAAAGCTGAGACTTCGAAAAAGGAGAAGGAACTGAGGCTTGAGACAGAAGCAGTCCCAGGAGCTGGGGGGACTGTCTAAGATACATTTAGGGTTTGGGACGTTAAGAGCAATGGAATGATCACTGCAGAAATGTAAGCTTTGGGGGCAATTAATCAAAATTGCATTAAAATGATACTTTGGTTATAATGTGGAAAACTGGAATGAGGTTTTCTGAAGTCATGGTTGTTAAGGGGATTTTTAAGGAATTCAGATGTGATTCAATGTTGACCTTCATTATATTTTTTGCAACGGAGATGGAAAGAAGTTAAACAGTTAAAAAAGAGATCTTAAAAGAAGAATTGGCAGGGTTATCATTGATTGTAAGTGTATTCATTAACTGATTTGTTCATTCATATTTTCTTACTTGCCCTCATACTCTTTATCCTGACTAGAGAGACATTTCCAGCATGGTGAAAAGATGAACTAAATAATCTATAATTTTTATTCTTCTAATTTCAAGAATTCCTACTTTCCTTTTTGGGTTACAGGTTAATACTCAGAATAACACCCTGCTAGATTGAGTCAAAAGTTAGATCTCCGTATATACATATATCCAGGCATTTCTCAATTTAAAAAAATCAATTTTGTGATTGTAAAATTCACATCAACTTAATAAATATCTCACACACTTACAGTTTAATTTCAAGGAATACTGCTCCTCCCCACTGTTTTAGAAACAACACAAAACTACCATGACAAGGACACTAGGTTAACCGTATTCTCTCTAAGAAAAAAAATGACTCTAAACAAGGAAGGATGAGTACATAGCAGACACGATAAATACCTATTTTAGCTAAGTGCTCTTTCATTTGTTCTTCATGAATATATTTCATATTATATACTGCCCAGATATTAACATGAAAGATCCATGACCAATGTGTACTATTGATGACATGGAAATTCATAAGGTTTCTCATGAGCACAGGAAATGTCATCAGCATTCTTCACTGTGAAAAAATGCGTTTTCATTCTCAGAAGAGTTATGCATTAGAGTAGATACATCTGGCCCATTCTTGAATGGGTTAGAGTGTTAGATCAAGTTCAGCAGGTAGTGTCCTTGTGCTCACTCTGAATTCTGTGGGATTACAGAGACATTCATATTTCCTTTTCATATTTGCTCTGCAGTTCATTGACTTTTCATGTAGTAGAAGAAGCTATTTAGAATGCGAGTAGTCCTGAGCCTACCTCTGAGAAGTTATCTGCATATTAATATAAATTTCTTTTCAGGAAAAAAAATAACCTTGACCTTATGAATCATATCGACTGGGGAAGGATAGGGATCATGAATTGCTAACCTATTCATATTAATAAATTGTGTGCCAGCAAAGTCATATTCATTTGCATAAGCTTCTTCTCTCTGTAGCCCATGAAATTAATATTGCTTAATGGCTGGAAATAAGATCACCTTTGGCTGTACCAGTCATACTCTCATCTTGAAAGGAACAGACAAAGGGGTCTTGACTCAGTAAGCAGAAAACTTTTAAATTACAAGAGCTTTCATTAGACAGCCAGTGCAAGTCCGAGAGACATAAGCAGTGTCATGTCTAGATGAGTGTAGGATTCTAGGGCAAATCTCAGAATATAAATCCCTTTTCTATTTAGCTTCCCTGACCACCATCTCATTCAATACATTTTAAATTGAATGCCTGCTTATATGGTAGATATAATAGCTCCAAGTCGCTGCCTTCAAAGGCCTCATGGTTTATAATGGGAAAGCAGTACCCAACTTTGTCCTAGAGGCTTTGATTCAATTTTCACAGAGAAGGTGACATCTACATTGGGCTTTGAAGAATGAGTAGGGAATCTCAGGTTTAGAAGGGGAAAGGGACTTAGTACTTTGAAGAGCAAGGAGTTGAGTGATCCAGGGCTGGCTACATAATTTTCAGGGTTTAGTGACAAAATGAAATCGAGGAGCCCCCCCTTTTTTAAAAAGAAGGAAACATGCTATTAAAGTTTTCTTCCACTGTCTCTCTCCTGAATTGTCATGGTGTTTTTAATTTGGCATTTAATGCCGTCCTAAGCAAAGAAATATGAAATATTTTAATTGTTACCATGAATTTTGCCATTTATCTTTATATTGTACAATGCCAGTTTTAAATGCAAATATGAATGTTTAACTCATAGACAGAATCATAAAACTCTATTCTTTCATAGAAAATACATGCATATATATTTTGCTCTAATCATAACATTGGAAATGCCACACAACTCACTCGAGTGTTTCTATTTCACATTTTGATATGTGTACATTCTACACCATTTTCAACTTTCAGCTTATTGATGAGTAAAAAGGAGTGAAAGGAGACTATACATTTTTCTATTTCTTCCTTCCACATCATCATGTTCATGTAGTTCACTGATAGAGACTCAATTATCAAGACATTCAAATAAAAAAAATTATTTTATGTCTTAAGTCGGAGATTGAGAATGAGAAATATGAAAGATGTTGCCCTTCCAGCTGCCAGGATTAGTTTACTCCTGGCTGGAATAGGTGAGATGTGTTAATCTCTGAGTTGGTAGTTTACTAGTACCTCAAAGAAGGTATGAATTGAAAAGGTGACATGCTCAACCTTTTCTTTTATTAGCCAAGATGTTTTCCTGGGTCTTTTTTGTTGTTGTTGTTATTTTACTTTAAAGCATTTTTAAAATGTTATCTTTTATTGTAAGATTATTTTTAACTTTTATTATTATTATTGGCAATTTTCTTTCTCCTGTAAGGATGGTGGTTTTCAACCCTGGCTGCATATTAGAGTCACCCAGAGAGATGCCCCAGCCTTACCCAGACCAATTAGATCAGAATTTCTGGGAGAGAGTCCCAGGCATGTCTTTTTACAAAGCTTCCTGGCTGATTCTAAAGCATAGCCCAAGTTAAAAACAACAATGGTGCCTTTCTTTCACAGATGCAATTTTCACCCTAGTTCAAGTGTCTCATAAAAAAGTCAAAGAGGAAAAAAATCGTTTCAATCGACTAGAGGTGGAAATAATTCAACCAGTAAAGAAAACACAGGTTTTTTTGGTATTATTGTATTTGTTGTTGTTCTTTTCTTTTTCTTCCTTTCTTTATTTTTCAAATAAAAGAATCCACAAATGTGTTTTGTTAAATAGTGGTCAACCTGGTCATGGATCAGCAACAATGGTTTTAAAGGGCATTGATCACCTGATATCTCAGTTGTATTATATTTCTAGTAAGACGTGTTTTTTTTTTTTTTTATAATATATTTTTAATGATTTCAGAGAAGAAGGGAGAGGAAGAGAGAGATAGAAACCTCAATGATGAGGGAATCATTGATTGGCTGCTCCTGCACATTGGACCGAGCCTGCAATCCAGGCATGTGCCCCTGACCGGAATCGAACCTTGGATCCTTCGGTCCGCAGGCCAACACTTCATCCCACTTAGCTAAACCAGCTAGGGCATGTGTTTTTTTTTTCTTTATTTTTGTTTTATTTTCTTAGAGTCTTATCTAATTGTCTTTAGGAGTACTAGCTTGGAAGATATAATAACACCATTCTCCCAAACCACATACTCTTCTTACATTGTTATTGAGCTGTTTCTGGGATTTTCTCTATTGTTTCCATAAATTTTCAAAGGCCTAAGCACAAACATGATTATAACAGTGTGTAGTAGTCAGGAACTGCTACAATAATACTAGGTGGCAAGAAACCTCCTCAAAGTCAGTAACTTATGCCAACAAATGTTTATTTTTCTTATTCATGGACCTGGGCATCACCTGCAGTTCCACAGATCTTGACTGAGCTGGTCTGGGCTTCGCTGTAGGGCACAGGTTAAGTCTAGTCTGCCTCGCATGTCTCCTTCTGAGGATAAATAAGGAGCAGAGGAGAACGTGGATATGCTCCTCACAGGAGGTCGGGAGAGAAAGTGGAAACACCTGATGCCTCTTAAAGTCTTCAGCTAGAAATGCACAATGTCACTTCTACCCTCATGCATTTGACAAAGAAATTCACATGCCTAGGTCCACTGTCAATGTGTTAGGGACTATACTCTGACAATAGTGGAGGCCTGACAAAGTCACATTGTGAAGAGCTTGATGTATAACTTTTTATTTTTTCCAGTGCTTTCTTTTTTTTAAAAAAATTATCTTTATTGTTGAAAGTATTACAGATGTCCCCTTTTTTAAAATAACTTCTTTAAATAATTGAGAACAATAATTTATCCCAAACACATTTAAGAAGTGAATGTGAAAAATAGAGTCCAAAAGGTGATTAATCTCCGGTAGCTGCCCGGAATTACCAGGGAATTTGAGAGTAGGGTAGATAATTTAAAGGTGTTGGAGTAACAAATCCATTAGTGCTCAAGTCAAGACCCAGTTCTGCCATATATTTGGGTAACATGAGACAGTTTTCTTAGTCATTCTGGATCCATTTTCCTCAGCTATAAAATAATAACATTTGTGAGGAAAATCTGAGACAATGTACTTGGTAACACTTGGCAAAACGTAAAAAAACGATAAAAAAGAAGTTTGATATAATTACCAGTTTCACTTAGTTATTTGAATTCCAGTTGGAAATTTCTTGTAATTATATCATTGAGAGTGTCAATTTTTTCCTTGGGCTTGGTTCAAGTATGACAGATGAAGAAACTCTGACAAAGTTACAAAAACTTCATGACGCCTAAAGTACAAGTCACAATCCTACAGCCCATGGGCCACATGGTTTGGTTTGGCGCACACAGTATTTTGCAAACATCTGTAATCGTTGCCAATGTTAAGAAATTGGGAAGCTTCTAAATAAAGATAAAATTTCTGGATTCTCTTGAAAAAGTAAGCATATTTAGCACCCCCAGCCCAATAGCTTCCCACATGATAACAATTTTCCACAGCTACATAGCAACTTCTTCTGTAAGGGGTACAAGCTCTCCAGTTTCCCACATTTTTTATCACCTCTTATTATATTACACCCACCCATCTAATTCATTTACATTATCTTCTGGGATTCTTTGAACAGGGCTAATGTTCAATATGTTGATCTACTAAAGCCAAGAAGCAATCAGTCAGAAAGGACAGCAGTCCTAGAGTGCTGAAAGCAGAGTCCCAGGCACATTCACTATGATGTTAGACAGTAATCCTCCTGGTGCTGGCATGTGGGAAGATTCAGAGGTTCCTGGGGATGGTGCCAGGGTGGCCATAGTGGTGGTGGGAGCATCCTGGGGGCTTAGAGTAAGGACTCTTTATCAAGCACTAAAGAAGTACTTTAACATTTAAATAACAGTATGCCCCTATTGTACATATTCCTGCATATCAGTCCCATTGTAAACTTTGCATTTCTACCTTAGAAGGCAAGGATATAGATTAGTAATAGGAAATATTGAGAACCTAAATTCAGAAAACTTGACCAAGTTCCCTGGGAGTATGACTAGAATATAGAAGACCAAAAAGAATAACTGCATATTCTGGAAAAGCTGTTTGTCCTATTATGTCAGTGCTATCATGTTACCTGTCTTAGGACAGCCCTTCCACCTTGTATTCGACAAGCTTCTTTTTGGAGCTCAGAATTCATCTCAAGTCCATCTCAGCCTAGCTCCTCTTACATTAGGAGTTTAGTTGGTGTCATTGCAATGCAGATGCTTGGGAAACTGCCTGACAGCCCTGGATCTTTTAGAGAGAAGATAGCGCCAGTTTACTGTGTCTCTTAATGAAATATAATGGGTTTAACATTGGAAGTTATAGCTCCTTTCTGTAGGTCTACATGAAATATTCATTTCTGGTTTATACTTTGTTTAATCTTATCATCCAAAAAAGTAAAGTAAGTATGCTGGTTCATTTATGGGATGGAATATTGTTTCTCATGATCATCTTGAAGATTCTGTGGCAGAAGAAATTAGGGTTTTTTTTGTTTTGTTTTTTACTGTCAATTTTATAATTCTTAAAATTGCACATTTCTCTGAGTTTCCATTTTTAGATGGACTAGAATGTGCCACTTAAAGAGAATAATCTATTTTACTGCTGAGTAGTATTCCATTGTGTAAATGTACCATGGCTTTTTTTAGCCACTCATCTGCTGATGGACACTTGTGTTGCTTCCAAATCTTAGCTATTGTAAATATCGCTGTAATGAGCATAGGGGTGCATACATTCTTTAAAATTGATGTCGGGTTTCATTGGATAAATTCCCAGAAGTGGAATCACTAGCCATAAAAAAGAAGGATCTCTTACCCTTTGTGACAGCATGGGTAGACCTGAGGGGCATTATGCTAAGTGAAATAAGCCAGCCAGAGAAAGACAAATACCATATGATTTCACAAATATGTGAAATCCAATGAACAAAATGAACTAACACACAAAATAGAGACAGATTCATAGATAGAGAACAGGCTGACAGCTGTTGGGGTGTATGGAGGCTGGACTGAGTAGGGTGGAGGAATTGAGCAAAAAAAGAAATAAAGAGAAAAAAAACTCATGGTCATGAACAATAGTCTAGTGACTGTTGGGGAGGAGGGATTTGAGGAAGAAGGATGAGAGTAAAGGGAGGATAAATGGTAATAGACAGAGACTTAATTTGGGGTGGGGAACACACAATACAGTGTACAGTGTATAGAATTGTGTGCCTGAAACCTATATAATTTTGTTAACCAGTGTCACCCCAATAAATTCAATACAAAGGAAAAATACCCATTTCAGAAAGTAAAAAAATAAATAAATAAAATAAATAGAAGAGTCTATATATTTTATGGTGAAACATTTTGATGTTAGGGTGAAAAAAAAAAAAGCAACAATTCAACCCTAAAGCATGATGTGTACCAGAGACTATGGAATAGGACAGTTTGGACAAGGACCTCAAGCTATACCTCTAGTACAGTCTTCTTGTGCCTCAACCTAGCACCAAAACACGGCGGGTTTACTTTTCTTAGATCTGCACAGCCTCAGGGTACTGAGCTCAATCAGTCTTTGTAGGGTTAAAGTGATTTGCAATATTTCTCTGGGAGCTCCTTACGTATAAAGCTTGGGATATATTTTAATTACAGTAAAGAAGCTGTATGATGTGATCTGTTCTGTACTGATTTAGTCTCCATGAGGTCAAGGAAATTTCCTGTCAGATTACAAACAAATAGTGATAGTGGGTTTTGTGAACCTACAATAAAAATTTCCCGTGGTTTACTTATTCTGCCAGCACAAATTCTTTACATGTAATTGTATTTGGGATAATTCTCCATATTACTGAAGTCTCCATTGCTATGCTGGGGAATGTAAAATGAATAAGTAACCTTACACATCTATGAGTATATTATTATTTTTTCTCCTCCCCATTCCCCTTTTTTTTCTGACTCTTGCCTCCTCTCTTCCCTCACAATATTTCTTCCTCATTTATTTCTTAACTATTTTTAAAAGCTTTTGGTTACTATTGAACAAATTTTGAAGCAAGTGGAAATGAAATGAAGTTCCAGGACCACACAGAGAAGTGAAGTGAAAGAACAGCCATCACCGTGGAATGTCTTAACCAGGTTATCTCATTTCCCTTCACACTTTACGTGACAGGAATTCTTTTTGCTTCCATTTTTCTACCTGAAGAAATTGAAGACAAAGGACCTAATTTAAAAAAGTTTTGACCCTACAACTTGCATCTAAGTTTACCTATTTTATTTTATTTTTTAAGTCTATCTATTTTACATTAAATCTCTCTTTTCCCCCTACCATCATGTTGAAAAAGAATTGGATTAAAAAAATGTATTCTTTCCTGTGATGTTCCTTTCATTTTTTCTGTCTATATTCCTCCACTCTTTCCATTTGACCTTTCTTAACCCCTAATTTGAATAGGATAGAATAGTAAATCTTATGATTAGTAGGGTGACAGGAGCTCAAATTTAGATATAAACTGAGTGAGTTAAGGAATGTTATAATATTTTTTAGAGAGTAAACAGTCAGGTCATGGGTAGACACATTTATTTCCAAGATAATTTTAGAATTAATTGGATCAACTTAGTGTTGAGCACCTATCATGAGCCAAAAACCTTACTGATAATGTGAGGAAAGAAAGATGATTAATACAAAGTCTGTCTCTTTAAGGAGTGTTTTCAAATAGGCAAACAGTAAAGGATATTCTAGTCTACATAATACAAAGTGAATTAAAATAGATGCTATAGTTGAGATACAGTTAATGGGTAGGAGAAACAGAGGTCAAAGGAATTCATTTTCATCAAAATTAATTGGGGTCCATGTGTCAAGAAGGTGGCATTTGAAATTTTCCTTGAAAGATAAATTTGATGGGAGAAGATGGATATTAACATCCCCAACTGAGAATATAGCATGAAATAGAAAATATGAGAAGTTGTTCTGGCTGGAACCTAGAAGGTATCTTGAAGAATATAATAGAAGATAACACTAAAAAAAATGGATTGAGATCTGATTCTAAAGAGCCATGTTAAAAGTCTGGACTTTCATAGAGACAATTGGGAATTATTGAAATGTTATTAAGTTAGAAAATAACATGATTTGACCTGTGCCAAAATAATTCTGACACATTAAGAAGGATGTACTAAGAGGAGTCTGTGGGCAGAGAGATATGTTAGAAGGCTATTTCAGTAGTGTGGGTAGAGAAGAGAGATGATATATTAGTTATCCTATATAATAAAGATGTAATACGCAAATGGTCATTACACCGTGAAGCATAAGGACCGACTGCATAACGACCAGATCACGGATCAGCAGGTGGTGGGGCAGCTAGCTACAAGTGGGTGGCGGAGAGCTACAGGAGGGGGAAGGGCAGCAAGCTATGGGGGGGGCAGGAGGTGGAGGGAGCTACAGGAGGGCGGGGCAGTGGGCATAGAGCTACAGGAGGGCAGCAGCGAGCTACTGGCTACAAGCGGGTGGCTGAGAGCTACAGGAGGGGGCATGACAGCAAGCTATGGGAGGGGGGTGGAGGGAGGGGGGACGGGGGGAGCTAAAGGAGGGTGGGACAGTGGGTGGAGAGCTACTGGAGGGCGGCAGCGAGCTACTGGTGAGCTACTGGTGCACGGATTCATGCGCAGGGCTACTAGTTGCTGTATAACAGATTATCCCCACATTTATGGTTTAAGGCAGCAAACATTTATTATCTCAAAGTTTCTGTGGGTCAGGAATCCCAGCGTGGCTTCACTGGTGCCTGTAGCTCCAGGTCCCTAATGATGCTGAAAGCAGGTTGTTGGCCCAGCTGCAGTCAGGTGGCTGTGAGCTGGAAACATTACTTAGTTGACACAAGAGCTTTCTTCTGCAGGAAATCTCACACATGGATGCCAATTTCCTTCTTAGTAAACAAGCAAGAGAGGGAGCCTGAGAGGAAGACACACTCTTTTTGTAACGTAAACTTACCAGTGATATCTTATCGACTTTGCTATATTTTGTTCATTAGAAGCAAGTCACCAAGCCCAGCCCACATTCAAGAGGAGGAGATTGATTACACAAGGACACAGTCTTAATTTTGTATTTGTAGCTTCCTGAACTGTGAGGAAATAAGTTTCTGTTACTTAAGTCACCCAATCTGTGGTACTTCGTTATGGCAGCGTTAGCCAATTTATACAAGGACGAAGGTCCAAACCTGAGCAGAGAAGTTTGGGATGGAAAGAAGGGGAAGGTTATAAGAAGCCCTATGCTTTGTTCAAGAAGTACAGTGCCCAGGTAACAAAAATTATTCTTAAGTAAAAATCAATTTAAATAAAATGATTTGTCTTTGCTTATGTATGAATGTATGCACACAGATATATATACATGTATATGTTTGTTTTTTATTTGTTTGATGGTGGTACAGAATTGATAGACCATAAGCACTGTGACTTGATTTCAGCTACACATTTAACAATACCATCTGGCACAGGTTTAGTTCTTCAGAAGCAGATGCTGAAACAAAGACTGAGATGCAATGTGCAGGGATCAACACATGCAAAAGAAAGTGAGAGGAAGTAGGATGGGGATAAAGAAGACATCAAATTGTGATGCAAGCCCTTCTCAGGAGCTGTGGGAAAGTATTGCCTGTTCAAGCTTTCCCATACTGGACTGAGATAGCCGGGTCTTAATCCTTCACACCCAGTCACTTCATGTAGGCTGTCCTGGAAGGGTGTGACCCAGGGCAAGGTGTCTCTGTAGCTGAGGCATAAAGTGGGAGACGTGCACAGTCTGCTGCCTGCTCACCCTGTAACTAGGCAGAAATTGAAGAGGATCATGGGACTTTTCTGGTTTACCAAACCTTCTCTGTTATAGAGTGAAAACTGTTGTGAGATAGCATGGTTACCTGAACTCAAAACTAGGCTATATGTAAAAATATTGCCAATTACAATAATAATACTTAATATTAAAAAAATTTTATTGAATTTATTGGGGTGTCATCTATACTAATAAAAGGGTAATATGCTAATTAGACTGGACAAGGCCACAGTGGCGGGGGCAGAGGCAGAGGCAGTTAGGGGCGATCAGGCCAGCAGGGGAGAGTGGTTAGGAGCCAGGGGTCCCAGATTGCGAGAGGGATGTCTGACTGCTGGTTTAGTGGGATCAGGCCTAAACCAGCAGTCGGACATCCCCCGAGGGGTCCTGGATTCCAGATTAGAGAGGGTGCAGGCTGGGCTGAGAGACCCCCCCCCCCAACCCCCCGTGCACGATTTTCATGCACTGGACCTCTAGTTGGCTAATAAAATTATGTAGGTTTAAGGTGTACAATTCTATAGCACATCATTGTATTGTGTGTTCACCACCCAAAGTCAAGTCTTCTTCCATCACCATTTAGCTTCACCTTTACCCCCTTCTACCTCCCCGCCTACACCCCCTTTCCCACTGGTAATCACCCTACTGTTGTCTGTGTCTATGAGGTGGTTTTGTTTTTTTGTTTTGTTTTATTTTGCTTAATTCTTTCACCTTTTCAGACAGCTCCCCAAGTCCCTTATCCTCTGAGAGCTGTCAGTCTGTTCTCTGTATCTATGAGTATATTTCTATTTTGTTTGTTTGTTTATTTTATCTGTACTCCATGTTGATTAATAGATAGTGTCAAACTTAAAGCATTTCTAAAATGTTGTGCTATAGGATTCTGTCCACATATTGGTATTATTTGATAACATTTTCAATGAATGAGTAACGGCATAGCAGACAAGCTTGTCAAATCTAGTTAACAAAAAGCTGGGAAGGATAAAATATACTCTGGGCATAGGAGTTGAAGGGATTCCTCTACTGCAATAATATTCAAAATTACCAAGATATGATTTGGAAGGGATACACGTTAAATTTTACACTTGAGCTCAACATTTTTCTACACAAATTTGGAATGAGAAAAACCTAACTTAAGAGCAATTCATGTGAGGAAAAAAAAACACACACCCTTTGGGGATTTAACTGATTCTTGCAACTCAGCAAAAAAGGGAAAAAAAAATTAAGCTTGAATATCATCTAGACCTGAATTTGGATCCTGGTTCCAACATTCACACTTGGCTAGCTAGGTACTTTGACTCTCTGAGATTGGGTTTATTCATCTAAAATGGGGGTAGTAGTAACATTTGCCTTGATTACTTCAGAGACTTCTCAAGAGTATTTTGTGGGGGAAAAAAACCAACAACACACAAGTAAAAAGAGTTTTATAAACTGTTATATATAGCCTATAAAGACATTTCTTTGCCATTATTTTATCATCTCCTGTCACACATGTAGTGGATAAACAGTATGAAGAATGAGTGTAGAGCAGGCTTTTTCTAGTATATACCTAATTTTCATTGGGCTAGATCCATTTCAGTCTTTTCCTGGGTGATTTGGGGTCTGGCTCTGGTTGAGAGCATTGTTTCAAATGTGTAAACTTGGAAAAAATTGGCTTTTCTTTCATGGTTGTGTTTAGATTGAAGTAACTTTTTGCAGAAATCTAGTAAGAGGAAGAATAGCTATAGATTCCAGTAGCACTGAGAGGGGCAAAATAAATTGTTATAGCAAAATTTCGTACTTAGGAAGTCAAATTCTTTGGTAGGAGTAACCTTATCCACAGACTTTCTGAGTATGAATTTTTTTATAACCAATTTTTCTTTGACTCTTTCAGTTCTCCTGGAATCTGTAGCTATTTTCTGATTAGTTGACTTCCACAAAAAGTTATTTAATAGAGAAAGAATAAATAGAAAAATTGGTATTGAGTATCAGTTTTGTAGTAATTATTATGCTAGATGTTCTACAAATGTTTTGTGTCACCCTTGTCCTCACTTTGTAGCTGGAAAAACAGTCTTGTTATAAATAAATATTTTATAAATAGATGAATGAATTATTCACTTGGTAATTAGTGGACTTGGATTGGAACCCAGATTTCTGACTCCCAAAACTTGAACATCTTTCTACCCATACCACAAAGACAACATTGAACAAAGTGTTGTTTTGATTCATCACCCTTTGTGTTAGTGTCACCTCTGCCACTCTGTGAGGGAAAAAGATAGTTGCTCCTAGAAGGATTGTCAGAGGTAGTGACAACAGTTCTTATTTTGAGCAATAATCTCTCTACAGGACAAGGTAAGGTTTTAATGGCACATGTCCATTCATTCTTACTCCTATTTTTGTAGCTGTGGACTCCATGAAGTTCTAGAGACCAGTCAGGCTTAAACATTCTTATTTTTATTTTTATTTTAAATATATTTTATTGATTTTTTACAGAGAGGAAGGAAGAGGGATAGAGAGCTAGAAACATCGATGAGAGAGAAACATCGACCAGCTGCCTCCTGCACACCCCCTACCGGGGATGTGCCCACAACCAATGTCTATGCCCTTGACCCGAATCGAACCTGGGACCTTTCAGTCCGCAGACCAATGCTCTATCCACTGAACCAAACCGGTTTTGGCTTAAACATTCTTAATAATACTTTATGGAGGCTATAAATCATTCAATAGGTGGTGTAATATCTCAAGTCCAGCCCTGAGGAGTCAACTATGACAACATTGATATAAGTTATAGGTCTTCTGGGACACTCAAAACTGCAAACGTATTCATTACACTCTCTCAATTCAGTCTCTTATCTATGTCATAATCATCCATATTCTAGAAGGAAGCACTTAGGTCAGTTTGGGGTAAGGGTTTAGTAGCAAAGAAGGAGGAACTTCCCTGCATGTTGAACTTGTATTCCCAGTTCAGAGGTGCAAGGTCTCTTTGGATGGCATGGTAGGCATTAGTTCATGGGCCAAACAGCAAGTCAAACATTCTCACATGGTACTGATACAACTGACACTGTCTCAGTCAGTTCTGGCTGCTGTAATGAAATGCCATAGTCTGGGTGATTGATGTAAACAACAAACATTATTTCTCACAGTTCCGAAATCTGGGAAGTCTAAGATCAGCGTGTCAGTAAGGTTGGATTCTGGAAAAGGGTCCTCTTCCTGGTTTGCAGATGGCTGTCTTCTCACTGTGTCCCTCACATGATAGAGAAAGAATGAGAAAGTAGTGAGAGATACCATCTCTCTCATGTGTCTAGGTTACTAATCCAATTCATCAGGGCTCTACCCTCATGACCTCCCAAAAGCCCCACCTCCAAATACCATCACATTCAGGATTTAGGCTTTGACATAGGAATTTTGGAGGATAAAAACATTTACTTCATAGCATCCTATATTGCTTAGATCTATAGATGCTCTCCTCAGGAAACTACTACCACCCAAAATACATAAATATGGAGAGCCCCAGCTCAGATTCTCTAACTATACCTATCTTCATCTATTCAGGCTACTGTCCCAAAATACCACAAATTGGGAGGCTTATAAACAACATTTATTTTTTTACTATTTTGGAGACCAGAAGGTCCAAGATCACAGAGCCGGCACATCTGTGTCTGGTGAGCGGCCACTTCCTAGATGACTGTCTTTTCATTGTAACTTCTCATGGCAGAAGGGGAAAGGGAACTTCCTAGGGTTACTTTTATAAGGACACTATTCTGATTCATGAGGCCTTCAACCTCATCACTTAATCATCTCTCAAAAGCCCCACTTCCTAACACCATCACCTCAAGAGTTAGGTCTCAACATATGAATATTGGAGGGCCACAAACATTCAAGCCACAGAAATACCCTAATCATAAAAGGACTATAAAATGTTCCAACATAAAAGAGAATGTGGATGACACCAAATGGCACTATTTATAGGTACAGAAACAGAGCCTATTAGAGAGCTATAAAAGCACTCTCCCAAGCTTTAAAGGAATAAAATTCAGGCTTAGGCAAGTCTGAAATAACTCCTAATTTAGTTCCTTATTCTGGGTAACAGGTGCAGACCACCTTTATTTTATCCTTTTAAAGCATTCTCTAGATAATATCTGTAAAAGTGCTCTGCAAATGTGAAGTGCTATATAAAATTTTGGGGTTGTTATTATTGTCATTATCATATTTTTGGCCAAGAGCAGAGTAATATGGTACTAGAGTTAGATCCCACTGAAAGAAAGAGAGCATTCCTCTCTGATTGATTAAAAAAACTAGTCCTCTGAAAGAGGTTAATCCTGGTAGTGAACAGTGTCATTATTCCACGATCTCCATAGGCATTCCTGGCATCTCATATGAACACTGGGGAGCAAAACCAGAGGAAGAATGCAGACCTGCTTTCCTAAGAAATTTGGAACCAATAAATGTAACATTAAAATGAACCAACAAGTTGAAAGTTTGACTTTAAATTATTATTTGATACATAAGCATAGACTGTACTCCTGAGCTTATGTTTTTAAAAAATCATACATCAGCAAGCTTCTCTGTTGACAGAATGAACACTTGGCAACTGGAGAACATAACATAAATTATGAATTAACCATATCAAACCTGAAAATGAGCCAGCATGAAGTTAACCTCAGTGGTTCAAAAGAGGCCTTTGAAATTCCTCCTGTTTCTTATGTCAGATAAAATAACTAATCAGTGAGTTCAACTTTTTTTTTTAAGATTCCACATATAAATTATACCATGCAGTATTTATCTTTCTTTGGTTGCCAGGGGCTGTGAAGTGGGGAAAATAGGGAGAGGTTGATAAGTTATAGGATGAATGTGTTCTGAGGATCTCATTTATCACATGGTGACTATAGTTGATAACATTGTATTGTATGGTTGAGATTTGCTAAGAGAATAGAACTTAAATGCTCTCAACAACAAAAAGAAACAAAAAGGAAAGAAAGAAAAAATTGTTAATATGTGAGGTGATGGATGTGTTAATTGACTCATCACATTGCATACTTTAAGGATTTAGGCTTCAACATATGAATTTGGGGGATACACACATTTACTCCACAGCACTCACCTACCAAGGGTATTGCTTAGATCTATTGATGCTCTCCCAAGTAAACTACTATCACCAAAAGTACATAAATATGGAGAGCCCCAGTTCAGATTATCTTATAATTTTATTTGTCAATTATGCCTTAATAAAACTGTAAAAAAGTAATCAGAATCCAAGCAATCAGAACATTTGAGTAAACAGAATACCTTATTTTCTCACAGTCTCCATTTTTATTTAACAAAGAGACACACAACAAGAATTTTACCTGGTTATTTTAAAGTTTCCCCCCCTCATCATTGTCTTAATAATAAAATAAAAATGGCTTGTTCAGAATAAAAAATGAGCCCTGACCAGTGTTTCTCAGTGGTTATAGCACTAGCCCACCCACTAAGGATCTCAGGTTCAATGCCTAGTCAAGGGCACATATCTGGGTTGCCAATTTGCTTCCTACCCTTGGTCTGGGCATGTTCAGGAGGCAACTGGTTGATGTGTCTCTCTCCTCTTGATGTTTCTCTCTGTTTCTCCCCCACCCTTCCTCCCTTCCTCTCTGCTCAAGAATAATCTCAACAGGCATGACTTCCATGACCTCATATTTAAACTAGGATCTTTATGACTCTTTCCATACTCTGATATATTTTCATTAGAGTCTTTATAACTTTTATTTGCATTGGAATTTATTTGTTTACTGCTTATCACTCAACCCTAGGATGCCAGCTCCAGGAGTTAGGATATTCATTCATTTTTGTACGCATTCATCCATCCAGCACATATATATTGGTCAATCTGGAGACAGAATAGAGTGCACTATTGAGCACTACTTTATATATATAGTGCTCTAGATGTTGTGGATTTATTGGTGTATCAAGCAGAGACTGAGTACCCGATGGCCTTTTAGGTATACTGTTTGAAGATCATACATCTACGACCCAGAGTAATTCTTACACAGGTCGTAAGAGACAGAGAAAAAGGATATTCACTCTAGGTTATTTGTAACAACAGAGATTTTGAGAAAATCCAGAGGACCCCAACATGAAAAGTGGATACGTGAAATATGGTGGATGAACGTTATGAAAAACTATGCCACAGCTAGACACAGTAGATGAATACACAGAGCAATCTAAGTGGATCTTAATGGCATAGTGCTGAATAAAAAAAAGTTATTTAATAAAATACTCATTTTATGTGAATTTATATGAGCACAAAACACCAATATATTTTTTTTTGTAGGAGTACATAAAGGAACAAAGATATATATTGCATACATTAGAATACTGCCATGAAGGGAGGGGAATTAGAATGGAGGATGAATGAGCAAGTGAGACCTAAAACAGCAACACTGAGGGGCCAATGATGCTAATACGTCATGATTGCCTCAGTCAGCACCTAAAGTCTTCTCGTTTCCTCCGTAAGCAGAGCTCTATGAGCAGTTCCCCGTGGGTCACAATTTTCAGAACCCATGGAATCCTGGATTATCTCTTCTGAACCATTTCATTCTGTCTCCAGTTTGCCTGTTCTCCTGACACATTATCCAGATTTCCTACAGCCATATGTGCAACAATAATTAAGATTTAAAAGTGTATCCTTGAGAACCTAGGAAACTCTAAATTTGAAAATAAGGATTAAATTGTATTTTGTATTCTGTACTTACTAAGACAGGAGAATGGTCACTAAAATGTTAATCAAAAATTTAATTAGCTAAATGCTCAGAGCTTTCCGGTTGACTGATGTTTTATGCTAGTTGACTTAAATAAAGTTAGCACACTCAACAATCATGGGCAGCAGTGAAAATGACTCATGTAGTGACCCAGACCACTGACTATTGATTGCTTAGAGGATGGTCTCGTGAAGTGGTTAAGAGCAGGGTTTCTAGATTTAGTCAGCTGGTATCTGATTTCTGTTTTTCCAATTTGTTGACCATTTGTCTGGTGTGTGCATATAACCTCACAAAGCCTCAGTGCCTTTATTTTTAAAAGAGGGATAACATACCAGTTTATAGGGCTGCTGTAGGGATTAATGAAATATTTTATATAAAGCATCTAGAGCAGTGCTTCATACCCAATGCATACTCAATAAATACTACCTTTTTATAACTTAGCAAAGTAGCTCATTCCTTTAAGCAATATGAATTCAGATTTCACTACCATGCCAAGTGCTGTGCTCAATGCGGGAAAAAAACAAAAACAACAAAAAATGAGCATGAGCTTGCTTTTTTCTTTGATATTCTGACATGCTAGTGGATATGGTAAATAAATACACAAGTCCTGCTGAACAATTTGTTAAGAACGCAGTGTGTACAAGATGCTGCACATAATAGATGAATTCTTTGTGAAGGAGTTGAGAAAACCTTTTAGGGGTAGTAACACCTGGAGATAAGACATTTAGCCATTCATTCAACAATTATTTGTTAAAAGTCTACTATGTGACAGAGCTTGTAGTAAAGTCAAAGAATATAAAATGCATAAACACAGTTCCTGTCCTTAATAACATCTCAGTTTAATGAGATAATAGATATGTAGACATACAGTGATACAAATGATAATAATCCATGGTTGATGGTTTGAAAAAGTGTGAGTAAAATACTACAGGGTGTTATGTCATGTCATATTGTGGCAGGCATCTCAGAGATGAGGTGATATGTGAGCTGTGTATGGAACCATGAGCAGGAGTATGGCAAACAGAGAAAAGGGAGCAGAGACTTTTAGGCAGAAAAATGCCTAAAAAAAGAACCAGGGAGAAAAGACGCGTACATGGTTAGATCTGTATTGAAGCATGTGAAATTTAAGTTGCAGGACCTCTTACTTGAGTATATTCCCTCTACTTCTCCATGTGTTCTCCAAGATGGTAGGAATCCACAGAAAAATGAGATATTGGAAGCATGGAGCCCTGGCCGTGATGGTGGTTGTGGGACTGAGTGGGACCAGCAGGCTGCCAGCACTCATTCACTCCTGCCATCAGCACCTTGCCCTCTTTGTACCTTACTGATCATTCCAATCCTATCTTAGATCACAAGAAGTATTTGAATAAGATGCTGCCTTGCATCTTGCTTAGGGCCACTGTGACCCATATGATGGCAAGCTGTCCTACCTCCCCAGTCCCCATAGCATCATGGTACGACAGTATGGGAGTGGGGGGTAGGGGCTTAGATTAATGAGTTGCTGCCTGGGCTATGATGGATCTATGGAAATAAGGACAGGAAAGGGCTGGACTTCTTACTGCACTTGCTATTGAGCCAGAAATGGCA
The DNA here is from genome assembly GCF_951640355.1 of Cnephaeus nilssonii. NCBI lineage: Eukaryota > Metazoa > Chordata > Mammalia > Chiroptera > Vespertilionidae > Cnephaeus > Cnephaeus nilssonii. Next base: position 54,766,770 of record NC_137078.1, on the reverse strand, counting down.
CCTGAGAAGAACCACAAAGGAAGTTACAGATGAAATGGAAAGAAACACTTATGAACAATCAATAAAGAAAACAAATCTAGATCAGTCTTGTTAGGAGGAATTTAGAATAACCTTGCTATTCTATAGAAAACATTAAAAATCATTGCTGGTGCCCTAGCTGGTTTGGCTCAGTGGATAGAGCGTCTGCCTGTGGATCGAAGGGTCCCAGATTCTATTCCGGTCAAGGGCACATGCCTGGGTTGCAGGCTCAGTCCAATGTGCAGGAGGCAGCTGATCAATGATTCCCTCTCATTGTTGATCCCTCTATCTCTCTCTTCCTCTCCCTTCCTGTCTGAAATAAATAAAAAAATATATTTTTAAAAAATCATTGCTCGTGAAGAGATCAAAGATTTTGCAACCCCCAAGTTTAAAAAAAAAAGGATATTAAAGAAATAAGTTATGACATTAGTTAATAACTGTTAATTTTCTGGATTGTTTTATATATATACTAGAGGCCTGGTGCATGAATTCGTGCACTGGTGGGGTCCAGCTGGGGCGGGCTGGCCGGGGCAAGGGGCTGTGGGTGGTTTGCTGGCCTGCCCCACCCCCTAAGGGTGGGGGTGTCTGCTCTGGGGCCGACCGCCAGGGCGAGGGGCCACAGGCATTCCAGTTGTTCTGCCGTTCAGTCGATTTGCATATTACCCTTTTATTACATAGGATGTGCATGTATACAGTATATAATATATATGTACATATATATATAAAATATTTGTCAACTTTCTAAAATTTATAATTTATTTTGATTTTCTATTTATAATTTTGTTACTTTTTTCTTAACAAAGATCCCCAAATTTACTTAAGCATCTGGCTTCACAACAACTAGATTCTGTTCTGATTAATAGTGCTAAAAATGAGATGAACTATTTTTTTATTGCAATTTTCCCTTTTTTTCTACATAATTTCTAACCAAAAGAGCAATATGAAGGATAAACAAACATATGTATGTTATCACACAAACTTAGAATTTATTAATAACTGGGCAAAGACTGATATCTTTTAGTGTAGTACTTTAGTATAGAGATTTTCAGTCTTTTTCATTTCATGGCACACATAAACTAATAAAATTCTACGACACACCAAAAAATATATTAAAATTTTTGCTGATCAGGCAAAAAATAGGTATAATTTTTATTTATTCACACCAGATGCTATTACCATATTGTGTTAGCTTTTGTCATTTTTTTTTATTTGACAACCTAAAGGAAGAGAGGTCAGTGCCCCTGACTAAATAGTAAGGTGTTACATGTTTTAAAAATTCTTGCAGCATACAAGTTGAAAATCTTGAAAATCACTGCTTTAGTACTTTCTTGCAAAATTTGTTTTGGGAAACATTGTATAGGCTAGGGGTAAGGCCTCCTGCTTGTTTTTCCTTGCCTTTGATATCGTAGTGCCTATAAACCAGGGTCCCACTTAACTGCCTACTCAGTTGCCAATGCAGAGAAAGTGAAGCACAAGACCTGGCTGGATCTGAAGGCTGAGTGGCAAGAGAATGATTTACATCTAATGAATTCACACACTGGTAAATATGGCCCATCACTGTTTCAAACTCTGATTAATCTAAATTGTCAGCCACACTTTCCTTGGCCAGTGGTACTGAATGAAGGAAGATGGGCAGAGGAAAACAGTGCTTCTTTAGTAAAGGCAATTGGGAAGGGTCCTGCATGATAAACCTGATTTTTATAGTACTTATAATTGAGAGTGACTGTAGGTTTCTAAAGATAAAACTCAATGGCATGGCTTTATGTTTGAGGAAAACAACTTATGAATGAGTGGATAAATGATTAGAAATGAAAAGGACTATGCAGAGGAGTAGTTGCCACACTTTAGGTGAAAGATGGTGGAGATCTGGGCAGAGATAATGGAAGAGGGAATGGAGAAGTCTGGATTTCAGAAGATCCTAAAAGATATCGGCAGGTAGAAAGAAGATGGTCAGTTTGATTCTGGAACTGAAGAATTCAGAAAGACTTAGGTTTTCATCTAGATTTCTAGTTTTGGAGAAACTTTTAATGTTGTTTGGAGAGTATGATAATCCAGAAGAGTGGGTTTTATGGGAAATATAATAAATTCAATAGGTAGATAGAAATAGGGTGAGCTTGGGTAAGATGTCAGGACTGGAAATGAAGAGGTGGGTGTTGTCAACATATTGGTAGTGGTTGCAGCCATGCAAAAGGAGACACTATATAAGGAGAAGAGTAAATAACATAAGAGGGGTATTTTTGTGCAATTAAAGTGGAAAGTAAATAAAGCCAATGAATAAAAATAAGAGGGAGCTGTCACAGGACTTGGGACAGAAGAATTGTATAACCTTAAGTCTAAAGAAGAAAAAAATTTCAAAAGGTACGGGATGGCCAACTTGAAAAGTTCTAAACCAGGATAGAATATAATCATTTTTACCTTTAGCAGTTGAACTAAATGGAAGAAAAACTTGAGATAGGAAAGCCAGATGGAAGCTAACTTAATGCTCTGAGAGAAAGGGAGATAACTTCTACCATGCAATAGAAGTTGAGATAAAAAGAGAAAAAAAAAGAATCATTTAGAAGTCACTTTGGCAAAGACTGATGATAGCTTGATATGAAGAGTAGGGAGTCAAGAATTACGGCTGATTTTGAGCTTTTTGTCTTCATGAATGGTACTGTTGTTAACTAAGATGAGGAATGGCAGAGAAGCTGATTTGAGGCAATTTGGGGGCAGGTAATGAGTTTTTCTTTTTTTTCACCTTTACTCATATACTTTATTTAAAAGAGATAGCCATAGTTGTTAATTTCATTATATCTTATTCTTAACAGGCAAAATGTAAATTTTTCAATACAGTAGAGCCATTTTCCTATTCAATAACTATTTCATGTCAAATAGCAATCAAACCTAACCCACTAAATTTATGTTTTTGCCATATTATCTCCTATGCTCTATCTAATATGGACATATTTTGGTACAAATGCACTTTACAACTAATAAATTATTCAGTGAGTTTTGTTTTAAATCTGTTGAATGTGACATGCCTTAAGACACTCAGTGGAGATGTCCTGAGGAAGGAGTTTTGAGTGGGAGTTATAATTGAGAGTGGGAAGAGCTTAGGTTCTAGGTTAAACCATGAGAGAGACAAAGATCGTATAGGAAGAGCACATGAGTATTTGAGGAAAGTGCTTAGGACAGAAAAATGACTGCTGTGTGACAGAATGGGAGCCAATAAGTAGTCCTAAATAAAAATTTTACTGAATACCTTCACAGAAGGTAACCAGCAAAGTTATAGTGAAGCAGTTAAGTTCACACTAAGCATTTGGTTTGGTATGTGTAATGTATATTAATAATATAAACTAAGTGGGAGGAGAATAAAGAGCATGGACTTAAGTACTGTAGAGTTGGATTCAAATCCTGGCCCTGCCAGTTACATGTTGTGGGACTTTGCACAGAGTAGTTGCTCAGTAGCAAAAACTCTCCTATCTCTGACTCATCCTGCTCTTGCTCTCTTCTCTCCCTTCCATTTCTATTGTGAGTTCAGTCATTTGAAATTAACCCTTCTTTGGCTTAAAAACACACACAAACAATACAAGAATTAGTTTGTGTACTGTACTATTAAGGAATGCTATCTTAGGAGATATAACTATAATTTAAAATAATTATCCTGATACCCTGGTAAGCAACATTCACTTGATAATGTCAATTAAACAGGTTTTCTTTCCAAGAAGGGTCACTAACACACAAGATAGTAACTCAAAAGACAGAAAGAGGAGAGAGGGAGATATAAAGAGAGAGAAATAGAGAGGCTTAATAATTTATACTTTCAAAATAAAGACAATTAAGAATATTCTGTCCATAGATATATTTTCAAATTATTAAAGGAGCAGGTAAGGATTTGAGAGATCATTGAATATTATTTTTCCATTTTATTTTATTTTACAGCAGAATCTTCCTTATGCAAATGAAATCATATATAAATAAAGGTTATTTGTTAAGAAAGCTAACAAAGTTTCTCAGATTGATGTAAGAGTGGGAGATCCTGAACTCTGATTTCTCAGTCTCTCCTAACCTCTTAATTTAGCTGGTCCCTGAGATATTCCATGAAACTCTAGGACTCTGTGGATGACAGTTTCTAATCACAGTTTTAGTCTAATTGCCTTTTAATGAAGGGGAAACTGAGTCATATGGTGAGATTAAGTAGCTTGCTCTAAGTCCTAGCAGTGAAGTGGCAAGACTTGACTTCTTGACTTCTCTTCCAGGATTTTTGTTGGAGCGGCCTTTTAAAGCCTGCATATTGAGCATATCATCTTCTCATTTTATTTTTGCATCCAATATTCCATAAAATAAGAAAAGATAAAGAATGTTTCTCCAACCCCTTCATATCCAGGCAGAGGAGGTTGACAGCCTCATGAGAAAATATATAAAGCTTTTCCTTCCAGGGATTGACTAGCTGCCTGATCAATTTGATGAAGTAGGAGTGGTAGCTGGTCAGGGACATGGAGCTGAATGAGTGGATTTCTTGAGGGCAGCTAAGAAACAGAAGTCTCCTACATAGAGATGTAGCACAGAATCCCACTGGGACTAAAATTCCTGTCTGGGAGCCAGGACTTAAGGAGCACACATTCTTCTCTGGTGCCCATAGTAGGATGTCACTGCAGAGCTTTCTGAAGACCATGTAGGGATGTCTATGGGAAGAGAATTGTGCTCTGCCAGGACCAGGAGGGTGTCAAAAACAACTAGGGGGCATTGGGAAGGGTGTTTGCTAGTTTTAGAAGGAAAAGTTAATCGATGCTTTTTTATGAGTTCAAGTCTTAGAGTTTACCCCAGTGGAATATTTAACTGATTTAATCATTTTCACAACATTTTTTCTGAATCTCTACTATGTCCAAAAAGTTCTGTGGATGATCAAAATAAGTTACTTCCCTCCAGAATTATATACCCAAAGGAACTGAAATCACTATCTTGAAGAGATATCGGCCTTCCCATGTTCATTGTAGCATAATTCATAAAATCCAAGACATACATACCTGCATACATAGACACCATGGAATATTATTCAGCCATTAAAAGTAGGAAAATCTGCCATTTGTGATAACATGGATGGACCTTGAAGGGATTATTCTAAGGGAAATAAGTCAGGTGGAGAAAGACAAATACTGTATGGTCTCACTAATGTGTGGACCCTAAAAACATTGAACCCTTAGAAAAGAGAGTGGAATGGTGTTTGCCAAGAGCTGAGGGGTTGAGAAATGGGGAAATGTTGGTCTAAGGTTACAAACATTCAGTTCTGAGGATCTAAGTATAGTATAGTGACTATAAATACCAATGGTGTATTGTATAGTTGAAAGTTGCTGTAAGAGTAAAACTTTAATGTCCTCACCGTAACAACAAAATTATGATTATGTGATGTAGAAGATATATTACATGAACTTTATTGTGGTAAACATTTTGCAATATAGACATGCATTAAATTAGTACATTGTACACCTAAAACTTAATGTTATATGTCAGTTATGTCTCAACAAAGTTAGATGCAGTAAATCAAACCTGTAACTTAACTTAAAATAAAAGATGAATAAAATATTATTTCATAGTCAAGCTAGTGCTTAGTTTAGTGGATTTATTTACTGAATAAATTTATATTCCATCTATATATGAAAAGGATTTGAAGCATTCACAAAACACTTAATAAGTGCATTAATAGAACAGAAAATCAGTTGTAGAATATAACGAATAATATAATTTTAGTCTGAAAAGGAGAATTGCAATAAATTGTTTCAAGTTATGTGACCATTTGTAAGTTATTTAACCTTTTTATGCTTCAGTCTCCTCATCTATAAATGCTGATAATAATAGTTTCTACTTCATGGGTTATTGTGAGGATTATAGGACTTAATACATGTTAAGTTAATAACTGGTCAATAAATCTTAGATAGTATTTTGCTTTGCTTCCTGGAAAATTTCTTCCATATTATCTTCCTACTACTTCATGGACTTTTAAATTACTATTGTATTTTGATGATATTGTTTAACTTTCAAGGACTCTTTTTGGTTTAAGTATTTCTTTGTGTGTGTGTGTGTGTGTGTGTGTGTGTGTGTGTGTGTGTGTGTTTGGTAACTTGTTTCATTAGTAAAATTATAATTTCTCTAAATATATTAAGGGTCTTTTATTCATAACTAGAGGCCTGGTGCATGAATTCGTGATGAGGAGAGGGGTGCGGGGGTGGGGTGGGGTGGGGAGGGACCGTGGGAGGTTGGCTGGCCAGAGGGAGGGACAGGGTGAGGTTGGCTGCTGGCCCCAAGGAGGGAGCCGGCCCTTGGCCCTCCTGGGAAAGGGGCCACGTCCACTGCCACCCACCCCTAGTTCCCCATCCCAGCCCGGGCCCAAAGGTCCCAACAGGCATGGGAGAGGAGGCGACAGTCACCGGGCTGGGGGCTGGAGGAACAGACGCTGATGCTGTCAGTGCCCCACCACTGCGCAGTTCCCCACCTCCCCCCATCCTCCTTCCCTTGCCACCACCATGGTGGGCGGGTGGCCCCCGGGGAAGAGAGAGGACAGGAGCAAGACAAACCCTTTTGTCAAGGGCTGACTTTCAATAGATTGCAGCAAGGGAGCTGCTCTGTTACATACAAAACCCTGACCCAGAAGCAGGTTTCTACCAATGGCTTAGTACCAGGGGCCGATGGAGGCTGGCCAGCTCGGGGGAGGGGCCGTGGGAGGTTGGCTGTGGGAGCACATTGACTACCATGGGTCAGCTCCTGCATTGAGCATCTGCCCCCTGGTGGTCAATGTGCATCATAGTGATTGGTTGACCAGTCATTCCAGTCAACCTGGTCGTAATGGTCACTTAGGCTTTTATTTTAAACTAGAGGCCCAGTGCATGATTAAATCATGCACGTGTAGGGTCCCCTAGGCCTAACCTGCCATCCAGGCCATATCCACTGCCCCGCAAAGCCTAGCACGCTCTGCGGACACTGCTAGCAGCCTGCTCCCCACTTTTGATGGAAGGGGGTCTGCTGGTGCTGGAGCGGACACACAGCTCCCCGCTTTCGATCGCGGGGGAGCTGGCTGTCTGTCCGCTGGTGCACCAGGCCTTTCAAAGCCTCCGGTGCAGCCATGGCGCAGATGCTGAGCTTGCGCCGCCGCTGGCGCCGCGAGCTCAGCGTCCCGCCGGCCCAATCGGCCACCCCGAGTCCTGCCCCCTGCGCCTCCCGCTGGCCCAATCGTGGGCGTAGCGGAGTGTTGGTAATTTACATATTACTGTTTTATTAGATAAGATAATAAAAGCATAGTATGCCAATTTTCCCCTCGACCGTAGTTCTTCCTGGAGTTCAACCAGGGACCGGGCCAGCCAGGGGAAGGGAGGGAGGTCTCAGCACTGGCAGGCAACTTGAAGAAGGGAGGGGGGCCCCCCTGGCCAGCAGCGGCAGGTGGCCGGGGGAAGGGAGAGAGTACCCGGCCGGCAACCAGCAGCCGCTAGGGGCCTCTAGTATGTGTGTGTGTGTGTGTGTGTGTGTGTGTGTGTGTGTGTATGTGTGTGTGTGTGTATATATATATATATATATATATATATATATTAATTTTAGTTTTCTTCTACCTGCATAGACTCTGATTCTTCTAGGTTGTGTTTTAATTAATTTTTGTTATTATCATTCAAATTAGAGTGTTGAATGTCCAAAATATTTGACTTTGTGACTCCCAATAAAAAGTACTTTTTGTATCAGTACCTGCTACAAATCACACAGAGAGACACAGATATACAAACACACATTCACACACCTGGGATTAGAATTTCATTTAATAGTACTTAACCTTACTTTGTGAACTATCAGACCTCTGATAAGCTATCATTTAAAAACCTGATTGAGAGCTCTAAGTGCAAAGGTGGGCATTGTTGACTGTGAGTTTCACAAAATTGGCCTGACTAGGCCATTCAGTTGGTGACATTCAATGTTAATATCATGAAGTCTTTCCTCTTAGGCTGGACAGATTCCTCAGGAGGTTGCTTACATTTTCCTGTCTGGGGGGTTAAGGCACTGGCATGGCTGCCATGTTGGGAGCTAAGTCAGGTAACAGTGATCAGGGGTGTCTGCATCCAAATGAGTGTTTATTTATTTTGCAGTGCAATATATCTATTATTCAATTCTTTCCTCTTAGCCATTACATAGACTCTATTTTTACATTTTCAGAAAATAAACTTTCAATCTTTTGCCAGGGGAAGGGAGGAGTAGTCACTTGGCTGCGTGGAGTGCTGTAAAGGATCTGATCTTAATAATTGGTTCCTAACAGACTTTCATCCAATCCTCCTAACTTAGCCCCTACTCACACACTCTTTCAGAGCATTGCTATTGCCAATTCCTGAGCCTTTTGGAGATTCTGCAGCTCCTAATTGATTAAGTCCTCAACTTTCACTTCTGCCAACCCATGACTCAGTATTTTCAAATCTCTTAAATTATCTACTCCTCATTCATCTGCTTTGAGATTATATCATTTTATTGCTGATGTCTTCTCTACTTTTCTCCCCATGGTTTGTGTTTATGCCTAAAAAAAACACAAAAAACCCTTTATCATCCGTTCAATGGAGCTTTGGAAGGAGATGAAAATAAATATGTACATTCAATTTTCCATCTTTACTTGAAAATACTGGATTCATTTTCCATATTTATGCTTTAGTAGCTATGTGCCTTTGAGCAAGAATATGAGTATATTAAGCACTGTAAAATTATGAGATATCTTCCTTGGATGTGAAAAGCATATTGCTGAGTTCCTGGAATGTTAAAAAGCAGAGATGATATTCCAGATACTTAATAAATATTACAATGTGGACACTAACCACCTAGGTTCTCCATGATTTGCATTTCCTTTGTTTACAAACTGGTAGGGTCTCAGGGATTTATTTCATGTTTCTTCTTTCTTGCCCTTTATGCATGGCCTAATGTTAGGAGTCAGTCAATACTTGTATGAATCTTGCAGATATATGACTTTTCACTAACCCTTCTTGGTAATTCCTATAGATTTATACTTTTAAAAGACCATTATTCTAATTCCACTTGGCCTCTGTCATTGTGGTTGTGATTTTTAAATGCCAGACTCCTATGCTGCTACCTCGTTAGGGCTGGGGTAACTCAGGTAGAAAGCAAAGAAAACATTTTGGGATCACTGAGTCTTCTCACTAGCCAGAGACTTGAGAGTGAAAATCTCCTTTGGTTGGGGCAAATGGAGATCACTCTCCAAATAGAGTGAAGAAGTAGGTGAATTTGACCAGGAAAAAATGTGGCCATTTACCTGTCCTTTCATTAACAGTCCAAGCTTTGAAATGGCATGAATGAGAAATAAGAAAAGCATCCCAGTCAATACAATCTTCTACATTACAGCTTTAGATTTTGCCTCACAGTCTCCTCTGGGTAGAGCAGAACACTATATCCCCTCTAAGAGGTACTTGCTGTTCTAGTTCTGTTTTTCTTTTTTCTTTACCACATTCACAGATGTACAAGTACCTTATGCAATTTCAGTGAATTGTAGCTCGGCATAGATCAATACCAGTTTTGGGGCTGACAATTTCTCAAAGCGCATGCCCCTTTAAAGCCACCTTGTGAACAATTCCTTACAAGCCTTATTTAAGGCTCCCTTGAAACTTAAGTACTCTGTAAGGATGGCATCTAATCAGTTTTCTACAGGAAATCGACCCCCGCAGACCTTGGGCAAGCATTGGAGCTTGCCATTTTAAGTGCTGTAAAAGTGACACGGGAGCCCTTAGGATAAATGGTTGTGGGTGGGGGAGAAGGTTCAGAGGTTCTGACCCAAGTTGGAAAATGCTGACTAATCATGCTCCCCAATTGTGTGTTAGCATGGAAACTCTCATAGTAGTGAGAAGTGATAACCATAATGTCTGGAATCCTTCTTCTGATAAAAATGCCAGAGCCTTTAATTCACATTTTCTTGATATTTTCTCTTCAAGGTAGAGACTCCCACTAGGTATGCTGTTCATATTTTTTAAAGAAAATGCAAGCTCTTTTTCCATTATTAGAAGGGTACATACTCATAAAAAGTTGTAAAAGGGCTAAAGAAGTAGGGATATCACCATATTCTTAATGCACAGAAATAATTATTGCTATGTGTATGTATTTTTGGGGGGTCTTTCTAAATGTAAATTTTTGAACATTAGAAAATATGTAGTTATAATCCTATTTCTTCTAAAATTTAATTTCTTGCCCCCGCCCCCACATTTATCATAATACTAGAGGCCAGGTGCATGAAATTCATGCACTGGGGGTTTGGGGGAGGACCCTCAGCACAGCCTGCACCCTCTTACAGTCTGGGACCCCTTGGGGGATGTCTGAATGCCACCTTAGGCCTGATCCCCATGCACTGGGGGGTTTCGGGGGGGATCCCTCAGCCTGGTTTGCACCTCCTCACAGTCCGGGACCCCTTGGGGGATGTCTGATTGCTGGCTTAAGCCTAAGCTGGCAGTCGGACATCCCTCTTGCAATCTGGGATCCCTCGCTCTTTACCACTTTTCTCGCTGCTCCTTAGCACTGCCGCAGAGGTGGGAGAGGCTCCCGCCACGGCCACTGCGCTTGCCAGCTGTAAGCCTGGCTTCTGGCTGAGCTGCCGCTCCCCCGGTGGTCAGCGCACTGACCACAAGGGGACAGCTCCTGCGTTGAGCATCTGCCTGTGGTGGGTCCGTGCGCATCACAGCGACCAGTCATTCTGGTTGTTCTCCCGTAATGGTCACTTAGGCTTTTATTATATAGATAAAAGCATTTTAATGATACTGCACATTAATTATATATATTATATTTAATTACAGTTTAATACGCTGTTGAGTAGATTATTTAATTACCTTTTACTGTGGGATATTTAAGTTATTTTCAATTACTTCAAATTTAGAATATAATAAATGTAGGCTTTTATAGTAGTGGTAAATAAGAAGGCTACTCTCAACATCATATTCCCATAAGTTAGAGCCTACTTATCTATTTCTAAATAAATTTCAGATGGATTAATGATTTAATATTTAAAATGGTATCATGAAAGGAATAAGAGAATGCAAGTGTGAATATTTAAATACTCTTAGTGTAGAAGAGTCTTTTTAAAGAAGAAAATGAAACAGAAATCACTGGGAAATAATTGGTAGATTTAAAAGAAAAATAACAAACAAAATTACCTAAAAATATCTTGGAAATCAACAATAAGGCAATATTAAGATATAAAAATGGTCTAAATTTGATGAATAGGTGATTCACTACAGAAAAAAAGCCAAATTTATTTAATATATTCATATATACTAGTAATAAAATTTATGTAAATTAAAATAATGATACATCATTTCTGCTATCATACTTAGAAAGTTTAAAATGATTAGGACACATCATGTCATGAATGTGGGATAACATAGAGAGAAGTTGTAAATTGATACAACTTTCCTGTAAGATATTTTGACAATATATATCAAAGATCCTAAATATTGAATACTTTCAAGAACTCCTTGGACTTTGTTCTAAGGATATAATTAAATAAGTGTCCATAGATATGTGTGCATAAATATTCATCTCAGTGTTCTATATAATTATGAACAATTGAAAGCAACCCAAATGTCAACAGCAATGGGTTGTTAAAACATTTTGGCATGACCATACAGTAGAAAGTCATATGGTCCTAAAAAAATATATGTAAGTGTATTTTAGTGTTATAGAACTGAGGACAATTATTATCTACTAAATGGAAAAAGCAATACTGAAGAAAATGTATGGCATTCTATTTTTGCATATATTTATGTTTCTGATTACTTGGAAGAAAATCTGGAAGAATATTAAAGAATTTTATTAACAGTGGTTATTTCTGGGTCTTACCCCCTAAATCTATATTTCCTATATTTTCCCTATCAGAATAATTCATGTACTTCTAAATCCATATTTTTAAAATAATAATATAGAAATACTATTTTGATAAATACTTAAGTCCATATGTCCTTACATGCATTTGTTATTTTTTCCCCTTAGGATAAATGACTAGAAGTAGGAAAGTTAGTTCAAAGGATGTGAATATTTTTGCAACTCTTGACATATCTTGCAAATTGTCCTATATCAACATACCATCCTCATGGCATTAACATGAAAATACCATTTTCACCATACTTTTATCATCATTGGTAAAGATTACTTTTAAGAGTACATTTTAAAATATTTGTGAACCATTACAATTTTCACTATTGGAAATTTTTTCTTGAGGAAATCTTTTAAAAACTATAATAACAGAGCTTATATTGCAGGCAGTGGGTTTTCAAATAGTTATGAAATCAAACTGACTTTTCACAGGCCACAAAATTGTACTGAATTACTATGCTTTTTTTTTTTTTTAAGTAAATATACTAGAGGCCCAGCGCATGAAATCACACGTGAGTAGGGTCCCTAGGCCTAGCCTGCGATCAGGCCCATCTTCTGCCTACTTGCCAGTCCCCGTTCCTGCCCTGCCGCCCCCGCCAGCCAGCCGGTTCCCCTCGCTGGCCTAGGGTCCCTCCCCACCTCCGCCTCCAGCAATCTGGTTCCCCTTGCTGGCCCTCATCTCACCCCACAACCTCCACCAGCCCCCTGGCTCCCCTCACCAGCCCTCATCCCACCCCACCACCGTCACCACCCACCCAGTTCTCCTAGCTGGCCCTTATCCCGCCCTGCTGCTGCCGCCAGCCAGCTGGTTCCCCTCGCTGGCCCCCTGGGTCCCGCACTGCTGCTGCCAGCCACCCGGTTCCCCTTGCCAGCCCTGGGTCCCGCCCTGCCGCTGCTGCCAGCCACCCAGTTCCCCTTGCTGCCCTCCCACCTCATAGCGACTGGTCGAGCAATTGTTCCAATCATTACACTTATGGTTGCTGGCCTTTTATTATATAGGATTTTTACTAGAGGCCCAATGCATGAAATTCGTGCAAGAGTAGGCCTTCCCTCCCCTGGCTGCCGGCACCGGCTTCCCTCTGGCACCCAGGACCCAGGCTTCCCTCTGGCACCCAGGACCTGGGCTTCCCTCGCAGCCCCAGCTTCGTCCAGAAGGACGTCCGGAAGGATGTGCAGTCTAATTAGCATATCATGCTTTTATCATTATAGATTATTATAGATTGATTTCAGAGAAGAAGGGAGAGGGAGAGAGAGATAGAAACATCAATGATGAGATAGAATCATTGATTGGCTGCCTCCTGCATGCCCCCTACTGGGGATCGAGCCTGCAACCCGGGGATGTGCCCTTGACCGGGAATTGAACCCGGAACCCTTTAGTCCGCAGACTGATGCTCTATCCACTGAGCCAAACCAACTAGGGCTACTATGCCTTTAAAAAAACTTTTTTTTTTTTTAAAGCTAAGAGTGGTAGGTGAATTCACTGATATTAATCATTTTGTTATTGTCTGCTTTTTCCAGTTGAGCTCTGCCCTTTGGAGGATCTCATGCCTTTTCTCTCTTCATTTCAAAGAACAAGTCAATATTAAGGTGAAAGATATTTTACTGAATCCTGTTTCTAGGAGACGGTGTTTTCACTGTACTGACCAAAGGAGTTTAAGATTCTGGACCCTGGCAGCAATTGTCTGTGTTCATTATTCTTTCCTCTTTAAATCACTCTTATACAGCTGGTGGAAGATAGAAATTCTATCTTGAGAAGATTTATGAGTGGCCTATCAGCTCTAGGCACTGGGACAAATATTCTCTCTCTTTCTTTTCTTCTCTTCCTTATATTTCCTCCCTCTCTCCCTCTCCCTTTATCTTCTCTTATACATGTTTCTTCTCATCGACTACCTTAATGTTCCTCACACAGGCAGTTCCTCACAGTTGCTGCTGGAATGAATATACAAGGATCAGGTTTTAGGTTAGGCATGCATAGGAAGGAGGTAGGAAAGCTACTTGGTCTTATTTTCTTTACATCACTTGATAAAAATCATTTCTCTCTGAGATGTACACTGGCTCACAAGGGGACAGCATTTGATTGTAAGAAAATGCCTCAAAGTTCTGTAGAGCATGTATTTATTTAGCCGTATCTGTTGGGCCTTATAGTTCACAGGAATCTTGGGAGTATTGGACCATGTTGTAGTAGAGAATGCTAGCTGCTGACAGAGACCAGTATTCTCCTGTTCTTCTCGGGCACAAAGAGACTATACTTCCCATCTTCCTTTATAGTGAGCTGTAGTCATATTACTCAGCTAAAGCATGAGAGTGGAAATGATTAGTTTCATTCATAGGCCATGACATAAAAACTCCTATACATGCCTCTCCATGAATTTCCTACTTCCAGTTGTTCGAAATGGACACATCGCTCAAGGAGACTTTGGGATCCATGAGTTAATGGTGCTACAAGCCTTTAAGTTGAATAAAGAGTGTATATCAATGCAGAAACACTCTCATGTGATATAGGATTTAATATCTGCTCAATATCCTGGGTGATGTGGCTAACATGCTGCTAAGATGTCTCTTAAAGTCTGGAGAAGGCAGTGGCCTGCAGCAAGTGGAGAAGAAAGGCTCTGTGGTAGAAAAGTATATCCACAGTTTTTAGAGAAGCATGCATGCTCGAGTGACTATCATCCAACCCTGGTAGGTGGGGGAGTCCAGAGTCTACGTCACTTACCAGAGCCAAAAAAATTACATTATGCAGGTGAGAGGATGACCAATATCCCTGAGAAACTCAATGGTGGCTTTGTAGGCCAAGACTGACACTAGGAGAAGTTATTACAGAATTAGCTTTCCTATAGCAATGGAGATGATATGACCTCACAATAATAGAAACCAGGTGGAGGCACTTAATCATCAGACAAATCATTAATTGTCACAACAATTGGATGGTCAGAGTAACATAGAAAGGAACCCAACCTTTGAAGAGCTGCGCTAATAATTAATAGAACCCTGCATCCCTGTGGCAAATAGATGGGCAGCCAATAAGGCTATTGTTCAGTTTTTCCAAACAAAAGAAAGCAAGGATTCTGGATCAGGAAGGTGATGGCAACTTCCCCAGTAGAAGTCACAATCTTTTGTGTGGTTTCTAGACATGAACCTTTTTTTGCACTGTGAAATCAGTAACTGAAAGAGACACAGAATCTCCAAGAAGAAAGACCCTGCAACACCACAGAAAGTGTGCACAGTAGTGATTTCCTCCACCCTTCCTCACAAGGACCTACCATCGTTTACTTAGGTATCCATATGCTGAGGCAAAGGGAAATACCAATTTTAGATGAACCAGTGACATCATATTTATAGGACATGATCAGAAAGCCATGGCAAGTACATTAGAAGCATCCTCTATGTAAGAAGAGGGTGGAAGATAAATCTATAAAGTTTTAATGTCCTGACAAATCAAAGATATTTTAAAGGTTTATTATTCTGGGGTATCCTGGAATATCTCCCTCTCCATTAGGAACAAATTATTTTATTTTGGACTTTCCACCACTGAGAAGGAAGCATAGTACTTGGTAGGTAACTCTGCAATCTGGAAGCACATATTCCATACATACTGCCAAGTGATTAGAAAAACTACTTAGTTATTAATGAGCCCAGAGCAGTAAAGCCCTCTGTATCCAATTCAGGTTACAATGTAGGCAACCCTGGCATTGGGACCATTTATGAGACAGTTTCTAAAGTGTGACAGATATTTCTGATGGGAAAAAGGATGCTATGTGGAGTTTCTGGCAAACTGCAGTAAGAATATCACAACATAGACCTCCAGTGTTCTGATGCAAGATCAAGTCTTCTGCAGCAGTGAATTGCATAATCTAATAAACTGCTCCTGCCATGCTACTGAGCACTGATAAAGACAAAGCTCCTAACCACGAGTCATTAAGCAACCCTGAGAACAGGACTGCTCATTATACACTGAGCCCTGTCAGATCCACCAAGTCTATGACTGGACAGGTCCAACCAGGGATAGGGTCATTCTGGAAAGAGTCATGTTGGAACAGAGGATTAAGAAAAGACTGGCCAGAGGTAGCCAGGCCACTGACTGAGTGAGAACATTTTCTCTCTCATCATGCTCCCAGATAAGGCCTATCAAAAAATGAGAGTTCTGTCATAAAATGAGCTAGTACATTGTCTTACCGATGTTCATAAATCACTGACAAACTTCTAATATTCAAATGGAAGGGTCATTTTTCTGCAAGTACTTTGAGACTTAACATTTTAAATAACCGCACACACCATGAGACTGATTCGATTAAATCCCAGAGCTTTCATAAACATTGTAGGGTGCTGTGGGGAAGCCAACTTTGTGAAGATGTTGACTATTTCCTGACTATTCCTTTCTATCCTCCCTTGAGAGAGGTTATTAGCCCTCCTGGTTAACCATATATCTAGCTTAAACCATTTGTCTAAATAAAAGGGAAATCAAAAGTAGGAAAATGCTTGCCTTGAGGATATTTTAAATTTTTTCATTTGGTGAAGGAATATAGGTACAGAGGATATATCTACTGGCTTGGGATCTGTGCCTTTGAAAGCCCTGAATACAGAGCCCAGACTTGCTCCACTCTGGGTATTGTGAAATTCTCTCTTATTCTTGCTTCTTCTTCCCTTTTGCTTTTATCCTCTTTGAATTAGAATAGTATTGCCCTCAGAGTGATAGATACAGTGTGTCAAGATTTAGGATGGATAAATAGGAATTTATAGTTTGGTCAGCATATGAGCATGCCACAAATGGCATGTGGATTTAATTCAACTCGCCAGCAGATACAATGCAGAATGGGAATAAGGAAATTATTTTTATGTCCAACAGCATGCCTAAAGGCAAAATGACTTATTGTGGTGGTGATACTATAAATGTCTCAGAGAAAAGGGAGTTTAAATGATGCCTCTGTGCTCTTAAAATCAGACTTGGATACAGTGGTTCCTGGGGATTCCAGCAGCTACTTCTCATCAACATTCAAATTGAATTCATATCAGCGTCCAGCTAAGGAAAAGTGTATCTGCCAATTTATTCCTACAAATTATCCCATATCTACTCTATCTAATGGAATTTATCACCTAAAACTCCCATGTTACACATGGCAAGTCACACAAAGCAAGACTCAGAGAACCCCTGCTATGTATGGCACAGTAGTGGAAGCATATGTAGATGAGAATTTGTAGCTAATTTTGCATTCCAGTCCCAAGTGAAAAAATAATTTTTTCAAAAAACAAAACAATTTCAATTGACCCAAGTTCTTGATAACCTCTTCAATATGCTTACATACGCCTCTATACTGTTCCATTAGAATATGATCACTTGAAATTTATTTTCTACTGAGGGTTCATTACAAATAATGAAATTATGTTTAAGTACTATCAATAGAGTGAACTATAAAATGGATTTTTGAAGCATCAGTATCTAAAATAAATATATATTTTTTTCAAATCTGACAAAATGCCATGAGTTTGTAGCATGATACTTGAGGGAGTCTATCTAGCCCAAAACCCCGACTTTTGCATCCTTTGCATTTTAGCTGAGTGCACTGAATACCTTGAAGGAAGTGTCTCATGCTTGGGACTGTATTTCGTTCCCTCTCAATCCCAGCTGTCTGAGCTTACTAATGACCTGATACCCACAGCAAAGGCTACAATAATAGCCACCATTAGATTTGAGGGCTAGTTAAAGTCAGGAGCTTAATGAGGTGATATAAGTAAATTAATTTATTCCTCATTAATTCTACTATGGATGCAACTATGAACCATTGGTATTAGTATCTCCATGTTACAGGTGAGGGAACTAAGGCTCAATGAATTTAAAACATTTTATTCCAAATGCTATGCAGTCAGCAAGAGTGATTGGTGCATATTCCAAAAAGATTTGCTCAACAATAAAGTCCATGTTTACTACCATTATGTTACCTCGTTGTTGTTGTCGTGGTGACATTCTCTGACATCCATACCATTATTTAATGTTTACCTGGACTTACCTGATAATGTGGTAGAAAGGTGCCCAATTACTTTACTTTTTTGTTGTTGTTGTTTTAACACAGTCTCTGTATCCTAAGTGGTAACTGGTTTTGTAAAAAAGGAACAATCAATGAAAGCAAATACTTATTTAAGATATACCACATACAAAGAAAGAACTATGTTCACTTGAGAGACACAGAGCAAATTAGAAACACCAACTCTAGATGTGTCTTGGAGGTATATCGGCCTGAGTTCCAATCAGAGGTTTGCCAATTATTGACTGAGAGCCCTTGCCAGATATTCTTGTCACTCACCTATTTGCTCTTAGATTTATTCCTTGCCCTTCCCTTGCTATATTCTGTATTTCATTGCACTGACTTCAGCAAACAGCATTTAACGTGCTCTTTCACCAATTGGATTCTGGCTAGGATCAGCTAATGGAGGGCCTTGGGAGAAGACTGGAACTGAAAGGAAGCCAGGTTCTTTCTCTTCCACGTTCTCTAATGTAGGCAGCACCTTAGTGGTGGTTCCATCTTCTTTATAGTTCCCAGTTCCTGCAGGAGAGTGGTTCTAGCTTACACTGGGCCACCCCAATACTTGGGCTCTGGTAACAACATGTACTCCTTGTCCTGCTAGTCCTAGGGCTGGTGGTAGCTTCATGCTACTCCCAAGCTCGGGTTTCTGCATTGTCTCCTATTTGCCCTTTCAGCTCCTCCAAACCCTTGGTGAATAGTTCTGCATGTTAAATATATGTTATTGAACAACTTAATATGGTTTCTGTTTTGTTAACTGAACCTGATTGACATAGTAGGACCAAATACTTAACTTCACTGCGCCTCAGTTTCCTTACTTATAGAATAAGGATGATGATAACTACTTACAAGTTACTAAAACCCTCAGTGCCTCAGTTTTATCATGTGTGAAATGTGGATAAGAACACTACTTACCTGGGAAATAAGTAACCTAACTGCTGTAGGAAACAAACCACCCAAATTCAGCAGATTATCCTCACAAATGAGCATTCTAATACAGACCTAGGCAACATGGGGAGAGGTCTCTAGTTCACAGTCATTCAGATCCTCATGCTGATGACAACTTTGGTATCTTCAATACGTGGCTTCCAATATTGCCTTGGGGATCATGTCCATTACACTAGCCAGAAAATGATAGGACCATATGGGTGATTTTTATGGGCTGAGCCTGGAGGTTGTTCATATCACCTCCACTCACAATCCACTGACTAACTCAATTATACTGACTCAACTAATAGCTAGAAGACTGGGGTATATAGTCTTGGTAAGAGTCAAAAAGGAAAAGAAAATTATTTTGGTGATCAGTTAATAATTTCTGCCACAGCTTCATAGGGATTATATGAGGATTAAATTAATTAATAATTTAGACTTTTTAGAACAGTGCCTAGCATATAACTAGTATTTGTCAGTATAAGTTATTACTGTTATTATTAGTATTAAATCAGGTGATGTTTATAAAGAGTTTGCAAGGAGTCTGACATCCCATCTAATAATAGAGTAGTATGCAAATTAACCATACCTCCACGACAAAATGGTGGCCCCCATAGCCACAAGATGGCGGTGCCTAGTCCCCTCAGCTCTGCTGCTGGAGTGTCCGGCCTGTCCGCAAGAGCAGCGAGGCTGGATCCACCTCCAGGGGGATTTTTGATCCGCCCCCAGACACGGCAGTCAGAGCCTGGACAGCAGGGCATGGAGGCTTCCTTAGCGTGGCAGCAGGGAAGCCACAGGCCCAGCAAACAGAGCCCAGACAGCAGGGCATGGAGGCTTCCTTAGCGCGGCGGTGACGGGAACACCCCCAGGCCCGGCAGTCAGAACCCAGACAGCAGGGCATGGAGGCTTCATTTGCAGGGTGATGGCCGGGGAAGCCCCAGGCCCGGCAGATAGAGCCCAGACAGCAGGGCATGGAGGCTTTTGTGGCAGCGGGGAAGCCCCAGGCCCTGCAGACAGAGCCCAGACAGCAGGGCATGGAGGCTTTTGTGGCAGCGGGGAAGCCCCAGGCCCTGCAGACAGAGCCCAGACAGCAGGGCATGGAGGCTTCCTTAGCACGGCAGCAATGGGAGCACCCCCAGGCCCTGCAAACAGAGCCCGGACAGCAAGGTATGGAGGCTTCCTTTGCAGGGTGATGGCGGGGGAAGCCCCAGGCCCGGCAGACAGAGCCCAGACAGCAGGACATGGAGGCTTCTGCGGCAGTGGGGAAGCCCCAGGCCCAGCAAACAGAGCCCAGACAGCAGGGCATGGGGCTTCCTTAGCAAGGTGGTGGCGGGAACACCCCCAGGCCCCACAGACAGAGCCAGGACAACAGGGCATGGGGGATTCCTTAGTGTGTTGGTGTCCTCGAAGCCCCCAGGCCTGGCAGACAGAGCACACTGCAGGGCATTGAGGCTTCCTTCACATGGTGCATGGCGGAGGCAGGCAGAGAGCGGAAAGCATGGCATGGGGGCTTCATCTCCATGGCTGCAGAGAGCAGAGAACCACGGGGAGTGGGCCTAAGCCATCAGTAGGACATCCCCTGAGATCTCCTGGATTGTAGAGGGTGCAGGTTGGGCTGAGGGACCCCCCACTCCCCCGTGCACGAATTTTGTTCACCGGGCCTCTAGTATAAAATACTCAAGAAATATTATGAATGTAATATATTATCATCATTATCATCGATATAAGAATCATCTGAGAATTGAGATCTTAATATAAAATTTGGATTTACCACCAACTTGGATAATAATTTTCTTTTTCATTTATAGTTTTGTATCTATGAAATATAAATAGCAGTATTTTTATTTATGATGCAAAGGATAATGATAAATTATAGTGTAGCTTGGAATATAAAATGAGTTTGAATATGAAGTTGCCTACTGCAATATTTAGAACACGATACATGCTAAAAGTGTATTCAGTCTCATCTCCTTCCATAGATCCCAGGGAAACGAGGAAGGTGGGAAGGATCCAACTAGTTTTTGTCTATAAAGCTGGATATAATCTGGAGGGAGATAATAAATATACACTATTTTAAGTACTTTGGCATTCATGGAAGACACATTCTAGTTGTGAAGCAAATGATAAACAAGTAAATAAACATGTGTATATGTATGTGTGTGTATACACACATGTATGTTCAAATAGTGAGAAGTGCTACCAAAAATAATAAAGCAGAGTAATGGTGGTGGTGGGGAGGGGTACTTCCATTGGGTAGTAGTTAAGGCTTTCTGTAAAATGCATCTGAGTAAACATGGAGTCTGTGATGGAGCTGGTAAAGAGGGGAAAGGAAAGTGAAGTGTGGGCTAACAGAGCCTTATGGCTTCAGGATCAAAGCTGGAATATAGATGTAGTGAAATGTCCTGATTTTAATATTTAGGCCACCAGTGTTTATTGTCAAACTAGGGGCCCGGTGCACAAAATTCGTGCACGGGGGGCCCCTCAGCCCAACCTGCACCATCTACAATCCAGGAGCTCTCAGGGGATGTCCTACTGATGGCTTAGGCCCACTCCCCATGGTTCTCTGCTCTCTGTAGCCATGGAGATGAAGCCCCCATGCCCTGCTCTCCACTCTCTGCCAGCCTCCGCCATGCGCCATGCGAAGGAAGCCCCAATGCCCTGCAGTGTACTCTGTCTGCCAGTACTGGGGGCTTTGAGGACACCGACACACTAAGGAAGCCCCCTTGCCCTGTTGTCCTGGCTCTGTCTGTGGGGCCTGGGGGTGTTCCTGCCACCACCTTGCTAAGGAAGCCCCCATGCCCTGCTGTCTGGGCTCTGTCTGCCGGGCCTGGGGCTTCCCCGCTGCCACAAAGCCTCCATGCCCTGATGTCTGGGCTCTGTCTGCCAGGCCTGGGGCTTCCCCTGCCATCACCCTGCAAAGGAAGCCTCCATGCCCTGCTGTCCGGGCTCTGTTTGCTGGGCCTGGGGCTTCCCCACTGCTGCACTAAGGAAGCCTCCATGCTCTGCTGTCCAGGCTCTGACTGCCGTGTCTGGGGTGGATCAAAAACCCCTCTGGAGGCGGATCCAGCCTCGCTGCTCCTGCGGACAGGCCGGATACTCCAGCAGCAGAGCTGAGGGGACTGGGCGCCTCCATCTTATGGCTATGGGGGCCGCCATTTTTGTTGTGGAGATATGGTTATTTTGCATATTACTCTATTATTAGATAGGATAATCTTCCTCATTGACTAGAGATAAGAAAAGAGTCCAAATGAAGGGAACTGTTTTTAAATCCTAACTGAAAGACTTGGTCAGTGATAGGGATCATTCCTAGGATTAGAATGATTAGTTTATTACTGGGCCTCTTCTAAGAATACACATTATTACAGGGCCTTTTCTAAGAGTACAGGGCAGATTCCACTCCAGATTTGTCCTTTTGCAAGACTCTTCCTAGCACTTGGGGAATGGCAAAGTTGAGTCGACTGAATATGTTTGGTGTGACCACCATGGGAAATTTGAGCCAAGGCTATCAAAGGAAAAAGAGGGTATATGGGAAGGGATGTTCTATAAATCTACTTAACTACTGAACTGAAAATAATGTCTTGGATCCCCCAGGAAATGTAATCCTGTCCAGTTTTCTTGTGAGAATCATGGGGAAAGAGTGCCAATAACAATAGACCTTAGGTGGTAGATGATAAGTCATGGATCAAAAATGGACTGTGTCCTTGTCCCAACTCTTACTGGTTTCCTTGGTGATATTCTATTTCTCTATCTGCAAATGCTCTCTGACCCATAGGGCTGGCCTCTGGTAACATGAAATTCAACAAGTATTGTTGACCTTTTTCATGTGTCAAACAATGGTGTACCTCTGGGGATGCAGCAAAGGGATTGCATTCAGTGAGGAGTCAGACAATAGAAAACAAATATATGAATAGAAAGGTTAGTATGTGAGGAGGTAGCATTATAGAAAAAATTAAATCGGGGGTGTGTAGAAAGGGTCAGATTTTAAATCAGATGATCAGGGAAGGCCTCAATGAAAACATGGCATACAGGTAAAGACCCTTTGAAAATGAGGAAGCAAACAGTTGGCTCTTTGGAGACAGAGCATCCCAATAGAGGAAGCAGAAAGAACAAATGTCCGGTGCCAGAATGTACCTGGGGTGTTTATGGCACGACAAGAAAACCAGTATGTGAGTGAGAGGGAGAGGGTAGGGGATCATTCAGAGAAATGATGGAGAAAGATGGCTGGGAAAGACCAAGGGATGGAACCAGATCTCTAGGACCTTGGAGGCCACAGTAGGGGTTTGGCTTTCAGTCAGAATGAAATGCAAAGTCATTTAAGTGGTTTGAGAAGACATATAATTCAATTTATGTCTTAACATGATACATTAGGTGCTATTTGTTGATAGAAGGAAAGGGCAGGGGTAGGAGAAAAGAAACTGATTAGGAGAATATATCTTCTGCTTACCAAGTACTGGGATGTCTGGGAAGTCAATTAAAAATAATATTGTTTACAAATATGAAACTAGAACAAAATAAAATAGTTGGATGTGGGAGGTATAGGCCATGTGGTGCCAAGAGAATGGTCATTATTCCAGAGTACATGAGTTTGATGAGCAAAAGGCAAATTTCCCATATCCTATCTCTGTTTCTGTCCCTGAGCCCTCCCTACCCATGAGTACAAGCTCTGACAAATGTTGCTTTCTAGTCTCTGGTCTCTCATTTCTATAAACACATGCTAATCAGCATTTTATATCTAGTTATGAAATTTCTTTATGATAGGCATTTTCAGGTTTTTATATTTGTTTCTTTTAAAACGAATTGCTCCTTGTCAATCTGAAGAAAACATACCAACCTGTCAAATAAAATAATCTTGGAAATTATTATATTATTTCCTGGGAGGAGGATTAATGGTATCTTCTTTTTTTTCATTACATTACTTTATATTTAAAAAAATACTATTTCCATCCTGTCTTGTGATTCCAGGAGTTTTCCTGATTAGAATCCTTCTACCCTGTATTACCTGCTTAAAAATCTGTATTATTGGGAAACTATCTAATGTGTACTCTTATAAAAGGCCCAGTAATAAACTAAAGATTGACATAGTAATTGTTCCAAGGGGAAACCATTCAGGGGGTGAGAAGTATGGATTTCTCTGTTTTCATTTCAATAGTTGCAATCAAACTTCTAATTGAAATTAATCACTTGATTGCTTTCTAAATTATTCTGGTGACTTCATTAATCTTCAGTGATAAGCTACCTCTGTAATATTTAATATCCTGACAAGACAAGCCCCATATTGTCAAGTGGGTCAAATTTCAGCCAGCCTTCTGATATTTCTGGACACTAGGAATCTATGGCTTCTCTTGTATGATGAGGGCATATTTTCAGACACAGTTCATGTCCTAAATAGACTGAACACTTGTCTCACATTGTAAACTCCCAGAGGGCAGATACCAGTGGCAGCTATAATGCATGTTAGCTCACTTGACGGAGTACTGAAAGGAGGTGATAAAGTTGTTCATCAACTCTCTCAGTCACTCAGCTGGAGCTCCCTTGGTTTCGAGGGTGAAGAGGCTGTTTTCAGAGGTTCATAAGACCTCTGTTATCTCTGAAGTAGTAGTTGCCCTCTTGTAGGTATCACACCTCTTAAAAACAATGTTATTATAACATGTTCAGAACTTGCTTTTCTTACATAACCTGGTCCCTAGCGAATGCCATATCTGATCCCCTTGTGTCTTTAATCTTTATTTCCAGTCCCATGCCTTGTGATCCAGACTCAGCCAACTAACTTCTATGCATCACTTGAATAATCAAGAGTCAGGGCCACTAAACATGTTCAAAAGTCAACTTTCTGTTTTTACTTCAAAATATGCTTGTCCTTCAGGGATCCCAGTTACCCTTGTCAGAAAGTTGAGAATCCTTCCTCAGTTCCTTTCTTCCACCCACATTTGATCAATGATTTAGGTCTTGATCCTTCCATCTCTTCCACATTTCTCTGTCCTCCCCTTTGCTTCATTTCTGACACTTCTTTTATTCAGGCCATCCCCATCCAAGGTAGATCTTAATGACTGCCTCCTATATATCTCTCTCCCTTCCTGATAGCAATCCAAATCTTGTTCATACCCACCTCTTTATGGCCTGAGTGATTCAGGGAAAGCTGATCCAATCCCAAGCTTCGGGGGTAGGTCTGATCAACCCAATGGCAATTCTATATTTCTTACCCCAGCGATTGGTTCAGGAACCTTGGTTTCCACATTCTGTAGACAAAAGGTTGGGTCAAGAGCACATGATCCATTTTGCTAATGAGACACAAGGGGATGATTTCTGGGGTGGTGCAGTAATGATATAAAGCTTGGATCCATGTGCCACCATAAGGGAAGCCAGCCAGAGGATGAAGTATAGCCATGGGAAAATAAAATAAATGGACCTGGAGAAAGCCCATTAAGCCATACTTGAAGCTCAACCACCTCATTACTTTCATTATATGAATCAATACATTTACATATTGATTAACTGGTTTTGACTAGGAGTTACTCTCATTTACAACATAGAAGTCCTGATACATCTAATCTTGCCAAAGTTATCGCAATGGTCAGGCAACTCATTTCTCTGCCTCTGGTATATACCCCTTCAGTTGTCCACCCACCCTCCTGACAGAGGGATCTTTCACACAGACCTATTCATGTGCTTCCTACTTAATCCCCTACCATGGTAGCCTATTATCTCCAAAATAAATTAAGCATGACACATAAGGTCTCACATTATTGGATTTTTCTTCTGTCTTCCCAGCCTCATGTCTCATTTATTCCCAAAGTGAATCCCATGCACAATCCTGCTTAAATAATTTTGACTTCTAGAAGGGAAAATCTTTATCACTCACCTCTCTGTCTTTGTATATGCAATTTACTCAACTTAGAAGTAAACTAACTTCAATCTATTCAGTAACCACCTACTTTGAACCTTCAGCGCACCTAAATACGTGCTGGCAAAGCTCCTCCTTCGCTGTTTACCTGGTGAGGTTCTGCTCCTCAGAAGACTTTGTGCTTTCTCCCCTACTTTATGCCTCCTTTCCTGTTAGCACTTATCACATTCTGTTTCAATGGTTTTCTATAATTGGTCTCTCCTTACTTGTGCCCTCAAAGGCAAAAGGTATTTCTTATTTATCTCCATGTCCCCAGTTTCTAGTATTAAGGTTGGTATAACTTTTTTATGGACTTAAGTGAATAGAAAGCCAAATTATTCAAATTGTGAGGTATGTTAGATATCAGCTAATCCTAAAGTTCAATGAGCAAGATGACCTACTCCTGATGAAAAATGGCGCTTGATACGAGGCAGATGAAGGAGCCTCGAGTGACTGGCAAGCACACGCAGACCCAAGGGGTATCCACAGCTCAGCCTATCACTGTCAAGAGGAAAAATGGGGTCTATTTTGCCAACACTTAAATAAACCCACCATGCAGGTCAGTCTATGGGCTAGCTATGACAATGGCCTAATAGTCAGCCTCCTTGGATGTATTCCAAACCCTTTATTTTATAGGTGAGGAACCAAAAGCAGGATCAAAACAAAGTTTCCCTAAGAGATCCTCAATCCAGGGTATGTGCCTCTTCCATGGGCTCTTATAGCAGTGTCTTATAGCAGTCTATGTGTCCTCCTCTTCCATCCCAGTGTGTAGTCTCCAAGTGCAGAGAATGCCTTTACCTGTCACAGGACCAGGTACTGAGTTAGTGCTCAATAGATACTCCTGATTGAACACTGAATGGAAAACACGTTCCTAGCAGACACATTTGACTTTTGACATCACTACCTTTAATATATAGATTTGTAGATTCATCTCATGGGACATTTAATAAAGCATTCTGTGCTGAGCTCCTAGAAATTGGGAGTGGATGGATAGGGGCTACTAAAGTACTGAGAGAGTTATGTGGATAATATCTCTACTGCACGGCATAAAGGTCCAATAGAAGAACAATGTGTTGTGTTAGGTAAAGAGGAGGGAGCATTAGTTATGAAGGCAAGTAGAAAACTTCCTAAACTGAGTGATCCAGGGCATGTAAAATTTTGACAGATAACTAGCTGTTGGCCTGGGGAGTTGTGTGCAGTCTCCAGGGAGCCTTGGTCATACACTCAGTGTCTTGCCACTTTCATTTTTGCCTCTAGGAGCATATCTGTACTGGTTAAGCTTGTTGGGGAGTTCCTCTTCATCTTCCAGAGCAAGACCCCAAGGCAAAGGGTCTCTAAAATAGAGCCATTTTATTTCCAGTCTGTAGTTTTGGACCTGGGAGAATGCAGTCAAAACAAATAAAACATAAACACACAAATAAAACAAACAAAACACCAACAAGAAGATGAAAGTCCCTGGAGATTCTAGGTGAGTTTTGAAGCCTCTTGGTGATTATGTATAACCCAGTCAAATTCTGCCTCCAAGTGGATCCCAGGAAATCTTAAAAAGAGGCTTCAGGAGCAGATTCTTATTGAGTGGATAATTCTGCCTGTCTTGACCACCGAGGAAGCTGATTCTAATTGCACATTGGCTAAAAACTCTTTGAGCGCGATACCATGCTTTGAGAGCTTGTGAAGCCAGCTGCTTTTCCATGTAGTAATAACTGAATACACTATTATGTACCCCTTGTGTGCAGGGTAGTTCTGTCATTAATACTGTTTCACCTAGTAGGTGTTCTTGTTTTTCATTTACAGATAAAGAAACAAAGACTCAGAGAGGTTGAGGGGCTCAACAATTTGCAGCTCCTCCACAGCTGGAATGTGGAGGAGCTGCAAATTGTATCCAGCTGTAAATGACATTTTGAAACTGGATTTATTTCTATTTCACTTGGTATGGGGGAGGTATACAGAGATTTCAGGTCAAAACCTCAGAGTTTGAGAAGTAATGGTCATTTATTAAAAGTAAAACTCTGCTCATGACAGTTATTTTCTCTGATCCTAATACCTGAAATGGGGATAACAATGACCTTTTTGGTATATATTTTACTTTGCTCTTGCTATGCTCATATAAGATCATATAATGTCAGATTAACAACATAAATATCAATTATTTAGTTTTTGAGGGGAATAGATGTAGTCATTTCCTTTTGAAGGTAAAGACCTAATGTGTTTGTGGTAGTTTGGTATAGTGTGATAGTTAAGAGCACAGCTTTCAGAATCAGATATATTTGGGTTCCAGTTCTTGCTGTAATAGGCAGAACAATGGCCTTTCAAGAATAGTCACATGCTAACCCCCAGAACCTGGAATATGTTAGGTTTTATGGCAAAGGGATTTAAGGTTGTGGATGAAATTATAGTTGCTGGTCCACTGCCTTTGCAATGGGTAGATTACTACCCTGGATTATCTAGGTAGGACCAAGTGTCCTTATAAATGGAAGGAGGAGGCAGAGAGCCAGGGTCAGAGAAGATGTAACCTTGAAAGCAGAGGTCAGAATGATGAAGTTTCTGGCTTTGAAGACAGGAAGAATGTCATGAACCAAGATGCACAGGCACCTCAAAAAGGTGGAAAAGGCAACAGAATGGATTCCTAGAGCTTCTGGAGAAAAATGCAACATCCCTATTGACTCCTTGATGTTAATTATGCAACTTTTAAAGTTCTTATCTCCAGAACTTTAAGGAAATAAATTAGTGTTGTTGTTTTTTTAAATATATATTTTTACTGATTTCAGAGCAGAGGGGAGAGGGAGAGAAAGATAGAAACATCAGTGATGAGAGAGAATCATTGATTGGCTGCCTCCTGCATGCTCCCTACTGGGGATCTGGTCAGCAACCTGAGCATGTGCCTTGACCAGAAATCGAACCATGACCTCCTGGTTCATAGATGCTCAACCACTGAGCCACGTCGGCCAGAATTAGTGTTGTTTTTGTCACACTGCTATAACACCTTAACTCAGACCTAGTAGCAGTTACTAAGTGTGTGTTAATGTGTTATAGCAGCCATAGAAAACTAATACACTAGTTATGTTACTTTGGGAAAATTACCAAACCTCTCTGAGCCTTACCTGCATTGACCCATCAAGTAACCTGCCAGTCAAGAGTAACTTCATTGTTAGGATTAATAGCATATAGCAGTATTACTGGACTAACAGTAATTTTAGTGGGGCATAGGACCCTATGTTTATCATAATTAGGGTCAAGCTTGATTTTCCTATTTATATGGCACTATCAGCCCCAAGAAGCTCTGGGCAGAGAAATCTGGCTGACTCATTGCAAGCCCAGTTGAACCCCCACTGCACTGCACGTTGCCACGTTAACTGGCTGAGGTTTCTGCCAGAAATATCCGTTGCCTAGTTAAGGGAGTGTTCCCTGCTTTGGAAGCCTAGGCAACTGCATATGTGAAAGTTTCTGGTTTCCTCGGATTGCAAATTAAATGTCAGGGGAGATAGAAATGCTGTAAAAAAAGGATTCTAGGAGACAGAGCAATTAATGAGATAAAGAGAAAGATTCTTGTTAGGCTCAGGAAGCCCTTTCATAGACGCCATTAATGGATATGCCTTAGATGATGGCATTCACTGCATCCATGGCTCCTTATATAACATGATGGAATTGGAAGTGGTGCTGGATGGAAGCCAGGCACCCTTTCTCTCCTGCATCCCATCAGGAACCAGAATAAGCTGCGTGTGTGCCACCGACAAGTTACTTAACTTCTCTTTGAGATTGTATTGCCTCTTATTTACCATGGCACAAATAGAGTAATAAAAAGCACTGTGAAATGTAAACATGATAATGATAACTAATAATTGGTTGCTTACTATGTGTAAGGAGTTATTCTCAGTACTTTATATGTAAAATCTCATTGAGTCTTTACAGCAAACCATGAGACTAATCATTTCACAGATGAACAAACTGAGGCATAGTTAGATTCATTTCCCAAGGTCACACAGCTACTAAGTAGTAAAAGCAGTTGATCAATGTGCTCAAATGCCTCTCTAAGATATGGTACGTGGCATAGTAATGGCTCAATAAATGTTAGCTGTTATATATATATATATATATATATATATATATATATATATACACACACACACACACACACACACACAGTATAGTTGTTAGGATTAAATAGGAAGTCTTTACAAAGAAAATAAATAGCATTTAAGTAGATTCTGTTTTACAGTGGCCTCATAACCATCCTTCTTCTGTTGTGTCCCTGACCTCATTATGCCGATATAGTGGGCCTTCCAAAAACATAAACCAGAGGATGCCATTCCCTGTCTGAAAGTTTATATATAATACATTGGAATCTTACATAGTGTGTCATGAAAGCCTTTCAACATGATGTGGTCAATGCCCATCTTTTCAATCCCGGCCAGAGCCCCATGTCTACACGTCAAGACTCTGTGAAAATGCTCACTTTTCCCTCATCATGTCTCATTATTCTTTAGCTGGACACATCTGTACATGTTACACCCAGAATACCCTTACTCCCCTTTACTGCCAGGTACATTTATGCTCACATTCAAAAATTAGAGCCTGGACTGATGCATAATTTTTAATGAGCATTACATGCATTGTGTAAATGCCTGTTCTGCAAATAACATCTTTGTAGAAAGAAAATATGCCAGCTTTTGTTCAGTGTTCTTATTTAGTTTGCTGGATCCTCCAAATTCCCTCACTCCACCCCTAGTCCCTTGCTTTCTTCATGGACGCTCCCTTGGCCACTTCTTAGATCATCTTTATCATTCTGCTTGGTACACAGTTCAGGTTCCCCTGACTACGGGGTTCAGCTTCCTTCCCAGCTGTATCATCATTCCCCTTATTCATGGACAACCATCATGGTAACATTCTCCAGGCTTCCCTGGCCTCAGGACCTTCCCTCACCAAAGGCTGGAGGTTAGGATCACGAGTGGCTTTCTTTAGAGAAGCCTTTTCTGACCTCCCCAAGAATAGCTGTGCTCTCTTCTTCTGGCTCCTATAGGGCCAATTTACTACTTTATTATGGTGTCTGTTAGGGTATCTATTATGTACTTAATTTAAAAATTTTTTTATTGTATTATTATTTTTTTAAACCTAAAGTAAACTAGGCCTTTGGACAGTAGAAATAATGTTCTAGTTACTCCTGTTCTAGGCCTTGCCACTTAGTCTTGAGTGAACCACTTAACCTTCTCTCCCTCTCTCTTTTTTTAAAATATATTTTATTGATTTTTTACAGAGAGGAAGGGAGAGGGATAGAGAGTTAGAAACATTAATGAGAGAGAAACATCGATTCAGCTGCCGCCTGCACACTCCCTACTGGGGATGTGCCCGCAACCAAGGTACATGCCCTTGACCGGAATCGAACCTGGGACCCTTCAGTCCGCAGGCCGTCGCTCTATCCACTGAGCCAAACCAGTTAGGACTTAACCTTCTCTTAATTTTACTTTTCTAAATGAAAAATAAATGGATACAATAATTATTTTTTTCAGAGTTATGAGGATTAGGTATAGTGTTTAAAAAGGGTCCAGAACAGTGTCTGGTACATATAAGAACTAATATTTGATAGCAAACATTACTGCCTCAATTCATAGAGAGACCAGACAATTTGCTCCAGTGCAGATAAAGCGGGGGAAGAGTGTTAGCTTTTGTCTTCTCTAACCCTTCCAGGGACCAAACAAATTCAAAATTAGATGCAGCATTAGCTCTAACTGTCAGGGTAAGGGGTAAATGTTTGGGATTGTGAATTTGTCTCCATCATTGAATCCAGTATCTGGTATGTCTGGAATGGATTCTGGGTCTCTATTAGTCCATTGACGTTCAGCCTTCCCTGCCCATCTTTGTGTGGTAACTGCTCACTCTGGTGTCTTATTAGCTCTCCAGGCCTACTCCAACCTGTCTATGTTCTTACCTATACCGTAGTTGACACCTGTTTTGGAAATTACCAACTTTCTTTTCTGATAGCCAGATCTGCTCCCTTTTGGGTCTTGGCGGCTGTCTCCAAAAGACTGTGTTTTACCCCTTGAGCACCATCAACTGGACTACTGCATAGGGAGAACACAGCTCTACAACCCAGGTTGTTACTCCAATCATTACTTCCTCCCACTGCTCACCTATTGGCCCATTTAATATTCTATAATTTTTTGCAACTTAGAGTTTACATGAGTTATGTGAAGGGATGACTCATGTTTTTGCAAGGGGAGAAATGACTGATGACAAATAGGTAGATTCTGTTCCCTCCTTCTCAAGCCAGTTTAGGAATTCTGGTGATGGACTTATTGGCAAAGGTTCTTCCTTCACTTTAATCAGCACTGTTTTATGTGCCCAGAGACCATCACTGCACCTTGCAAGAGGGGAAGCTGTTTGATCGAACTCCTGATTGCTTGCTTCCCTTCAATGCCTTTTAGAAAATTTAGAATGGAAAATGTGTTTTCTCTGAGACCCAGATATTGATACAAGCTATTAGTTTGAAAACTTACAGTAAGTATTGTTCATTAATATTATCCTTAAAGTCCACCTGGCACCTAAATTCTTACTGTTAAGTGAGGGTTTTGTGGCAGAATAATTTCTAAAGCACCTTCATGTAATGGAAAGGGCTGTAACTATTAAATTGAAAGCAGTGAGTGTTCGCACAGGCCTACCTTTTCTTTTCTTTCTAAAGAGATCTATGAATGAAGCAGAGGAAGTCATCTTTTGCCATACTTTTCAATGTACAGATTGCCTCTTTCCACTGTGTCAAATAGCAAAACTCAAATCAGGGACCAGATCTCAGCTGTAGAAATTACATTCCTCCTTTTTGTAGGTCAGTTGAGAATTCAAACGAAGATTTTCCTCTGAGCACGAATTCCCAAATACCTTAGAAGGTAGTTCCTTGAGTATTTTCCTAGTGAATTAAATTATGAACTGGAATATGTGACCTTCATTGCTCGATCAGTTCAGCTTGCGTCTGTCCTGATAAGAATGAGGAAAATTATGAGTAATCAAAAAAAAAAAAAAAAAAAAGACTGCAGAATTAAGTAGCCAAGTACAAGAACAGGTATGGGTAATAATGCAGTTATATAACAGACTTATAAGACTATACCAGGGAACTCTCCTTCTATACATTGGTCTTTTCACTCTTATTCTGCACTCTAGATATTATTGGATACTATTTTTCCACTTGAAACTTACTTTGGTCTTTGAAATTTGAATTCTGAATTCATATTATCATTCCTCACCTTTAAACTAGTTTATCTTTTTTGACGCCTTTGGTTTCCTGATTGCAGGGAAATGAGGATTATCTTCCACTTTTCCTTCTCTCATGCCTTATTGTCAGTTAGCACATCCTGCCAGGTTTGCATTTGAACTCTTTCTCTAGTTCATACCCGCCACTACCACTGCGAGATGCATGGGCTGTTCCAATCACATTGCTGGGGTTCTAATTCAGGGGTCAGCAAACAACTGCCCGTGGGCCATAGCCAGCCTGCTAACTCTTTTAGTCAATAGAAGTTTTATTGGAACACAGCTATGTGCATTTCTTTTTGTACTATCTGCAGCTGCTTTGGTGCTCCAATGGCAGAGTTGAGTAGTTTTCAAAGCTTAAGTTATTTACTATCTGGCCCTTTACAGAAAATGTTTGCTGGTTCCTGATCTAGTTCATGCTCTTATAACCTCTCACCTGGGTAATTGTAAACTCCTTTCCAAATGGTTTCCTTGCTGGTAGTCACTCAAATACCAGTCAATCCACCAAGGTGATAACAAAAACCCTTTCTATCTCAACCCCAAGCAAATGCCCTGTAATCCTGCCTCTACTACAGGTTTAGGCACTGTAGAAACAATAGTGAGCAAGATAAACCAGATTCTTGCCCTCATAGCTTTTGTTCTTTATTGTAGAAGAACAGATAGGCAATTAAACCAGCAATAACATAACAGTGTTATCTGTGCTGTAACCCTATGCTTATCTAGACAATTGACTGAAACACTAGTTCCATTCCATACCAACTGTGTGACCATGAGAGATTTTTTAAGGTTTAGCTTCAGGTTTCCTATCTCTGGTTCTGGTGATAAAATGAGATAATCCATGTCGGTCACATGGCCTTGTGTCAGGTGCATACTCAATAATATTAAATGATAGTTACTGGGAAAGAAGAGCTCTTCAGCAATATTGAACAAGAAGAAGTAAGCTAGTCTTAAATGTCAGGGATTGGCTTTTATGACTGATGTCTTTGAAGGCTGTTATCAATAGGAAGAGAAGCAGTTTCTGAGCAACAAGGTATGGACCATGTGAAGAACTGGAGGGGGAATTTTCCTCATACTCTAAATGTTAAATAATTGCTGTCATTTCTTTGCTCCCCAAACTACCTTGTTTCTATTGCTGATAGAGCTATCATCGCAACATATTGCAGTTGTGTTTTTGAGGGTGAAAGCCATACTAATATGTTTATCTTTACATTCCCAATTTTGCTGGATTTGAAGATGGAGGAAAGGGCCACAAACCAAGGAGTGCAGGTAGCCTGTAGAAGTTGGAAAAGGCAAAGGAAACAAATTCCTCTCTGTAGCCTCCTGAGAAGAACATAGCACTGTGGACATCTTGATTTTAGCCAGTGAAGTCCATCTCAGACTTCTGGCCTGTAGATAATAGCAGAAAATTAATTTATACTGTTTAAGCCACTAAACAATATTGCTATTATGACAGCAATAGAAAACGAATACACTATCTCTCTAGGCATGGAAATGATTTAAAATTTTATGCGAAGAAATGATTAAGGGCTTTATTTTATTATCCCAATGGAAAGGACTTTAGAGTATCGGGACTCAGAACAAGATACATTCAGTGTCAAGTTTGGCATATGGGTAAGACTTCATGTAGGAGTAAAGAACTGTAAGAGTGATTTTAATTGGGGCTTATTAAGAATGTGATTGCATATTATGGCTGGGAGTTGTCTCATGATTGAAAGGAGGGAAGAAAGGGAAGGAAGAAAGAAAAAAGGGAAGGAGTAACCTGTAAAAAGAAGTAGCATTTTTAAATATTTTAAATAATTAAAAATGTTTTTTTTTTAAATTATTGATAAGGAAGCAGCCTAAATACAAAAATAATCACATAGGAAACAACTTTTATCATTTCTTTCAGTTCTCAGTCTTTGCTTTAAACAAATCCAATGGGGAAGTTTTTCTTCCCTGTAGGCCTTATCTAAGCGATCACTTCAGCTTTTAAAAAATAAATAATCCAAATAGGCTTCATGGAGAGCTTGTATTCATTCATGAAAATAATAGAATTCAATTATTTATAAAGTCAATTATTTTATAAAGACAGTGAATGATAAGTAATGGTGAAGGAGTGCTTTGCTGGTCATTTAATTTTTTAAAAAAATGTGAAGAAATGTGTGCCAGAATTTAAAATTTCACAGTAAATCTGAAGTATATTGATAAAAATCTTAAGAAGAGGCCTGTTTATGACTTTGGCCAATTGGAGAAAGCTGCAGGTAAGTCCAGTATCACAATATTACCTGCATGAGGCCATAGGGGTCTTGTAGTTTCCAATGAGAATTTGGTGTGTAAAAAATCATTCACAGCCTAGAAAGTTTAGGCAGAGGTTCATATTCTTTTCCTTGGTAAGATAAAGTGCTACCAAACAACAAGAGTGGGTAAGGTAGACAAGAGGTGAGTTTTTGTGGGCATCTTAGTATTGGGTCACAATAGGCAAAAGCAAAGAAATGCTTCTCATGAGCTGGCCTGGCCCACATTTTCCAGTTTAGTATTAATGTGTAAAAAAGATCAAAGTAGCTAATACATTTACAACAACTTCCTCTTGCTCTTTACTAAAATAAAATAAAAGCTTTTCAAAGACTTACTAATTATTCTCAAAATATACATCTTCTGTGTATGACATTCACAACTTACGTAATTCCAGATGAGGGTTTGAAGGTAGTAGAGCATTTTCATGTTAAGTGAATAAATTTTCTTGCTTATAGTGGTTCCTTTTGAACTTCTGCTGAAAACCAATGTAAAGATGTGTAATGGTATCAACATTATTCTGAATTATATCCCAGGTGAAAAGCTGAGTCTCGAAGGCTAAGAGGTAGAACATCTGTAATAACACCACTAAACTGATGGCTACTGGTTTTTCCCAGAATTACAAAGACAAATATTTCTTCCCAGTTGAAACTTAAGCTACTTATTTTTTTTTTGTTAGAGACAACTTTTTCTGAGTTTAGGATTTAATGACTAGTATTACATTTTTGTGATAACTTTTTTTCTTCAGTTTTCCATATCAACTGAAAACTTTGATTGGGTACAGAACATTTTTTTTTAACCCAAAGTTTAAAAAAGTGGGGGAAAGGAACTATTAGTACAAAAGTGTGTTCAGTGACAAGTCATTCTCCACCATTCCAGTCCACTAGTCCACCTTCCAGTGGCAACCACTATCACTAGTTTTCAATCTGCCTCCTAGTAGTGTGCTTATACTTGAACCCCATCTTCATTATGTTACACATTATTTTACAATGGGCAGCTTCTGTACCTTGCTTTTCTCATTTAACAATGCACTTCAGAGATAGATTGATATCAGCACCTATAGAAGTTACCTTATACTTGTCAACAGAGGCCAATTATTTCTTTGAACAGAGGTATCATAATTTACTTAGCTGACCTCCTATTGAGGGGCACTTATATTATTTCCAGGATTTTATCATCACAAAAAAACCTGCAGTTAGTGAATATACTTGAGCATGTATTTCTGCACACATGTGAGGATATTTGTGGAATACATTGCTAAAAGTAGCTCAGCATGAGTAAGGGGGTAGCATGTGTTTATACTTTTAATAGAGATTTCTATATTGTTCTTCAAGAAGAATGTGCAGTTCATACTCCCAACAATGATATATGGAACCCTTGTTGTACTGTAGTCTCTCTAACATGGTATCATTCTTTCTGATCATTGTTAATGAGATGGGAGTACTGGAGACTCATTGTTTTAATATGTATTTATTAGACATTTACTCAATAAATAGTTTTTAACAAGTATATTTTTCAATAAAAACAATTAAGACATAGATTGTTCCACATATATATCGTTATGAATAAACTATCCCACAACTTAGTAGCCTAAAACAGTTTATTCCTATTTTATCTCCTGATTCTGTGGGTTAGGAATTCTAATAAAACAATGGGAACAGCCTCAATCTGTTTCATAATTTGGGGCGGGGGGCTCCGCTAAATTCACTCTAATGGTTGGGGAGTAGAAGAATGAGTTAGCCAGAGAGTTCGTAGTATCAGTCTGTCTGTCTATCTCTCTTTTCTCTCTCTGTGAGCCAAAAGCTCTCCATTTGGCTAGCTTGGACTGTCATACAAGGTTGAAAAAAGTAAAAAAGGCCTAGTGGTTAAGAACTTTTCTTTAGTTGTGCTTTACAGATTATCTATTTTGAGGACATACATTTTAAAAATATTTATAGTTATGTTAATTTCAAAATTGTGAAATGTTTTATTTATTGCATGAGGTCTTAAATTATAATTAGCTAATACAAAGGACTCTGACAGTTCACAAATGGAATTCTTTGTTTTCCACTGTAATGAATTGGAGTCACTAGTTTATCCTAGATTCAGCTGAGGCTTTTCTTTCCTTAAATTCTGTACAACATTAGTAATAGAGAAGTAACTTTTTTTTAAATAAAATGCAAGCCACAGTTTACTAAATTGAATTGAAAATATTTTTTTTTCCAGCAGATGCTAATACTTTACTTCCACACAAATTCATTTCTTATCTTCTTTGGATTTATGCTCTGATAAAATCACAGAGAATATTCAAGGATTATACACAATATAATTACAAATAGTGCTAAGTGCTATGAAATATCCTACCTAATAAAAGAGTAATATGCAAATTGACCCTAACTCCGCTACACCCACAAGCCATGCCCACAAGCCACGCCCACCAGCCAATCAGGAGCAAATATGCAAATAAACCCAACCAAGATGGCTACAGCCACAGAGAGCAAGGTTTCCCAGGCAACGGAGGAAGCCAAGCTTTCCGCCTACCTTTGCCAGCCTAAGCCTCCACTCAAGCTACAAAGTTTCAATTATAGAAGGTAAACAAATCCAAACAGAAATGGCGGCAGCCACAGAGCTGGAGAGAACAGGACAGGGTTGCCCCCGGCAACGGAGGAAGCTAAGTTTCTGCAGCCCTGGCTGGCCTAGGCCTCCACTCCAGGCTACAAAATTTCAATTATAGAAGGTGAATTAACCCCAACAGAAATGGCTGCCAGCCACGGAGCGAGCAGGAGGCTTGGCTCCACTCCAGGCTACAAAGTTTCAATTGTAGAAGGTAAATAAACCCCAGATACCAGGGCCTCCGCTTGGGTCGCCAGGGGGCGTGGCTGGCCTGCAAACTACCACAGGCCCCTTGCTCAGGCCGCCCCACACCCCAAGGGAACCCCCATCCTGATCCTGGACACGCTTCAGGGCAAACCAGCTGGCCCCCACCCCTGCACCAGGCCTCTATCCTATCTAATAAAATAGTAATATGCAGATTGACCATCACTCCAACACACAATATGGCTGCCCCCATGTGGTCAAAGATCCTGCCCCCATGTGGACACAAGATGGCCAGCACAAGATGGCCAGCAGGGGGGGGCAGTTGGGAGGCACCAGGCCTGCAAGGGAGGGAAGTTGGAGGCGATCAACCCTGCAGGAGAGGGCAGTTAGGAGTGACCAGGCCAGCAGAGGAGGGAAGTTGGGGGCAAACAGGCTGGCAGGGGAGCAATTAGGCATCAATCAGGCTGTCAGGGGAGTGGTTACGGGGTGATTAGGCTGGCAGGCAGAAGCGGTTAGGGGCAATCAGGAAGGCAGGCAGGCGAGCAGTTGGGAGCCAGCAACCCTGGATTGTGAGAGGGATGTCCAACTGCCGGTTTCGGCCCAATTTCTGCAAAACTGGCAGTCAGACATCCCTCGAGGGGTCCCAGATTGGAGAGGGTGCAGGCTGGGCTGAGGGACACTCCCCCTCCATGCACGAATTTTGTGCACCGGGCCTCTAGTATAATATAAGATCCTTGTGTGGTTTGGGGGATGAGGGAAAGGTTTTCTTGAGGAAGTGAAATTTTAACTGAGATTAGAAATAAAAAGGCAAAGAACACCAATGTAGGAAGTGGGGTTATAGGGAGAGGGTGGAGTGGGAAGAGAGGGAACATGATGGGTCAAGGACCTGAAAGAAAGCCATATGGCTACAGAACAGAGAGCTGGGAAAGAAGGCATAAAA
Source organism: Cnephaeus nilssonii (assembly GCF_951640355.1). NCBI lineage: Eukaryota > Metazoa > Chordata > Mammalia > Chiroptera > Vespertilionidae > Cnephaeus > Cnephaeus nilssonii. The sequence goes on along the minus strand of NC_137078.1, from coordinate 54,727,823 downwards.
TGAGGCGACTCATAGCCTTTCATATGGACCATATTAAGGATTTGGTTCTTTATCCTGAGATTAGTAGATAATAAATAACTAGAAAATGCCTCTCAACTCCAGGCTCCAGGTTCATTGCTTTGCCCACTTCTAGGCTGCAGACTTTCTACAAATTAAGCCAGAAATTGGAAGGGAGAGAGAAAGAGACATTGTCCTAGGAGTCTGAACCCTGGATGGAGTCTTGGGGCCTGGAAAAAAAAGTCTGAGGATTGGAAAGAAAAGATTTTAGATTTGAGACCTTTCATTGTCAAATGGTGACTGTATCATGAGTTAGTGGCAGAAAGAGAAATAATTCTATGTTTTTCTAAAAGGAAGGGATTTAATATAAGAAATTAGGTGCTCACAAAATGATTATGAGGGTTTAGAAGGGTAGTAGTCAAGAATCCTCTTATAAGACTATTGATTTTAAGAGCCAACTTTTGTTGTCACAAACCAGATGTCAGGATGCTACTGCTGTGATGACCACAGTCACGATTATTTCACATTCATGTAGCTGTGACCAGACCCTGGAACAAAGAGTCCAGCCACCTCAAGCACTGACATCTGTTAGAATTTGAGAAAAATGGCCTCTCCTCCTTTTCACCTCCCAAATCTTGAACAAGTACATTTTCTTGACAGAAATCAAACTGCATAGATATCCTTATTTGCAAGAGAGCTGGGGTTAAGCTGTCTTCAGGCATGTAATTGCTGCAATACATAAAAGCCGTGGGAATGAGTGAGTCAATAGACAATATCCACTGACCAAACCTAACTCTCCTGAGACACATTGACAAATAAGCCAGGATGAGAAATGGAGAATGAGCCACAGCAAACTCCCATTGATTTCCAGAAAAAATTGATGGCTGGGATCTGAGGAGATAACATTTCATAATTTCTGATACTGTGTTGGCCATTAAATATATAACTCTTGGATGGGTGTCCCCAATAGGCTGTACCTTGTTTTCCTAATCTATTGGTGAAAAAGTTGCCAAAAATTCTAAGGAGTAAACATGGAGGTCAAAATGTTTCACTCATTGCCTGGCCCGTGTGGCTCAGTGGTTAAGCATTGATCTCTGAACCAGGAGGTCATAGTTTGATTCTGGGTCAGGTCATATGCCGAAGTTGTGGGCTTGATCCCCAGTAGGGGGCGTGCATGAGGCAGCCGATCAATGATTCTCTCTCATCTTTGATGTTTCTATTTCTCTCTCCCTCTTCCTTCCTCTCTCTGAAATCAATAAAAAAAAGTTTTGTTTGTTTTTTTAAATATTCACTCACAGCTCACTAAAAGTTGAACTTTTATGTGCAGGATTTATTTATTTTTTTTACAAAGTTAAAAGTGTGTTATATATGTCAGTTCTTTCTAATAAGACCAGAGTTTTGATTCACTATTACCCTAAAAGTAATATATGTAACTAGTGGTCCGGTGCACAAAATTCGTGCCCTGGGTGGGGGGTGTCCCTCAGCCCGGCCTGCACCCTCTCCAATCTGGGACATCCCTCTCGCAATACAGGACCGCTGGCTCCTAACTGCTCACCTGCCTGCTTGCCTGATCGCCCCTAACCACTCTGCCTGCTGGTCTTCTCGCCCCCAACTGCCCCACCTTGCCAGCCTGATCACCCTCAACTGCCCCCCCCCCTGCTGGCCTGCTCGCCCCCAATTGTCCCCCCATCAGCCTCGTCACCCCCAACTGCCCCCCCTGCTGGCCTGATTGCCCCCAACTAGTCCCCCTTCCAGCCTGCTCTCCCCCAACTGCCCCCCCCCGCCGGCCTGGTTGCCCCCCACCTGCCCCCCATTGCTGGCCTGCTTGCCCCCAACTGGCCCCCCTGCTGGCCTGATCACCCCCAACTGCCCTCCACTCCTGGACTGATCACCCCTAACCACGTCTGCCTTGGCCCTGCCACCAATGACTTTATCGGGAAGGACGTCTAGAAGGTCTTCTGGTCTAATTAGCATATTACCCTTTTATTAGTATAGATTGCCTTACTTGGTTTTACGTAATAGTGTAAATTGCCTGCAACTGGATATGTCATAGTGGAGGAAACATGGTAATTAGCATATTAAATGTGTGTTCCAGTTCTGGTCTCTTGCTTGGAAAAGTTAAAACCTCCTGGTGTTTCAGTTTTCTCAGATGTAAAATTAGGAGCTTGAGATTAAAAAATGTCCCCAATGCCTCTGCTCTAAAATTCTGTTATTATTTTCTAAATGGACTAATTTAAGTTGTATGAAGACATAACCACAGTGACACTCAAAAAAGATGATGTGTCAAATGATTTAGACTCCCTTCCGTTTAGTTTGAAGTCTTAGAGATATCTTAGACACTTTGATCTATATTTCTCTTTTTGCTTTAAAGAAACAAGCCTTTTATAGGGCTGCTTTTCTCTCTATTCCTTTTCATTCCTGAGGTAAAAAACAATCAGCACAAAGTCCCTATTTTTCAAGAAGAAATTTTGCAGGCATGAAAACATCCCTTTAAATCACCCTGTGTGACCTTTTATGATGAGTAGAATGTCCAACAATTCAGCATCCATAGCACAGTCCGTTTAAATTCTGTCACTGGTAGTTTGAGAAGACCATGGGAGCAGCTGAGGGCCAGGTCCTCACTGGAGACAATGTAACCAATTTGACCTACACTGGACTCCATCACATCCATCCAACTCTCTCAGAAGCCTCATGTGCTGCTGCCAAACAAGCGAACCCTTCCCTGAGATGTGAAGCTTCTTATGTGAAAAACCAATTTCACTCTTCTTCTTTTTTTTTTTTTTTGGTCCTTGCTGATTGCAATTGCTTGAGATTGATGCTGAGTTTTCATGGGATGTTCTTTGAAATGCAAAGAACAAAGCCTCCCAGGCTTTGCTGGAGGTGCCAGCTGTAGTCTTGCTATGAGTACTTGTTAAATGCTAGCTTATTCCATAGAAGAAAGTGGAAATTTGAATTTGTATTGGTCATTTTCCCCTTCCAGCTGCAGTTATTTTATTTTTATTCCTGATGTGAAGATATTTTACTTATGCTGATGCTTCTTCTATTCTTATTTGGCCATTGAAACAATTTATTGAATGCCATCTTTCTAGAAAGATCTCAGGCTCTCCAGAATTAACATGCTGAGTCAGAAGATGCTCCATAAATCCGTCAAGCAAAAAACATCAAGACTACTGATTACATCAAGCTATGGGCCCAGAATGCCTACCCATATTCTTCACTCCCTTCAAAGAAACTAATTTGATATCTTTATTTTTCTGCTTGACATGGCATTATTGAAGTAAAAAAGCAAAATAGGATTCAGGGACAGACTTAGAAAGGTTGAAGAGAAAGTGCTACAGGTAAAGGGGGAGTAAAAGTGATAAGAGAGCTCAGTAATCCAAGAGGTTACAGAGGCAACGAGTTTCCTGCAAGATATGAAAGGATGCATACTTCCCCTCCATGTTTCTCCTTCTGCCTCCTCCTCAATCAATCCATTTGGCTTAGTACTTCTAGCATTCCCCTGATTAAACCCCCTTCTCAGATGTTCAAGGTTGGAAGGCATTCCTTATGCAACCTTTAAAAACAGTTCAAATGTAATGCATTAGGAGAGTGAGGTAGAGTCTGTGAAGGATTCCTACAGACTGATAACTACTGAGAATATTACCTGGAAACTGTTCATTTTTGAGCTCATGTTCCGTGTTATTCCCTGTACTAGAATCTGTGATACAAAGATAAAAGTCTGACCTCAAGAAGCTCCCCCAATAGTGAGCAAGTAAACAGGCTATTTCAATAGGATGAGACAGGTGCTAAATTGGAGGGATATACCAGCTGTTTGGGGAATGATTGGCCTAAAGAATACTTAGCAGATGACATTTGTGCTGAATATTTGACCGAGTACTGGTAGTTTATCAAGAGGTCAAAAGCATAATAAAGAAAAGATGTGATGGGGTTGGGAGTAGAGAATTAGGCTGAGGAGAGTAGGATATGCAAAACTGTGGTGAAAAACATCCTCAGAGAGCTATTATTGGTTTGGCATGGTTGGATGCCCAGTTGAAGAGACTTGTGGTGGTTATAACTATAGGATGAAATAGATACATATCAGAACAGTGGAATTTCCCCCTCACTGCTTCAATAACTATGCTGGTTCTTGTTTAATTGAAGACTTTCCTTTTTTTCTCCTACTTACTCTTCTTCCCAAATCATTGATATAATCATTTCATTCTTAGAACTCCTCATATTTAACTTTGGTTTTCAAGTAGATCTTTAAAAACCTTGATTTATTAAGGTGGATGAGATGATGATCGATGCTTTTTAGGGAAAGAAAACATAATTTGTAACAGGTTGTGTGGAAAAAGGCCCAGGGTGGGTAGGGTAGGTATTGAAAGTAGCTCAAAAGAAGCCAGTAATGAGTCTTCATGGAAAGTATGGAGGTGCCCTCAGGCTACTTAAAACAAGTACTGGAACTAATAGGAAAACACACTGAGACCTTCTCTTCCTACGGGAATGGTGACATTCTACAGCTGCAGCTACAGAGACAGAATAGGAAACATACATGAGGAATACACATCAGTAGATTCATGGACTAAAGCAGAAATTCATGCCTTCATGGAACAAGGGACAGGGAAAATGGTAGATTGGGGCCAAGTAATGGGTAAGGCTTAGGAACAGGTTGAAATTCAGGGAGAGATAAAGGTTGGGGTAAGGCCCATAGTTGGTTAAGTCCTCAGAGATAAGAGTGATGAATTGGGACAATATTCAGGGATATCTGACTCCTTTCTTGGTGTCAATGTGGCTGTTGTGATGAATCAATATCAAAATTGCTGCCTTCAAACATTGCATTGGAATGTTCTTTGAGCTAAGAAATGCCAGTGCTGAAGCAGGGGACAGTGTTGGGATCAAAGAGGATTTTAAGCCTGGAATAAAAATTCAGTGTGTTTTCTGTGCGGAAAAGATATATCACTTACCCCAGAAATCTGGCAAAGGAAAGAATTTAGCATATGTGCTGGAGCCCTGAGAAACTAAAGGAAGTATACTCAAATTTCCATCCAAGAAAGCGTAAGTATTTTTAAGATAGGTGATTAGTTTTAGAGACTAGGGATCATTATGAATTCTCAACATCTGAATGCAGTCCATATACCAAGTGTTGATAAATGTGCTCTGCAGCATTTCTGTTAATTATACTTAATATAAATTTATGTTAAAAGTGCTTACCAGCTCTGGCAAATTTGGCTTAGTAGATAGAGCATCAGCCTGTGGACGAAGGGTCCCAGGCTTGATTCCAGTCAAGGGCATGTACCTCAGCTGCAGGCTTCTCTCCGGCCTGGGCCCTGGTCAGGGCTCCTGTGGGAGGCAAGCAATTGATGTGTTTCTCTCACATTGATCTCTCTTTCCATCTTTCCGTCTCTCTTCCACTCTCTCTAAAAATCAATGGAAAAATATCCTCAGGTGAGGATTAAAAAAAATTGCTTACCAAATATTTATAGATATTCCTAGGCATTCTGGCCAATAATGAGGTGGAATGTGACCCCCACTTATACATGAAAATACTTGCATAGAGAATTCATGAAGAATTTTATTGTTGAAAATGCTATCTACGCAGATGTTGTGGCTCAGTGGTTGAGTGTTGATCTGTGAATCAGGGGGTCATGATCAGGGCACATGCTTGGGTTTTGGGCTCAATCCCTAGTAGGGGGAGTGTGGGAGGCAGCTGATCAATGATTCTCTCTCATCATTGATGTTCCTATCTCTTTCTCCCTCTCCCTTCCTCTCTGAAATCAAGAAAGAAAGAAAGTGGTATCTAATTTTAGTTTCATTGTGAGAAATAGATTATATTGATATGTTTGTGAGCAGGCAAGCATTTTGTATAAGCAGGAAATCATGCAATAATAGTTGCAGAAAGTTCATGTTCCAGTCCTAAGGGATTTAGCAGAGTTTAAGGGTAATGGGTCAGTAATGAGAAATCTGAAGAGGGGTTAACACAATGGGTTACAAGAGGATAACGTGGAAATCAGAGTTCTTGTCAAAACTGCTCATAACTGAGCAGAGCAAGAAAATATCTGAAGTCAAAAGAAGGAAACCTGATTAGAAATCTGAAAGCAGTTTGCATGATTGTATTTAAACATATTAAAGGCAAATATAATAATATTAAAGGCAAATATAATAATATTAAAGGCATGAACCAACAATCATTGTAGAGAAAGACAAGAGGCATGATGAGCTTCAATGCATTCCTGCAAATGTGCTGTTATGATTTTAGCTTGATTCTAATATCTCTGAAAGCAACTGAGATGTAACACAGAGCTTTGTACCCTAAACTATTAGTCTTTTATGCAGCCTTTTTGAAGAAATGATTCAACAAATAGAAGCAACCTCAGGCAGGTTCTCCGTGGACATTCCTCTAGGTATCCTCATGGGTAATATGGAGGCAAGGCAAAAGATCTCTTGGTCGTAAGGGTATGGATGACCAGTCAAATGGGCAAGGTGGCCTGTGTTGTGGAGAGAGAAACTAGGGAGAATGGGCATGTTGATTCTTAACTGCAACCTGTCAGTGACAGATGAGCACAGATGCACCAAGAACTTTCATTTGAAATTTCATGGAGAACATAATGTGCAGCAATTCAAATCCTATCTATTTTTGAAATGTTATTCCATCACATATTTATAAAGAGGAAAAATATTTTAGATGTAGTAAACCGTATAAGTGTGACCCACTCTTGAAGGCATTAACCGGTCTCATATGCAATAACTCTTAAATGTTAACACTGCAAACGCCTGGCCAGCAAGTACTTCATCCCCAGAGGAGAATTTTAAGCTTGGCGTCTCCACTGACACTTTGCTTTGATTAGGGCTCCTGCCAATAGATTTGATCAATGTTCTGCTTGCCTAGTGGAACCTCCTAAATTCTCATTTGCAGCTGTCACTTTTCAGGGACTTGCAAACTCTCAGATCATTAAAGTGGCATGCCACGTGACTCAGATTTGACAGACAATCGCTTACTAAAAATATCTGTCCCGATCAGTGCTGATGTGCTAAGGGGATATTTTCGGCTTCTTGTTCTCTCTCCCTCTCTGTGATGACACTGTACCCAGTGAGTTGAAAGCAGCAGAAGAAATAGCATTATTAAAGGCAGCAGGTTATTGCGCTGCACAGCCTGCCAATGGGATCTGGGTCAGAAGCAGGAACCCACGCAGTCCTCTGAAGGTCTGATCTCTGTTGATCCCTGCAGCCCATGGTCCTGTCACTGTATACTCACATGCTTCTCAGACAGCCATAACTCTTCTCTCCAAATGGCCTTTAATTAGAACTGCTCTCCCTGTTGCTTAGTTGGATATGTTTGATCTGACTTTGTTTGAGGCCATTATGATCTCTCTTGGTTCATGCTCAGTTGGGGTGTCAGAGATTAAGGCCTTGCATGATTTCCCAAATTGACAAGTAGTGATGGTTATGGGCTGGGAGGCTAGATACATTGTGAGAAATAGATCTCAAAACACATCATTGCAATGTTAAACTATGGTCCCCTCATGTCCTCTTTGCATATGTCTTGAGTTTTTAAACAGTAATACAAAGTGAGGGAGAACTTCACCTTTTAAACTGTATTCTTTTGAGATTCTGCTTACATGATCTGCCCACCCGGCTTTGAGATTTTAAATGCAGTTGCCACTGTGGTTCATCTCTCCCAGTGTAGAGCTTTATTCCTGAAGGGGCTGCTTTATAAACATTGCTGACATTTCTGTTGAAAAGTACCTCTTTCCATGCTGAGTGTTGCTTCCATAAAGACTCCCTAGTTGAACAGAAATAAGTTGTTAATTTTCCCTATGTCATATTTTCAAAGATTCTCCTTTTTACTCCAAACGTAGATGCCGAAGGTTGCGCTGTTTAAATATTTCGCCCTCATTATGTGCATGTTATATTTGCTGACAGTTGCTTTTACCAAGTACTTTTTTGTAATTGAACACGATGAAAATGTAATTGCACACTTTTTACTTTCTGCCTGTGCCTTCTCCAGTACTCTAGAACAGGATGGAATGGTGAGCTCTATTAGTAAGCCAAAGCCCAGGCTCCCCAGATGTCTGAGCTGATTGAGACAGGGGCATAGAAAATAAAGTTAGAAGTATCAGTCTCACAATATGATTGTGTCTGGATTGAAGGTTTGTGTTTAATTGACCCACTATCTGATGGGTTGTAGGTAAGGCCTATGAATAATCTCTTGAGTTAAAAAATCCTCCTTGCACTTCTGTTCTTTTGGTTCATGACGTAGGAATGTAATTTTAAATGGGATTCCGTACCCAGAACTCCACATAAACTGCAAGACTTTCTGAACATTCATGTCTTTGCATGGGAACTTTTGTGTGGATCCTGTCTACTCCCTCCCTTCAGGATCTGTATCTGCCCTGGGTTACTCTGTGTATAGCTGGAATATTTATACAAATAATCTGGAAGTTCTCCCCACAATATCTATCCTCTCATGAAATTAGGTCCTCTCAACTCTCTCCTGCCATTTACAAAAGCACAAATATACCTATGTTTGTGAAGATGCTTCCCCTGGCCAGCCTCACAGCCTGTTTTCTAAGCCTGTCAAATAACCTGTAGTGACTGATGCAATATCTAACCCTGGAGTCCTCTGCTTCCCTTTGACTAGTTGAGCTAAGGTTCTAGGAGACTTCATACGCAAGCCTTCTCACATTGCAATCCGTTACTGGCAACACTGATGATGCTACAGGATTTGAGAAAAGGGAAAGGGTGATCTAGTAACATTCTGATAAGGCTGTTTAAGATTTTTATGCAGAGCTATATTAAAATCACAATATATTTTTATTTTTTCTAGTTTTCGAAGCTTTTAATTTAATTTTTATCTAAGTATGTATATTGTTACAATATCAGTCAATTCTCTAAGTCTTATAATCACTTATATCTGGAATCTAATGAACAAAATAAACTAATAAAATAGAAACAGACTCAAAGATACAAAAGTGGAAAAAATACATTTCATTTTTTTAAAAAAAGTGATGAACTGTTTAATAAATTAAAAAAAAAAGATACAGATGTGGGATCTAATGAACAGACTCAAAGATACAGAGAACAGACTGATAGATGTTAAGAGGAGAGTGGGGTTAGGGGACTGGGTGTGAAAAATGAAGGGATTCAGCAAAGAAAAAATCGCTCATACACACAGACAACAGTATGATGATTACCAGAGAGAAAGGGGTATGTGGGGAGGTAGAGATGGTATATTGGGTGATAAATGGTGGTAGAGGGAGACTTGACTTAGGGTGGTGAACACACAATACAGTATACAGATGATGTATTATGGATCTGTACACCTAAAACCTATATACTTTTATTAACCAATGTCACCTCAATGAATTCAATAAAAATTAAAATTAAATAAAACCATGCCTCCTTACCTAATTCGCCTTTCATTTGATTCTCATTCCACAGTCATAGCACCTTTAAGTGCCTTTAGCTGTTTCAACTAGTATTTAATGCCATATTTCTAAAATAACATTATTATTCATTAAAATTATTATTTTGAAAGATTGTTTTTCAGTTTTTGACATTATCTTTGCATTTCAAATGTATGAAAGCTGAGGCTTACTTACCATTCTCACACCCCTACCCTCTCCATACACCCATGCAAGCTTCCTTCTACCCATCCTCTGCATATCTCTATGGCATCATTTAGATTGGATACAAATTAGTATTTATATTATTTTTACTGTTGACTCTGTTCATAACTTAGCTATGGCATATACTATGATTTCTTTCTTTAAATTTGGATTTTTTTCAGTTATCATCTGTCCTAGTTTTTGTTTCATTTGTTTTCTGTTTATATAGCACTAATTCATCTGCAAACTCTCCAACACAGCTATGAAACTCCTCTCAATCCTGTCAAAATAGTTGTGTAATCTATTGTTCTCACACACAAGGAGATAATCTCCCCAGGAGCTCTCCCTTCTCACTGTCCAATCCGGACCCTTTTCCTCTGGGTTTGCTGCACACCTGTCACCTGAGTTGTCCTTTCACCTTCCTTCTAGGAGTTCCCTAATTCATCTTCCGTTTCCAAGATCCTATATTTTTATCTCTTTTTTTGTTTGTTTGTTTACTCCATTCATTTTGGTAAAATATATCTGTGGTGAGAAATTCTAAGTTATTATTGTGATCTCCGTATCCTCATATTAATGCCTCTATGTGTGTGTTGGGAGTGGGTGGGAGGGGGAAACCTAGGGACTTATTGCTAGGCAACAGAATATGGCAAGAGGCACTGGGTTGTCATTTCCATGGTTATATTACCTAAGATTGTGATGCTGGTCTTGCTATAAGCTCTTTCCCTTGCTGGCTTTAAAAACATAAGCTGCCATATTGTGAGCTGTACTAGAGAGGACCGCACAAAAAGGAACAGAAGGCAACTTCTGGCTGATAGTTAGCGAGAAACCGAGGTTCTCAGTTTGGCATCTTGCAAGGAACTGAATTCTGCAACAAACAAGTGAGCTTGGAAGGACATGCTTCCTTGGCCAAACCTTTAGATGAAAACTCAATCCTGGCCATCACCTTGATTGTAGCCTTGCAGAGCATACCGCTATGTCATGCCTCGGAATCCCGATCCGAAGAACATGTGAAATAATAAATGTGTATATGTTTAAGCCACTATACTTGTGATAATATTATTGTACAGAAATAGAAAATGAATACAAGTTGTGGTACCTGGAAATGAAGTGTTGTCATAACAAATACTTAGAAATGTGGGAATGAGGCAGTGGGTGATGCTGGGTAGAATTGGAGAATGACAGAGAAAGCTTAAATTGCCTTGACAGATGTTTCTTCCTTGGAATTCTCATAGTATTAATTTTCCATAACGTTCCTTTCCCTTGTTCTGTTTTATATTGCACTTACTTACACATAAGTTTCGACCCCTTTACTGTACCATCTCATTCCCTCAATCTCCGTTTAAATGAAAGAATCAATTAATGCAGCTAACACACTATAATAGTCTCTGACAACTTTTATTATTAAACTTAAATTCAAATCTTTTCACAAACCCAAGTGGACTTGCTACCATGGGAGCATGCTCATTAGTGATTTCTTTATTTTGATGGAATGGTAGCTTACTGTCTGGATATGGGGAATGATTTTGCCCTTTAGTGAAACTTTTATCAGCAGCACAAGTGTTTTTTTCTTTCACTGTCCTCAGAATATAAAAATCAACATGCTTCTGTTGACTGTGTTTATAATTTATTTAGAAACACTTTTTATTCTTTTAAAACGGTATGTGAAAAAGGAAAACCATAGAATTAAGCAGAACACAAGTCTACGCCATGGAGAATTTTGCTTTTTGTTGTCTCTCCATCAGATTTGCATTTATAATGCATTGTGAAAACACCAACCCACTTATGTTTTCCTCTGAAACTATGAAAGAGGTTGCTATTGTTTTCCACAAGAAGAACCTTTGTTAGCTCTTTCTTCAAACCCTGTCCATCAGGGCGTGTTTATTTGCTTTGTTTCTTAGTTCACTGAGTGTTACATTTCCATAGCTTTCATTCCAGAGTTCTTTGACAATTTCTCTTTGTTTTCCCCCTTTCCAACATCTGATCTTGGCTCCAGCCTTTGACATGCATGCTGGTAAAGTAGAGGTGTAAATTCTGTACTCATTCTCTGGTTGCAAGTTATTTATTAAAGCAATGTGAAGTTCTTGGAAAAGTAAGGGTATAGGATTAAAAGCCCTGAGTTTGAATTTTAATTCTACTAGTATTCAGTCAGTAACCTGGGATAAACTAAGTTCTCTCTCTGGACATTTCCCTTCATCTAGAAAGTAAATGGATGAGACAAAACCAGTGGTTTCCAAGTTATAATCCTTCATAACTCAAAATAGCAAGGGGATAATTCCCTGGCCAGGGGAATAAAGAAAGGCAAGCTACACACCCATTCACATAATAGTTGTTCTTGCTAAGACTAGAGTAGGGAAATTGGGCTTCACAACAGAATGAAATCACACCATCACATCCCTAATGTACAGGAATATAGGAGTCACCCTGGGGAGATGAAGCCATTTCAATTTGTGGTGAGATATTGCTTCAGAGTTTGACAATAGAAGTCATCAAAGAATGTGATATGATATTATCAGCTTTCAGTTTTATTTTATACTAGAGGCCCAGTGCACGAAATTCGTGCACGGGAGCTGGGTGTCCCTCAGACCGGCCTGCACCCTTTCCAATCCGGGACCCCTTGGGGGATGTCTGACTGCCAGTTTAGGCCCAATCCCTGCTGGCCTAAACCGGCAGTGGGACATCCCTCTCACAATCGGGGACCGCTGACTGACCCAGTGGAGTCTGTATTAGGTATCTTCTGTTTGAAAATGTCAAAAGGACATTGGAGGGAGCAAATTAAAAGACAGCATATGACATCTCTAAACCTGTACACTATAAAGCTCTGTGGTGTGGCCTCACATACTTTCTCATCTCTGACTTCATTTAATCAAAACAAGTTACTGAGGATAGAATTCTTGGTTACAGGAATGGAGTTTTGGAGTAAGTTGAATCTGGGTTTAAGTCCTGGTTTTGTAACTTAATTACTGTGATGTCGTGGGCAAGTTATTTTATCTACTTAAAGCTTCATTTTTGTCATCTATAAAATGTGACTAATTATATCTTCTTCAATTGGTTAGCATTAGGTTACAACTATATAATTGATATTAAGTTCTTAATATAGTGCTTGGTAAATGATCCATAAGTGTATCTGTTGGTGGTGGTGCTATTACAACCCTCTTTAGAGTTAGCTGGAGGAATACTTCTGCAAAGCCTTCCTTGACTATCTTCATCATACCTTAGGTGTTTATTTCTCTGTGTTTCTACTTTATTAGTCCATGCCCCCATTAGGTAACTGTTTTTTTCTGTATTTCAGTTTCATACTGGAAGCTCCTTGAGGGAAGGCTTTATGTATTTTCATTCATGTATTTCAATGCCTAAAATAGTATGTACATTTCAATAATGCTCAATTAATAATTTTATACATAATTTTTTTTCTTTATGAAGGTATTACATATGTGTCCTTATCCCCCCATTGCTCCCCCACCCCCCTATTCATACCCTCACTCCCTTGGTGTCTGTGTCCATTGGTTAGGCTTATATGCATGCATACAAGTCCTTTGGTTGATCTCTCCCCCTTACCTCCACCCTCCCCTACTTTCCCTCTGAGGTTTGATGGTCTGATTGATGCTTCTCTGTCTCTGGATCTGTTTTTGTTCATCACTTTATGTTGTTCATTATATTCCATAAATGATTGAGATCATGTGATATTTATCTTTCTCTGACTGGCTTATTTTGCTTAGCATAATGCTCTCCAGTTCCATCCTTACTGTTGCAAATGGTAAGAATTCCTTCTTTTTTTACTGCATTGTAGTATTCCATTGTGTAGATGTAACACAGTTTTTTAATCTACTCATCTGCTGATGGGCACTTAGGCTGTTTCCAAATTTTAGCTATGAACATAGGGGTGCATATGTCCTTTCTGATTGGTGTTTCTAGTTTCTTGGGATATATTCCTAGAAGTGGGATCACTGGGTCAAATGAGAGTGCCATTTTAAGATTTTTGAGGAAACGCCATACTGTTCTCCACAGTGGCTGCACCAGTCTGCATTCCCACCAGCAGTGTACGGTGGTTCCTTTTTCTCTGCATCCTCGCCAGCACTTGTCCTTTGCTGATTTGTTGATGATAGCCTTCTGACACGTGTGAGATGGTACCGCATTGTCATTTTGATTTACATCTCTCAGATGATAAGTGACTTTGAGTATGTTTTCGTATGTCTCTTGGCCTTCCTTATGTCTTCTTTCGAAAAGTATCTATTTAGGTCAGTTGCCCATTTTTTGATTGGGTTGTTTATTTCCCTTTTGTTAAGTTGTATGAGTTCCCTGGAAATGTTGGAGATTAAACCCTTATTGGTGATAACAATGGCAAATATGTTCTCCCATGCAGTGCGCTTTCTTGTTGTTATGTTGATGGTTTCTTTTGCTTTGCAGACACTTTTTATTTTGATGTAGTCCCATTTGTTTATTTTCTCTTTAGTTTCCATTGTCCTAGGAGCAGTATCGGTGAAGAAATTGCTTCGGCATATGTCTGAGATTTTGCTGCCTGTGGATTCCTCTAAGATTTTTATGGTTTCCTGTCTTATGTTTAAGTCCTTTATCCATTTTGAGTTTATTTTTGTGTATGGTGTAAGTTGGTGGTCTAGTTTCATTTTTTTGCATGTATCTGTCCAATTTTCCCAACACCATTTATTGAAGAGACTGTCTTGATTCCATTGTAAGTTCTTGCCTCCTTTATCAAATATTAATTGAGCATAGTGGTTTGTGTCGATTTCTGGGTTCTCTATTCTATTCCATTGATCTATTTGTCTGTATATATGTCTGTTTTTGTGCCAGTACCAGGCAGTTTTGAGAACAGTGGCTTTGAATACAGCTTGATATCTGGTATTGAGATCCCTCCTACTTTGTTCTTATTTCTCAGGATTGCTGCAGCTATTAGGGGTCTTTTTTAATTCCAGATGAGTTTTTGGAAAGTTTGTTCTAGGTCTGTAAAATATGCCATTGGTATTTTAATGGGGAGTGCATTGAATCTATAGATTAATAAATAATTTTGAATGAATGAATGAATCATCAAATGAAATTTACATTTTTGAACTGAAATTTGTTCTTAGTCCATTTTTGCTCTGTGTTGCATCCACACTTATCTGAGGCAGTGGAGGCATTGTTGATATAAATAACTTTTAGCAGCTTAATATGCTATAAGCCATGAGGGAGATAATGCCAAAGCCAAATTGCATTCAAGCACAAATTTCACTGAAATATTTGTTCAACTCAAGGACATAATTTCTTTCTATTCTTTGGATATACAAAGTTGTAGATGAAGCACCAAAATAGCCCTTTATATTAAAAAAATCATTCTTTCAGACTTAATGAAAGCCTCACCTCTCCCAACGGGACTTTCTTGGCAAAGCAGACCCAAACCAATTTCCTTTCCACTTTCAATTCCTCTATTCCTTCCCTGTTTATATAATTTATTTTCCATATATTTATTGTACACTTACCCACAGGTTTTGGGGTATTGTAACAGATGCTAGATAGTAAGCTGTAACTTGAGATAGATGTGACCTTTGCCCTTGTGAAATAAACCTTCTATTGAGGGGCTCAGAGAAGGGTCTGCATGTGGATCAGATTGGCCTTTTCTTGGGCAAGCATATGGGTAAACTGTTAGACCCACAGGAGTTGTCAGTGTGCTCTGGGAAGACCAGCTTCCTGATTTTCAGAGAATGTTTTAGACACTGAGACGATGCCTGCCCCTCCTTCAGTTTACATAGGACCCTACAGATCTGAAAGACAACACTCGAATTTGGCCACCGTTGGGGCTTAGGCATATGGAGAGTCAGATAATGGTGAGAGAAACTCACCTGAGAAAAAACAAAAACAAAAACTGTTAAACAAGGCCTTCCCTGTCCCCTCTCTATCCCTCCCTGCTAAATCCTCTGAACAGCAAGGCCTAGAGGCCGCTGTGTGAGGCTGATGGTTTTCTGAGACTCCCGTCTCCTGTGTCCAGATAGTGTGTGAAGGAGAAGGCAGTGGTGTGAGATGAGCATCTTATCACTAGTTACCTGAAGGAGCTGGCCTGCAGAAGCAGAGGGGATCTGCTACTTTCTAGCTCAGGAGAAGAACCCCAAAGGTCAGCAGGTTAGACAAGCTTGTCCTGCATGGGACAAGCACGAGCAACTTGTTAGAGCGAGTCGAGAGAGACCATGGGAGTAGCAGCCATTAAGAAGAAGTGCCACAAAACCACTAGCAGCAACCCTGATTGTTGGGGGAGAGTCCCAGAATGCCCAGAGATTCCTGCTGAGGGTAATTAGATGAGCGATTATGGAAAAGGCAAGTCTTCTTAGTAGTCAAGAGAGTGAGGTTCTAGACCATTGTGATTTGGAGTATTGCTATAATTTTCACACAGTTATACTGACTGGCAAGTGAGACAAGAGGACCTAGAGGTTACACTATTAAGTACACAATTGCAATAAAATGTAAATGCAATAATACTGACATTGGATGAATGCTTACTATATGGAAGGGACTTTTGTAAGCTTGGTACATGAGTTATTTCATTTAATTCTCATAATCATATAAAGTATGTACTATTAAGCCAAATTTACAAATGAGTAATTGAGACTCAGGGAAGTTATATAACCTGGCCAGGGTCACACGGGTAAGTTGTGGCAGAACTATAATGGGAACCCAGCTGGTCTGATCCCAGAGTGTATGCTTATGTTTGTCCCACACATTCACCACTTCAGTAATGATCATGTCTATGATCATTATTTTTCTGACTAAGTTCTTCAGGAGTTGAATGCCTTATGCTCATTTTATACAAACCCCAAAGGCACTGGGTGTGTGGTGCCCCTCTGAGCAAGACTTTTAATAGGTAACTTGTACTCTATCACTGTATCGTGCTACCTGCTGTATGCCTCCTTCATTCCTACATACTTGCACTCATGCATCTCAGATGGTTATATTGCCTAATACTTCTTCAAACTACTTATCCTAGGTAGTTACCTATCTAGCCTGATAACAATGGGCTCATATTATAATATGTTCCTTCTTCCTTCCAAACAATTTCTGTCTCTTTAGTATAACACATTTTGGTCAAGTAGATAGAGAAAAGAGATCCAATTAAGATAACTCAAGCCTGAAATCATTTCATAATCATTTATTGAATGTTTATTTTTTTCCAAGCACTATCATCGGTAAGACTCAGTTTCTACCTTAATGATTTCATCAACTAAACTAGGAGATGTAGTATTTGTAGTGAGAAGTGTAAAATTATGGAGAACAGATTAAGTATCCAATTTGTGGTATGACAGGACAATTCAGAAAAGGGAGAAATCACTTTGGACTTGGGATACCAAGGTAACATGAACATTGCATTTGAGATGGTCCTGTTGAAGCAAACATGTTTATGTTGGGGACAGGGTGGTGGGGAAATGGAAGGAGGGGGTTTTTCCAACAAAGGAATCCTTTTACTCTTCCAAGATTACTTGAATTTTTTAAATGAATGTCTTTGAATTCAAATGGACCTTTAACGGGTGAAACTGCTACCAGAATGAAAAGGGAATGAGCTCTATGGGCTTGCTGTTATTATCTGCATTTATAGATGAGACTATTGAGGCTCAGAAATTAAATAACTTGCCCAATGTTCCAAATTAATAAATGACTGAACTGGGAGGCAGATTCAGATCTGCTAGATGTAGAACTGGTCTTTCCTCTGCCCAACTATTTTGGACTATGTATCAATAAGCATTACTAAAAAATAAGGGGAAGGAAAAAAAATTAACTGGAGAGGAGGAGTTAGTTCTGTGTCTCAAACAAGACTGAGACATTACATTAAGGGTAAGCAGATACCATTACTATAGGTATTCTTAGAGTCTTACCATTAATAAAGATTAAGACTCTTCAAGGGGGGTCATAGACTGCATTCATTCCCTAACTGTACTACAGAACTGGATTTTTGTGGAACATTTTTGGGATGAGTATTTATCAGATATATATTTGGGAATGCTGCCATATAGCCCAGAGTTGGAGCAGGGTTTCAAGCGATATGGAGGAAAGGGGGAATGGAGAGGTGGATATTTAGGACCCAGGGACTTTCCTTGTTCTCCTTGAAGCAGAGCGTGTAGGCAGTTACTTTTCTTGTTTTGAGTCAGGTTAACCTTGGCTGAACACATCTTAGGAGTTCAATCAATACTTAGAGAATTGAACTGAATTTGAGAATGCAGCACATCCTCTCATTTCACTAGCGGTGCTACCAACAGCAGACCTGTTTAGAGAAAGGAACTGTGTGAAGAGCTACTCTGGCAACGGCTTTGATTTGGCCACTCTGGAGTCAGCAGAAGGTCATGTTATGTGAGTCCTCTCTACACAATCCCACTGTAAATTTCAGACTTTCTGTCCCTACTTGGGATCATCTCTGCTCTCTACACCCATCCCCAAATTGTGACCCGAAGCCTTATGGTGCATTTTCTTAGTGTTTCAAAGGAAGACTAGTTTGTAGTTCTCTTTTCTTCAAACATTTTTATGGTGGTGTACATTGAAGACAAAATATTGTACTTTACACTCACTCAGAGATCAATGCAACATCCTGGTTTTTATTTGAGCTGCAAAATCCTTAGCATTTTTGTAGGAAATAAAGCCACCAGAAATATGAGTCCACATACTTTCCTGAAATATCAGGTAGAGAGAAAAAGGATTTCAAGAACAAAGAGAGATGTCTGACTTACAGGACTTCAGATTTTATCCAGTTGACCTTTCAGTTTTAAAAGAATGGTGGCTCTTATGGTGTGTGTGTGTCTTTTTCCCCTTCAGAGTATGGTCAGGAAAAATAATATCTCCATTTATATTGTACTTTTAGCTTAGTATAAGTTTTAAAATATCCATTGTCTCACTAGCCTTGATTTTTTCTCGAATCATGTAAAGTAAAAAGGTCCATTGTTGATTGACCTCCATGTTATAGAGGAAAAAACTGGGACTTGAATGGGTAGTGGCTCTTAATGAGCGCAACCCCATTCAACTTAGTTAAAAATATCTGTTTGTGCAATTAATATGTGTTAAAGCGCTGTAGTAGGACCTGGGAATATGAGGACAAAGATGAGCAAGATACTGTCCCTATCCTCAAAGATCTAGCAGTCCAGGGAGAAATACCACCATGGGAACATGGAAATGACAGATTAGAATCTGTGGTGATAAGGTCTGCTCACAGTACAGAAGAAGCATCTGCTTTCTCAGTGAGAAATGATAGACCTGTGTTGAGAGTGATTCAGAGCAGTGGTTCCCAAACCTCAGTGTGCACCAAAATCACCACAGCGTGCTGGATCCCTCCACCAGAACTACTTATTCAATAGTCTGAGATAGAGCCTGAGAATTTTCTTTGCAATATATGGTGATGGTGCTGCTGGGTCTGGGGACCACACTTTGAGAGCCATTGATTTAGAGACTGGGTGATGTAGGATTTGGAATTATGGCAAAAATTGGATTTATCATTAAAGGGACAAGAAAAGGCTATTAATTAAGCCTCAGAAAGAAGGTTGTCAAGTTGTTTTAAGAGCCCAGTGAGATGTGAAATTATAAATTTTGAGAAGGGAAGTGGAAAAATAGTAGGTTATGGATGGATCTTGCATAAGTTGTCTTAGGAGTGAAAGAATGACAGATGCTGGTGATAATGTTTTTGGACATGTGCTGTTACTTGGGTAGGAGGGAAATAAAGACAGGTTGGGGTGATAGGCCCACCACAGTTGTCTTTATACTGTGAAATGATGGTAATTATTCTTAAAGTAGCATGTTTATGAAGGTTTCTTGAGGAGAAGAGGCAGGTTTTGCCTGCCACCATTGCTTCAAGTAGTGCAGCTGTGCTTTTATTTCATGTTGTAGCTATAGAGATTACTTATGTAATATTTTTTCCATAAAAAGTTATACAACCAAATGGAATTTGGCCACAATAAACTAGTATAAAAGGTGGAAGTCAAGGATTTTGGGGTCTTAATGGGCTTTGCTGACATGGGGGTTCTTCCTACTTCCAGTCGCAGCCTGGGCTCCTTTTGGTTGCCAAGGTGAAATATCCTTTCTGTAGCAGTGATTCTGGAATAATGTTTTCATGGAGAATACCCAAGTGAGAGATAAACACAGCTGTCTGCTAGTGAAAGGTTATACACAATTCCTCTCCAGGGGCTTGGGAAGGCAAGAAATGTGTAGCCCTTTTAACTTGATACTGTTTCTAGGGGTCATTTTATTGGGAACATAGGGTAATTAGTAAATTCTCTGGCCCACTTGGCATTTGTCTTATTGATCTCCTGATATTTTACAAATGTTTTCATTCATGTAATGCTATTTGCTCTCCTTATATAACACTTCCTAGTGTGTTTCTGGAGAAAGTGTTTCAGGAAAGATGAGACAAGGATAAAATGAGGGCAAAATAAAAAACCATTTCATAATTTAAGCCAGTGTTTTAAAAATATGTATGGATAACAAATCATATCAAATACTTGTTAAACATAAAATGCCTAGATTTGAAACTACTCAATAAAAATTCCCAGCGGACCACCTTGAATCTGTATTTTTAACAAGTTCTCAAGTGATTCTCATGCCATCAACTGATTATTGGGTATGTAAAAAACCATAGCTTTAGGCCACCTATATATGGTCTTATTGGATGTACTCAACCAGGACTGGTCTACAATGTGAGAAACAATGCACAAACTGTGGGCAGCTTAATCTTATCACCCACTACTCAATCACCACTACCATTTTTATTTGCCTCTGTGAGTCTTAACTTCCCACACATAATATGTTCAAAATAAATATTCTCTAATGATCCTCTGGGGAACAGGCAGCAAAAACTGGAAAGAATAGAGTTTACAAAACTACCCTCAGGGAAAAATGTAAACCAATTCCAGGCCTGTAAATGTTGCCCAATTCTTAAGTACTTAAGAATGGGCTTTAGCATTTTGGTGCCACTGAAATAATGCAGTTGCTACCGCATTTGCAGAGGATAAGGGAAGAGAGACAGATTTAGTTACATTATCTTTTTAGGTCCTCAAAACAATTTTTCTTTGGAGCATTATAACCCCTCATATATAGATGGGGGAACTGGGCTCAGCATAAATAACTGTCTTATTGTCACACAGCTACAAAGTGACAATGTCATTGCTCAAACCCAGGTCTTGTGGTTCTAAAATCTATGTTTTTCACCATATCATGTAATGCCTATGCAGCTTATCATGTTTTCTAATACCATTAACATGGATGAATTCCAAGATGCATTCTGAGGAAATAGCCATGTATCTGGGATTGCTTGGCTAGGACTCCTGGGAAGGAGGACTATTGTGTGCATGGAAGCTATGGCACACAGAGGATTAGAGCGTGTGCTTTAACCTCAAGCTTAAGTTTAATACCTCTAAGAACCTTAGGATCGTTAAGTCTAAATTTTCTCATCAGTGAAATGGACATAGCTACTCTATTGTTCAGAGGGTTGTTATAAGAATTGTATGATATATTATATGTAAAGTACTCCACACCAGGACTGGGGAGTAGTAATTATTGAATACCTCAAACAAGTTGGTATTTAATCATCCCCAGGTGGTCATGTAGGCCCACCTGACCCATGTCCAGTACATTGAGAGATCTTACTGTGGTTTTCTTTTATTAAAGAGCTTTATGTTAATAAAATGTTCATGAAATCATTTTTTCAGTGTAATTTTGCTTCCATATAATTTAATGAATCTTGATAGATGTGATTTTAGCTATGTAATTAAAATTGTTTGAATTTTACTTTCATGAAACAGATTTTTATAATAGGAAGGGCTTGAATTTTGAATTCATACAAGATTGGGCCCAATTGTCTACATTGTCAATCTCTAGTCATAGGAACTTGGTCAGTTTCTCTGAGACTCAGTTCTCACTTGTAAAAGGAAGATAATAGTAATGTCTTCACAAATGGTTATTATGAAGATTAAATGTTGAAAGGATCTAATAACATGTAAAATACCTGGCAGTTAGATAAAGTATAATTAAGAATGCTTTCAGCAGGAAGTAACAGAGCCCAACACACATGCATGGGTTAAACAAGTAGGGTTCTTTTTATTTTTATTTTTCTCATAACAAAATGCCAGAGAGAGAGAGAGAGAGAGATAATTGCTGACACTAGATGAGCTGTAAAGTAAGGGTGACATAAACTTCCTATCCTTTCTACCAACCTCAGAACAGTTCCTTTTATCCTAAAGTTATTACCTCATGATCACAAGATGACATCCACGACTTTTGACTTCAGTTTCAAAAAGAAAGAAGGACTAAAAAAAAAAATTAAACAGTTTTCTCTTCAGGAGACTTGAGCTTTGTATTCAGAAATAGAATCCTCCCCAAGCAGAGAGTGCCCTTTATAGATCCTTAGACAGAACTGAGCCACATCCTCCCCTTTAGCCCAGTCAATGGCTGTGGATAATAGAATTGCCTCTACGTATTCATCACCTGGACTGGAACAAGGAAGGGTCTGACTTATATTTGACAAAGGGATCTCAGCCAGATCCCTGACACAATAGAGATCTATTGGAGTGGGCAAAGGAGATGTTGGGTGGGACACAGAAAATCTCTGCCACAGTGGCCATTCAATCAAGATTAATTTAAATCTCCCTTATGTAATAAACATGAATAAACTTATAAGTAAATAAAACATCTGTGTCCAGGTTACAAGGCCTGATATTTAGTTCATGAAAATATGACCTCTGGACCCAAATATACAGTAGAATTCATGAGTTTATTCTCAAAAAGAGCCAGACTTTCAAGAAATAAGCTTAATAATTTGGATCATTTTTTTAAGCATGGATTCAAAAGCATGAATCTCAATCTTAATATTGGAGGAGATTAATAGCAACCTTTGGGTCACTTTCAGAGAATGCTGGTCTTGGCTAAAGACTTGGGTAATAGAACTATCTGGTAGCGTAAGATTTGCATTGGACCTTTTCCCAGAATTGCATTAGTCAGGCATGGTAAATGGAGGAGGGAAGAGCTGGAGAAATAGCTAACAGTCATGAACTGCTTCTTCCCGTGTGGGAAGGTTTGACTTAAAGAGTTTGGACATCATTTTATTATAGGTATATTCCAGGCCAAGATCTGACTCCTACTTACATTTCTAGCCTCAAATTTCACCACTCTCCACCTTATCATCTCTACCCTGTACCACAACTCTGAACTTCCCTTCCACCATGCCCCCTCTCCCACCCACTCCAAGCTAGGCTATTTCAGTTATAAACTACCTGAGTAACTGATACTTTCCTTTGTAACACATACAACACATAAATAAGTATGTGGTTACTTGTGTAATTATCGTTCGCTATCTCTTACTCAGTGGACTATAAACCCTTTGAGGTGCTATATCCTCAACATCAACAATGTTTGTTACACAGTAAGCACTCCATAATTCTGAATTTCTTAATCGGTGCATATATATTTAGAATGTACCGATTAAGAAATTTATCTGGAAATCCAAGTATACAGACAGATTGGGGAGGAGGAAGTGAATTTTCACTTCATAAAGTAATTTCCCAGAGGAGTCCTTTAAACATGGAGCTTCTTTCAGGCATTTAAAATAGGATTTTATTTACCAGAATTTGATTCACATTACTTTTCAGGAACACACACACACACACACACACACACACACACACACACACTGCAAAACCTTCTCGTATAAACATACCCTCTAAATTCCTCATTTCCAGGCATTATCCAAAGGCCATTATAAAAAAAAAAAAAAAGAAAGAAAGAAGAAAGAAAGAAAGAAAGAAAGAAAGAAAGAAAGAAAGAAAGAAAGAAAGAAAGAAAAAGAAAGAGGGTAAAGCCAAGCTAGCTCTAAAATACGAGCCTAGTGATTAACAGAATGGAATAATGATGACAAAGATTAGATGCCTCATAGGAACAATAGGATAGGATTATGTGGCCCTCGAATAATCATCTCCCATTCTTTCTCCTAACAGCAGGTTTGATTTTGAGTCAGTTCTGGGCATGAATCTGTTCTGTAGAGGACTAGAATGATTGTTCTTGTCTGAAACAAGCCAAGTGGGCTATTGGCCAAGCCCATTAGTGTCAGTGTGGGCTTGGGGGTGGGGTGATGATAGAACACCAAGACCTGGGTAATAATGATAACGGCAGCTAGCAGTTCCTGTGCATTTACTGTGTACCACTCACTGTGCTATGCACTGGACTTGGATCATTGCTTATAAACTTTGAACTCCTATCTGCCACTTACTCACTTCATAATTTTCAGAAAATCATTTGATTTCTTATCATACAGTAAGAAAAACAAATGATGCCTAATTTAACTTCCTCATAAAATAAGGTTCAAAGGAGGTGATGGATGTGAATACTCTGTCATCTGTGAAGCCCTTGAGAAATGTAAGACATTTAACTATGGTTTATATTTGTATTTACTTATATATATACTAGAGGCCTGATGCACGAAATTCGTGCAAGAGTAGGCCTTCCTTCCCCAGCTGCCAGCACCAGCTTCCCTCTGGCACCCGGAACCTGGGCTTCCCTTGCAGCCCTGGCTTCATCCGGAAGGACGTCTGGTCTAATTAGCATATTATGCTTTTATTATTATAGATTACATATATAGTTTTATATGTTATATATATTCACTTATATACTTTATGTTTTGATTTATATTTATTTGTTTCAGCAAACATTTAGTTGGATTTTTGCTTGGATATAATGGGAGCTGAATAGCCATGTAGCTCATCAACCTTTAAGACTAAGTAAAGACTCCTTAGAGAAAGAGAAATTTGCCTCTTAAAGGATGAGGAGGAATTGCCCAAGTGAAGTGGGGCAGAGGAGTACTGGGCCTGCTAGACAGTTGCAGTGGAATGAGCAAAACTAAAAAGGCCTTAGAGAATATCCAACAGTTGGTCCTGGGAAGAAAAGCAGGACTTGAGTCAGAGTATCAAACAATGAGGCTTGAGAAGTTACACAAGGCCAGGTTTTCTAGGGCAGCCCATATCCCACTAATGTGTTTGACCTATATTTATGGAGAACAAATGAGCTGCTTTAAGCAGAGGGATGACATGGTTGTATTTGTATTTTAGAAAGATCAATCAGTGGCAGCATGAAGGATAGGTTTGAGAGACCCCAAACTAGAAAAGGAAAGTGAAGTTAGGAGGCTAAAACAGTAATTCTAGTCTGATGACAAGGCCTCAACAGATGAAATGGCAATTGGGATAGAGAGGAGGGAATGGATTCCCTAATTATATGTGTATGGGAGAAGAGTTTCACATTGGCAAAAGCTGGTTACTGATTAAATATGTAATAAATAAGAAAAAGTAAAAGAAATACCTTTTTACTGATGAATTCAAGATCCATAAATATTTTTTCTGGATGTATGGGTGGGTGGATGGATGGATCATTTGGGTATGTAAATGCTGAAAAAGTTTGATTTGGTTCTGGACCT
The DNA here is from genome assembly GCF_951640355.1 of Cnephaeus nilssonii. Taxonomy (NCBI): domain Eukaryota; kingdom Metazoa; phylum Chordata; class Mammalia; order Chiroptera; family Vespertilionidae; genus Cnephaeus; species Cnephaeus nilssonii. Next base: position 54,702,833 of record NC_137078.1, on the reverse strand, counting down.
CATGAGGTACCAGAGATTTGATTTTTATTTTACTCCTATAAGTCTAATTATTCAGTCAAATTATTCAGCCACTCAAACACCCACATTCCATGAATCCCACTATGTACCAAACACGATGCTGGGCTCCAATGGCATGCAGAATTAAATAATGGTGGCCATCCCCTTCGAGAGGTTTACATTCTTGGTAGGAAAACAAGGCTTATAAAAAATCTAAGGCATGCTGGGGGCAAATGTTGTGTGCAGAAGGTCAGTAGTGAAAGTCTTCAGACATGAAGGAGAGAAGATAGGGTGGCATGGGTGGCTTCATGTTACAGGTATAACCTTATTGGGGCCTTAAAGGAGAAGGACAACACAGTTAGGTTAAAGGAACAGGGAAGGAATTAATAGCAGGAAGAATGAAAGGAGTTAAAGGGTGAGGGGATCAGCAGAGCTGTGTTTGAAGATTGTATCTGGAGAAGCCCTCTCTCTAGTGTAGCCATATATGGGATATTCTGGGTGGGCCAGCTCTGCATGGTTCTTTTTGCTCTGTCAAATCACTCACCCTCCTTATTGAACATTGAATACAATCAGTAGAGTTGAGGGACGGGTCCTATCCAACCAATCACCTCAGAGATAACTTTTAAGACAGCCATGAGAAGGCGCTAGTGTTCTGAAGATCTCACAGTTTGGAAACCCTTGGGTTAGTCCAGTCCCTTCATTTTAACAGTGGGAAAACTTGGACCTGGAGAGGGTATGAAAATTGCTCAAAGCCATGTATACTAATATCACCTGACTCAGTGGAGTAAAGTTGTAAATAGAACTCATATTTCCTGAGGCGAGGCTGAGCTGCAACAGTTTTTATATTCTTGGTTGGAGACAGGCACCTTGTTAAATCATATGCTGTCCAGTTCTTGACCCTTTTGGACATTTTTAAGTTGCCACTGCCTGGGTAATCCAGAGTTTGCAAAAGCCCCATGCCATTTCTACTGAGTGGTCAGAAGCCACTATGGAGGCTGCCCATTTGAAAACAATGGGCAGGGAAAGGGAATATTCACTTTTGGGAGAAGGCACTGTCCTGATATGCCCTGTACTGCCTTAGAGAAGAGCTAATTTTTCCTGCTCTGTGTTCTGAGGGAAATATCCCCACTTTTGACAGATGTTCTAATTCAACAATTAGCGTTGACTAGGACATGCAAAAATTACCAGTTGCTAAAGCCTCACTTAGCCAAAGAGGAGACAGAGGGTATTTTTATACCCAGCAGCCATGGGCTGTGTAGCTTGAAGCACTCACTTGCCAGCATTTCTCTAGCCTATGTGTTTTACCACTAACTGTAATTTATTTTTAAATATTCTAAAACTGTGCCTATCACAACAGCTTCTGGGTAGTGGGAGGAGAAAAGCAAAGCATGTGATGCTCTGTGAAATGGCCTCTATTAGGGAGCTTCCTTTCTAGCCCTTGGTACATGTACAACCTTATTTGGGCCTGGCAACCCTTCAGCCAAAGGGCAGCTTTGTTAAGAGAGCCCCCAAATGGGACACTTGTGTTCCAGCAAATGATTAGGTCCTTCCTTGCCACTTAGGTATTCTGGGGAAAAATTAAGACAGGAGATTTAGTTGGTTTCAATGCTCCTAGCTCTTCTCTCTGCATTTTTTTCTCACCTATGAATAATATGCTTCCTCCATTTGTCCATTGCATACCAGTTATTCCCATATCTCCATTTTTCCCTGCAAAGTCTTCTCTCAAAAAATTCAATCTCAGTATTTTGAAATAACCATTCACAGCTGTGATTTCCAAACCTTTTTGATTATCCCTGTTATCCTATACAATAAAAGGCTAATATGCAAATTGACTGAGTGGCAGAACGACCTGTTGCTATGACATGCACTGATCACCAGGGGCAGACGCTCAACACAGGAGCTGCCCTCAGGTGGTCAGTGTGCTCCCACAGGGGGAGTGCCGCTCAGCCAGAAGCCCTGAGCTGGGCTCACAGCTGGCAAGTTCAGTGCGGTGGCGGGAGCCTCTCCAACCTCCATTGCAGAGCTAAGGATGTCAGTGTGGGGAATGGGCCTAAGCCATCAGTTGGACATCCCCCGAGGGCTCCTTGACTGTGAGAGGGCACAGGCCAGGCTGAGGGAACACCCCCTCCCCCCGCCCATTGCACAAATTTTGTTCACTGGGCCTCTAGTAGTAAAATAAATAAATGCATATAAACAAATGAGAAGGTGCTCACAATATAAGTATATTAATAAAATATATGCACAGTATACATTTAGGAAAATATTAATAAGCATAGTGGATACAAATAGTATTAATAAGTTCAATACTTTTGACCAACTTGTTGTCAAATTGGGTTTGAATGTCACTCTTTACTTTTTTGATGTGGTTAGTGAAGGCCCCATGCCAGGAGTAGGAGAAGTCTTAGTTGCACCATTTTTATTTTTTTTGCAGTTAGATTCTATATAAATTATATGTATTGCCTTGACTATGCAGTTCCTCAGAGAGGATTGTTATAAGCTACAAGTGCATTTTGTGCTGGTTAGCTTGTTTAATATCAGATAATCTACTCTGTATAGCCACTTTGTGCAAATGATAATACGTGGCAATATTCCCAAAGCAGCTCCGTGTGCAGGTGCCACTGCCAACCTCTCCACCTGTGATGTCCTGCTCTGCCAACAGGTTCTTCTTTCACTGACATACGGACTCCAGACAAGAGGCTCATCTCAATCTGAATATTAAATATTAGCATTTTTTTCTTCAACTGTTTTTTACATTAAAAAATAAAAGTTCTCCTATGCATTTTTTATTCCTTAGGTGCTCATTTGTAGCATTCCATTTTGGAAGCTGTGAATGGGCCTTGGTAGGTGGGCCCCTCTGTCCTCTCTCTGAGTCATCTACACATCTGGATTGCCTGAATGGTCTGCATTGGTCATGAGGCCTCAGAGGAAAGCTGTGTACAATGGGAACAAACGCTCAGTGCCCAGAAACCTGGCTTCCAGGAGCCGAGGGTTAGACACGATCTAATTCAAGTTCTTCAAATCTACATTTTTGGTTGACTCTGTGTATATTGCCCAGGAAGGTATGGTTGGCTTGGCTGTGAACAACCCAACAAGGGGGTGCCCTGACCTGACCTCATGGGTCCTATATTCTGAAAGTCAATGGGGCTTTTTCTGACTTGGTCCCCATTTCCCTCTTAACAATCTCCTCTCTCTATTTTTTTCTTTTAAAAAAATTCAGATATACTAGAAATATCTTCATTTTATTACATTTTTTATTGATCTCAGAGAGAGGAAGAGATAGGGAGTGAGAGATAGCAACATCAGTGATGAGAGAGAACCATTGATCAACTGCCTCCTGAATACCTCCTACTGGGGATCAAGCCATCAACCCGGACATGTGCCCTGACTGGGAATCAAACAGTGACCTCCTGGTTCATAGGTCAATACTCAACCACTGAGCCACACCAGCTAGGCAACAATCTGCTTTCTCTCTAATGTTGTGATTCCCCCTTGCCACTTTAGCAATCGAGCTATCTTCACTTTATTCTGCTCGCCATTTCAGATACCCATAGTAATTACAAGTAGAGCACATTTTGCTCCCCACATCTAACTTATTACCAGTTGTTGTAGGTTCTGGTCTACAGTATCTCTCTCATTTGTCTACTTTTTTCTACCTTCACTGTTAGCATCCTAATTTGGGCCTCATTATCTCTTGCCTGAACTGGTTTAACAGCCCCTCTCCCTGTCCCTCCCCGCCCCAACATCCCTGCCTCCTGTCTCTCATCACTGAAATCTCTTCTTCACACCACTGCCACCTCCAAATGTGCCTCTTCTTTGCTTTGAAATTTCCAATGGCTCCTCCACTCCCTGTTGATTAATGAGCTAAAGGGTGAGGGGATTAATCAGCAATGGAGGGTGACATTCCCATTCACTACTGCATGTGCCCAATCTGCCTTTTCTGACTTCCTGCACTTCTCTAAAATTCGTTATTGTCCAGACAGATGGATCCTTCTGCTATTCATTTAACAGTTCTCACATTTGCACACCGTTGTGCTGTTGTTCCTGATTTTCCCTGCCTGAAAAATAATCCCCCACCTTCATGCTTTAATCCATTCATTAAACTACTTTTTGAGCACCTGCTAAGATTTTCAAAATCTCTCACTGTAAAATGTCTACCCATCCTTCTGGGTCCATATCAAATATAACCTTTTCCAATAAGTCTTCTTTGTCTTCACAGAATAATGCCTTCTAATCTTTCTCAGTATTGTTTCATATAGCACTTTTATTTTTTTTGGCCTCAGACTTTGGCTAAAACCATTTAACAAATAGCTAAGCACTGTGATAGGTCATATATGATTATACTTAATAGTCCCTATACCCTTGCTAAGTTTATAATCTTACCTTCATTTTAAAGATAAGGAAAATGAAGCTCAGACAAAAATGTAACTTGTCCAAGGCCAAATTGCTAAAGAGTTTAGAGTCAGGAATCAAACTAAGCCTGTCCTATGTTCTGATTGGATGATCCCTGATTATGACCATCATTGTGCTTTTTTAGAACCAATAATATAGCACAAACTCCTGGTGTCATTTACTTCAGTGTTAGCCATATCATATTTATTCAGAACTGGATTGATTGAGTTTGATTCAATCAAACTGTACCCGAGGCACCTTGGGAAAGGGAAGTCAAAAGATTTGGTGGTTTCCACATGCCTTGAGGTTGGCAAACCCCACTAGTAGAGACCTGTTCACACACCAACCAAAAAGGCCTGAGTCCATGTAGGTCTTCATTTTCTAGCTGTCTACAGTAGCTGCTGCCTAACTCCTGGCTGCCACACAATCTACTGTACCTTTAAATATTCACTATGATGATAATGCTGATTACTGAAAAACTGGCAATTAAGTTTTCATGGCATAATTTCTGTTTCACTGGAACAGTGCTAATAGTACATTGTGTCTGTCCCTTCAAAGAACCCACCTGTTTTGCAGAGAGATGGCAGCAGGCCCGAGATGTGGGCTGCGTGGCAGAGTGCGGGTGTCAGTTACAGGATTTGATCATTGCATCAGGAACACAGATCTTAACCACAGGAAGGGTGAAGATGTGGGCCCTCCTTCACCCCTGCCCTGGGCCTGACCAGAGTTAAATTTTTCTTCAGACTCAAACGAAACCTTCATCTATGTCTTTGCCACTTTATATTTCCTGGTATTTCAAAAGGCTGTTAGAGCCATATATTATAGGGGGCTCCCTTCTGACCAACTGCCAAGACCACAAAGCTTTCATAAAATCATACCTGTGCCACAGGAGTTTTCCTCTGTGTCTGGTCTGTATTGCTACATCTCAACCTTCATTTCCCACTGGTTTCTCAACCTTTAGCTCATTTTTCATCTCTGCTCCATCCCTTTGGACCAGACTCTTTCTTCAAACTAATCTTTATTTCCCCAGTTCACTGCTATTATTTTGGAAGCTGGCTTCTGTTCCTCTGCTTTAGGCTCCAGAGCTAAGAGCCAGCCAAGCACAAAGTTCTGAACACACCATTCTAGCAAGCTCTGCTCTGCTGGGAGCCCAGTGGCAGGCAGGCTGGGACAGAGCTAAAACTGGAAATGGAAAGGACCGCAGCTGGAGGGGACTGACCCAGCTACAGAGATGACCCCTGAAGGGGAAGGCACCAAGCCCAATGCCACTTCCTCAGGAGCTGCGGGAGGAGGCCATCATTGAGGCCCATATGGTTCTATGTGGTAGTCAGGACATGGGGATTAGAGCCTAGTTAGTGGCCATATGCAAAGTCCAACCGGTGGCAGCTTTGTGAATGTGAGTGGTTTGAATAATTTGGAGATGTCTACTCTAGTCAAAGTTAGACATCATGAAACAGAATTTGGGCTTTGGAATGAAAAGGACTTGGGTTCTAATTCTTGCTAATCCCTAACGAGCTCTGTGACTTGGGGCGACTTAATCTCTGTGAGCTATGGTTTCCTCACATTATAAAAGGAGACATCATAATTACCTCCTAAGGCTGTGGTGGGATTTAAATATAGTAATATATGTCAAATACCTCACACAGGGGCTGACAGTAACATACAGTCATTCATATTAGATGGGAGGGTTGAGAGCCCAGGAAAGATGAGAGGATATGAACAGATGCGTATAGTGACTTGTGTATAGGATCTCAGTAGAAATAAGATGCAAATCAGGAAGCATGGTCAGAAGACCAGGAATACAGGTGGGACCCAGAGGGCCAGACCAGAGCCAGAAAAAGGCAATGTCGAGCTCCCTGGTATTCACTCAGACAACACAAATTAGAGACCTCCCCAGCTGGTAGGTCAGAGGCTGCTAATGTCCTCCCTGCCACCATCAGGTTTGGTTCAGAAATTGGGCAGGGGCCCTTGGCACCTGTGGAGGAGCAGACAAGGGCATTACAGAATAGGCCAGCCTCTCAGGTTGATGAGGTGCCTGAGAAATAAGGGAAAATCCACTACCTCACCTCTGCCAGGAGCTGGTGCAGCCACCTGGTATCCTGTCCCAGGAGCCAGGAACACGGGTTGCAATGGCACTGTACTTGGCTCTTGCATTAGGGGACCTGAGTAGGGCAGATTACTGGTGTTCAGGAAACAGCTTGGCACAGAATAGAGTCAGCCTGCAAAGGTAGAAGCAGATTAGAAGTAAGGTACTGAGATGCCCACTGACAAGGCCTGGTTGGTCGCTTCTTTGTTGCTTCTGTGGATTCTTGGCAAATGTCTCTATACTTAACTTTCTGAGCTATTGTCACAGCCATGGTGATCAATGGCTGTTTGTGTGTGTGTGTGTGTGTGTGTGTGTGTGTGTGTGTGTGTGTGTTATTAAGACAAGAATAAGCATTAGAAAATCAATGGGTATATTAATCAAGTTGCCTACATATTTTAAGGGTCCCATTATTTCAATCTTTCTTCCCATACAAATCATGGTTTTTATAAGCATCCCTACCCATACTTTAAAATCCATGAGGGCAGGGAGAATTTCCAGCATCTACCTAGCACAGGGTAAATGCCTAGGAAATATTAATTCAGTGAATCACCTGTATATAAGTTCCTGTGTGGAACACTTGACCATATTGTTTTTAATTTTTGTCATAACCCTGTGAAGTACCATTAACCAAATTTTATTAGTGACAAAACTGAGATACAGAGAAAGTCCATATAAAGTGTATAAATTTCAGAGTTGTGGAAAATCTTTACTCTAATGTGTCATGTCATATGTCTAGACTTGTTGCTTGGCAACGTGGTTATTCATCCCTGAAGCTCTGAACTAGAAGGGAGAACTCTTAGGATTTGGGGGGTTAAATGGAGAGAATAAGTATCAAAGAAGGGAGGAAAGGAATCTGCCATTTCCAGAATGACATAATTAACATTAACATTCTTTATCTTGTATAGTATCACAAGATTTAGCAAATAAAAATACAGAATTCCCAGGTAAATTTAAATTTCAGATAAAGAAGTACATTTTTATGTGAGTAGATTTCAAAAATTGCATGGCACATACTTTCACCAAAAAAAATATGTCATATATCTAAAAGTTAAACTTAACTGGGCATCCTGTATTTTATCTGACAACCCTACTCAAGTTTGATCTATAGTATAGTTCCCAGAGACAGTGGTTAAGATTTATGGGGGGAAAAAAGATTGAAGTGGATGGATTTCTGACTGAGAAGGTAATCTACAGTTGGAACAAGTTTGAGGACTGTGTCTTTTCAGGTACTCAACACACGTTTCGGGGGCCATTATCTCATTCTGGGCACCGTGAAGAAGGGAGAAATGTCTGGATGCCAGTAATCTCCTTCAGTGTTTGGAGCCCAGTAGAGAGCAGAGGAATGGATATGTTACTGTGATATTAGGAAGTATGGGACACATGGCTTGGGGAGACTGGATACAAGGCGGCTTCTTGAGGAAGAATTTACCCCAGCTAAGCTTAACTCGGTATAATTTCCCTGTTCCCACTCCACAATTTAAGCTCCATGTTCCTGCTGAAAGGATTTTCCAAAATGCAAGTCAGTATCCATCCCTGCCCTTGCTTAAACTTTTTCATGGTCCCCATAACCTTTTAAGGAAATAAGCAAATACTTCTACTTGGAATAAAAGTATCTGTCTGAGAGAGATCCTATGTCCTGGGCCAGCCGCATCTCTACTCTGCCTTGGCTATGAAGAAGTGTCCTGCAGTTCAGTCAGCTCTCCTTGACCGCCTTCCCCTCAATGTGGTCCTCTTCCTGACACGGCTTCATCTTTGCCTCGCCTGCCTAAATCCTACTCTTTTATATATGGCTGCTAGGTATGAAGCACCTTCGAGTTGGCCAGCTCTTGACAAGCTACTTAAATTATTTAATCCTCCAAGACTCTGCTGCAGAATTACACCTCCTTGAAGCACACCTCTTCCTGCCTGTAATCTTATGAGCTTCTCCTTAGCTTTCCTTTATCAGTTCAAATTTAAATTATCAGAGCACCAGCGACCAGTGTGGTCATCGTCAGTTTGCTGTCTGGCTTTATTACAATATAAGCTTTTTGAACAGAAAGGTAGCATATTATTTTGTCTGTGTCTTCAGGATCTGACACCTTGCTTGCCAGGCATGCAGGAAGGATGTAGACATTTGTTGTATGAATGAATGGATATTTTAAGGGAATTAGTCCTTGTAATAAAATTCCTACTAATAACAATAGCTATCATTTACTGAGCCTGACTCTGTGTTAAATGTTCTATATACATGTCTTTATTTAATACCCACAGTGACTACGGGAGACAGAATTTTTTTATAATCTTCATTTCACAGATGAGGAAACAAAGGTAAAAAAATGTTAGGTGGTGGAGCTGGCATTCAAACCCAGGTGTGCCTGACTGCAGAGCCCATGGTCTTAATCACTAGGCATCCCTGCCTCTCAGATGTCCCCTAGGACTGTCATCATCTTCCCTAAACTAGTCTGCTACTGTCTTCCTAGTGGGTTGAATGCACTTGTCACATCTGACTATTCAGGTAAACCAAGCTGGGCCGAAGAAAATATATCCTGTGGGAGAATCAGGGCTTATGTAAACACCCAGACTGTGAGGAGGCCTGCTGTTTTCCTTTGTGCCCTGCTCATAATAAATAAGCCAGGACTGCATGCTTAAGTCATTAACAGAGAGAGATGGAGCCAGCCAAGTCATTGCTTTGCACTTGGAAAAATGGAAATGCTGCTTCCTTTTTGTGGAGCAAGGTGGTGAAGGAATTCCACAGCCTTTATTTGCTTTAAGAGGATGGTTGCATATTGGAGGATAAATAAAAGGTAAGAGATACCTCCAATGGGACTTATTGGGAAAGTCTTTACCGGAGAAGGCCAATGAAAGGGCTCACTAGTGCTGCACATGAATAGTAAAGTCTAGTTTTGGATCTGTGTTCAAGCCCCTGCCTCCCACTGACCCAGACCTCAGTGTTCTCTACAAAGTGGGTTGAGGTACATTACATTAGAGCAGGACATTCTGCAGTGGATCCTGATGAATACTAGTTCTGTGATGTGTTAGAAGGTATTATATGGTGAAAATCACTTCAAATTTAAAACAAAAAAGGAACCATCCTATATAATAAAGAGCTAATATGCTAATTAGACCAGATGGTGGAACAACCTTCTGGAATGACCTTCCAGAACGACCTTCCAGAACAACCAGTGGATGGGGGGCGGGGCCACAGTCAAGGCCATCAGGGCTGCGAGGCAGCAGCCAGGGCTGCGAAGGCCTACCCTTGCATGAATTTCATGCATCGGGCCTCTAGTCCTGTATAATAAAAGCCTAATATGCTAAGTGTCCAACCATTTGTTCGACCATTTGACCAGTCGCTATAATGCACACTGCCCACCAGGGAGCAGATGCTCCAACATGTAGGTTAGCTTGCTGCTGGGGTCCGGCTGATCAGGACTGGGCTAGATGGGCCAGACATGCCCTGGAGCCCTCCAGCGGTCCCTCCTGGGCCCCGGTGGGGTCCTCTGGCCTGGCCTGCGCCCTCTCACAATCTGGGACCCCTCAGGGGATGTCGGAGAGCTGGTTTTAGACCGATTCCCACAGCCCTGGCCGAGGGGCCTCTAGTTTGTTTATAACAGGTTTGTTGTTATAGTTTTTTGTTATTTGCTGCAGGATTTCTCAGGACCTTCATATGCTAATGTAAATTACTAATATCCCAGAAGTCATGTACTAAGTGGCATTTCCAAAACTTGATCAATCACCAAACCACATTTTCAGAGTTTATTATGCGGTAGAGTTTTCCAGGACCTAGTCCGGGGGAATGCTATCCTAGATCGTGTCTGGGGATCATTTGTCTGAAGGAGAGCTGGGCTGCCACATCTGTTTGCAGGCGAACACCTGGCACCAGGGTAAGTAAGTGGCAGAGCTTACTTATCTTCTGGTGGGGGAGGGGACACACAAATGTGCTTTCTTTCCAGTTATGTTCCCAGGACTTCCCCACTTACTTAATTCCTAAAATCTTGTCAGAGACAGACTGAGCTTCACTGTGTGCTTTGAGTTTATGCCTATATTGAACACTTACTTGGAACCACACATTTAATATAAATTTTATTTTTTCATTCAACAAATTTATTGAGCAATGATCGAGTGCCAAACACACTATTATATACTAAGGATACTAAGCACTGAGCAAAACAAATATATAAGTTTTATATAAATGATCTCATTTAATTTTCATAAGGCACCCCTCACAGCAATGGTTGTGCATATTGTATAGTAGATTACATTCATAGCCCTCCCTGAAATTTATATTTAATTGTTCCCATTTAACAGATAATCAAACTGAGGTCCAGGAGTTTAAGAATTAGAATAACTAGTGAGCATTGAAACCAGTGTACAAACTTAAGTCTCTTTCTATTGAAGTACCAAGGATAATTTCAGATTTTCCCCAGATTGTTTTTATTTTGTGGTGTTTTTTGTTGTTGTTTGTTTGGTTTTCCAATCAGGCTGACCTAGATAAGTAGTCCATTTATAAATGAAAGCTTTGGTACCACTTCAGGATTCAGCTTTCAGTACCTTCTCCATCAGGAACAAAGAAAGTTACTAAAATTTATGAAAATGTATATTAATTATCAATTTCTGCATAATAAAGCACCCTAAAACATAAAAGCTTAAAACATAAACCATTTTATGTGCTCACAGTAGCTCCATTGGACTCCTCTGAAGTTGCTCACATGGCAGCAGCATCTGGTAACTCAACTGGGGCTGGAAAGTCTAACACGGCCTTAATTTCTTACCTGATGGTCATTGCCTGCTCATAACAGGACCTACTGCATTTAGTAGGATCTTCCCATGGGGGTGGCAATATGCCCTCTCAAGAATTAGGATTAAGAACTCCCACACTATTAGTCCCCCTACATTCTGCTACTCAAAGCAAGTCATAAAAGTAGCCCAGAGTCAAGAGGCAGGAAATGGATGCGTATTCTTATGGGGAGAAGCAGCAAAGTGACACTGCAGAGGGCCCGTGGAGAGAAATCACTGTATTATAGCCATGCTTGCTAACACTCAACCACTATTTTAACAGATTTCTTTGAAAACCTGCTCATGCAATGCATCCTTTTCTAAGAGTCTGCCTCCCTGTTAGTGGGCAAGGGCTCCCTAGTAAGAGCTGATTAGAAAAGAGACCCTTGCCGAAGAAGGAGTCAATCCATTGCCAAGTTGAATCAACCAGATTCTTTCTTAAGAATTTTAATCTATGAAGGACAGATATAAATTGACAGTCAGCAATGCTGGAATCAGAAACCCTTCCATGCAGTCATTTCTCTCCATATTCATGGAGAAGCAGAGATATATTATTCATTCATTCATTCATTCATTCATTCATTCAAAAATATTTACAGCACACCCATTGTGTGCTTGGTCCTGTGATAGCCCCTGGGCCCACCTGACTGAGAGAAAACAATTAAAGCATTTCCACAGAGATGAGAGAACAAACCCCACATTTCCAAAGAGACAGAGGCTCTGATTCTAGAATCTGGAAATGATATGCATCCTGCGCTGGCTGCTCTAAGTTGCCTCTGGAACTGGACAATAAAAACCTTTATTTCCTTAAGCTGGTAGAAATGGGTTCTGTTATTTCTACCTAAATGAGCCTGGATAGAGTATTCTCTTGAGAGAAGCTACTAGTTACATTATGCGTTGCCAGAGAGAATATAACTTTGGAACAATTTTGTCTACTGTACCTGGGACTTTTAAAAATTAGTACCTGGGTAACATGGTCATTTGGATTTGGTAACAGCAGTCCCCCAAAATGCCAAGCAGATTCTTCTTTATTTTTATACAGCAATATATTTCTCAATATAGCAAATCTCTACTTGCTTACTAGGCACAAAATGACTCAGAAGGAAGTAATCTTATGTTGCTGATAATATTTATTTATTCAACATTCCAATGATTATTTTTGAGTACCTACTGTGTGCCAGGCACCACTCTAAACACTGAGATATCAACCAACCAAATTGACAACGGTCCCTGCCATTATAAAGCTTATAGACTAGCACATTGTTCCCATGTTATAAAAAGGTATGGAGATAATTTTCATTCTTTTGGTCTGTTTAGAAATAGATACTTTCTAAAATCAGTATTTTCTTACTGATAAATCCAATGTAATATATCTAGTTTTAAGATAAATATTGTAGAATTTACAACTACAATAGAAAGTAAAAACAACAACAAAGTATTAAAGGGAATCCAGTATGTTTATTTAATTACTACAGGCCCAGTGCACAAAATTTCATGCATTGGGGGAGGGGGTCTCTCAGCCTGGCCTGCACCCTCTCACAGTCTGGGACCCCTCACTCCTTACCACCCGCCTACAGCGGAGGCAGGAGAGGCTCTGCCACCACAGCTGCGCTTGCCAGCCGTAAGTGCAGCTTCTGGCTGAATGGGGCACCCTCTGTGGGAGTGCACTGACCACCACAGGGCAGCACCTGCACTGGGCATTTGCCCCCTGGTGGTCAGTGCACATCATAGTGACCAGTTGTTCCACAGTTCGGTCGATTTGCATATTAGGGTTTTATTATATAGGATTTCTGTGAAATAATTCACTGACTTTCTTAACTTTTTTTTTTTTTTTAATATATTTTATTGATTTTTTACAGAGAGGAAGAGAGAGGGATAGAGAGTTAGAAACATCGATGATAGAGAAACATCGATCAGCTGCCTCTTGCACAAGCCCCACCGGGGATGCGCCCGCAACCAAGGTACATGCCCCTGACCGGAATCGAACCCGGGACCTTTCAGTCCGCAGGCCGACGCTCTATCCACTGAGCCAAACCGGTTTCGGCCACTGACTTTCTTGCAAGTCTGAGTCTATACTTCTGACCTGGTAAAGTGCTGAGCTGTACTATGCATTGGGAGTGAACTGGTAAGAATGGGGATAATATATGTCTATTTTAGCAGGATTTGGGGCATTGCAACTCATCTACTGAATTACTGTTAAGAGCCTAATTTCATTCTTATTAGTGCTGGCAATATTTGTTTCTCCTCTAGTAATTATCATTGTTAATACAGGCTTAAATCAGTTATGTCTACTATCTTCCCATAACTTTGTGGGGGAAAAAACTATTTAGTTTATTAAAGTATTTTTTAAAAATAAATAATCTAAAATGTTTTCTGATTATTTTTACACTAGAGGCCCAGTGCATGATTTAATCATGCACCTGGTGCACCGGCGGGCTGGCTGTCCGCCGGTGCACCAGGCCTTCCGAAAGCCTCCGGCGCGGCGGAGGCTTTCGAAAGGCCTTGTGCCGGAGCAGACAGCTGGCCAGCTCCCCCGCTTTGGCTTTTGATCGCGGGGGAGCTGGCCGGCTGTCCGCCGGTGCACCAGGCCTTCCGAAAGCCTCCGGCGCAGCCATGACACAGACGCTGAGCTCGCGGCGCCAGTGGCGCCGCGAGCTCAGCGTCCTGCTGGCCCAATCAGCTACCCCGGCCACCCTGAGTCCCGCCCCCTGCGCCTCCTGCTGGCCCAATCGTGGGCGTAGCGGAGTGATGGTAATTTACATATTACCATTTTATTATGTAGGATGGCAGAACCTTTAACTTTAATAAAAATGTGACAACTTTTATGATAGTCAAAATACTGTATTTTCCGGTGTATAAGACGGCTTTTTAACCCAGGAAAATCTTCTATATGCCCAGTTGTCTTATACGCCAGAAAATACGGTATTTCTTATTAAATGACTGGATTTGATTCTGGGAATTCAAACATCAATATCTTTCATAAATATCCTACATAGGTTCACATAAAAACATTTATTAAATAAATTGTCATGATGAACTCTCCAGGATATTGCAGACTCATCTACAACAGAAAAATTAGGGAAATAGATAGATAGAAAGATAGCAAGATAGAAATAGGTATGGATATATATATAGATATTATAGATAGTAGATGGTATAGATATAAATATGGCTTCTGGTGGTCTTGCTGTATTTGCAGAGCCTGGGGAATCATTTTCCTCCTGGTGGACACTTTGAAAGCTTAATCATAACAGTTGATAATACTTGGTAGTGTTCCATAACAGTTGATAATATGCTTGGTAGTGTTCCATTTTGCTCAGCCCACAGAAACATGTCTGTACAATTAGCCCAGACTATTAGAAGACATTACGTAGAGAGAGATATCATGCACTAACTGTTCAGAAGGAAGAGAAGTGATAGAGCCTAGGGACTAAAAGTACAGGTCTTTCCCTAACCTGTTTGGCTCAGTAGATAGAGCGTCGGCCTGCGGACTGAAAGGTCCCAGGTTCGATTCCGGTCAAGGGCATGTACCTTGGTTGCGGGCACATCCCCAGTAGGAGGTGTGCAGGAGGCAGCTGATTGATGTTTCTCTCTCATCGATGTTTCTAACTCTCTATCCCTCTCTCTTTCTCTCTGTAAAAAAATCAATAAAATGTATTAAAAAAATAAAACAAAAGTACAGGTCTTGGCCACTTACTGGCCACATAACTTCAAACAAATTCCTTACCATCTCCAGTTTTCTCACCTGTTATGTTGTCACTTTTAAAACATCTAGTTCACTGTAAGAAATATATAAAATTATTCAAGCAGGCCTCAATGGCACAAAGTAAAGCACTGATTTTGCTAATGTAGGGAGAATGAACAATAATGGAATTAAGGGTGAAATTTGAGTTAGTAGAACATGGACTCGTGAAATCTTAAATCAGCTTTTCTAGATCCTTTATTTTGTGGATTGAGAATCAGAAAGGTTAAGTGACTCACACAGAGTCACCCAGAAAGTGGTAGAGCTATGACTTATACACTAGTCCACAGTCTCAGGTAAGATGCTTTTCAACTGGTCTGTTCTTTTATTTTCCCCTCTCATAATAAAAAGTATCATTAAGGATAGATTATCCAAGTGACTTTTGCAGTAACTTCAATCCAGGGAGTTACCTGAAACCCCATCATTTAAATGTGGCTTTTTTTTTTTTTTTTTTTTTTTAAGGAGAGGAAACTTTTGTATCATCAGGATAAAAGGGAGCACAGTGCTTAAAGAACAGACTCTATCTCTGACTCTATTAACTCTATTTGTATGCTTTCAAAAGGAAATTCTCTTGGGCAGATAAGAAGTTGGCATGCTGCAAGGTAATACATAAATTTCCATGCTCAATTGTCGGGACTTGAGCAGGCTTGTCTGCAGTGCAGCCCACACCATCCATTACTCATGGCTCTGAGCAACAGAGCAGGGCAGTGCTTATTGTTCAGTGTACAAATTCATTCTCTGAGGGGGCTGCTCTAAATGGCAATCTACTCACTTCTATGCCTCTGGGGATATGAGGAGGTAGAGGTAGGGGGATGTGGAGGGTGTGGCAATTAAACGCTGCATTGAGTGGACAGATACCTGAGGCTTCCTGCTGGACAAGGGTGCTGAGTTTCCCGTGCTAAGCATTCGCACCTTATAAATAAAACCTTTAAAAAAGCACCTCTGTAACTTTCCAGGGTGATGCTCTCATTCAGACCTGGAGAGGGTCAGAGGTATGAAAACTCCATCTCAGTTTGGGATAGAGAGCAGCTCAGAAACGCCACAGTGGTCAGCTGTTTAGTTCTATGGGCATGTCCTCCCAAGGTGTCTGATGGGGAAATGTTTGTTTAATCTCTTTTAGATTGCTAGGCCAGGCTGTTTTCAGGGGAAAGATCAAACAAAGAAAATAATCTTCTATAATAATAAAAGGGTAATATGCTAATTAGACTGGACATCTTCTGGATGTCATTCTGGACATCCTTCCTAACAAGCCAGGGCCGGAGGGAAGCCAGATTGGGTCCCAGGTGCCTATGGGTGACCAGAGGAGGGAAGCAGCCTGGGTCTCGGGTGCCAGAGGGAAGCCAGTGCCGGCAGCTGGGGGAAGGAAGGCCTACTCTTGCACGAATTTTCATGCATCAGGCCTCTAGTAATTTTATCATAAGGTAAAAGTTAATTGCATATAATTAAGTTCTTTAAAGACATCACCAAAAATTATTGGAATTTATTTTTTTTAATTAAAAGTCTTAAATATTTTATAGATGCCTTGGATGAAATAGCAAAAGGCTATTTTACTAACTATGATTCACGTATCTAGGGAATGATTTTAGCCTTCTGGGTTCCAAGCTTTTAGAATGGGTTCTTGGAAAACGAAAAGAACCAATAAAGGGGTGGGCAAAAGGTTTACAGTTATTTGTATGGAAAATAATACAATCCTAATATATAAAAATCCAGGGTCGTAACATCCAAAATGACCAAAGGCTCCATCGACCGGAAGTCAGTGCTGGATTGCCATGGCAACCCAGTACTGACTGCAGAGGGGGCTGCAGATCAGGCCTGAAGAGAGGCCCAGGAAGAGAGAACCAGGGTCTGATCCATAGCATCCATGGCAGCTGTTGATCAGCCCTTACCTCTCTCTTTCTCTCAGGGCCTGGCCAGCAGCCGCACCTCTGTTTCTCTTGGGCCTCCTCTGGGGATGCTGATCAGCCCTGCCTCTCTGATCAGGCCCAGAGACGCTGATTGGCATAGCACCTGACCAATCAGAACCAAATCTGGTTGAAGTGCCAGGAGCCAATGGCTGCCTAGGAGGCGGAGCTTTTGACGCTGACTGGCATAGAAACGGACCAATCAGAACCTAATCTGGGTGAACTGCGAAGGCAGAACCTAAGGTGGGGGCTGAGGAGGGGTTTTAAGGGCAACAGCTATTTGGTGTCAGGTGTAAGAAAGCGGTTCAATTTTTTTAATGTCCAGTTTGGCAGTATGGTGCATATGGCTGGCTATCAGTCCAGATATAGGGATTATGTATTTTTGTCTGCCAAGAGCATTTCCCCCTGATGAAAAAGGCTCTCCCCCCATTTAAGCAATCCTACCCTATATAATCTATCTATACTAATAAAAGGGTAATATGCTAATTAGACCGGCCATCTTCCGGATGTCCGACTTCCTTCCGGACAAAGCCATGGTGGTGGGGGCCAAGGCAGAGGCTGTTAGAGGTGATCAGGCTGGCAGGGGAGGGCAGTTGGGGGTGAGATCAGGTCGGCAGGGGAGGGCAGTTAGAGGCAATCAGGCAGGCAGAGGCAGTTAGGGGCAATTAAGCAGGCAGGCAGAGAGTTTAAGGGCAATCAGGAAGGCAGCCAGAGGGGTTAGGGACAATCAGGCAGGCAGGCAGGCAGAGGCAGTTAGGGGCGATTAGGCAGGCAGGCAGGTGAGCAGTTAGGAGCCAGTGGTCCCAGGTTGTGAGAAGGATGTCCGACCGCCGGTTTAGGCCTGATCCCTGGGATCAGGCCTTTGGTGGTCGGACATCCCCCAAGGGGTCCCTGATTGGAGAGCGTGCAGGCTGGGCTGATGCCCCTCCCCCCCACACCCGTGCACAAATTTCGTGCACCGGGCCTCTAGTAATTAAATAAATAATAATACAAGAATGACCTCTGCTTAGTGTACTCTCAACTGAAAACCTACTTTTGCCAACCCCTGTATATAGATTTTGTCTCATAGTTTAGGAATTATACATATTTCATTGTAATATTTACCTAGAAGAATTTTAATGAGTTTAACTCGCAGAGACCAAACGATTCTACTAAATAACATTCATTTAGCCAAGTGAATATTAATCATAATATTCTAACTGAATAGAAATATGAAGGGGTAGAATGTGTTTGAATTTGAGCCCTGACCACCACCCCCACTGGGTGACATTCTCTTCTGAAATAGCTATGGATGGCCCTAAATGGATTTGCTTTTTCTACCCTGCCCTGTTTTTCCTTTGTTCCTCATTTCCCTTAATCACCTAGAATACTTTGGCTAAGGCATATGTGTGTGAGGCCAGTCACTGCCCTTTGTGAACAAGATTGTCATCTGGGAGAAGTATATTTTTCTACTGATGCAAAATAAAATAAAATTTAGGTAACTTGATATCTGTAAATCTCAAACCTGGATATTCTTTTTGTTGCTGTGGATTACGGAGTAGCTAAGGAGACAAAGCACTCCAACCCCTCTGGATAAGCATCAGCAACCTCTCCTCCAATCCTTTTGGTATATACGTTGCCATGGTGTCAGAAGGCGGTGGCCTAGATAAAGCATTGCAATACTGGGGCTCTTAGAATGCTTTGTGAAATGTCCTGTCTCTCAGAAAGGCTTAGATTAGCTGGATCCTTGTTGAACTTCCATGGTCTGATGTATGCAATGTCAGTGTTATTAAGAAAATTTTCTAAAATCTCATAAATCCTCTCTTCTGTCTTTTACATTTCCGAAGGTCCCCAAAGTGCCTTGACTACATTCTTTCTATCTCTGTCTCTCTCTTTTTCTCTTCATACCCCCACCTTCTCTCTCTCTTTTGCATATATTTATTGAGTACTTCATATAGTACTTCTCTATAGGAATGGTTCCTGGTAACACAATCCTGCTACACATATATTACTTTCCTTTTCTTACACAATTGCACCTGAATGTTAGGGAGTTTGAGTACTATGATCAAAGTCACATGACCAGGAGGTTTGGCAGAGCCAGGTTTCAAGCCTCTTTCTACTTGACTTCACCATCTCTGCACTTTTTATTACACCTGGCTACCTGGGGTGGGGGTGGGGGATTAGAGTGGTCTGATCAGTACAGGTGTGCCCCCTAAGGCTTTACCAGTGGCTGACCTGTTATTAATTTGTAGATCCCAGGATCTTATCAATGAAAAAATTGATAGTAAATCTAAAGAAAACAAATACTTGAAGTAGTTAAGGGAACCCTATTAGAATCAGAAAATGCCAAAGATAAAAAGATTTTATATATCCATGTAAAAAAATTATTTAGTGTCACTTTATATATGCCATTTATTTAATAAACATTTTTAGTACTAGATTGTCTTGGTTACATTCTATCACTTAATTTTGAGTCTTGGAGGAATTATTCCAGAAGTAAAGTCCATCTAAGTTTTGAAGATGATAATTCTGACACATAGTTATACTATTAAAATATTTTAAAAGTAATGAAATAGTTTGCTCTGACCTTTTCAAAGACATTTGGAAAAATGATGATATCTTCTTTCTGGCATATGGTACATGAAAAAAAATTTAGTTTCACATTATGTCTGTTTTCTGTCTTAAAAGAAAAGGAGAAGGTAGGACCAGCATTTGTTGATATCCCATTAGGAGCCTAAGTTTTTGTTATGCATATTCATACATGATTTCATTCAATGTTTACATTCTACAGCTGAGAAAACAAAGGAGAAAACTGGTCTTCTTAGGTAAATAATTGGTAAATTTTTGAAAGTAACTCATCACATTTTCATCCTGATTTCTAAATCTACACCACTATTCTCCTTTATTCCCCACATGTAGGATATACTACTCTTCCTATTTTTCTTTTTATCTAAAAAATTAGTCAAACATCACTTCCTCCAGGAAGACTTCCAAGACAGCCGAGCCTGCACTGTTCTGTCTCTCTCTTCAGAATTCTGATAGGACTACTTTTCAGAATTACAAATGTAGTTCATCTCAGACTGCCTTAAGTTTATCTCTGGTTCATGAGAACATGTCTTGCCTGTCTGTCTAAGCTTGACTTTCCTGAGCAACTTGAGAAGCTGACACACATCTCACTCATGTATTATTTCCTATTAGAGCAAAAGACAGCTAGTCATATACATACTTATCAAATGTTTCTGAACACAGATGAGTTCAAAATAAGAAGGATTGGACATTGTCACTAGATAACCATGTGTCTTTGGGCATGTCTACCTGATTTTTTTTCTAGGTTTCTACTGTTTACTTTTAAAATAAGGTTGCTTAATTAGTCCAACTCTATGATAAAATTTCTCAGTTTTATAAGTATCACCCAGAGGATCCTCATCAAAAATTAGATTATCTTTACTATAACCCTTCTTAGGGATTTATAGGACAGAAAGGGGGCCCAGGAATCTGCATTTTAGCAGCTTCTTGGGTGATCCTATGCAAGTGATTGAGGACCATACTTCCATTATTCACTGCTGGAGAGCAGTGGTTACCTATTGTTTCTTTTTTATTTCCTTTTTAATTGAATTTATTGGGGTGACATTGGTAATAAAACCATAATGGTTTCACGTGTACAACTCTGTAACACATCATCTGCATACTGCGTTGTGTGTTCACCAGCCAAAGTCAAGTCTCTTTCCACCACTATCTATCCACCCTTTGCCCTCTTCCACCTTTCCCCACCCCTAGCCCCCTGGCTATCACCACACTGTTGTCTGTGTCTGTTTCAGCTGCATCTCTTTAAATTGGTTGACTGTATGAAAAATTTAAACACCAAAATGGGGCACTGATACTTTCTCCCCTCGGGAACTCCTCACACACACTGCCAACCCACCTGTGTTTGGCACATTTCCATGGTAACTGCCATGCTAATTAATGCTGAATTATGTTGTTGATATGGTGATTTAACATTTTCCACGTGGGTTAAACTGGATACAAAAAGCTGCAACAGCTTATTCATGTAGGATCAATTTTATGGAATTTTCAATGGTTTCACTAAGCCACATTTCTTCATAAATTTTAAGGAGATTTATTGCTGAAATCAAAAGTTTAGCTCAAAATAGTACTTGAAATGTGCTTGTCTCCTAGGGGATATTTTTTTCAAAATGGCAGTCTGGCTTTAGGTATTTTTTCACCCCTTAGAGAGAGCAGTGATGGGACATAGCCAGAGGCCTGGCAGAAGGCGTCAAGATCACAGATGCAGAACCAAGAACCTGATGGCTAATGAAATACAATGGGAAAGTAATTAAAATAACTTCCTGAGTAATCATAGTAAGACTGGTTATTTCAGCGCATGCCCCATGAATTTTCTCTTGCTTCAACAATGTTTGGAGGAAACACACCCAGGACTCCCCTTCTTTCAGCCTCTGACCACCCTGAAGCCCCCTCTCCAATCACAATCTCTGTCATCAGCCAACAGTTTATTGTGGTTAGCTCCTTATTACCGACCAACCATGAGCTCCAGATTCATCAGAATTATTCCTGGCCAACCTGCATCTGCAGGCCTCCTACCCCTACCTCTCTATTTCGATCACAAGGATGTATCTCCAGAGGGTACCCATTGTCTCTTGAAGATGTTCCCTCTTCAAGGATGTGCAGAAACTGTCCCCAGACAAGTGGGGTAAAACCCTGGATTGCCTGATGATTAAATGCAATAATCAATGGCACATACTAAGTAGCAATGAATGTATACTAATATTCACTGGAAAATATTATGTAATTAGACACCAAACCTAAAAACTAGGTCTGAGGGTTTTGACTTTATGTTGTGCTTCCTCATCCAAATCTTACTCCTTTGGCCTCAAAGGGTTTGCAATGTTGCCGGTTGAATTCTCCAAGATGCAGAGTCTGAGATGCAGTTTATTTAGTTCACAGTATGTTCAGATGGGAGGGTCCTTGGAACAAAATCCTGTGAAAGAGAAGGCAGAAAGCAGTTTTGAGCAAAGGGAGGAGTTGAGCTGTGGTGCAGGCTGAGCAGCGTCAGCTGACCCCATAGCAAGCTCTGGACTCAAGTGGTGCTTAGGATTGTCCTGCACTGGGCCAAATTGACCAGGTACTTGCATCTCTGCCTCCACAGTCATTGAACATGCTGGCCAGGAGGACATGATGCTGAGTGAGGTGGCTCTCTGCAGCTGAGGCAGTCCTTGCTGGCAGCACTCTCTTCAGCTTAGCACCAAGTGTTCTTTGAAGAAGGATTGGGTGGCCATCACTGAGTCCACCATACCACATCCCTGCCGTACTGTTGCATGATGATAGCTAGCTTATAGTTTCCTGTGTTTATCTATCTATCTATCTATCTATCTATCTATCTATCTATCTATCTATCATCATCATCATCTACCTACCTTTCAAAACTAAGGCACAAATACGTTAAATTGCTCAAGATAAACCACCTGGTAAGTGCCTTTAGAAACAAGACAGTCTAGCTACATTGCTCACACTCTAAAAACCTTGTGATAATCTATAGAGCAGTGACCTGGGCTTGCAAGAGATTGAATGATCCTGTCTCTACTTAGTGATTCTCAAAATGTGATCCCCAGATCAGTAACATAAGCATCACTGGAAATTTATTAGAAATGCAAATCTCCTGGCCTCAACTAGACCCAGAATCAGAAATTCTGGGTGTGGAGCCCACAATCACTGTTTTAACAAATCCTCTAGAAGATTCCAGTTCACCCTCAAGCTTGATAACCATTGCAGTAGTATATAGGTACAGCCCTCCAAGACAACCTGCCATCTCTCCTAATAGCCTTTCTGTTCAATCTCCTTTCAGTTACCCAAGTGGCCCATCCCTCTCCCATGAAATTCTGCCTCCTTCCAGTCATTGGCTCCCAACGGTGAGTACCTTCTTTTGCTAGATTTCACATTTGTAATGGAAGGTTTCCCATTGCATAATGTTGCCATCTTCCCCTCCAAGCCTAAGGGTACTCCTGAATTGGTTTTATTATTTATAATTTGGTGTTATCCCAGGGCGAGGCTTGGCAACTCAAGCCAACTGTGCTGGTTTTACTGGCAGGCCAAAAAGTTCTGAGTTCAAATATCAGCTCCATGACTTACTAACAGCATGCCCTTGATCAATTTCAAATTCATCTTTAAATTTCAATGTTTTCATCTACAAACGATGGGAGTAAAAAATACCTATCTCACAGGCTTGATCTACATACTTATTTAGATCATTTATTTAGATAACTGCCTAGGTTCTGACATATAAAATATGTTCCAGAAGAAATTTGTTTAAAACTTATGTGGATGCCCTTTTCCCTCCCCCCTCATATATTTTTGAAAAATCAGCTGGTCTTAAGAATTAATACTACATAGATATGTGACATCTTTATGCCAGGGAGAGCATCCCTATTTATGTGTTATTACTCTCCCCAAGAAAATCATTTGTTGAAATATTTTGCTTCAACAAATATATTGGTTGCTCCAGTGGGTTGTACATCTAAATATATGTTCATGTACACATACACACACACACACACACACACACACACACACACACACCTAAGCTGTTTTAACAAACTATTACATAATCACATAATCACACTATGAGTCTAATATCAACCCAATGAGATAATATAGACTCTTCTACTTTAATGATGATGAACTATTATTAATCGTGGTTAACTATCTTGCCAGATATTCCATATGATTAATAAGGGACAGAAACAGAATTGTATCCCGGGACCCTGGTATAGTCTTCTTTTCATTATAAAACCCTCCCGCAAAGAACTCTGATTAGCAATTAATTTTTTTTAATAAGAAAGATTTTTAAGTGTAGGTAATAGATTAAGGACAGTATCCAGATAATGAAATTCACCATTACTAATCAGGGAATTATCAGAGTTCTCTCTGTGGATTGCAGTTGGGAATCATGCAGAGAAAAATTTATGTGATCTCAGGGTCTAAGAAGGCTATGATGTGGAAGAAGCTGAGAAGTTATTTAAATGTCAATGGATTGTTATTTAAACCTAAACTCAGGAACCTATGGAAAAAGAGAATGAGTATCTCCTGGAGTTAGGCCCATTAACATCCTGGGAAGAGCTAACTGTGAAATAGGGCACATCTAGGAATTAAGAGCTTTTTAGAGGTTGAGGACCCAGCCAGTCTTCATAGGTGTCTAGATCTCTGAAGTCTTGGCTGAGCTACTGGAAGTCAATGTAGGAGCACCCATAGCAGTAGTTCTCAACCTTGGCTGCACGTTAGAATTACCTGGGGAGATTCTAAAAATGCTGATGTCCAAGCCACATCTATATCATTTAAGTCAGAATCAGTTAAGAGTGGGATCCAGCCACTAGTATTTCTTAAAGATCTCCATAGGTGATAATGTATAGTTAAGGTCTAGAGTCTCTGTTCTGTAAGCTCTGTTGTTTTTTTTTTGTTTGTTTGTTTGTTTTTTGGCATTTCTTACCTCTATTCCCCCCTCACTCCTCCCTTCTTCTCATTCTTATTTTATATTTCCTAAAAACATGGTTGAGGACTTATTGCATGAGAATCCATGTGCTATAAAGACAAATAAGATGTGATTTCTGTGTCTGTATTATTTGAATGCAGCAGTGTAACAAATGAATGCAAATGCAGAGGTTTAAACCAACACTCATATTAGCGAACAGTTCTGTAGTTCAGAATCTGGCACAGCTTAAATGAGTTCCTTGCTCAGGATATAACAAGGCTGAAATAGAAATATTGTTCAGACTGAGTTTTTATCTAGAGGCTCTAGGAAAAAAGTCCACTTCAGGTTGTTGACTGAATTCAGTTCCTTGAAGTTGTAGAACTGAAGTCCCAGTTTCCTTGCTGGCTGTCAGTCAGAAGCTAGAGGCAACTAGTATTCCGATCCCTTTAGTGCCCTTCATCTTCAAGCCAGCCATGGTGCACTGTCTTTCTCATACTTTTAATTTATAATTTCTCTTCTGTGACCAGCTGGAGAAAATTATTTGCTTTCAAAGGATTCACATAGTAATTAGGTCAGGACCACTTGAATAATTTCCTCATCTTAAAGTCAGTTGATTTTGGGATCTTAATTACATTTGCAAAACTTCCTTCACAGCAACACCTAGATTAACATTTGATTAAATAATTGGAAGAAGGTTTGAAAGCACATGGGAATTTTGGGGGTCATCTTAGAATTCTGCCTACGACAGTTCCCAAGAAGTTCACATGTAGGAATACAAACTTGGAACCCCTGGTAAAGCAATAGAAGATAACAGATACAAGGAATAGAGGTACTAATGAATTCTTGAAGGAGCCATGAACTTGAACTCCAGGGTATGTGTGCAGAGGATCAGAATAGTTTCTTAGAGTTGACTCCCGAGCCTATGTAGACAATAGACAATTAGTTATTGAGCACCTACTGTGTTCTAGGCACTGAACTGATTTCTGAGAGATAACTAGTTGTTTTCCAGGTGAATAGGAGTATCAGTGAACTTTACAGATAGGAGACACTATATGAAAAAGCACGTATCCAACAAATGACAAAGAAGAGAAGTATTGAAGGGATGAGATACTTTTCAGTTCTGTTACAACATAAAACATATGGGAGAAGTGGCTGGAGATGAGGCCAGTGTGAGGCAGGGGCCTAATAATACAAACTCCTTGTGACACAGATTTTACTTTACTCCTTGGTACAGGGAATAATTCAAGGTTTTCTCCCCAACTTTGCTGAGGCATATTTAAAGTAAATAAATTGAACATATGGCAAGCATGTAATTTGATAAATTTTGACATATTTATGCACCCATGAAACCATTAACACAATCAAGAAAACATACATTTTCTGTTACTCCAAAATTTTCTCATGCCCTTTTTTAATCCATCTCTCTCCATACCTGCTCCAGCTAATAACTGATTTGTTTTCTGTCACCATATATTAGTTTCCATTTTCTAGAATTTTATCTCAATGGATTCATATGGCATTTATTCATTTGTACTTTGCTTCTTTGACTCAGCATAATGATTTTGAGGTTCATCTATGTTGTTGCAAATATCAGTTGGTCATTTATATCTGACAAACATTTGCCTGTGTCACAAAGGCTTCTGTGTTTTCTTCTAAAAGTTGTATTGCTTTAGCGTTTATGTTTAGGACTATGATTCATTTTGAGTTACATTTTTGCATACGGTATAAAATAAGGATCAATGTTAGTTTTAAAAATATGTTTATCTAGTAGATCTAGGATGATTTGTTGTAAAAACTTTACATTTCTCATTGAATTGCTTTGGTAACTGTTGAAAATAAATTGAACATATAAATGTGGGCCTCAAGGGAGTTTAAGTAGTAGAAAGATGATGATCAATGCACATGATGCATTCTTTTTTTTATTATTTCATTTCATAAATATTTCTAAAAATCCTACCATATGCCAAAACACTGTGCCAGGGACTGCGTCTTACTTGTGTTTCTGTCTTCAAAGCTTTGAACAGAGTCTGGCACACAATAGACCCTTTGAAGTGTTTGTTTAACCAAAAGAAAAAAAGAAAGACAAGTAATATAGAGCCTCTGTCTTCAGGGTTCTTAGAGTCCAGAGTACAAAAAAGATCCTTGGGTGAAATAGCAGTCAAGAAGATGATTAAGAGCAAATGCAGCCCTTTGGTAAAGAAAAAAATGGGAAAGCATTGAGCGAGGGTAGCGGTAATGAAAAGAAATAGTAGTTTCAAGAAATACAGGGAATGGTAACTAATGAGGAGTTAAAGATGCTTTTCAGGTTTGCCACGTAGGGATATTAAAGATGTAGTAGATTTAGTGGGAATAGAATCTGGGAGTCATGTATGCATCTGAATGTCCTTAGGCAGAAAAGGCATGACTCCTGCCTTCCAAGAGTTTATATCCCAGAAAAGAATGGATACCTGTGTAGAGAATGTATGATGTATGTAGAAAGAAAGGAGTCAACATGAGATGATGGGAAAGCAAAGAGGAGACTGTGTGGAGGAAGTGGTATTTATTTGGACCTCGGAGAAAGATGAAGATTTTTATTGTTTGAAATGATTAGGGACATTTCATGAAATGAAATGTATGAGTGAATAGTATGAGTGAAAGCAGGAGGCTGTGGCTGTACATGGCATTTGTGCATGTCAGGGAGTTGTGTGTTGTGGATAAAGCAGTGCAATGTGGGTGAGGGACTGGCGGGTTCAGTGGGAGTTGAGGCTGGAAAGAAAGGTTGGGACCAGATGATGTGGGATTTCAGGTACCTGGATATACAGCACATTGCTTGTCATGACTTAGACTTATCTGATAGATTAGCAAGACATGGTGTCAGCCTCCATGAAACTCATTTTCTAGTGAGTAAGGTAACCTAATAAATAATTATAAAGAGGCTGAAATGTGCAACTAGGACATATCTAAGTTGGAAGGTTTAAAGTAAGGGGTAACTTTGTGGAAATTGGGCTATCTTCACTCAGGAGAACTTTAAAGAGTGGAGATTTCTGGAGGATGTAGGGCGGAGCTTTGTTTAAAGAAGGCTTTTCTCACAGAGACTGTAGCATGAGCAGGTATTGGGAGTATGTGTGCTCTGGCTCCATGCTTCTCTCATTTACTTTTTGCTTGCTTCTATCTAGAGGAAATACAATCCTAAAATCTGAGTTTGGGCTTAAGGTGGAAATGGACATACTACTTTGGCTTCTGGACCATTCTCAACAGGGTAATTTTATTTTATTTATTTATTTTTTAATATATTTTATTGATTTTTTACAGAGAGGAAGAGAGAGGGATAGAGAGTTAGAAACATCGATGAGAGAGAAACACCGATCAGCTGCCTCCTGTACAACCCCTACTGGGGATGTGCCCGCAACCAAGGTACATGCCCTTGACCGGAATCGAACCTGGGACCTTTCAGTCTGCAGGCCGACGCTCTATCCACTGAGCCAAACCGGTTTTGGCAACGGGGTCATTTTAATTTACCAACAGCAGAGAGTCCTTATTGTAGGATCAGGTGCTGACCCATTGTTAATGGTGAAGCTGTACTTTTATATCTCTTCTTGGTACTGATACTTGTGTAAATTTGCCTCAGAAAACTGATATGAAGAAGTGGTGATCACAAAGTAAGATTCATGTTTTCCTGCATTCTTATAAAAACCTTACCCACCACTAATAATTTGGAGTACAAAACTTGAGTTCTGCTTTGAACAGACAAGGTTTTGGTCAGATATGCTAAATTTCAGAGGCTTCTACAAAGTTATTTGTTGTTTTCTTGGTTTGGGGCCCTCCTTATCTCCTGTCACAGCTCTGCAGTGCCTGGAATCCTGATGGTAAGAAGCCTTAGGGGGGACAGTGTAGGAGTTTGGAATTTTAAGTGATTCAACACCACTGGAGACATGACATGCTGGAAATGACAACCTCTCCATTTCCATCTGTCAGAAATTTGGGGACCAGCGACAGCCTCTCCCCAAGTCATGAATATGATGAATAGCTTTGTGCTCACCAGGCAGTTATCTTCTTAGAGTAATTCAGGCTGAGAAGATACTTTCAAAATAGAACGCTTGAGTTTCAACTCAGAAAGCACTGAACCATAATCGGAATCTTTATGTATATACACTTATTTGTTTCATTGGGTTGTATCATTTTTATTGAGTCTAAGGAATTGTGATTGCATTGTCAGTGGTTGTACAGAGGGACACTGTCACATGTGGGATTTCCTGGGAATCGGATGCTGAGGTGGGATGTATTAGTGAGCTCCAACTGCCATAACAAAATAATGCAGTTTAGGTGGCTTAAACAACAGAAATTTATTTTTTCACAGTTCTAAGGGCTGGAAGTCTGAGATCAGGGTGCAGCATGGCCAGGTTGTTGTGAGAGTTCTCTTCTTGGCCTGCAAGTGTCTACCTTCTTGTTATGTGCTCGCATGGGTATTTCTGTGTGCATGCACATGGAAAGAGCTCTCTCTCACTCTCTCTTTCTTGTAAGGCCACTAATACTATTGATGCAGGACTTCACCCTAATGCTCTCATTTAACCTTAATTACCTCCTAATTTAATAGCATTGAGGGTTAGGGCTTCGGTATATGTGGGCACAGTTCAGCCCACAGCACTGAGATTACCCTGCAGGAGGTTTATGAGGGAGTACTTGGGTTCGCCACTTCTAGAAAGAAAGATAAGGAAACAGGGTTAAACAGAGGGAAAAGTTAGGCTATGAAGCAGCCTCTCTCACCAAAGACACCAGTTGGCCCTCTAGGAATTCTCAAACTGGAGAGAATGCCCTTCAGAATAGTTGAGGACTTTTAATCTCCATGTCAGCCAGTCATTAGATGTGGACTGGCCCCAGCAAGAGTTTTCTTATTCTCTCCTTATTGATCTGTATGTAGTTTGAGAATGAGTGTCTAGATTTCTAGACAGCTGCCATTGTCCTATGGGTGTGGAAAGCCTTTTTCAGATTCTTGCTGTAGATAATGGTTTTGATGACTCATTCCTGAGGGGGGGAAGCAAAAACAGAAAGCAGGGAGAGTTCAGACCAAAGGATTGTGCTTCTGAAGTCACCCTAAGGATAAGATACTAAAAATCTAGTCTTGGGTGAAAATTGCAGACGATACCAGAATCAAAATTATACATCACTTTGGGTGATTCAGCTTCCAATTAACCTACTCATCTGTCTTTATTTTCTTTAAATCTAGGCTGACTGGCTTAGTTAGCTAAGTTGACCATTTCAGATCCGTTCTTCTCATGTAGAAAATATTTTCACCTAGCCAATATTTACCACTTTTACAACTTCATGTTTTTAGCCATTACAGACCTTTTGGGCTTTAGCACTTCCTAATCTCACAGAATTAACACTTCCCATTATGATCTTCTTAGCATGTCTTTGCTTTGTCCTTTGCAGCAATACCCACATGTGTAATTACTTGGCTAATCCTTGTTTCTCTAGTAGTCTCATGTTAGTTCCAGAAAACAAGGGAACCACATTTGTCTTATTCACCATTGCATCATCACCATCTAGCACACTGCTTGGCACTTAGTCAGTGTTCAGATATTTGTTGAATAAATAAATGGATGAGTCAATGAATGTTAACAAGGCAAATGTGTCAGCCAGAACTTTTGGGATCATTTAGCATTTATAATATGGAGTCCACAGTGTCTCTGTTCTCATACTAAAATGTGCCACTTTTTAATAACTAATTTAAAAAACAAATTGCCCAAAGTATGCATTGTCATACTGTTTCAGACCACCACTTTGGGGAAAACATCTCAAAATCTGTCTTCCTGACATACATCAACAGCAGTCTGTAATTATTAAAAGGTCAGTGATTTTAATTTGTCCTTCATGGTCCCTGAAAACACATCAGGGGGTTCTCACAAGTAGATGCACACGTCACTTCGTATCCCTTTAGTAAAGAACAGCCCTTTAATGAAGAACACCGAGTTTTCCTCTTTGACTGGAGCAATGTGGAGAATGCTTACTTCACTAGTCAAAGCACCAGATTCCACTGGCTTTTCAGTGAGTTCACAGCTAGATTCCCCTAGCATCCAACATTCCTTGCCTATCTTAAAAAAATTTTAAATAGCTTCAATAATTTATTAGCTTCATGCAAAGAGACTGTACCATTAATTGCCTGTGACTATGTCAGTTTTCTCCTGGCCAGGTAGAAGAGCCTAATGTTAAGTAATATAAATCTTTGTTGTTGTTGTTCTTGTGTTAATCTTGGTCCTTGAGTTGACAAGAAAAATCTAGTTTATTGGAATAACTGTTTTGAGCTTTAAGAAAGCTATTGAAAATGTGTGGCATGGCATGGCTGCTTGTATTCCCATGCTGGTCCCTGTGGGATATATCATTAGTATTAACAATATTTATTTTTATTAAACCTAATCCTTCCCAGAATGGTATTTTAGGTGGCTACTATCACTTACCTTATTGATATGTGAGATGTAATCTCTTCTATCTTTACTCTAAGACAAAACTATAACTTAGAACACACAACAGAAAAATGAATGATGCACTCAAGGGATAGTGTAAGTATAAAGTTGGATAAATCAAACATGTTTATATACATTCTAGTTCCTCGGACTTTCATGCACATTCTTTCACTTGATATTCATAATATCCTTATAGAATAGGCAAATCAGACATTTTCTTTCCATTTTATGGATTAAAATATTAAGACTGAGAGAAGTTTGGGGACTTTCTTGGGATGAGAAACTTAATGAATAAAAAAAATAATTGGTCTTCTGGATCCAAATTATTTTAATTTTCTATAGAATTGTTTTATAATTAGAATTACTTCCTATTATAATTATACTAGAGGCCCGGTGCATGAAAATTTATGCTCTGGAGGGGGGGTCCCTCAGCTCGACCTGCCCCCTCTCACAATCCAGGAGCCCTCATGGGCGGGAGGTTACCCAGCGATCAGGGGAAGGCAGTGTCCCATCACATCTCTGCTGCTGCCACTGCTGGCAGCATAAGCCTCAGCCAGCCCTGGTTACCTGAGCCTCGGGAGGCCCTGAGCACTGGGCAGCCGCCATTCGAGGCTTGCCTGTGCCTCGGGCTGACCCTGAGTGGCTGGGCAGCCACCATCTGAGGCTTGCCTGCTCCTTAGGCCAGCCTTGGGTGGCTGGGCAGCCAACATCTGAAGCTTGCGGTGTTGGCTAGGCAGCCGCCATCCGAGGCTTGCCTGCACCTTGGGCCAGCCCTGGGTGGCTGGGGGGCTGAGGGGACAGGGGAACTCCGGAGGCAGGTACGTGGAGCAGCCGGGCCCTCCTGGGGGTGGGCCCAGCCTTGCTACGCACCTGCCGCCCTGGTGGGGCTGAGGGGACTGGGTGCCGCCATCTTGTGGCAGTGGGCACTGCCATATTTGAGGGTGTGGAAGTCAATTAGCATATTCCCTCCTTATTGGCTGTGGATGCCACCATCTTTGAGGGTGAGACAGTCAATTAGCATATTCCCTCCTTATTGGCTGTGGGCACTGCCATCTATGTGACAGCATGAGGGTCAATTAGCATATTCCCTCTTTATTAGATAGGATAATCATTTTTTCTATATAATTAGAATTGTTTTTGTTTTCTTTCTTTCTGATGACCAAATTTATTTGTATATAAAATGTATGAGCAGGAAATTTGTAAGGTTAAAAAATATACTGTGGCAAACTTCCCTTTCCCCAATAAAAGACCAATTAAAGACATCAGGGATAAAATACACTGAGTGGCCAGATTATTATGATCTCTGAACACATAATGATCTGGCCACTCACTGTATATCCTATATAATAAAAGGCTAATATGCAAATTGTCCCCTCGACCAAGAGTTCGACCAGCAGGCAGGCTGGCCAGCCGCCCATGTTCCCTCCCTCTGGCTAGGCTGGCCAGACCCCATCCATGCATGAATTCATGCACTGAACCTCTAATATATATACTGAGTGGCCAGATTATTATGCATTCAGAGATCATAATAATCTGGCCACTCAGTGTATGATGCTAGTATGAACTTTATTCAAGACATCTGAAAAGGTCTTTTGACTCAGAGAGGAAAACTGGTTGTTTTCTAGCCCTATTGTCAAAATATTATG
This sequence comes from Cnephaeus nilssonii, assembly GCF_951640355.1. Taxonomy (NCBI): domain Eukaryota; kingdom Metazoa; phylum Chordata; class Mammalia; order Chiroptera; family Vespertilionidae; genus Cnephaeus; species Cnephaeus nilssonii. The sequence goes on along the minus strand of NC_137078.1, from coordinate 54,670,421 downwards.
GAACTTTCTGATAAACAAGCTGCTTAGAAACCATCATGGGGTGCTCATATTAAGCCCAATCACTAAGTAAGAAATCAGAGAACGTCACTATGCTTACATATCATAGGCATAGCTTCTCTGGAAGGGAGGCTGCATTGATAATCCATTTTTGGCTGTACTTCTGTATTTTCTACAGATAATTCCTCCTCCATCACCTCCTTTGGGTGTTCTAGACAGGTTCAATACCAATGACTCTGTCTCTATGATTTATTTTTGAGCTACTTGAAGAACTTGAATTTTATCAGTGCAAAAAAAAAGTATGGAAACAGGGACTAAGAAGTGTAGGTGAAGGTATGAGAGATTTGTAAAATAAACGTGTGTGTGTGTGTGTGTGTGTGTGTGTGTGTGTGAACGTTTGGAAATGAATGACCTAAAAACAAACACTTACTAAATTTAGAGGGTCTTACAAATTTATATGTGATATATTAAAAATACATTATATTGAAAAACATAAAAAAACACTTAAAATTTAACATAAAATTTCTTTAATAATGAGAACTATATGTATTCAATACTCAAACCAACATATGAGGTAATGAATTAAAGGCAAACTCATTGTTAGGTACATTGATCAAAGAAATATAGACCAATGGACATGAAAATAAGCCATCCTATTTATTTATTTTATTATTTTTGTTTGTTTGTTTTGCTTTTTATAAAATCTTTATTGTTCAGATTATTACAGATGTTCCTCTTTTTCCCCCCCATAGTGCCCCTCCACCCAGTTCCCACCCCACTCCAGGCCTCCCCCCCACGACTGACCTTGTCCAATCTCTTCCAGCACCCGCCACATCCCCTTCCCCCCAAGAATTGTCAGTCTGCTCCCTTTCCATGCCCCTGATTCTATTACATTCACCAGTCTGTCCTGTTCGTCAGATTTTTTATTCATTTGAATTTTAGGTTCACTTGTTGATAGATATGTATTTGTTGTCACTTTTTTGTTCATAATTTTTTATCTTTACCTTTTTCTTCTTCTTCCTCTTCTTAGAGAATACACTTCAGCATTTCATATAATACTGATTTGGTGGTGATGAACTCCTTTAGCTTTTGCTTGTCTGTGAAGCTCTTTATCTGACCTTCAATTCTAAATGATAGCTTTGCTGGGTAGTATAATCTTGGTTGTACGTTCTTGCTATTCATCACTTTGTATATTTCTTGCCACTCCCTTCTGGCCTGCATAGTTTCTGTTGAGAAATCAGCTGACAGTCATATGGGTACTCCCTTGTAGGTAACTAACTGTTTTTCTCTTACTGCTTTTAAGATTCTGTCTTTGTCTTTTGCTCTTGGCATTTTAATTATGACGTGTCTTGGTGTGGTCCTCCTTGGATTCCTCTTGTTTGGGGTTCTCTGTGCTTCCTGGACTTGTAAGTCTATTTCTTTCACCAGGTAGGGGAAGTTTTCTGTCATTATTTCTTCAAATAGCTATTCAATATCTTGCTCTCTCTCTTCTTCTGGCACCCCCATAATTCGGATGTTGGTATGCTTGAAGTTGTCCCAGAGGCTCCTTACACTATCTTCATATTTTTGGATTCTTTTTTCTTTTTTTTTTTCTGGTTGGGTGTTTTTTGCTTCTTCATATTTCAAATCTTTGACTTGATTCTTAGGATCTTCTAGTCTGCTGTTGAATCTCTGTATATTATTCTTTATTTCAGACAGTGTATGCTTAATTTCTGATTGGTCCTTTTTCATATCCTTGAGGGTCTCACTAAATCTCTCAGAGGTTTCTATAAGATTCTTGCATAACCTTATAGCTGTGGTTTTGAACTCTTTATCCAAAATTTTTCTTTTATCCATTTCTTTAATTTGTGACTTGTTTCTTTGTCTCTGCATTTTGGCTGCTTCCCTGTGTTTGTTTCTATGTACTGGGTAGCTGCTAAGTCTCCTTAGTTGATAGAGTGGCCTTGTGTGGTATGTGTCCTATAGAGCCCGGTGGTTCAGCCTCCCCAGTCACCTGAGGTGGACACCCTTGGTGCACCCCTTTGTGGGATGTTTGCACAGTCTTGTTGTAGTTAACCTTTGATTGCTGTTGGTATCACTGGGAGGAATGGACCTCCAGCCCAATTGGCTATGATGACCAGCTGTGTCTACACTGGAAGATCTGTTGTGCAGGAGACACCCTAATGGGGCAAGACTTGCTTCAGTGGGGCTTTGGTGCTCACTGAATCTGCCTCTTGTGTGTATCACTTATGGATGTGAAGAGTTGTAATCCAGTATGGTCTCACTCTGACCACTGGGAACACTGGCTCTTGGATCTCCAAGGAGGTGTAAGGTCAGCCACTGTCTGGGGCCACCCAGCAGGAGCTACAGAGACATCTGCAGATTCCTCCTCTTTGTATGAAGTTTGGAAGTGCCCAGACAAGCCCCAGCTGTGAAGCAAGGCAGGCTGCTGCTGCCAGGCCTTGGGCCTTCTTTTGGAAGCTCTGGGGCTTTCTTACCCAGCTGCAGTTTGATAGATTTTAGGCAGAGAAAAGACAGGCCATTCATATGCAAAAGCCGATGCGCACAGCTTGGGTGGGGTTGTAAATTGGGTGGGGCGGGGTCTCTGGGAATCACCAGGGCAGAGCAAACAGCAATGGCTGCCAGTGAGCCCTGCACCTGAGAGGTCCCCAGGTCTCCGTGTCCCACGCCCCTGTGTAGGAACAATTATTGCTGCAAGCACCTCTGAGAGATGGATGGCTGTCCTCGTGTTCCTGTCCCAATGCCAGACAGTCCAGTTTCTCCCCGTATGTGTCTGGGTCCCCCAGAGTCTCGCCCAGAAATGGAGTTGAGAGCAAGCAGGAGCTTGTATCTCCCTCCCGATTAAAAGAGCAGCACATCCAGGTGTCAGCACTTTCTGTGCCTCCGCATCTCTTACCAGTCTCAATGTGCTTTCTTCACCTCTCTAGTTGTGGAACTTCCACTCAGCCATCTTTCCCGTGGTTCTAGGTGATAGTTGTTCTGCCTTTTAGTTATAATTCTGATGTGGTTTTGAGAGGCAGCAAGTATAGGTGTTTACCTATGCTATCATCTTGGTTCTTCAAGCCATCCTATTTAAAAACATAAAAATTTAACATATATAGAGATAGATCTTAATTTTAATTTTACATTACTTAAATCTCATTTGCTTTGCTTTGGTGATTAGTACTTTCTCTAGGTAGTCCCTTCCTCTGCTCCATAAAATAGATAACCTTAATCTGCAGATTCTGTCCCATTCAGACTGAGACAATCCTCATGAAGGCCTACATAATATCAAAATTATAGAGAACCAGGTAATAGGACCTAGTTGGTTAAAGGATAGCATTGATTATGTGTACGTTGAGACCTGATTAACATCCCAAAGATATTATTTTTTCTTGTGTCTGTTTATCTTTAACATAATCTCTCTATATATATAAGCCAAGCGACCGGAAAGCCAAAATGACCGATCGCTATGACGCGCACTACAGCCGGCCAACTGGCCCAATTGTGGGGGAGGAGGTGGCACCTTCCCCTGGCTGGACACACCCCAATCAGGGGCTCCTGTGACCCCTCTCCCACACCAGCCCGGCCTGATATGCCCCTATTGGGGCAGGTTGGCCAGACTCCACCCGTGCACAAATTTGTGTGCTGGACCTCTAGTAAAATCATAAAGAATAAATGCCTAAGACAATGCCTATTACATAGATTCATTTTCTGTGGATGCTATTATTAAAAGCAGGCCAATGATCTATCAAATATAGCCAAACATACCTCATACCTAAGGAAAATCCACTATTGTTTATTTGATGTTCTTTGTTGTACATATTTTTCAAGAATATGAAATATTTTTTTGTGGTTGTATTTGCATACTAGAGGCCCGGTGCATGAAATTTGTGCACAGGGGTGGGGGTGTCACTCAGCCCAGCCTGTACCTTCTCCAATCTGGGACCCCTCGAGGGATATCTGACTGCCCATTTAGGCTTGATCCCAGTGGGATCGGGCCTAAATGGACAGTCAGACATCCCTCTCACAATCCAGGAATGCTGGCTCCTAACCACTCACCTGCCTGCCTGCTGGATTGCCCCTAACTGCTTCTGCCTGCCAGCCTGACCATCCCCTAACCACTACCCTGCCAGCCTGATCGACGCCTAACTGCTCCCCTGCTGGCCTGATTGCCCCTAACTGCCCTTCCCTGCTGGCCTGGTCACCCCTAACTGCCTTCCCCTACTGACCTGGTCACCCCTAACTGCCCTCCCTTGCCAGCCTGGTTGCTGCTAACTGCCCTTCCCTGCAGGCCTGGTCACCCTCAACTGCCCTCCCCTGCTGGTCCGGTCACCCCTAACTGCCCTCCCCTACAGGCCTGGTCACCCCCAACTGCCCTCCCCTGCAGGCCTGTTCCCCCGCAACTGCCCTCCCCTGTAGGCCTGATCGCTCCCAATTGCCCTCTCCTGCAAGCCTGGTCCCTCCAAACTGCCCTCCCCTGCTGGCCTGATCGCCCACAACTGCCCTCCCCTGCTGGCCATCTTGTGGTGGCCATCTTGTTTCCACACGGGGGCAGCCATCTTGTGTGTTGGGGTGATGGTCAATTTGCATATTACCCTTTCATTAGGTAGGATGTGCATAGACATATTTGGTTTTTGGAATTTCTACATGTCAGACCATCAATTAAACATTGGTATTTATTTCAAAACTCATGGCAAATGAAAACTCCTTAAATTGGTTTAAAAATTCACATGGTAAAGTAACATGAATTCTGAATTTTGACTCAGTGGTTCTTGTTTAGACTTTGATCATGTACCAGGCAGAAGCTGGCATTGTTACATAGGGAAACATGTATATACTTGAAGTCAGAGGTATCTATTGAGTTTAAAAAGAAAGCTGACTCACAGGAATCAGGTATCTTACTCAATGGTAATTACAAAGATATAAGCAAGGTATTTCTTCTCTCTTGGAGAGGCTCAAGATTACCAAGCAACTTTGTAGGTCTGTTAGGACCTATTTTGGTTTTGATTAAATATGTGATGTTCTAAGCCAGTGGTCAGCAAACTGCGGCTTGCGAGCCACATGCGGCTCTTTGGCCCCTTGAGTTTTTAGCAAAGGCCAGCTTAGGAGTACTCTAATTAAGTTAATAACAATGTACCTACCTATATAGTTTAAGTTTAAAAAAATTGGCTCTCAAAAGAAATTTCAATCGTTATACTATTGATATTTGGCTCTGTTGACTAATGAGTTTGCCGACCACTGTTCTAAGCAATATATACAGGACATCACTTGTTATAGAAGGATCCATTTTGTTATGATTCCTTTTTGCATTTATTATAGTTTATGTAATAGTTTTCATAGGTCTGTCTCAGATGTCTATGAACTCCTAGGGTCTGTACAATCAGCAACCTAGACAGATCAGATATATTCTGCTAAAAGCATTTCACCTTTAAGGACTCTATTATCTTTCTGCTGGTGAGTTTGCAAGGAACTTTGACCAGTGCAGCTTGTTCTTTCCCAGGTGTTCCTGAAAGAGATAAAATATTTCACAGATATTGTAGGCTTGCTGCTAACCCTTTCTTTCCCACACGAGTTCAAATCCTTACTTCATTATCATGTTCACAGAGTGTGATTATTCTGGAAGACCAGGAGGTTTTAAGGCTTCAGGCATTCACTATTCAGATTATTATTTTCCCTCTTTCTCAGGTAAACAATGAGAATAACAAGATGTAACTGTTAAGTAATGTTCTCAAAGATTTCACACCAAGAAACTCATGCACCTTTCCCAGAAATCCACATTTCACTTCATTGCCACAAATAAAACAAGAAATACTATCACAGTTTTTATAAGAATTCTGTGTTTAGAAAAAAAACAACCCAGACCCACAGTTTTGATGCTACTACGAATGACCACCAAAACTATCTAAAGTAATAGAGTTACATTTCAGTACTACCAATTATTTCTGACCCTTGGCCTGGATCACCCGTGGCAGATAAGAGGAGAAAGGTGTGGCTGTTCATAAACAGTAAAAAAGAAATCTGCTTAAAAAAATTCAAGTGTGGGCTGGTAGTATAGTACAGTCATGTTCCCCATCACAATGCTTTGGCCAACAACAGACTATATATGCAATGGTAGTATACTGTATAGTCTAGGTGTGTATGTAGTAGGCTGTACTATCTAGGGGTTTTGGTAAGTTTACTTGTTGATGAACTCCTAGGGTATGTACAATAAGCAACCTAGACATATCAGATATATTCTGCTAAAAGCATGAATGAAATTGCCTAAGGATGCATTTCTCAGAATGTGTCCCCTCATTAGAGGAAGAGCACTGGGGGGGGGGGGGGGGCGGGGAGAGAATTAAGGGGACTAAATTTTTTTAAAATTGCATTCACTTGTAGATTAGGAGCCACTCCGGAATCCAAAGAGAGCTTCTCCAGAGGTAATGTGTAGGAGGAGGTCTTCCTCTACCACAGGAAAGGCAAAAAGCCCCACCTTCTGCTTAGACTCTTCTCTCAAATGAGAAAAAGTCTTAAATAGAAGTGCAGCAATCCCTGTTACCACCAAGGCCCACTGCTGCTGAAGGCAGTATTATAGAAAACCCTCTACTCAGGGGAAGGTGATAGATAAGAGCCCTGTGCCCCAAGTGCTATGTAATTATTAGAGATCTCCTACCACAGGGAGAGGACCAAAACACTGTCACCTGCATGTGAACTACCACAAGTACTAGTCAGAGTTTGGCTGCAATATAGGGAGGGACACAAACACTGAGGAAGCCCCACCGGGAAAACCCAGGCACAAAGATCCTACCTACACTGAGCTGGACCAGGTAATAGCAGCCCGATACAGAGAAAAGGCAAAATGTGAAGAAATCCCCTATACAATGAAAGTATATTGCTATGGCAGAAAACTGAAAATGGAGCACAAACATTGAACCAAAACTCAAGAGAAATTTGAAGTTTATGGTGCTTGGAGTGTGGCCATAGCAACAACAAAGCCCAAATTCAGCCTAACCCCTGACTAGATTGACTGAACCCCAATATGCATAGCCTAATCAAAAAGAGGCATGCCCATTTTCAAGCATAAATTTTATTTACCTCAATCTTTACACAATATGTCTGGTATTCAACAATAATAATAATATAAAAATTTTCAAGACACGGGCACAGACACACATTCCTCAACCTATTGTCAAGAAAAAAAATAATCAATAGAACTGTATTTGCAGGTGACTCATATGTTGAAACTTGATAAATGGCTTTAAAACAACTATGTTTAATATCTTGAAGAATCTACTGGACAAGGTTGATAATATGTGTAACAAGAAGGGTATTTTCAGCAGAGAGATGGCACTATAAAAAGGTCAAGTGGGAATGCTAGAAATAAAAATCCTGATATCAAATTTGAAGAATACATTTGCCAGGTTCATCATTAGACTCAATGCATCTGAGGTAAAAGTCAGTGAGTCCAAATATAGATGAAGAGAAAATACTGAAACTGAACTACAGAGAGAAAAACAGAACAAATAACCAATAATGCTAAATGTTTTTATAGTCATATAATTGGAGTCTCAGAGGAACTAGAGAGAGAGAACATAGCAGAAGAACTATTTGAAGAGAAAATGGCCAAAAAATTTTCAAAAATAATATTGTATGAAATTGCATAATTAACAGGCTCAGAGAAACATAAGAAAAGTAAAAAATAAAGCACACCTAATAGAGCATATTTAAACTTCTGGTATCTAAAGAAGATAAAACAGTAAATGTTGGCCCAGAAAAAGAGATATTATAGACAGTGAATAAAAGATATGGATTATAGGAGGCTTCTCACCAGAAACTAGGTAAGAGGGAAGACAAGGCGTGACATCTTTAAACTTCTGGGAATTTTTTTCTAGCTATCAATTTTATACCAAGGACCGGTCAGAAACAATAGCCAGTGATAAAGTAAACCACAGAGAAAATTCCTGGAATAATTTAGAGACAAATAGAGATGTTAAACAGGAAAGCAGCAGATGATTTATTTAAATGCATGTGTGCTTGTCTAGGTCTAGGGAGAAAAACAATAGAACTTTTTTTTTTTTTTCCCCTGAGAGGAGCACCTAGAAACTGATATGGACACATTGGAAGGCAGTCAGTTGGCTAATTGTATTATTCCTAATACTAGTTTAAAAATATATATATTTCTGGGTATCCCAAGTTTCTTGTTATCTTAGCAACTGCAGGTGGAGCATAATAGTAATGGTATTGACTCATTAAATCCCTTTGTAAATCCTCTCAGAGATTTAGTTTTGTTAGTTTATCAAGTCTATCTCTGGAATCTTGCTGCTCTAAAAAACTTAGAAACACCCCTGATTAAGATCTAAAATGATATATATGTATCACTGATGAACTTTTATTAAGCCTGATCTTTTGAATACTCATCAAACTAAAGCTTGAGCTTCTTTTACAATGGTGAATCACAGCTTCCAAACCAGGTTTTAGATATTTATGGTTTGTGGATGTGATACATACACCAAAGGAGGAAATTTCCCAGGATTATCAGCCAAGACAGATTCACTTAGCCTTAGTGTTTGTGTTCAGTACTTACTGAGTACTTTAAGACAAACATGTCTGTTGATAAATAATAAGCAGACAAACATAACTTGCCATTAAAATTTCTTCTTAACTTACCATATATACTAATATTCAGATGTCCCTTTTAAATCTCTCCTACTCTTCATATTGTTTAGCCATTGAGCAAATAAATGGATCAGCATGTAGTGTTCAGACCCCCAACACATAACCACAATTGATAAATAAAAATAGCTAGCACAACATAAAAGGAAATAATATTAATCTTGCATTTCCATAGAATCTTGCAACTTAAAGAGAACTTTACTATCACTCATCTTAACTTAAAATTCAGGAGAACAGAAATGAATATTACTGTTTTCTTTGTACAGATAAGAAAAGCAAAACATAGAGACTCCAAGTGATTTTCCCCAAGGTTATACAAGTAGAAAGTTAGAATTTAATGTCACTTAAGACTGTTCCATCAATTTAATTTTCACATTCATAAAAAATAAGATTTTGGCTTGGCTAAGATTGCAACCATGTACAAGGAAGGGCAGAGAAGGCTAGGAAGATATCTAGGGATAAGTTGATAAAAGTCTTTTAGGATTTCAAAGAGGTGGAATTTCATCCTATAAATTTTAGGAAAACATTGAAAGTCATTAACCAGGAGAGGAACATGATTATATTTGTATTTTGGAATAGCAACTTAGGAGTCATTAAGAAATAGAGATTTGAATGATGCGGGACAATAGGCAGAGAGGTCAGTTACCATGTTACTCCTATCCAGTCCACATAACTCACAACTATAAGTTAAGCAAATGGGTGCAACATGTGTAGAGGAGGAAGGCACCTACTAATGAGCCAGACACTGCCCTAGGTGCTTTGCAAATACTCTTTAACACTGAAAAAAAAGCCCTATTATTTTTATGCCTAGAGAAATTGTGTATTTCATTTCTCACAGCCAACACATGGCATATTCAGGATTTAAAATTAGGTTTTATCTGGTTCTAAATCTTTTAATTTTTTATCAGCATAATTCAGGTGTAATGGGTTGGAAAGGAAGGAACACATTCAGGTCCTATTTAGGAAACAAAACCCAAAATTTGAATGGAGGTTTAGTGCTTGGCATTAATAAGTGCTTAAAAATTAGATAAAATTTCTGAATTATCAAGGATTCTGAAGCCCAGAATACCTGTTTTAGGTTGAATCAGTCAAGGTTTACCTAAGAAAACAGAAATCACCTAACCATTTCAAGTAAAAATGAATTGAATATAGGCAATTAGAGGCTTAGACAACTTTTTAGTGAAGGCATTAGAAATATTACTGCTTTTTGTTTCTTTGGTTTTTTTGAAATTTTGAAGAGAATGAATTGTGGAGAAGCTGTTAATGATCTCAACTCCCTCCACAGCCTAAGTGGGGTATTTTAAGAACAGCTGAACCTGCTAGCAAAATTCCACATTTGCCATCTCTAAAATGTATGTGTCTATCTATTGCTCTACTGAAAACTAATGGATTCTCCTTTTTACCCACCTTCCAAATATCAAAAAGTTCCTCAAGATTATGCAAGATATTTAGCTTCTAGACACTTAGGCACAGTAGTAAAAGGGAAAATTTGAAAGATGGGTGTGACGTCATCATCAAATGATATTGGCAGATATGACGCGTGCTTTATTCTCAGGCTCTTTTAAAGATGGAAGGCAACCTTCTCGCTACTGTTTCTACCTTCTCTCCCCTTCAATGTAAAATTTATGGGCCACCTTTCTCCACTCCATGCCTTACAAATACATGTTTTAGTGTACTTTCATTCAATATAAATATTTAATATAATATATGGATAGATTGATTTTTTAAATTTAATTTAATTGTGTTTAATATCTTATAAGTGTGTTTCCAAGTCCGTGTTGTCACAGATTATATTTTTTAAGAGAAAGGGTATGTCTGTTTTACTAGCTTATAGTATGTTACTCACAAATGGTACTCAACAAAAATCAAACTGGGTCTCAGAATCACAAAAGGATAAAATCACTGAAGGAAGCCAAATATAGCCCTGTCCACTCTCTCACTCAATGTACAAAACTATTTTATAACATCTTTTGGCAACCAGCGTCTTACTATATGGTAACATGGTTCTTTCTGTTTTTGTCTTTCCTCACAGAACAAATATTCAATCATTTCCTGTGTAGAATTTGTTTCCTTGTAAAATGTAGCCAATTTAATGCTCCTTATCAAATGAATACCATGAAGTCATGATCCTACCAGCCTTTTCTTGGATAATTGATTATTCTCCCAGTAAATGCAAGACTTAATCTCTCCAAAACTTTATTGTGTTTATTTCAGTCACATAATTTTTCTGCCTTAATTGTATCATCCAATAAGCCAGCCAAATTTCTCAGCTGTGGGTAGCTCAGATAATAAGAGGAAGCCTTCTATGCATTAATTCAAAACACTGTTAAAATATGGGGAAAACAATTAGAACAGGACTATTGGCAAATCACTACAATCCTTGCTTCAGCTGGACCCCAGTCAATTACTCAGTGTTCATATATGTAATTAGCTACAAATCAACCTGATGGAAGCAATACAATTTACATATATCAGTTTATTTCAGAAGACATTCTCAAATATCTTACTGAAATTAATTCTGTAAAAATATGTTATTGAAATATAATTGACATATGTTGAAATACACAGTTCTTAGATGTTATTGTTTCGTGAGTTTTGACAAATGCAATCATCCAGGTAACTACACCCCAATCAGGAAATAGATATTGTCATCACTTACGAAATTCCTTTATACTTCATCCCAGTCAAATCAGGCTCTCCCCTCTCCAGAGCAATCAATATTCTGATTTATTTCACCGTAACATAGTTTTGCCTGTTCTAGAACTTCACATAAAGGAAATCAGAGTGTGTATACTTTTATGTATGGCTCTTTTCTCTCAGCACAATGTCTTGGAGATTCAGCTACATGATAGCATATTTTAAGTAGTTGATACCTTTAATTGGCATCTGGTATATCAGTATATAAATATCTCTCTATATAAAAGCCTAAGCGACCATTACGACCAAACGACTGGAACGACTGGAACGACCGGAAAGACTGACTAGGCGACCAGTCGCCATGATGTGCACTGACCACCAGGTGACAGACGCTCAATGCAGGAGCTGCCCCCTGGTGGTCAGTGCACTTCCACAGGCAACTTCCCGCAGCCAGCCAATCTCTCGCTGTCCCTCCCCACAGCCGGTCTCTCCCTCTGGCTGGCCGGCCAACCTCCCATAGTCCCTCCCACTGTCCCTCCCCTCAGGAAGCAGGCCTCAATCGGCCTGGCCCCAATCAGCCCGAGGCCTGAAGGCCCCAGCGGGTTCGGGAGAGGAGGCAACAGTCACCTGGCCGGGTGTGGAAGGAACAGATGCCAGACACCGCTGCTGCCATTGGTTCCCTGCCACTGCGCAGTTCCCCACCTCCCGCCATCCTCCTTGCCTCGCTGCCACACTGCTACCATGGTGGGTGGGTGGCCCCCGGGGAAGGGAGAGGACAGGAGCAAGACAAACCCTTGTGTAGAGGGCTGACTTTCAATAGATTGTAGTGAGGGAGTTGCTCTGCTATGTATGAAACCCCGACACAGAAGCAGTTCATCTATGAATGATTTAGCACCAGGGCCGAAGAGGCTGGCTGGCCTGGGGGAGGGACCAGCCAGGGGGAGGGACTGCGGGAGGTTGGCCAGCCGCGGGAGGTTGGCCGTGGGAGCACACTGACCACCAGGGGGCAGCTCCTGCATTGAGTGTCTGCCCCCTGGTGGTCAGTGCACATTATAGTGACTGTTCGACCGGTAGTTCCGGTCGTTCGGTTGTATTAGTCACTTAGGCTTTTATATTTAGATTTGGATTATTTACAGGCTTGGCTATTATGAATAAACCCAATATGAGCTTTTTTATTTTTACAAGTGTTTTTGTTGATGTGTCTTCATTTCTCTTGGATAAATAATTTGAAATAGAATTTCTGAAAAATAGGGTAGTTATTTCTATTTATCCTGCTTGGAATTCAGTGCTGCTTACATCTTGTGTTTGATATTCTTTCTTAGAATGCGTTAGTGGCTATTCTTTCATCAAATACTTTATGTGTAGCAATCTATGTCTCTTTTGTAACTCCAAGTCCATGTATGTTTACCTGCTTGAGATTTCTCTGTTAATTTTTTCTCAGCTTTTTTCTGTTTGTGCCTCATTTTATTTACTTTTTAAATATGTTTGTATTGATTTTAGAGCAGAAGGAAGAGGGAGGGAGGGAGAGAGAAAAAAACATCGATTGGCTGCCTCTTATACACCTCCTACTGGGGATGGAGCCCACAACCCAGGCATGTGCTCTGACCAGGAATTGAACTAGTGACCTTCTGGTGCATGGGGCTCAACCCACTGAGCCACATGGGCCAGTGCTCTCTGTGCTTCATTTTAGGTCATTTATGTTTTATTGTCTTTAAGTTTACAGACCTTCTGTTCTCCATTGCCCAATCAGTTATAAAGCTAATCTATTGATTTTTTTAACTTCAAATATTTTATTCTTCAATTGTACAATTTCTGTTTTTTAGTGTGGTGTAAATTTTTTTTCTGAAATTTCCTATCTCTTCACTTATTTTGTTTATACTTTCTTTTAATTTCTTAAAATATTTATATTAGTTCTCTTTAATTATTTGTTAATTTCAACATTTCTGTTAGCTCTGTGTCTGTTTCTATCAACTGCTACTTTTTTCTTGGTTATAGGTAACATATTTTTGCTTCTTTGCATGAGAAGTAACTTTGTATTGTTTGCTGCATGTTGTTGATATCCTGAGATAAGGAATCTTGAGTATGTTATCTTTTTCAAAGAATGCAGTCTTTTGTCCTGGCAGGCAGTTAATTTACTAGATCAGCTTGATTCTTTTTACATTTTTCTAGGGTGTGGGACAAGTAACCCTTACCCTAGGACGAGAGTGGCCCCACTATTTTCTGCAGAATCATTTGAATTTTTAAGGTGTTCGGTGAGGTTTCTAATCTTGTTGGACCTCCTAATTTTTTTCTGCACTGTATGATCTCAAGAATTTCCATTCAACTTGCATTTCCTCAGTAGTTGTTCCCTGTCAGGAGATTTTCCCAGCTGATGTTTAACTTAGTATTTGCCTGAGACATTAGAGCACCATTGCAGGTTTGTGGTGCTCCAGCATCATGACCCACACATTCTATCTGCTCAGCATCCCACACTCCGGTCTCTGCCTCAGCAGCTTAATGAGACTATCATGCTTTGCGTGGGCTCTGTCTCTGCATGCATGCCGTAGTAAAGCCAGGACCTGCAGACAGAAAGCCAGGGTGACTGGGGGTCTTACCTCATACATTTCCCTTATTCAGGGATCATGGTCCTAAGCTGCTTCTTATTGAATATCTGATAAGTGTCATTTCATTTATTTTGTCCAGTTTCATAGTTGTTCACAGTGGGAGAGCAAGTCCAGTAGTTATTCAGTTATGTCCAGAAGCAAAAACCTCTAAAATAAAATTTTGCTACAGCTATCTCAATCTTTCAGACAGGTAAAAAAAAAATAGTTTATCTTGACTTCTAGAGTCAAAATAACATTCTTAGAATCAATCTAAAGCAGATGCTTGAAGTTTTCTGAGGTTAAGAGACTTCAGGATGATTGGCAGTTCAGGCTAGTTGTCCTGATAGCACAAACCATGAACAAAATTTCGATTGGGAGGAATCTTCCATCGGGAGAGTAATTATAGGATGATGTGAATTACCACAGGTGGAAAAGTCTGCCCACGAGTCTGTCCTCTGCTGGTGAAGAATCATGTCTTAGACATTGCTTGGTTCTTCTGTGCAGCTTTATAATTGCAATGCTCACAGTCCCAATCACTTATTTTGAGGTGTCTTTCTTTTCCACCCAGCATATTCAGAACTTCTTACCTTTGGCCCTGTGTTTCTGGCACCAGTACTGAAATGACTCTGAGCTCTGTTTCCTGACAGCTTCCTTATTACATTTGAGCAGGCGTTTTCAGCTTTGAGGTATGGTAGCTATTGATAGTCTTGCTATGGAATTGCTAACACTTGAGAAGCCTGCTTCTTTGGAGAGATAACTGCAGTCTTCACTGTTGTTCCATCTGGATAATCATCCTCAGTGGAAAAGCCACTGTTGATTTTTCTGAAGCCTGTTCCCCCAAGGGCCTAGTGCTGCCTCTTCCTTGTACTCTTCAAGCCACGTCTTCCCTGTTTTTGGAATGTTTTCGTTCTCTCTGCTGGTAGTGAGTCAGTTAGCTCTGGGTATAACAAAAGCAACTAGTGAAGAAATAAATCCTGTCAGGGTTAGCTCCCTGAGCTGGATAATTTTACCCAAAGATTGCTATCCCATTGGACCAATATTTTGTCCATTCCTGAACTCAATTTATTATTGTCTCTTATTTTATTTTTATTTTTTTATTTTAATCCTAACCCGAGGATATTTTTCCATTGATTTTTAAACTGAAAAGAACAGATACTACACTTGATCTTAGTCAAAAGGCCAAGAAGTAATTTTCCATTGATTTTTAGAGAGAGTGGAAGAGAGAGGGAAAGACAGATAGAAATATCAATGTGAGAGAAACACATTGGTTGGTTGTCTCCTGCAGGCACTCTGACCAGGGCCTGGGCCGGGGAGGAGCCTGCAACGGAGGTACATGTGCCCTTGACTGGAATCGAGCCCGGGATCCTTTGGTCTGCAGTCTGATGCTCTATCTACTGAGCCAAACCAGCTAGGGCTATTGCCTCTTATTTTAATCTTCCCTTTACTCTTGTCTTATTTTAGTAGTGTTTACCTTCAGAGAAACAATTCAGAATTTGGGCGGAGGGGGCAATGTTCCTCAGGACACCCTCAGTGACTGCATGTCACACACAATGAATGTCACCTTGAAGTTCACCAGTAATTCTTAATGTCTGTGTATTCTTATGAGACTTTCTGATCTTTTCATCTCAAACCTATACAATTTGTAACTCTTTAGTTCAGTTATAGGGAGTGAGAGCTGTTACTGCTCTTACTGTGAAATCTCTAAGGGTGCTTAAAGAGGGTATTCCTCAATAGCTTCCTGGAACCTCATTCTTTCTGGCCAGCCTGTCTGCTCTCTGGGGATTTACCATTTTTCTTTTGTTGGTTACTTTGTACCCTATGCCTCTTTCCTGATTATAAAAACATCTCCTTTTTTTCTAACACCCTCTTTAAGAATAAGTAGATCTGGGTGATTGTCCTTTTCCCCTTCACATATTAGTCTCTTTTAATCTTTAAGACCTCATTTACTTTTTCATCTATGAATAATCTGTCCTCTGGTATCTTTATCATTTCTCTTCCAGAAATGAAGTTCTCCTTCCAGCTTATTACTCTGTCTTCATTTGTTCCCCTTCATTTACGCATTTATGTTCCTTTGCTTTAGTTCTCCTTAGAAGTCTAAGAGTATTTTTAAATATGCCAATTCTGCTCCAATTTTCTAGGCAATTGAGATTTCTTAGAATCAAAGTTCATTGAAATACTGTTTGATCCTTTGGATGTGCCATAATTTTTAAAAAAATATTTTTATTGATTTCAGAGAGAAGAAGGGAGAGGGAGAGGGAGATAGAAACATCAATGATGAGAGAGAATCATTGATCGACTGCCTCCTACATGTCCCTTACTGGGGATTGAGCTTGTATGTGCCCTGACTTGGAATCGAACCGTGATCTCCTGGATCATAGGTCGATGCCCAATCATTGAGCCATACTGGCTGTGCTGGATGTGCCATAATTTTTTTTTGTTTCTCTACATTAACCAAATAAATACTTGTTAAATTAGGTGTCCTATTTATTTTTATTTTCTTATGATCAAAATCTTTCACTCTTTTGAGGATGTGCCACTTTGGTTGTCTGTAATCAAGTTCATAATTTGTGTAATGGGCCAAACCCATGATATGTTGTAATCATATGATGATGAATGATTCTTGAATTTGGGAAACTTATAGCTCTACCTTCCAAGGTTGGCACTAAAGATTTAGAGCTAAAATGTCAGAAAGGCTGTATAGCAGGGGGATCTCAGTCTATTTTTATAGTTTTAGGTCTTGTAGCCAGATATCAGGTTTAGAAAAGGAGTGAAAGTAGCAATTACTTTCCACAATCCTCCCCGGCAGTATGCCTTTCTGAGATGGGGCGGGGGGGGGGGGGGAGTGTGGGGGGAGAGGGTGGTAGGGGAAAAGCTGCTTTTCAGTCACTATTCATTTTTAAGAAACTCAAACCTAGAAAAATAACTCACAAGAATATTACAAAGAAAAATATACACCTACACACACACACACACACACACACACACACACACACACACATCCTTTAGGTTGACCCATTGTTAATATTTTGCCACATTTGTTTTCTCTTCACACACTCTCTCCACACATACACACACATAAACATCTATTTACACATCTATATGAATCTATATTATATATACTATCTATGCATGTAAGATTTAATAGACTATGTAAATATATAATATATATTATTTTTTTTAGGAATGCCATAGAGAAAAAGATTGTAAAATTCACCACCTTTCACTTTTAAAATCTTTAGCATAGATAATGTATCTCTTAACAACAAGGGTATTCTCTTACATAATTATCAAATTCAGGAAATTTCTCATCTAATGCTATTATCTAACACACAGTCCATTATCAGATTTTTATAATTATACCAATATTATTCTTTGTAGAACTTTTTTACTAGTACAAGATCCATTTCAAGGTCAAGCACTACATATTTAGTTGTTATATCTCTAATATCCTTTTATCTGGTAAATATACTCAGCCATCTTTTCTTTCTTTTGACATTTTAAAAGAGTAGAGGCCCAACGTTCTTTAGAATGTCTTTCCATTTTCGGTTGTCTGATGTCTCCTCATGTAGGTTTCCTCATCCTATTCTGGCTTTGCCTATACTACCAAGCTAAGCCATACTTACTATGTAGTTCAAATTCAGCTCTAATTGGCTAGTACACTAAGGTTCCTACAGCTTTTGCTAAGATCTGCATTTGCCTCCCCCCACTATCAAAACAACACTTAGTTGAACAATGTACCAAATGTTACAGTCATATACCATGGTGAAAATCCTACATGTCTGCTGAAACCTGAGGCTTAAAGCCACTTAGGCCATTTGAGTTTAAAAACCAACTGTATAATTGTAAATGATCATCTGCATAACACAATATAAACTGCCACCAGCAGGCATGATAAAAAATACCTAGATAGACTGTGCTTACTAATAGGCAGAAAAGTCTAACATCACCTACCCTAGCAAGGTTAGGAGCTCCAATCTTTCTGTGTTACCTATGTCTTCTGTGTTACCCAAGGGTTCCAGTCCATGTGTACACAGTGCCTGTTACTGGCAGGGTCTCAATATATGGTTGCTACGTCAAACTGGATAGTGCTGGATGAGATTGATGTTTGTTTGTACCGAAAACAAGATGTCCTTCTGCATAGTGAGAGCATAATTGCCTTTTAGTACAGTAAAAAGTTACCACCCTTTCCAAATTAGATTATTCACCCACACAGACAATGTCAAATTTTATATTTCAGCAAGGCCTAGCCACAAGTTCAGTTAACCAAAAAATTGCACATCCAAAGGGAAGCACTCGGTAAGTGACAGGGTACAGCCTCAAGGGCACTCATCAGGCCGTGGATTTTGACATTCATGAAAAAGAATAGCAGGCACAGAGGGTACAGATGTGTTGTTGTCGCTGTTGACAGAAAAAGACCCTGCAGGACTGGAAAAGAGAAATGGAAATAATGAACAAATCAACCCAGAGAACAGGTGCTGACATGCGGCTTCATATCAGATGAAACACTTCCTTCACTTGTGTGACAAGGAAATTAGGGACAGAATGCCCAGCAACATTACACAAAAAACAAAATCTCGGAAAAGGGACACAGAGAGGCATAACATGATAGATGGAGGGACGCTAAGAGGTGGCCTGCTCAAATGGTTTGAAAACCACTGTGGCTGCAGGCTGTGTGGTGCTTTACTTCTGGCCTCTGTTGGCCTCTGGTGACTTCATCTCATCTGGCTTTTGCATTGAAAGAAGGTTGTAATGTAGAGTTCTTTTTTGGTGGACCAAAAAGGATCTTTTCAGTTTAAATGTGGATTTGAAGAGCGCTGGATTTCTAACCATGACGAAAGGGAACAAGTAGGACTTGGAAGTCTATTTTAGCACATCAAAATGTACCATTTTCTATGCCACAGAGGGAATGTCAACCAGCAGTTCTCACACTTAGAAATGGGAGCTTCTAAACCCCTTCAAGGAAGGGTTTAAATGCAGTTAAAACGATTTACATAATAATGCTAAGAGGTTATTTGCCCTTTTCACTCTTATTCTCTTAAGAGTATACAGTGGAATTTTCTAGAGGCTACCCAAAGTGTGATGACATTCTCACTTTGATAGCTGATTGCATGTATACTTACGTATTTTTAATTTTCTAAGAGATTTAGGGTATAAATATACACTTTTTCAGTGATTAATCCAGTTTGTCCTCAGTGATTTTACTTTGCTCTCATGGCTATCTGCAGTTAT
Source organism: Cnephaeus nilssonii (assembly GCF_951640355.1). Taxonomy (NCBI): domain Eukaryota; kingdom Metazoa; phylum Chordata; class Mammalia; order Chiroptera; family Vespertilionidae; genus Cnephaeus; species Cnephaeus nilssonii. Next base: position 54,651,342 of record NC_137078.1, on the reverse strand, counting down.
GCCTTTTACCAGCTCACTAACCTTATCTAAAAATTATGATTTTGAAATTCCAGGACAAGCTATAACATTTTTTAAAAAAATTAAAAGGCAAGTTTTAGAATTTTAAAATAATGATTTATTAGATGATATCTAGCTTAGAGAGTTTATGGGAGGCAAAATTGCTCCTGTGGTACTGGCACAAAGATGTCCTGGTAGCTTTTTACTATCACACACACTTTTTTTTTTTTAAATGCCAATTTCACTTAAGAACGTCTTTAATCATGTTGTAAAAAATTGCTAACTTTATTAAATATTGACCCTTGAATACTTGCTTTTTAGTATTTTGAATGACAAAATGGGAAGTAAACGTAGCACAATTCTGCATACCAAAGTGCAATGGTTGCCTCAAGGAAAAGCACCTGTGTATTGAGTAATGAGCTAACTACTTTTCATAGAACAACAAACAGACCTACCAATTATGGTTATTCAGACAGAGGTATTTGGCAGGCATTTTCTCAAAAATGAATGCCTATCACTTTAAGGAAAATAACTGCCAGTATTTGTTGCTAATGATAAAATCTGAGCTTTGAGCTTTCTAGCAAAAATTAGAATTTTGGCAAACTTATATTCACCAATGTGAGTTTGTCAACTTTACAATACTTAAAAAAATTTACTGTTAAGCTAAATGATACTAACAAATGTGATCAGTTATCTAATGAAATGTGTGCACATATGGAAGACCAACATAAATTATTGAACCAATATTTTCCAAATGATTCATTCATGATGTTGCAAAATCACATATGAGTAAATGATTAATTCAGACAACAGATAGACTAATGGAATTTGATGTAACAGAATTAATTGCACATTCCACATTGTAAATAACTTAAAAAACTACCACGTACGTTTTGCTGTAGTATCCAATAAGAATATTTATAACCACCTGAAAATGCTATAGAAGTAGTTGTCTTTACAACTCAGATCTTTGTGAAGCTGGGTTTTCTTTATACTTCAACTAAAACTACGCATTGCCATTAATTGTATGCTAAAGCCAATATAAGAATCTAGTTACCTGCTATGAAACCAAACACATTGAAGAGGTTTGCAAAAATATAAAAGAAACCATTAGCCTCACCAACTTTCTGTTTTGCTTTGGAAAGATTATCATTTATGTTAACTTGTAGTGGTTTTATTTTTATTATTTATTGAGTTAATATTTGCTTTAACCCTCCAATACAGTAAATATAAATAGATATGACCAAAATAAACAAAAGATCTTTGGGGTCCTCAATAATTTTTATAGTATAAAGAGATAATGAGACAGAAAGTTGAAAACACGGATAATAACAAAATTACTAGGCACTTTTTATGTTTAGGAATTGTTCTAGGTGTCCGAGTGTCTGAGAAAAAAGGCAGAACATCAACACATATTGTTAAATGTAGTAAAGAAATATTTTGAAAGTCATTTGACCTTATTTCTGTACTACCAATATTAACCACATATTAACACATAACATTTATTGAGTGCCTACAATATGTCAAGTGCTTTATAAACATCAAGAATTTTTAAAAGATCTCTATAAAGCATCCCCATTTGAGAAATGAGGAAGTCAAGACCTGTTAAAGTGATCTGACCATGATTATGGCTACTTATTGGCAAAGCCATGGTCTGTTAAATTAAAGACAGGCCTGTCAGTTTCTAAAACAGAGATTGCTCCCACTATATAAAACTTGTACTTTATAGGAGTTGCTTAGTAGAAGTCTGATGGCCTAGTAGGAGAGATGCTATGTAAAATTTTCATGGATCAGAGGTGGTTGGACTAACAAACTTTTAGTTATTATCTACATAAGTGATGTTATGATTAAAAAATTCATATTTATTCTGTTGATATGGTGGTTCACTCAGAAAGAGTTGCAGTTTGAGTCCAAGACAGTCTGCTGGAAAAGCCAGTGTTGCAGATAATGTCTGAAGGCAGACTGCTGGAGAATTTTTCTTGACCAGTGCAGGTCAGCCTTTTGTTTAATTTAGGCCTTAAATTATTGGGTGAGACCCAACCTCATTATGGAAGGCAATCTACTTTTCTTAGAGTTCACCAATTTAAATAGAAATCTCATCCAGAAACATCTAGCATAATGTTTGACCAAATATCTGGATACCATGGCCCAGCCAAATTGACACATAAAATTAACCGTGACATTAGGGGTGGATTTCATTAATTTTCTCTATTTTGTCTTGATCACAACTTCATTGATTTCTGCTCTTTTTCTTTTGTTTTCCTTCTTTTTGCTATTTTTTTTACCTGGTTTCTTAAGGTGAAAAAGTAAACTATTGATTTGGACCTTTCTTCTTTTATATTTCTATTATTTAAAATTATATGTTTCCTTCTAAGAGCTGCGTTAGCTGCATCCTATAAATTTTGATGTTATATTCTAATTTTCCTTTAACTCAAATATATTCTTATTTTTCTTTAAAACTCCTCTTATCCTTAGTTTAATTCCCAAGTATTTGAGAAAGTTGTTCACATCTTTTTGTGATTAAATGCTATTTCAATTCAATTTTGGCCAGAGAACAAACTGTATGATTTTAATTTATTTAATTTATTAAGATTTGTTCTATGATCCAGGATATGACCTATCTTGATAACTGTCCTGTGTGTATTTAAAAGGAACATGGATTCTATTGTTATATGGAAATTTCTATAAATGCCAATAAGTAGATGGTATTTTTCATATCATGCTGCTTTTTATCCAATTGCTCTATTGATCAGTGAGAGAGGAGTGTGGAAGTCTCAAACTATAATTGTGAATTGGTCAATTTATCTTTTCAGTTCTTTCTTCATTTCTGAAATTCTTTCCATCTGAAGTGTTCTTCTACCTAAACAACTCCCTTTAATATTTCTTTCAATATAGATCTTCTGATGACATACTTTTTGTCTGGAAATGTCTTTTCGTCTGGAAATTTTTCTTTTCATCTGGAAATGTCTTTATTTCACATTCAATCCTGAAGAATATTTTCTTTTGATATAAAATTTTGGGTTGACAGTTATTTTCTTTCAACATTTGATAAATGTTTTACTATCTTCTGGCTTCCATGGTTTTAGAAATCCACTGACATTTGAATCATTATTTCTTTAGAGACAATATGTCATTTTTTGAATAGTTTCAAGATTTTTTTCTTAGTCTTTGATTTTCACCATTTTTATAATCATGTGTCGGAGTGTAGACTTCTTTGAGTTTACCAGTTAAGGGCTTTCTTTTTTAAATTGCCTTTAATCTGCAAGTGTGTTTCAGTCATTATTTATTTATTTATTTATTTGGCACTAAACTAACTTCTCCTTCTGGGGCTTTAATAATATGAATATTAGCCTAGCTGGTGTGGTTCAGCAGTTGAGCACTGACCTTGGAAGCAGGAGGTCACTGGTTCAATTCCTGGTCAGGGCACATGCCCTGGTTTGGGGCTCAACCCCCAGTAGGTGACGTGCAGGAGGCAGCCTATCCATGAAGTTTCTCTCTCATGGATGTTTCTGTCTCTCTGTCCCTCTCCCCTCCACTCTATCTAAAATATCAATAAAAAACATATTAAAAAAAATAATATTATGAATATTAGACCTTTTGTATTATCTCACAGGTCAGTGCCAAATTAATCTTTCAAAGTATGAGGAATCCCGTGGATTACATGACAAGATAAAGCTTTAAAAGCAAAATAGACCAGAAATGGTCCTTGATAGATAAAAAAGATTGAAATATAATGAGAGAAATGGGAAAAAATATATAACTGCTGGGTGGGAAATCCTGAAACCACACTGTATGACTAAAATTGATGATGTCTATACTTGTCTATAAGCCATACTTCTATTGAAGGAAGATATCTTTGGATAAACATACTATACCATAATTTATATGGTCAGTCATAACAAGGGTGAAGATATTGGCTGGCCCTAAAACTGAGAGATAAGCAAATATTTTTATTGAATTATTATTTATTCAGTATTGTATTATTTTCCATACAAATTACTGTAAACCTACCTTCACTCCACCCTGTATGTGGTTAAAAACAGTCTATCTATGTATATAGAGCTGACCCATTGATATTAGTAATCAATATCCCTTCTTCAAAAAAATGTTTTTAAAACTATGAAAAAATGTTTGTGTCTCAAATACAGTATTTATATATAACATTTTCTTGAGGAATGTTTGACTCTTCAATGGATTAAAATATATCTCTAATAAAGGCAGAAGAGTAGAATGGAGTGGAATAAATTTACCTCACAATAGGCATTAGAGTAATGGGGCTGTTCTTCAGTATCATTTGTGCACTAAATTGAGACCTGATGACGGAGAATGTAGTTCTTTGACTCAGCTTAAAAAACAAACAAGCAAAAAACCATACAAGTGTATAAGAGTGTTCTGATCTCAAAGAAATATAAAATTTAGTTGTTTGAGACACCCTGCTTCTACCTTTTGTTTTCTTGTCTGATAATGGATGTTTCTTCTCTATAGAACATTTTACTAACATTGCAAGATTGAAAGAAAGAACGTGTATCATCAAGGAAATCTAGGTTATATTATCAAGTTCTTTATTGTGAATTTAATATTAAATTACATCCTGAGAAATTCTCCTGAGTACCTATCATGTTACATTCATTGTACTAGATGCTTAACAGCTGTATTTCATTTAATTATTAAAAACATTCTGTGATATTGATGTTATCATCTCTATATATTTTTTACAAATATGGAAATTGAAGTTAAGAGAAGTTAAATGATTTGTGCAAGGTAATACTGCTGGTAAGAGGAAGAGAAATGATTTAAACCCTAGTCCTTTCATTATAAATTATGCTCTTCTTCCAATTTACCTTTTCATCTTTCTACTATAGATTGAGATAAAGAGAAATAGACTATATTATCTTTTAAAAATTGTAATTCATTGCATTATAAAGGCAGAATATGATACATGCACTCCTAAAGAAATTTTACACACATACAGCTATGTATGTGTGCATGTATACATGTACATATGGGGAAACAAGATAGGGGGAAAGTAAAATAAACTGATTATGATAATGTGTAATGAACTGACAAGTAGGATTAGTTCAAATTTGTAGTAACTCAACTCAAATTCAAAAGTGTAAAGAAAAAAAAAGACTAAATAAATAAATATAAATGCTATTCTGTGAGAGAAATTTGGAAAACTCAAAAAAACTTTAACCTTTTGCACTTGGATGTCGAGTGTGACTCGACATGGTTAGCATTAGAATAAAGGAATCGAGAAAAAAGCAAGCGAGTGCAAAGGGGTTAAAAGTACAAATAAAACTTACATTGAAAATATATAATAACTAGAGGCCCACCGCGCGAAATATCACAAGACCCAGACCCACCCTGCGCGAGATGAGGGCCCTTCTCTGCCGGGGGAGCCACGGGCCCTGCCTCCACCACACCAGCACCGCACCAGCCCCGTGCCAGCCCCACCAGCCCCATGCGAACCCTGCCTTGCCGCGCAAGCCGCAAGTCCCGGCCTGCGAGAGGAGCTCCATGTACCTCCTGATGACTGGTTGTTTGGTTGTTCCGCTATTACAGTGTTAGAGCCATGGGCCTTTTATAATAGAGACTAGAGGCCCGGTGCATGAAATTCATGCACTGGGGGATTGTCCCTCAGCCCAGCCTACACCCTCTTACAATTCGGGACTGCTGTCTCCCAACCACTCACATGCCTGCCTGCCTGATTGCCCCTAACTGCTTCTACCTACCAGCCTGATCACACCCTAACCACTCCACTGCCAGCCTGATCGACACCTAACTGTTCCCCTGCTGGCCCGATCACCCCAACTGCCCTCCCCTGCCACCCTCAACTGCCCTCTCCTGCTGGCCTGGTTGCCCCTAACTGCCCTCCCCTGCAGGCATGGTCCCCCCCAACTTCCCTCCTCTGCAGGCCTGGTACCCCCAACTGCCCTCCCCTGCTGGCCATCTTGTGGCAGCCATCTTGTGACCACAAGGGGGTGGCCATCTTGTGCAAGGGTGTGGCGGTCAATTTGCATATTACTTCTTTATTATATAGGATAATGTAGTGATTGTCAAAATTATCAAAATAGTTAACATTATCTTTTACAATCAGTTTCAATTAGGCTATATTTTTAGTTCCCCACAACATTAAGATTTTTTGAGAATGTAATTTTTAATGCTATATAGGAATAGTCTGTAATTTTTAAAATTTTTATTACAAGACTATTGGAACTATAGGTTGGTTTCAGTTCTTGACTACATATAATGATGTGATGGAAATACTTATCAGCATTTTTTTTCATTTCTATAGTGTAAATTATGAAAAGTAGAAAAGTAGGTCAAAAGGTATGAATATTTTTTAAGACTTCTGGAAAAGTTTTATCTTTTTGCACTACCATCAACAATATATTAGAGTTTCTGTCCTAACACACTTTTAAAACTAAGTATTATTTTTAAATTTGATAATTTATGAGTAAAATATGGTATTTAATTGTATTTAGGGATTTCTTTAATTCCTGTTAGATTTGAAATCCTATATAATAAAAGGGTAATATGCAGAACAACTGAACAACCAATCAAAGTGTAATATGCTAATGATATGCTAAGGCTGCTCAACCGCTTGTTATGACATGCACTGACTACCAGGGGGCAGATGCTCCAACCTGTAGGTTAGCTTGCTGTTGGGGTCCAGCTGATTGGGACTGAGCCAGATGGACTGGACATGCCCTGGGGCCCTCCCATGTCCCTCCCCAGCCTGATCGTGCACTGGTGGGGTCCCTCAGCCTGGCCTGTGCCCTCTCGCAATCCAGGACCCCTTAGGGGATGTCAGAGAGCCAGTTTCAGCACAATCCCATAGGGCACTCTCCTTGGGAGGGCGCCAGACACAGGACTCAGGGAGCCTCTCCCGATCGGGACTGATTGGGCACAAGCCATCAGCAGGCACAGTGGGGCTGGGATGAGCGGGAGCGGCAGGTAGAAGCTGCAGGTGGCATTGGACTGCAGGTTTCGGCCCGATCCCTGAAGGCCACCCAAAGGAACCCCACCCGTGCACGAATTCGTGCACCAGGCCTCTAGTATATTTATATGGTTATTGGCTTTCTATAAAGAAAAGAATACTTTTATATTTCTCAGAGTGAGGCAAAGTTCACCAAAACAATAATACCTTTGAGTAGGTACTTTTCCAAGGTATATATATTCAATTAATTTATCCTCCCCATGTTAACAATGGACACAGGAGGACAGAAAGTAATTTGTCCATGGTCACACAGTGGTTAAGTGGTAGAGCCAGCATATGATCCCAGGAAATCAGTTCTAGAGTTTCACCTTTAACAATTGTATTTTATAATTATGCTAGCCTATATCAATATTTTATTTTCAAGATGATATACTACTTCTCACAGGGATAGAAAACATTTTGATCAGAAAATAATGTTCATGCATGTCATGGGATGAGGCTTTTGTGTGTTAATACATTGATTCACACTGTATCAAGATAAGAATATCTACATTAAACATACTATATATATATATATGACAGAAGCTAGTTTATTTTCCCACCTGAATCATCTTATAATGGAGTTATTCTATTGGAGAGAAATATCTAATTTTGTGCTTCCAGGGCAAATAGCTGAGACTTTACTATTTAGGCCAGCCATTCTCAAACACTCATTTTAATTCAGCTGCATAAAAACAAACTGGGTGATTAAAAAACTTGGTACATCTACACAATGGAATACTACGATGTGGTAAAAAAAGAAGGAATTCTTACAATTTGCAACAGCATGGATGGAACTAGAGAGCATTATGCTAAGTGAAATAAGCCAGTCAGAGAAAGATACATATCACACGATCTCACTCATTTGTGGAATATAATGAACAACATAAACTGATGAACAAAAATAGATCCAGAGACAGAGAAGCATCGATCAGACCATCAAACCTCAGAGGAAAGGTAGGGGAGGGTGGGGGTAAGGGGGAGAGATCAACCAAAGGACTTGTATGCATGCATATAAGCCTAGACAATGGACACAGACACCAGGGAGGTGAGGGCATGAGTGGGGGGAGGTGGAGGGAATAATGGGGGGATAAGGACACATATGTAATACCTTAATCAATAAAGAAAAAGAAAAGTAAAACAACAAAACAAACTGGATATACATTTAAATCATATTTAAGTGAGAATTAGGTTCTAAAGACAACTTTAAAAGGCAAAAAATCATATTATCAAAATTACTTTAATTTTTTAATTGCCCATGAATTAGAGTATACATGGTGTGTGTGTACCTTATACATTAATTTTTATGCATGTTAAAGTTTTAAGCTCAATAACAAAGGAATGGTAAAGAAGGAGAGTTGATAAGAAGATGACTGGGCATTCAAACCTTTCTGTATTTAAGATAACTATCAATCCATATTACTGAATGCAGACTGAGTTCAAATATTGGTCTGGTCCAATCAATCTTCCTTCCCTCCGGAACTCCAATTACTTGTCTGCTAGTTCTTATTAACATGGCTCCTGTTTCTTTTATGCTATTTGGAATTTTTTTTAAATATATTTTTTATTGATTTCAGAGAGGAAGAGGGAGAGAGAGAGATAGAAACATTCATGATGAAAGAGAATCATGGATTGGCTGCAAGTTTCCCACTGGGGATGGAGCCCACAACCTGGGCATGTGCCCTTGACCAGAATCAAACCTGGGACCTTTCAGTTCGAAGGCCAATGCTCTATCCACTGAGCCAAACTGGCTAGGGCTCTTTGGAAATGTTTTAATTCTCTTGTCTCTCAATGCTTTAGTCTAGATATATCCTTCTGAACTACCTTCTAGTTTACTAATTTTTCCTTTATCTTTTCTTTTAAGGTAGTCAATCAAGTTTTTAATTTGTCATTATATTATTTAGTACTGAGATTTCTGTTTGATCTTTTACATAATTCTTTCTAGTCTTCTCCTTAAATTCTCCCCATTGTATTTTAATCATTTGAGCATACTTATCATGTTTATTTTAATGACTAGGTTTGGAAATTTAATTGTTCGTATTTCTGCTTGGCCTGTTTGTTTTCCCCCACCCTTAGCTTTTTTATTTTTCCTTAAATATTTTCTCTTTGCATGTTTGGTTATTTTTTTACTGAGTGCCAGACATTAAGTATAAAAATAATTTGAAACTACGTATGTTTTCTTTCTCTAAAAAGGATTTAATTTTGTTTCTAGCATGCATCTAGGCCACAGACAATAGCAACACCAGATTGCCTTAATATAATGAAGACCTGAGATAATTTGAAACTGAGAATTAGTTCTTCTCAGGGTGGTCTCCTATATTTAACCCTTTGGAGTCACAGTTAGAAAGCCTTCGTACGTACCAGGGTTTTTCCTGCTTGGTGAGTCCTGATGTCCAGTTTTGGTTCTTTCAGCCTAAACCTGCTGAAAATGGATTACCTTCTCAAATCTCCATTAGTACTTTTAGAATTAGTAAATTCCTTAACAGGGAAAACAGTGCTAATTATCAAGTATATCTTTTTTGGCTTTCTTTCCTCTCCTGCATTCTGCCCTCCTACCTCCCAACTTTATTGTTGATAACTTTTCAATGTCTTCAGACTTTTTATAGACTGATTTCCCCAACTTTTATAGTTGTTATCAATAGGAAAATATGTCTGAAATAATCCAGTCTACCTTTGCTGGATTTGGAACTCAATTTTTAGTTTATATATTTACTCTGATGAATGGAGGTTTGGAAGAAGTAAAAAATAGGGAATAAGGTATAAACGAAGAAAATAACACCATAGTGTGAAGGAATAGGAAAAAGATCATGGGGATTTAAAATGAGGTCACAATGGTAAGGGTAGAGAAGACCTGAAGGATCTTAGGAAAATGTAGGAAATAACCTTGGCATCCCAAGTGAAAGCCTGAGGTGTTTTTAGAGCTCCTGTTCCTTTTTGGGTTTGAACTATTGATTGTTTGGGTGTGGCCCTAGAGTATATTGACACTAGATTTTCTCTTTAGATGACACTGGATGGTGGTGCTAGTAACAGATAGGAGATACAGGAGGAGGATTAATACTGGATAGGAGTTGGGAAAAAATAACATCAGCTTTGGACACACTGCATTTGGGGTGCATTAAACACACACACACATACTGATAAGCAGAATTCTAAAGATGATTGCCCCTCCCAGATTCTTGTCCCTTGATTCCATCAAACACTAATTAATATACTGATGTGAAGCAATTTTGCAGATATAATTGAGATTACTAATCTGATGACATTAAGGCATGTTTAACCTGGATGATCCAAGTGGGCCCAATATAATCACATGGCCCCTTAAAAGAAGAGGAAGGCCGAAGATCAAGTCAAAGAGATGCAGCAGAAAGGAGCACTAGAGAGATTCCACGTGTAAGAAGAGGTTCTGGTACCATTGCTGGCTTTGAGATGTAGGTGCCCATGTGCAAGGATTGGAGTAAACTTTCTAGGAGCTAAGGGAAGCCCCCATTGATAGCTAGGTTCAATCCTGGAGCCACAAGGAACTGGATTCTGCCAAAAATATGAAGGAAATTGGAAGTGGAATCCTTTGTCCCCTATCCCCCAGATAGGAGCACAGCCTACCAACCTCTTGATTTCAGTTTTGTGAGACCCAGAACAGAAGAAGCAGATGAACCATGTGGTGCCCAAAATTCTAACCCACAGAAACTGTGAGATAATAAATAGCTATTGTTTTGCCCAGCCGGATGTAGCTCAGTGGTTGAGCAATCAACCCAGGAACCAAGAGGTCACCGGTTCAATTCCCAATCAGGGCATATGCCCAGGTTGTGGGCTCAATCCCCAATGAGGGTTGTGCAGGAGGCAGCCAATCAATGATTCTCTCTCATCATTGATGTTTCTATCTCTCTCTCCCTTCCTCTCTGAAATCAATAAAAAAATATATTAAAAAATAGCTATTGTAAGTTTGCAACAACTTTTATAATAGCGATAGAAAACATATATGCTATACAAACATACATATACACCAAGCATCTTACACTCAGGATATAAATACAAAAGTAGGATGTAGTTACATAGAATGAGAGAAGTAGTTTATAATATATACTTGGAGAATAATGATGTTTAAAGGGTAGATTGCACAAGAGCATTCCAAAGAAGTAGAAAATCATGTGTTATGGAAGCCAAGAACAGAGAAAAATTCAAGGATGAAGGCATGGACAGCAACACAGCAGCGTGAAATGCCATAGAAGGGAAAAATTGTTGACAAGTAATATTACTACACTATACCCTTTTCCACTATGTCATTTTGTGAATTATTGTGCTTTTGCTCCTTCTTGTAATATCACCCTATTCGGTCATGGTGTGAATTTACACTGTGAATTGTGTCACATACGATCTTTCCCACTCTTCAAGATTGCTAAGAATCTTAGAACCAAAAATGAAGTCCACCTCTAGGAAGTAGAAAGATTGTATGTCGGTTAGGGTCCTCCAAGAAGCCAAAATTAAATTAGCGAAGCAAGAGATTTATTGGGATCAATGCCTGTAAAGATAATGGGGAGGGGAGAAGGCATAGATAAGAAGATTCTTTGTACCATAATGTAGGTCTGAGCCCTGCGAAAGGAGAGAGGAAAGGAAGAATTGGGTAGTAAGAAGCTCAGGCTGCAATGCAGTTCTGAGAACATCTCAGCCCAGAAAGGGGAGGAACAAGGCAAAGATTACTTATCAGAAGAGTCTCAAGTTGGCAGAAATTGTGTAACTATTGTAAACCTCTGAAGCTCGGTCCTTAGATTTGAGCAACTCAAGTTGACTGTGGGCTGTAGGGGAACCAATGATGTGGTTAGCTGGAAGCTATCGGCCAAATGTGCTCCACACAGCAGGTTTCTTAAAGGGATATCTGAGCAGCACAAACCCAGGGCCATCTCAAACTATATAGCATGCATTTACTGCATAAAAATTAGCAAATAATTCTTTTTTAATCCTTTCATTTTTTCTTACCTTGTTGTTTTGTTGACATATACTTTTATAAGGCTGTTTCAAAATATTACTGAAATAAAGCAGATTAACATCTATTTTAACTGGTAGACTAAAGTAAAAAGTAAGATTCTAAAAATGTTGCAATATATTAGAAATAGAGTAGATATTGTTCTGCTTTATTGGATAGGTCACCAATACCCTTAAACTTTCTATCCATGTATTATATTTTCAGATTCCATTTTACCTGCATACTTCACATAATTTCAGGCACGGAGGAATGCCCAAATGTATTTCCTTCTCTCTCCATCTATTGCCTGATGCCTGAAATTACACAATCAAATGAATGATATAGTTTCTTGCGTTTGTGTTTTCTCTTCCTGCTCCCTGTGGTGCCCTCCAATCCTTCCTTCTCTACTTGTTTCTTTCAAGGATCAATTCAGACACAATTGTCTTCAGCAACCACCCCCGCATACCCTCTCTCTGCTTCTGTAATACTTCCTATGTAAACCCCTCACCCACTGTACTCTTGTGATTGTTCGAGCTCCTTGAGCAGAGACCTTGGGTTTTATCACTACATTCCCTATAATTAGCACTTGCATAGAACACAATAGGCACTCAGGAAAGGTTTGCTAAATGAAAAGCTTATATTCCACTAAAATGTATGAACTACAGGGTTATATATCACTTCTATTTTATTATTTTCACTTGCAGGTGATTAAAAGACAGAAGTAAGTTTTGATTGGGGTGGCTAATGATAGTGGGAACTGCTAGTGAAGAAGGTTTAAAAGCAGGGTCATAGAAAGTGCTCAAAATTGAGACTGAGTTCTTATTCAAAAGCAACTAACAATTTTCACAAAACTGGCCCTGGAATAGGTTTATTTTAATATCAATATGTTACCTAAACATATAAGTGGCGTGGTTCGGTAAACTGATTTTTTTTAGCCATTAGCAAAGGTAAATGACATTCATACACCTGCTTGAGAGAAACATTTTTTTTCCTTTTCCTTACTTTGCTACAGATGTGTCCTCAAGAATGGCATGTTAGTTAAATCCAGGAGCAAATAAATCAATACCAAGCACAAAGTGGCATTTAAAGGCTCATCTCTTTGCCAGTTTTTCTTTTAGACCTGGCTTGATTTCTTTCAGCAGCAGACTCTCTGGGACTCTACTGATTTGCATGGTTGTCTTAGTCATTTCTCTTCTGGGATATTCACTGACCTTTTAAGAATATTCCCACCTCCTCTTATTTCCATGGCCTCTGTCTCCAGGACTCTGTGCAGGTTGAATGAGAACTAGGCTCGAGGAATGATGTATCTTTGTCTAATGAAATACTTCACTTGAACAGTCATTAACATAATTATCATGTTCTAAACATTAATGATGGGAACTATGACATGCTTGAGATTTTCTAAATATGGCTATTCTGAGTGATAATTGTGGATATACATTTTGCTTTTTTCCTTATTATTAACTTAAGATACTTAACTATTGAAAACTTACCATAAAGGAAAAACAGAACAGTGTTCATTAAGCTTTGTGGATGTCACCCTCTCTACTTGAAATCATCCAATGGTTTTGCACCGCAAATAGAATCAACTTTAAAGGTCATGGCCTGCCAGGCCTTATGTGATCTGGATATAGTCTGTCTTTATGACTTCTTCTGATAGCAATCCTCCCTGGTTCCCTGGCCCTAATAGGCTTTCTTTTAATACTCAGACATGTCTAGGCCCATCCTGCCTTAAGAACTTTTCATCATCCATGTTTTCCCTGGTCTTCATGTACCTGCTTCCTTTTCATTTGATCTTAGCTCAAATGTCTGATGTGGCTCAGTGGTTCAGTGTCATTGACCCATGAACCAGGCGGTTACTGGTTCAATACCCAGGCAGGACACAGGCCCAGGTTGTGGGCTTGATTCCCAGTAGGGGAAGTGCAAGAGGCAGCCTATTGATGATGTTTTTCATCTATGTTTCTATTTTTCTATCCCTCTCCCTCTACTCTCTCTAAAATCAATTTAAAAAAATTATTAAAAAAGGACCTTCTCTGACCATCATAGATAAAGTAGGCCCCTCTCCACCCTGCATATATTCCATTACTTTATTTTATTTACTCTAAAGCACTCTGAAATTACCTTAGTCTGTTGATTACACGTGGGCATGGGCTTCACCTGTTATGTCACAAAGAACACTGGGCTGCAAAGTTCAGTAGGCTTATATAGAATTCTCTCACCTTCAGGTGCAATTCTTTCATTGGGCTGACTTGGTTCAAAGGACCACACGTGAACCAAATATTAAGGCCAGGAGGGAAAGAATACTTATTATTCAGGCTAAGATTACATGCCACTGCATGTAAGAGTAGGACAAGCCCAGATAGTGATACCAAGAATTTGAACAAGGGTGATTTTTCAGGTTAAAAAGATAAATGGAGACTAGATAAATGGAGCAGCAGCTTTCCAATATAAGAAATAGAAATTGATATTGTCAGCCCAGTAGGCATGGCTCAGTGGTTGAGCATTGACCTATGAACCAGGAGGTCATGGTTTGATTCCTGGTCAGAGCAGAGGCCTGGGTTGCTGGCTCGATCCCCAGTATGGGGCATGATATGGTCATTTTAAATGGTTGCGAGGTATTTTTCAGTATGGATGTATCCTAATTTAGTCAACCAATCCCTCTGGATGGATATTTTATGTTGTTTGCAAAACTGATGTTGTGATGAACATTATTGAACATGTATTAGATATCAGGATAATTCTTAAAAGTAAAATTGTTTGGTTCTAGTGTATACATTAAATGTTTGATTTAGGAAACTTATTAAATGAAAACACGTTTCTTTGTGAAAACTGATTCCCCTTTTTAAGTCCTGTCCAATAGAAGTACAATGTGAGCCACATGTATAATTATAAATTTTCTAATAGCCCTATTAAACAAGCAAAGAGAAATGAGTGAAATTAATTTTAAAAATTAAAAATTAATGAGCCCAATATATCAACATAGTATCATTTCAACATTTAATAAAAAATGTTGAATACTCATGAGATATTTTACACTTTTTCTCATGCTAAAGTCTTTGACACCTGGTGTGCATTTTACACTTACAACACATCTCAATTAAAACTAATGCTCAGTAGCCCCTAAAATTAGTGACTACCTTGTTGACAGCACAGCTCTAGAGTCAGCTAGTTTCAGTAGGCACATAAAATGTTTTACATACCCAGGTGCTCTTAGAGATTAGTTTCTGGATGATTGTTCAAAGCTGGCTCTATGTTGAACCTAGTACATGCACACATTAATCAAAAGATGTTACTCTAAGTGATGGGTTGCCAATACGTAGTGGAGAGGATTTGATAACATCTGAAACCAATTGCCAAGACAAGGGTATAGTCACCAGGAGGAGGCTTGATAGAAAAGCTGAGGGCTAAAGGGATAAAAAGTTTGATAGTGAGTGTGGTGAGAAAGGGTAAGAATCTGGAGAAACTTAGCTCAAGTTGCCCAAAGGAGAAGAATGCTGAATCTGGTGGGCTAAGATTATCTGCTTACCACCAGAATGATTAACTCCACTGTGATCATAGAGATTTCATTAGACTTTGGGAGACTGAATAAAATAAGCCTTTAGATTATGCAAATCATGTGACTTTGATTTCAGAAAAATGTTTAATATCTATTAAATGTTTACTGTGTTCTTTACCCACTTGTCTCATCCATAACTCAAAAACTAGATACTATTGTTGCATCCATTTTGCAGATGAAAAACTGAGATACAAAGGAATTTTTTTCATAGCTAGCAACTGGTAGAGATGGAATTTAAACCTCTGACTTATTACTCCAATGCCCATGTTCATGAGCTCCATTCTATTTTATTCTCACTACTATAGGCCCAGTGCACAGATTTGTGCAGCGGTGGGGTCCCTCAGCCTGGCCTGCGCCCTCTTGCAATTGGGGACCCCTCTGGGGATGTTGGACTGCAGGTTCCAGCCCGATCCCAGCAGGGGCTGAAATCGGCACTCCGACATCCCCAAGGGATGTTAGCAGTGCACGAAGCAGCAGGTGGCCGAAGAGGAGCCCAAGCTGGGGCTAGGCATTATGCTGCTCCCACTCATCCTGGCCCCACTGCTCCTGCTGCAGCAGCTGCACTTGCCAGCCCAGCCTTGAGCCTGGCTTCTGGCTGAGCAGCGCTCCTGCTGTGGGAGTGCACTGACCACCAGGGGGCATCTCCTGCATTAAGCATCTGCCCCCTGGTTGTCAGTGCACATCATAGCTACCAGTCAACTGGTCCAGCGGTCGGTCATGGTCGACTGGTAGTGCAGGCTTTTATATATATATAGATATTATATATGCTTATACAATGGCCCTTTGGCTAGCAATCTAAAAATTCCTTATACACACTAACACAGCAAGTAGGTGCCCTGAAATCTTAGACATAAATATTCTGTCACCAAAGTTACATTCCCTTTCAGAAATTAATATTTAGGAATTCATCTTACATGTTAATGTCTTATAAAACAGCCATCTCAATCCAGAGACCCTGATCAACTCTGGGTATGCTGGGTATGCACTGCTCCCCCAACCCCCACCTGGAAAAAAGTTATCTAAAAGTTTGATAGTGAGTGCGGTGAGAAAGGGTACAAAGACCAAATTCTGAATCCTGGTGATCTTGTCAGATCCTAGCTGAATAGCCAGCCTCCCCTCTCTCTTTATGGCCTTTCCATCTCATCTTTCAGACAATTCTATATAGTTGTTTAGGAAAAAATTGCTCTGGGATAAATTTTAAAAAGTTTCTGTCATCTTAATGTGACAGATAGAAAAGTAGCACAGGACAAGAACAATAATCATTTAATTGTTCTCAATTGCTTTGGGAGATGACACTAAACCTCAAAGAACTGCCTGGGGGAGTATGTGATAAAAATGTTGGTGTCAGAATGTGCATTATCTGATTTCTATTCCCAAATCTAGTTGGAGACACAATATTCAGACCAAAAAAAAAAAAAAGTCAATAACCTGAGAATGCAGAGGTTTTGTTTTGTTTTTGCTGTTAGTGACTTTGAGGCTTCCTAAGTAAACAGATTTGACCTTGAGAAACTCACATCTTTCTCACTGGTCAAATCACCAATATTCAAAAACATGCCTAGGTACTTATTAATTGTCCACTTATATAATTGCAATGCTTGTCTTTGTAGCAGAAATATTAAATCAATTAAACAGTGGGGCCATTAGACCATTAAGGGGGTCCTAATGCCTTAACAACCCAGTTGCCTCAAGGTTAAGGTGTCAAAATGTAACGCCAGCCAATCACAAACAGCCAAGGTTTTCCCAAATAAAGCAACTGCTTAAATTATAGCCAGTCAAATCATTTCCTTGTACTGCTTCGGTCTTTTCTGTAAGTCTTGCCCCTACCTCCTGTTGTTGAAGTGCTCCTAACCCCTTCCAATTTAGGAATGCTTGGTTTGAATTGATTTTTTGCTTAAATAAACTCTTAAAATTTTGAATATGCCTCAGTTTATCTTTTAATAGAAGCAGAGGGTCCTTGAAATTATCTCATGAAGCACTTACGGAAGGGGCACTTAAAAATCTTCAGCAAATATGTTCATGTATCTGTCTGCTTGTGATATGAGATTTGGGTCAATGGAAAGAAGTAAACAAGTATTCTTTGTACTCATAAGCCAGGAAAGGAACGCTGTCAGGCACAGTGTTTACAAACAACCCATACAATGATAACCAAATTCAAAGACAGTTTATGGTAGGTAAACACAAGTTTGAACAAAGAAGGTCTTAGAATTTAAAAGTTTAAATTGCAGAGAAAAGGGGCTCTTTTTTTTCCAATGGAATGTTTTGTTGAAATATATTTACCAAAAGTTAAAAAAAACAATTAAAAATTAAATTAAATGGTTCAATAGACTTTTACAATATCTCAGAGGTGGTGCTCAGGGATAGCATATTTTAAACTTCCTCAACCTGCTTTGGAGTCCTATTGGCATGTAGGTGCGGTAAAACTGCCTGAGGCTGGGGCTGTATTCCTCTGGCCTGTCACTGAATCCTCAGGGTGTGGCACTGGCAAGGCATTATGCAAATGCTGATTAATAAATGAGCGACTTGCTCAGAAGTTTCTTTCATTAATGGCAGTTTGGCTGCACAGTTGGCATTAAGCAAGTCAATGTAAGAAACATCCAAACCTGTAAGAATTTTTGAGTATTTGAGCAGAACTGACACCAATTATCGGGAAGCAAAATCTCAATGGATTGAGAAATGCTCTGGAGAATGGCAGTTTTGTACCTTATTTTATACATGAGAATCAAAGGAGGAAATTTAAGGAAGATTATGGATACTTCATCAGTGGTAGATTAGGAAGGTGGGAGAAAGCAAAGCAGGGAGATCTCTGAGATTGAATAAAGAGTAAAATGGAGAAACACATACTTCTTATGTTTGCGGGTACAGGATAGTAAACAATGAACATTTGTAGAACATAGGGATGGTATGGGAGGTGGGGTGGGAATGAGATAACAATGAGGAGCTCTGTGGTCTCCTGCTGTGGTGGGAGATTGTACCTTGAGGGGTTTGCAAAAAAGGGGTTATTCTGACATTCCAAAGATATGTTATTATAGATGCAAAAAGACAATAGACAGGCTCAGTTAAGGTAAAGATTGACCTCTGTCAAGGAAGATACTGGCAGAGGATATGACTACCTACCATGACTCACTTTTAGTTAGGAAGTTCTAATTTCAGATCATCTTATGTGGTCGCTTGAGGTCTCTGAGTTTGTGACACCTGCCAGGTTGGCTTCCCCTGAGCCTATCAGGTTTAGTACGTGGCCCCTCTTTCCCCCGAGTATAAGCTGGTAGATCTCTTGGTAGGCTGCCCTAGGGGAAATTTAGGAATGGTCAAAGCAGATGACCTTAATGTGATTTTTAATCTTGAGAGACTATGATTTTAAGACCTTTCAAAGACTTGCATTCTGATGGGCATGATGGAGCCAAATGCCTAGTGCCTTAATCCCAGAAGCACGACCCCTCTGATAGAATTTGAGGATCTATTGATGAAGATAAACTTTTACAAGAACTGCTCTTACCCTTTCAGATGCAAGCTGGAATGCCATTTTTTTTCCTGACACATTTAAAATCAGAACCTTCAAACAATGTTGGAAAAGAATGTTTCATCATTTGAGACTCAGAAATGACCTCAACAAAATGTTGGCGGACTTCTCTCAAGGCCTGGAAGCTCCCTGGGAACCATTTGAGTCTGGGGGAGGCACTTCAGGGACCTGAACTTAATTGGCTCTCTTTTTGGCTCCTCTGAGACCTTCACTGCCTCACCATATGGAGGTAATGACACTTGCCACCTTGCATTCATTAGTATAATAGCTTTAATGATTTGGTTTGCTCCTATAAAAAGTGCTATATAAATGCAAATGACACCAAGACTGATAATTAACGGTCTTTACCTACAAACCACTCATTCCCAATGTCCATATATCAGAGAATGAGAAATGTAGAATATTACTTAAGAAAACTGTCCTCTCTTTGTGCTAAATATGGTGACAGTCATTTGTAAAAGCTGTGCCTTTCTTTGGTTCTGTAGCCTGAGTATTTTTGCTGACTGTGGGAGATACTGATATAATTCATCTTTCAGAAGTGTTAATGCTGCTGTGGCAAGATGCTGCATTACATATGGAGGGAAGGTGGAGGACAGGGGAGCATGGAGTCTATTTCCAGGTGGGTGAAAATGCAAAGTCCCCAAACCCTAAATGTATTTAATAGGGAGAGATTTATCATGATTTGTACACTGCCAGCAGAGCACACAAATAGCTTTGCGAGATGAGAAAAGAGCCAACAGCAGAGCTGGAACATTTCAGGATAATGGTGTAGCTCATCCCCATACACCTTGTCTTCTCTGCCCTGTCCAGATATTAGATACCGCCTAATGATGGCATTGGTGATCTCCATGAAGCCAACATTCTGGTTAAATAGCAAAAGCTTCAAGTCTCTTGATTTAAATCTGGAAGAAAGAGGTATATATATATATATATATTTTGCTTGAAATATACTTCATTTCCCCCACTAAGTTCATCTGACCATTCTGCTGTTACAATATAAAAATCAAAATAAGCTAAAAAGAAGGATAAAAGTGGCGAGGCTTTCTTTCATTTCTTTAGCAGGTTGACTCCATTTTTTAAAAAAGGATATATTTCATGAGGTTTTAGTTTTTACTGTGAGCTGGAGCAGTCTCTGTTTTTTCTATTAACTGATATATTCCTTTAATAACCCTGATAATGATGTACATGTGGCAAAACCCTCTCCTCAGCATAGTACTTAAATAGCACATGAATTATGAATAAGGAATCTTTACCATTAGCTTAGGCCCCTTAACTTCCTTGGTTTGCCGGGAACTGTTATTTTCACATTCTTTGGGGATTTCTCTTTGACTTCTTACAGTGTCACAACTTGCTCTGATCTTCAATGCTTGCCTTTGCTTCGTAGTCCATTAGTTTTACAACTTGGCTCTTTCATCTGTTTCTTCATCCAAGATCAGGTTTTTCAGTTGTTTATAGATAAATTACTTTTACTGCTTATTGGGGGGTTTCATAATGCCAGTTGAAGTGAAACATTCAGAAAAGAAGAGACTCATGTACTTAGTTGTTTAAGACATTTAAATTTCACCCCAGAGAGTTAATTCTCCAATTTAAGGTGAGAAGGTTTATATAGTTAGAGAGGCTGATAAATTTATGAACTGATTTTTAAAATCTCATGTAATTTGCCTTTTAAAAAGAAGGCAAACATTAGTAATCTGGCTTCAAAATAGAGTGCACATAATGAGAGAATTAGTCCTGAACATTTTTTTTTGGGGGGGGGGGCGCGGGGGGGGGAGTATTTTTCCATTCAAACAGGAAAGTGGGTGTGGAAAATAGGAGAAATTGATCCTGTAGCCAGCTAATGGTAGATCTTTACAGTAGTAATATTTTAAAACATTCAACCCCAATTACAGGATTAGAGTCATTTGAATTTTCAAAATTTGAAATTTCATTTTTGTTTCCTTCTCTTGTCTCATTACTTCTCTTTTTCATCCTGGTGCTATTGGTGGGGTGCTTTCCATGTCCCCACCTGTTGCAGGTAGAAGTGATGGGAACAATGGGAATGAGAATTTCAGAGGCCCCACGGGAGGATGTGGTATCATGGAAAGCTTGATTTCTGTGGAATTAAACCCCTGAGTTTCCAAGGTCCCATCTACCTTCATCTGGCCATGGAAAAAGTTCCATTTTGTCTTCAGCAGGGCTAAGAGCAAATCCATTGCCCAGAGTCTGCGCTCCGTATTTGCATAGTCCAGTCAGCATCTGGCTAGGTCAGCTTGTGTTCCCAGCTGCAGTTCATTACTTGTAGGGTCCACATGGTTGTGGACCATGTGGCTTCTAGGGCCACATGGCTATGGAGGGAACATGGGTGAGTGCAAGGAAGCAGGACCAAAGCCAGAGGAGCAAGAGAGAGACGATTTCTTTGTCTGCAGATTACATAATCCCAAATTTTCGCAGGTTTGCATTGGCTCCATCACTCCAGCCAGTGATCTCAGGTTAGAGTGACAGACAAGCACCTTTCCTACATCACCCCAACTTGATGGTGCATGCACCCATCTTCCACTTTGTTGAACCTCTTCAGCCCCAGTAATTTGCAGGGAATGGACTGTTGGTTCCCTGAAGACTGTGAAGTGTAGCTTCCTAGTGAAGCTGACACTTACAATGTCCAGACTCCCCTTTGCTCTCTTTCCATCATTACTATTAGCTAGCTAATTACAACAGTAACAACTGCACTTAGGAAAATCTCTTGTCTGGTCTAGAGTCTTTCTTTTCTTATGTCATTTTCTGGTAAACTCTCCTGTGCTTCACTCTGGAAGCATCAGAGGTTGATTACAGCAGCACTTTAGTGGAATCTAACATCTATTGGTCTAAAGCAAGGGCTCCAGACCTGGACTCTGTGCCTTCACTGATTGTTGTACTGGGCACATTCTTTAACCTTTCTGTGCCTGTTGTCTCAAATTTGAACAAAAGTTAATGATATTTTACCCTATTGAGTTATTGAAGAGATTAAAGAAGAGAATGCACAGCAAGGTACTTAACAGTGCTTTTCACCTTGTAAACACTCAGCACATGTCATTAGGATCACCTCACCTTTCATCATTAGGATAAGAATTTCTTTAGGGGAGTTACACAAGTTTTTGAATGCAGGGACCTTGGCTTTTGTTATCTTTACCAGTTGTTAGTGCTATAATCTACATAACAAAACTACTCAGAAAGGCCCTCCACTAATAGAAGCAACACCCTATCTAGCAACATACTAGTACTTGTTAGGAGCCATCAGAATCCCAAGGATTAACTGGACTTTCTGAGTACAAGAGTGCTAGCTCTCATTTTTGCTTCTATTAAAGGTGTCACATAATGTCCAAAGTACCTCTTATATTTATGTGAAAAGGACTAAAGAGAACCTGAGATCGTCTTCAAATTTAAGTGATATATGAGTCAATAAAATGTTTTTTGGTATGAAAATTCAGCATTAAATAACAAGGACATATAACATTGGAATTGTGATAGTATCTACATCTCTCATCAGTAGAGGAGGAGGTTAGTACAGGTAATAAGAGGGCCGTTTTAAGCTCACACTATGAAAAGGACTTTAAAGAATCTTGTGTTTGCTGCACTCTCTCCTGTTTGCAGCAGAAAGCAAGGGGGTTGATTCACAAGGCTATGGACCTGAAAGCATGGATTATCCCAAGGGAACAGACTTCAGCATTAAACACAGAGAGAGAACCCAAACACGGGATGTTAACACATGCAGGAAGTCTACATTTGGCAGAGGGCTTAGGGGGAAGCAAATTTTATTTGCAACACTGATAATAAATATGTTGTTGAAAATGCACATTAAGTGTGAGAATAAGGAAAAGCTGGACATTTGTAAATTTTAAGAAGGGAATTTTAAGTAAACAGAAGAGCAAGTATGAAACAAGGCCCACTTAGAATAAGTGGTTTAGTTGTTCAGAATATACTGTGGGGCTGAGGTTTTCAAAGCATCCTATATAATAAAGAGGTAATATGCAAATTGACCGTCATGACCTTGCACAAGATGACCACCCCCATGTGGTCACAAGATGGCCGCCACAAGATGGCCGGCAGGGGAGGGCAGTTGTGGGCAATCAGGCCAGCAGGGGAGGGCAGTTTGGAGTGACCAGCTGGCAGGGGAGGGCCATTGGGGATGACCAGGCCTGAAGGGGAGGGCAGTTGGGAGGGACCAGGCCTGCAGAGGAGGGCAGTTGGGGGCAACCAGGCTGGTAGGGGAAGGCAGTTAGGGGCGACCAGGCCGGCAGGGGAGGGCTGTTAGGGATGACCAGGCCTGCAGGGGAGGGCAGTTAGGGGTAAAGTTAGGGGTTACCAGGCCAGCAGGGGAGGGCAGTTGGGGGCAATTGGGCCATCAGGGGAGCAGTTAAGCATCTATCAGGCTGGCAGGGGAGTGGTTAGGGGGTGATTAGGCTGGCAGGCAAAAGTGGTTAGGGGCAATCAGGCAGGCAGGCAGGCGAGCGTTGGGAGCCAGCAGATAGGGATCGGCCCTAAACTGGCAGTCGGACATCCCCCAAGGGGTCCCAGGTTGGAGAGGGTGCAGGCTGGGCTGAGGGACAACCCCCCCCATGCAGAATTTTGTGCACCGGGCTTCTAGTTTTTATATATAAGGTAACTTTTAGATTGTTGTGGTTACTGGCTCTCCCCATCCCTTTAAGTGAAAAGTAACCTGCGGCTTTCCTTTGCTGAATATTGCATGAGGGACTTTGGTCCCTATGTAACTGAGCACAGATTCAGCTGCCTACCTCCACAAAAACCAAACTTGTTAGACAGGTGCTGGTGGAAAAGGATAGTAGCTTATTCAAATACCAGCCACATGAGAAGGTGGGAGACTCTCATCCCAATCTCCCCATGTCAATACAGGCAGAGGTTTTTATAAGAGTGAGAGGGGAAAACAGAACAAAGAAATCAAGGGGAGTGGGTTGAAAAGTTCTCAACGTGCAGACCAGGAGAGTCTATTCGGTTTAGGACCTTGAAACTGGTCAAGTGATGGTCTGGTGTGCATCCTCCTGGTTTTCATTTGAAGGTCAGCAAATCTCCTGGAGCTGGGATGCCCAAATGTCAGAGTCTGTCTCTTTTGAAGTTAGTTTCTAGGATTTTTATACAAACATGCCATTTATCTGCAAGCTAGATATTGTTATAGTCAGCATTTACAGAAACAATGTCAAAAGAATGGTGGGGTGGGCTACAATTCCCCACTGTTACATCTATAGTGTAAAACTCTAACAAAAACATGAATTAAACTTGCTGGAGGGATTTAAATTCAGCCTTGCTAAGTGTGGTGTAGCATAATACCGAAAAGATGGGATTTAAGTTTAGGCAGTGTAGGATCAAATTCCAACACTGTGACTTGCTAACTGGGTGATCTTGGGCAAGTTAATTAATGTCTCTGAGCCTAAAATATTTTACATAATGTGGAGATAATTTGATCTTTCTCACAAGATAGTTGTGGGAATTAAATAAAATTACGTGTAGAAAGCATTTAGTACAGTGCCTGCTTTTTAGTTGGTGTTTGGTAAGGGTCAGTGATGACATTGATGCTGACAAGAGCAATGACTAAAAATGGCTTAGGAAGGAGATCTTAGGAAGGAAGTTTTTAGTATCAGAAAATGGACTTAACAGACCCACATTCAGGTAAGTAAACACACCTCAGTCCCTAGATTGTAGGTGGGAAAGAGGAGAACATCACAGTGTCACAAGAGAGAATGTGCTGGGATGGTGGACCTTCTCACGTACTGGTACTCAGCTGAGTAAGGAAACATAATCAACTTTCTCCCCCTGGACTGTGGACCAAGCTCACCTGAGCATGCTTTGCTCTCATCAGTTGGTCAGCCAATGTCTGAAGATCAAAGATAAATTCAGTCAACTCTGACAAATTTGATTCTGGAACTTTAGAAAAAAGTGGGGTAAACCCAGTAGCAGAGAAATGATTTTATTAGATTGTCAATGATAGGAAAAGCATGCATACTTAGACTTTTTTGGGGGGAGTGTAAGAGAAAGGTGTTCCTCTTGCAGTGGTGTTCCACAGCTCACTGGGGCTAGCCAGGTCTTATACTATCAAACCTCGGTTCTCGAATGTCTCCCATTTCAAGCACTTCGGTTTTCAACCAAGTTGTTCACAGAAAAAATGTCTCAGTTTTGGAACAAAATTTCAGTTCTCCACCTGATAACCCTTTCTTGCTGATACATCATGCAGAGGTATCAGCAAGACAAAATGTGTCTCTCAGGACGCAAACAAAGGAGAGAATGGGAGTCAGTTGGCTGCTAAACCTCACCTTTGTTTATATCTCAGGAAATGCTGCTGTGAATATTTTTGGTGTTTTGTTTTTGTTTTGTTTTGTTTTTTGCATTTGTTGCTGGTGAAATGGATGATTAGTACAATTTTAAAACATAAAGAGGCCATCAAGAGTGCTAATGTTGCTAAGGGTGTGAAAGAAACAATGACCACAATCAATTGAAGAGGTATAAAAACTGTGTTGTTGTGGATAAACAAAAAGCAGTTAGCCAATGACAGCATTTCTGAGGCAATTATATGTGTAAAAGCAAAGTTGCTGTTTGCTGACACCCCTGGAACAAATGCTGAAAGTGATTCTTTAAGGCTATAGGGGGCAGTTCAATAAATTTAAGCAAAGAAGTATTTGTTTATAGATTAAACATGTACAATATATAAGAAAGCATATTAAACATGTACTATACATAAGAAAGGTTAAAACGGAGAATCATTTGGGGGTCTGGAATGGATTAATTCATTATTTATAATAGGAAAAAAATGATTCAGTTTTAAACAAATCGATTCTCAAACAAATCGATTCATCCTTCCAGAATGAATAATGTTCAAGAACCGAGGTTCTACTTACTGGAAAGGATGTGCAAATGGTGTCTGAGGACCATACCTGCTGCTCTTTGTTCTAGATTTCCCCATACTGCCCTTTGGGGCATGCTACCCATGTAAACGCTATGCAAGGCCCTCTTTTCTCTAAAGTGTTTATTAAAACCATTTTGGAAATAGTGAAGATTTTTATCTATGAGACTGCCAACCACATCCATAAAATATTTTCCTGCCGATCCTCTCAAGCTCCAATGCAAGACTTCCTGCTATTCCTTCTTGCCATTTTATGTTGGTTCATGGCACAAACTTTCAAAACTGCCAGCTGAGTTGTCATTGTAGTACAACTGATTCCTTGGTAGATGTATAGTATATGGGGTGTCTTTGTCCTCTTGGCTTCCCACTGGTTATCCTATATAATAAAAGCCTAATATGCAAATCAACCAGAACAATGGTGGAACAACTGGTCACTATGATGCACATTGACCACCAGGGAGCAGATGCTCAATGCAGGAGCTGCCCCCAGCCCACAGGCCTCAGGCCAGCCAAGGTGGGTGTGAGCGGGGGGGCCCCCCAATCACCCCACTGGTCGCCCCACAGACCAGCCCTGATCTCCTGCCAGGCCTAGGGACCCTACCCATGCATGAATTTCATGCACTGGGCCTCTAGTCAGATTATAAGTAATAAGAAAAGAAAAGAGTGAAACAATCAGAGCAACACAGAGGTCTCTAATGATATTAGAGATTGCATTCCCTTTAAGAGAGCACATGTTATTTTAGAATGATTGGATTATCCAAACATGTCATGGTATCATGCTGGGCAAGTCAACTGAACTATAGACTGGGTCTTTCGAAGGCTTTCTTCCTGATCCCAGAGTTCATTTCACTTTTGTTGTAGGAAATCTATGCCCTGAGCAATTAGATGTCTGAAACAATTTTTAATCTCAGAGGATGGCTTTTTTGTTGTTGTTGAATTGCTCCCCAATGTGAGGAAAAACACAATTTTCCTTAACTCAAAAAAAAATAAAATAAAGTACTTCATGCTAGTCTACTACTTTACAGGAAAGAGATAGTTTCCACTGGCTCCGAGAAAACTCCAGCAATTTTGTTTTCTCTTTTTTAAAAAATAAAAGAAAAATGGGCATATTGAGACATCTTTAGAATGCATACAGGACACTTAGATTTGGCTTGTAGTCTGTAGATACTCGACCTATCAAAAGATTCAGAAATAAGTCTTTATCAATCAACCAATTTTCCTGTTTTGTAAACTTCTCTGAACCCATTATTGTGTGATAAAGTTAGCATGCAGATGTAACCTCTAACAAGGAAAGCTCAGACGAACCATAGCAAATTGTATTGAAATAGCTGGAGGCCTAGATCACCACAGAGAAAATGTAGAGTGTGTTACTCATATGGCCAAAGTAGATTATTTAAGACAAAAATCATTAGGCTTGAAAAGCATTCTGCTCAGCTGTTAAATTTGATCTATCCTTCCTTCCCTTCAAATATTCTCATCTTGTCCTACCCAGCCCCGGTGCACCAGGCTTAGGGGCTCCAGTCACAGTTTGTGGCTAATACACTTCTCCTGGGTTGCTAGCAGGTAAGGCTGTTCATGCAGAAGTTGCTGATGACAGTGGAAAGCACTGTGCTTTGTTACAGGCAGACCGAGAAGGCTCTGGTGTGTTCAGCTATCTCAGGCTGATGTGCTGGTCTGATTAGTCTTAGTGGCAGAAGTGTCCAGCTGAGCCCTCTGATCAGTCTCACCAACAGTGCTAAGACCTAATATCTGGAATTGTCGTAACTTCTACCTGTGACTGAAAGTTGCCCAGAGCTGCTTGGCAAATGGGCTCCAACAGATTGCTTTGGGTGGGAGAGTAGGGAGCCAGCATGTGGATTTTTTCAGAATAGCAGCTCTAGCTGAGGAGAGAGAAGGGCAAGACATAGATAAAGTAAACTTGTAGGAAGTACTTCCCGTAAGAAGAGACTTCCTTGGGTCTCCTGGCTCCTCGGGGATCATATTCCTGTGCAGAACCATCTGCTATGTTAATGCTTCTGCCCTGTGTCACTCAGGTAAAGGAATGCCATTTGCCAAATGCTGAACTGTGTACCAGGCACGACATACGTAAATGTAAAGTTAATTCTGTCAAATATTAGTATATCTTTTCTGTCTTATAGATGAAGAAAATGAGGATCCTAGATATGAGTTTGCCCAGCTCACACAGGTATTGCATATGGATTAGGATTCAAATCCATATAATATATCCCACTCCTGTGTTTTTAACTGCAATACACAGCTGCCTCATTTCTTCTCTGCTCTTTGCATTCTCTTTCCTACCCTAAAAAGTCTCTTTTTTTGTGTGTGAAGGTAATATCAGGATTCTGCCTGAAGCATCTTCACTGGAGGAGTTGTCTGGACTGGTGGGTCATCAGAACAATTAATACCACTGGGACTGGTATTAATCACTTGGCCACTGGATGCCAACCCAAAGGGGGCAATGCTGGGTGGACCACTGCAGAAACAGGCTTTAAAAAAGTAACTTTTGTCAAACAAATAACATCAACGATGTGTCACTCACTGAGTTCAAATTACACCCATGCGTGTCAAGTCTAGTGAAAAACAAAGGCATAGAGATTTATTTATTTCTATCTCAGCTGGACACACTGCTGGATCTGCATTAGGTCCAGGCACACACTGGCTTTTCTGATATAGTATTATATACTGCAATAGAGCTTAAATTACTGACATTTAATAAAAGTAATTATTCCCAGTCTCATAGGTCTTTGGCCAAGACATCGATGCTACTTATTCCCATTATGCTAATCTCTAACAAGAAATACAGAAATCTTCTGATTCTAGACCAAGTCCACAGGGAAAGGGGCCAAATGAGAGGAGCAAGAAAGGAGAGCTGAAGATGTTACTCGAACTGCGAGGAGACAGATTTGTGAAGTCTGTCTCCAGCCGGAATCCTCAGCCTATGGTCCCTTCTCCCTCCAGTCCTGCCACTCTGAGGTTGCAGAGGGACAGATCCTATTCCTAGGAAAGCAGGACTTCAGGCTATTTAATTTAACAATCAACTCTCGTTGCTTTTACAATTAAATGTAAATGAAATATACAGCACTCAATCCAGAGCTTGGCATATGAAAGACTAAGTAAGTAATACTAGGGTAGAAATTATTGACTGCCTGCTTAATATCCACTTCTCCGTCCTTGCTGGCAAAGCCCCAACTGAGGTGAATGACAATATGCCTAGAAAGATGCTCAATTTCCAGCCTCATTGAATCGGAGGTAGCCACACAGTGCAGTTCTGGTCAATTTGCTGTAGCTGGGGGTCTCCAGAAATGTCTGGGAAGGGGTTCCCTATTCAAAAGAAACACATCTTCCTGACATTACCCCTTCATCATGTCTTCTTCCTTAAATACAGATCTAATTTTAGGAGTCAAAGCCACCATTTGTGACAGAAGCAATGAGCAAGGGGAAATTTCAAGAGAATTGTGGAAATGCCAGCCCAAACACCATCAGCCTACTTAACCAATACTAGCAGGCACCAATAACCAGGTTTCTTTTTATGTGAGGAAAATACACCATATTATTTATTTTTATTGTTTTTATATTGACTTTGCAAGATGATCTTGTTATTTACAGTTGAAAATATTTCTCACAGAGTTCTCTAGTGTACACACACACACACAGACATATATGTGTGTGTGTGTGTGTGTGTGTGTGTGTGTGTGTGTGTATATATATATATATATATATATATATATATATATATAATTTTTAACTTAAATCCAGATATTATTTTATTTAATCTTTGTAAAAACTCAGAAAGGTGGGTATTATCATTCTCAGTATTTTTTTTTTCAGTTGAGACTTAAAATAAATTTGGGCTTAATATTAAAAATAACATTTTAATATTAAAGATAATAGTAACAGTAATAATAATATAAACAATGTAAATAATGAATTGAAATTAAATAATACAATGTTAACTTAATAATAGCTGCCAGTTTTTGAGTGCTTATTATGTGCCACTTGCATTATGTTTGTTTAATCCTTGCAACTCTCCACAGGAGGTATTATCACCTTCATTGTACAGATGAGGAAACTGAGGCATAGAAAGGTTAAGTAAATTGCCCAAAGTCACAGAATTCAGAATCAGATTCAGATCCTTCTGACCACCAAAATTACATGTCTAATTATCTCACTAACCCTTTCTGCAGTCCTGAATGCTTTCTCTCCTCCAGGTCTTTGCACAGGCTGTTTCCTGTGGCTAGAACAGTTTTCTCTCCACTCCCTTTTCTTGGCTAAATCTCATTTATGTTTGACATCTCAGCTTAAATATATCTTCTTGGAAGTCTTCCCTGATACTCCCTCCCCTTTGTGTGATTTCATCTTCTCTTGTGTTTACTCCTATCATAACACTTAGTCCACTCTTTTGCATGTTCTATTTATTTATCTTGCTAACCCATCAGAGCGTCGTCTTCCCAAATGCTAGCTCTATGCCTTGTTCCCCACCATTCTCCTAGGATTTAGCTTAGAGTAGATTTCAATGAAAGGTGTCAGAACTGACTGACTCTTTGTTTTAGTTGGATGCTTGAGGGGTCTGATGGTGCCTGGGAGGAACAAAAACAGTTTTGGGGGAAGTGGGAATGACGGGCTCAATTCTAGAGCACCCAACAGGTCTTGCATGCAGGCCCATTCATGCAGTGCCTGGGAAATTATGCTCACTGTTTTAGCATTTACTGCAGTTAGCTGTAGGAGGGCTATCTAGTCCAAGGTCAAAATAAATGAAGGAAAAAAAATGCTCTGAAAAAGTGGTCGTGTGTGTCTGTGGAAGGCAAACCTAGACATGTGGTGGGAGTTAAAGGAATGCAGCATTACAAAAAAGAATCCCTCCCACGGATGTCTAAAAATGATGTTCCTAGCAGCTTTAGGTATCACAGTTGTGCAGGCAGAAAAGTATTTGATTAACTCTCTGGCATTATCTCCAAGGTGTGGGTGTCTTGGAAATCTGCATGCACAATATTCCTTTCAGATAAGCAGTTGGGCATTGTTCTACATATATTACATCACTGCTCTTCAGCGCTCTGTACATGGCTGAAGTCATGCACTTTAAAAATCGTCCCTCCCAAGGTTAAGATAGCTGTGTTGTGGTCATTTTGTGCCTGGCATTTAGGAGCAAGATAATGAGATTCAAAGATGACTTGAAATAGAATTTCTGAATATACCAGAATGGGCAACATACCTCTCCCCCACTCCCTGGATCCTCTTCATTCTTTATACACTGCTTTCTCCTAAAAGTGTTCAGATGGCGCTTTCTCATCTGCATTTTTTCCTTCTGTATTTAGGTTTATGGTGAATCAGACTTGGTTCATTTCGATGGCAGAGTTAGTCATAGTGTGATATTGAAGTCTGCAGGGGCCACAACAGAAGAATCTCCAGAAATAATGGGATGAGAATGTGGTTTGTACAGCATCATCCCTACCCTGCCCCTTCTTCACCCTTGAGTCAGAAACACTCTCTAACTGAGTGATTCTCATGGTTAGGGAAGAGAGCTTTCCTCCCCAAGTTTAAGAAGCAACCCAGGCAAAAAGAGACCTGCATTCCCAAATGTGACTAGGCACTCCTGTGACCTTAGAAGAGTCCATTGATTTATTAATAATTTAGTTTCTCTATCTGATTTGGTACTAATGATAATTGATATTTCTAGGTCACAGGAAGACCTAACAGGTTTATTTCTTTGTTAAATTGACTTTGTCAATCAACTAGTAGTGGATGCCAGAAGGAATTTGTTGATAATGACTCTTAATATGCCAGAAGGAATTTGTTGATAATGACTACTAAGCATTGCTTAGTAGATAATTATGTTCTAATCCAGGGGCTGGCAATTTTTATTTTTCAGTATGGGGCCAAATAGTAAACATTTTAGGCTTTGCAAGCCATATTGCTACCATTGTAACTAGCTAGCTATTAATAATAGGAAGAAAGCAAAGGGAAGGCCAGACATTATAAGCATGGTCATCTGGGAAGCTTCACCGGGAAGCTGCAACTTTACACTCCCCAGGGAACCACTGGTCCATTCCCTACAGACCAACAAAAGGGAAGATGGGCATGTGTGCAGTTATGTCAGGTGATTTAGGGAAGGTTCTCATCTGTCAGTTTAACCTGGGAACAAAGATCATTGGCTAGGAGGGTGGACCCCAATCTAAGCCTGTAAAAATTTGGGAATACATAATCCCCAGACAAAGAATTATCTCTCTCTTGTTCCTCTTTGCTTGCTCATGCACTTGCTTGCTCCATGACTTGTGCTAACCTGCCATGTGGCCCTAGAAGTTGCATGGCCCATGGCCATGTGAATCCTGCATGCAATGAACTGTAGCTGGGAACACAAGCTAAGCTAGCCAGATGCTGGGCTGGACTGTGCTTAATGTGGAGTGAAGACTCGGAGCAGTGGCTTTGATCTTAACCCTGCTGAGGACAAAATGGGACATTGTCCATGGTGGGACAGAGGGAAATTCAGCCTTAGAGGGGAATTCCCTTAATAAAGCTTTCCATGATGCCTCATCCTGCCACAGGAGCCTCAGGAAATTCTTGTTCATTGGCACTCCAAGAAGCCCACTTCCACCAGCAATAGGTGGGGACACAGAGGGACCCCACTGATAACGATATGATTTATATTGCCATGAATCAACTCTGCCATTGAACCCCCAAAGCTGCCAAGACAATACATAAACACATGGGTATGGCTATGTTCCAATAAAAATCTATTTATATAAACAGGTGGCAGGATCTGGTCCACTACAGGGTCATAGTCTGCTGACACTGCCATCTGCAGTGTCTTCAGTGGACAGAGGGAAATTGCTAACACAGATGCCAGACATTTCCCATCCCTGATATAGAACATGCAAACCTTTTCACTTTTACAGTCTCATTGGTCCCTCTCAACCAACACATGAAGCAGCTAAGCTGCAGCTGCACTTAGGATACTAGTGCCTCCTGTTTGAGAGCACAAACTTTGGAAAAAGCAGTGTTGGAATCTAACTCTGTATTTATAACCTAAATGAACTGGCAGACTATTATCCTCTTAGTGCCTCAGCCACCTAATTTATTAATAGAGCACAATAATAGTATCTATGTCTGGTATAAAGGGCCCTTCAATAGATGTTTTTGATAAATACAATTATTATTATTATCTTTAGTATCTATGAACTGGGGCTAACTTCATGGCAATTATGTGTATTAAATGCAATAGCTTATGTAAAGCTTATAGCATAATGCTTATTATATGTAGTGATTAATAAATTGTTAGCTAGTATTTAAATTCCATTTTATTAATAAAATAAAGCAAGTTTAAAATGATTAAGTAGTTTGGAAAAGCTTTATAGTGGATAATTGAAAAAGTGGATCAGAAATCTAGTTCTTTGGACACCAGATATCATGCTCTGCCCACTAAAAATGAGCAAATGTGTGCTGAAACTCCCTGAAAAGGTACAAAATGAAACTCAAGTGGAAATATTTTTCATTATAAGTGGTATAGTATAGACAAACCCTAACTTTCCATTAGTTTCATTGATTGATTGATTTGTTTTTAGTCAGATATTTATTAAAGATTTTTATTGATTGATTAATTTGAAAGGGAGGCAAGGAGGGAGAGAGAAACATCAATTTGTTGTTCCATTTATTTATGCATTCATTGGTTGCCTCTGGTACGTGCCTTGATTGGGGATCGAACCCACAATCTTGGCATATCAGGACAATGCTCTAACCAACTGAGGTACCTGGCCAGGGTCTCTTTTTAAAATTTCTTAATTTGCGATATGTTTTCTTTATATTCTAGTTAGGATGCAACTTGCCCCTGGGAATAGAATGCAGGTTTGATAATTATCTTTTCTCCAGATATGGCTCATCCGTTATGAAATAGACCTCATTACCCTAAATGCTCATATTTTATTCCATGTAGGTACCATAATCTTAACCTCCTTTGAGTGGAGAAAATGGTGCACTTATAACCAAAGTGGGGAGAGGCTAGAGATCTCTTACTCTGTGCTTGTGTTGCTCAAAAAGATGATTTGGGTCAGTTAGATTAATTTCCACCCTCCTCTCTTTGCCATGGAGAGTGACAGAGTAGTGAAGGGCGTTGGAGAGGAGAAGGAACTTGGAAAGTCATTAAAAGTGAATAAAAATTTAGCAAGAACAGAAGGGGAAAGTTATTACAGGCAGAAAGCACAGGTTAAGCAAAGAAGGGTGGACTGGAAAGGAGAGAGAGATCCTAAAGAGATCTGCCAGGAAGCTTTTGAGACTGTTGCTTGGTAACCACCTAGCACAGTTTGGTGGCTTTTAGTTGAATCATTCAAATAACTCTCTGCTGCCCAGTTCCATTTTCTACCCCCTTAAGGATGAACACTTAGAGTGGAATCTAATTCTAAATTAGCAGCTGACACCTACATCAGTGACAGGGAGTAAGTTATCTCAGGAAGATCTCCTCTTAAGTCATGGAGTAAGCTCTTGCCTCCTCTCCTAGGGACACCCATGGATTCTCTTACCCATCTGGCCCTGGGACTAAGAGAGCTCTGATGAACTTGAATGAAACTCACCTTTGTAAATACTGTTTTCATGACTAATGCCTAACTCTAGAAGAAGAAATCAAACTTCAAACAGAAGGAGGATGAGGAATAAAATACCCAAGGGAGGTGGAAATGAGTATTTTCACTTATTTAAAACACACACACACACACACACACACACACACACACACACACACACTTACACTTTCAAATGATGGCACTTCCAGCACTGGCGGGTGATGGAGGGAGAAATTTGTCAAGATCCTATGTGTTTTCTCAATGATACTTCTCCCCCCTCAGTGAATAAGTTAATAAAATATCAAGAGCTGTTTTGGAGATAACAGGCACACAAGAACTTAGAGTAGATGTTGTTCACTGTAGCCGTGACTGCCTATTGATGCTAGTCCAAACAATATCCTACTTGCCTGCAGAGAACAGTAGAGGTTCTGGTCATGACTCACAAGAGGTGTGACCAGAAGAATGGGGGAGACCAGCATGGGCATCTCAGGCTTGAATGGGCCTTGTGGACCCTTCCAAGCCTGGGACATTGTAAGAGCTATCTCCCTACCTCTGCCTCCATTTGCTTTTCACTTCTTTTCTTTTTCTCTCTCCACTCCCACAAACACATGCACACATTGAAGAGAAGAGGCTGTTTCTGGCTTGCTAGCAAACACAGAAATCACATCCAGACACAGAAAAGCTGAGAGAGCAGACCACGTTTTTGAATAGCCGAAGTGAAGACCCTTCAGAAGTAAAGAGACTTGTAGGTGTCACTTGTTTCTTCCCACTTGATCACTTGTTTTGTTTCAATGGTTAAAATTCTTGTGAACTTCTGAAATTAGCAATTTCTGAGACAGTTTTTGAAAGAAAGACAGAGTAGCTCCATCAAACAGAATTCCTTCTCTGCAATTCACTTGAATGTTTAATGTGTATTTCTCCAACTTCCTGGAAGAATGACATTACCCAGCTAATTCCTGTGGGTCTGGTCATGTTCTTTTTGTTGTTGTTGTTGTTTTTGTTCATATATTGGGGAGGAAATGAGTCATACTTGATAAAGGGGTAGATACCACCTACTCATGCAAATTATGTGTGTGGACGGGGGCAGAATAAAGCAGAATGCCATAGGGTGGGCAATGTTCCTTCCTGTATTTGAGTGTTGACTTTGCAGATTGCAACTTCCAACATCTTGATCCATGAGCTACTGGTCTGAAGCCAACTCTGCCAAGAAGTTGTGTGTGAGTGTGTACCAAAACTCTGGTTCATCACGAAATGTCAAATATTATATTTATGTGATCCTCTCTGCCTCTGTGAAAGACAGTTTGCCAAGTCAGACTGCCAGGCACGAATTATGGTAATAACAATAATGGTTATTTATTATTTCTTTTGTGCTTGGCAGTATTCTAGGTGCATCTCCTCATTTAATCTATCCAATATTTCATGAGTAGATATTTATAACCTCGATTATAATGATCTCAGGAGGCTAAATGAGTACACTCAACTTCAGGCCTGCTTATTTCTAATTGTGCTATTTTATAGCATCCTGGATCCAGTTTTGGAATTGCACTGTGAAACCCACCATAACATTTATAACATTCCCATAAAATGTAAGGCAGTGAGATAGGATATTTTATTCATAATGTATGACAAAGCCAGCAATTTAAAATGCTTAATTATCTGTGCTACTCAATTTAGCACATACTTTTTTATTTTTGCAAATTGTTCTGTTTCCTGTTTGGAGTCCAATTCTTGAGGGCAGATTGTTTTATTATACTTTTTTTTTTCTTGTATTCTCTTCTGGGCTTAACATGAGATAAGAAGTCCAATTATAGCAAATACAAGGCTATACAGTCAAGACATTAACATGCGTGTGCCCAACCGAAGGTGAGATGTTTTCACATGGTTCCTGTGGAATCACATTTTATGTGAAGATTAGATTCTCAAGTCAGCACACAGGATAATTGCTAGTCTTTTCCCCAGCTTCAAAGTGCCTTTCTAACCCAACCCTTGATTCTCAGCTATATGCATTTTTTTCAGCTCATTATTTTTTAAATAAATCTTTATTGTTCAGATTATTACAGTTGTTCCTCTTCCCTCCCCCCCCCCCATAGCTCCCCTCCACCCGGTTCCCACCCCACCCCCTGCCCTTAACCCCCATCACTGTCCTCATCCATAGGTATATGATTTTTGTCCAGTCTCTTCCTGCACCCCCCACATCCCCTTCCCCCCAAGAATTGTCAGTCCACTTCCTTTCTATGGCCCTGATTCTATTATATTCACCAGTTTATTCTGTTTGTCAGATTTTTTATTCACTTGCTTTTTAGATTCACTTGTTGATAGCTATGTATTTGTTGTCACTTTGTTGTTCATAATTTTTATCTTTACCTTTTTCTTCTTCTTCCTCTTCTTAAAGAATACCCTTCAGCACTTCATATAATACTGGTTTGGCGGTGATGAACTCCTTTAGCTTTTCCCTGTCTGTGAAGCTCTTTATCTGACCTTCAATTCTAAATGATAGCTTTGCTGGGTAGAGTAATCTTGGATGTAGGTTCTTGCTATTCATCACTTTAAATATTTCTTGCCACAACCTTCTGGCCTGCAATAGTTTCTGTTGAGAAATCAGCTGACAGTCGTATGGGTACTCCCTGGTAGGTAACTAACTGTTTTTCTCTTGTTGCTTTTAATATTCTCTCTTTGTGTTTTGCCCTTGGCATTTTAATTATGATGTGTCTTGGTGTGGTCCTCTTTGGATTCCTTTTGTTTGGGGTTCTCTGTGCTTCCTGGACTTGTAGGTCTATTTCTTTCACCAGGTAGGGGAAGTTTTCTGTCATTATTTCTTCAAATAGCTTTTCAATATTTTGCTCTCCCTCTCTCTTCTTCTGGTACCCTTATAATTCAGATGTTGGTACACTTGAAGTTGTCCCAGAGGCTCCTTGCACTATCTTCATCTTTTTGGATTCTTTTTTCTTTTTGCTTTTCTGGTTGGGTGTTTTTGCTTCTTCATATTTCAAATCTTTGACTTGATTCTTGGGATCCTCTAGTCTGCTGTTGGATCTCTGTATATTATTCTTTATTTCAGTCAGTATATGCTTAATTTCTAATTGGTCCTTTTTCATATCCTTGAGGGTCTCACTAAATCTCTCAGAGGTTTCTAGAAGATTCTTGAGTAACCTTTTAACCGTGGTTTTGAACTCTATAGCCAGTAGTTTGCTTTCCTCTATTTCTGTCATTTGTGACCTGTTTCTTTGTCTCCGCATTTTGGCTGCTTCCCTGTGTTGATAGAGTGGCTTTCTGTGCTAGGTGTCCTATAGGGCTCAGTGGATCAGCCTCCCTAATTACCTGAGGTGGACACACTTGGTGCACCTCTTTCTGGGCTTTGTGCAGAGTCTTGTTGTAGTTAAGCCTTGATTGCTGTTGGTATCACTGGGAGGAATTGACCTCCAGGCCAACTGGCTGTGAGGACCAGTTGTGTCTACAGTGGGAGAACTTCTGTGCTAGAGACACCCTTAAGGGGTGGGACTTGCTTCAGTGGGGCTTTGGTGCTCACTGAGTCTGCCCCCTGAGTGTGTTTCTTATGGATGTGAAGAGTTGTAATCTGGATGGTCTCACTCTGACCACTGGGTACAGTGGCTCTTGGATCTCCAAGGAGGTGCAAAGTCAGCCACTGCCTGAGGCCACCTAGCAGGAGCTACAGAGAGACCTGCAGATTTCTCCTCTTTGCTTGGGGTTTGGAGGTACTCAGATGAGGCCCATCTGTGAAGCAATGCAAGCTGCTGTCCAGCCTTGTGCCTTCTTTTGGGAGCTCTGGGGCTCTCTGACCCAGCTGCAGTTTGTTAGGTTTTAGATTGCAAAATGCCAGTCCATTCATATGCAAAAGCCACTACGCACAGTTTGGCTGGGGTTGTAAATTGGGTGGGGCGGGGTCTCAGGGAATCACCAGGGTGGAGCAAATAGCAATGGCTGCCAGTCAGCCCTGCCCTGAAGAGGCCCCGGGATGTCTGTGTCCCGTGGCACCATGCAGGAACAATGATCGCTGTAAGCACCTCTGAAAGAAAGCCGCCCTCGTGTTCTGGCCGGATGCCAGACAGTCAAGTTTCTCTCCATATGAGTCTAGGACCCCAGAGTCTCACCCAGAACTGGAGTTCAGAGCAGTTGGGAGCTTGTATCTCTCTCCTGATTGAAAAAGACAACAGCGTATCCAGTTGCCAGCCTCTTCCGTGTTCGCCTCCATACCTCCACACTTCCACACCTCCGCACCTCCTACAGGACTCATGTGCTTTTCTCTTTCCTTCTTGTTGTAGAATTTCCACTCAGCCAGCCTTTCCGTAGTTCTGGATGATGTTTGTTTTGTCTTTTAGTTGTAGTTTTGATATGGTTGTGCATGGCAGCAAGTTCAGGTGTTTACCTATGCCACCATCTTGGTTCCTATTCCAGCTGTATGCATTTTGGATGGGGTATTCTCATCACAACTCCAAAGAGGGCCATGATTGAATTAATTAATCAGGAATTTCATCTCTTTGGCTGCAGTTATTGATTCAGGGATTTCATATGAGACAAGCAAAAAACAATGAAGACCCAATTCTTTGGTTTTAGTTTGAGCTATAAGAAAAGTAAACTTTTCTATAGCTCAGGATGACCAAGAAGGAAGGATCTTTATATGAATCCATACAACACTGAAAATGCAGAGCTAAAACATGGTGAGAAAGACCTGTGTCTTAGGAACATTGGTTAAGTCCTGAGTCATCCCTGACACAGGGCTAGGAACCAATAGGTTTCTTATTTCTAAAGGATTTTGAGTTGATTTTTACATTTCTAATACATGAGTTTTACTTGATTCCCTAGGAAAGGTTAAGAAAAATCTCATGCAATTACATTACAGATAGTCACAAAAATCTCATAGGAGGACTAATACAACTAGTTTTTGTTATTATTGTCTATAATGGAAGCAGATTGCTGTTTCTTGGTTTGGGCAAGTGATGAGGTGATACTTTCATTTAAGGGCTATGTTAGAAAATATATACTTCATTCAGCTCGAGAATAACAGCCTATATAGTGAGATGCTCAAAATGTATAAGGCAAGTAGAAACTGAGTTCATCCAAGGCAACAGATTCTTGTGATATCTCTAAGACCTTTGTTCATTAAGTGGATATCAGGTAGTATTAGTCAGTTCAAGCTACTATAACAAGAATATAATAGTCTAGGTGGCTTGAACAACAAACATTTATTTCTTACAATTCTGGAAATGGAGAATTCTGAAATCAGGAAGTGGGCATGGTCAGGTTCTGGTTAGGAGTCTCTTCCATGTTTCCTCACGTGGAGGAAAGAGAGAGAGAGAGCTCAGGTCTCCTTATAGGGCTCCAATCAAACTATGTATTTCTAGCCCTATGACCTCATCCAAACATTCAACCCTAATTACCTCCCAAAGATCCCACCTCCAAATATAAAACACTGGGGATTAAGGTTTCAACATATGAATTTGGAGGGACACAAATGTCTGTCCATAGAAATTGCCCGCACTATTTAAAATTTCCTCTCTCTTCTCTCTCTCTCTCTCTCTCTCTCTCTCTCTCTCTCTCTCTCTCTCTCTCCATCCTGATTCTACCAAGAACATGCTTTGAAATCACATAAGAAAAATGTATATCTTTAGGCTATGAATCTATGGAATTATCTAACTTTATCCTCACAGTATCACTTTAAGGAAGGAGTCAGTATTTCAGTATTCGACATACAAGGGCATTAAGACTTGAGAAAACTTAGGGCTTTCTTTCAGCATTATAAAGATAGAACCTAAAGCCAGGATTTATAGCCAGGTCTGTCAGACACAAGCTACATGACACAGGAGATCAATAAATTCTTTTTTGATCGATAGAAACTCTTATTGAACCTCAATTTAATGAAAGTTATAAATATGGTAGCAAATTGCTACCACTCAGGAATCAATGGGCCTGTTTAATAATGTGGTGTTTAGAAGTCTTGGCCTAACCCCTTGACTGATGAGTTTTCCCCACTACACTTCAGTTTTAGAAACTTGGCAATTCCTAAATTATAAAATACATGATCTAAATTATAGATCATGTAGTGGCATGCCCCTCTAGTATATCTATATGGCTAAATTTCTTATGAAGCAAGTAAGTCACACAATGCAATATGTCAGAAAATAGTTATTAGAATTAGGGAAAAAATATTATAATTGCTTACTGAAATAAAATAAAGTAGAAATAGAAGTCAATTTACCATTAGTGTAAAAAAATAAAGTAGTCTTTTGCTCCATCCAGCATGCTATAGATGATATGAGCAGCACACAGTTGGGACATATGAGACCAAATATTTCACTCCCAGGACTTTTGAGTGTGGGAGTAGAATAGTGTTTTTGAGCTCTCTCTTATCGCTTTACCCTCAGAGTTTCTTGTCACATTTTCCATATTGGCAGAGTAGAAAGAAGAAACTGAAATTTATTGGGTGCTTATATTGTACCAGTCTCTTTTAGAGGGTGACCTTATTTACGTTCACCACTTCAGCATCTCTTTGAGGTAGACTTTCACTTTAGAGCAAACAAACATTTGGAAATTTTAAGAGTTCTGCCAAAATTAATAAAACATAATAGAAAAGCCAAGTCTCTAGATTCACAAATCCAGAGCAGAATTTGCTAGACCGAGTTTTTCCAAGTCTCCTGATTATCAGAAGTGATGCTCACAGAGATTCTGTATAAAGCTCTCTCCAAATCTAAACCTAGATGGTTGGAACAGTTTTTCCATTTCTTTGTTTTTTAGTCAGTGACATTAGTTCCTTGTACCTTCCTTTGAATTTTTCTGCTAGACTTGGACTTTATCCTTTTTCTTCCCTAGTATTGAATGTACTCTACAGACTTACTATTGACTATATATTGAAGGAGAATGGAAAATGAGTGAAAAGAAAGCATTTTGAGATAGTGTAGTGTCAGGCAGACCTAGTTTTCATTACTCGCTGTTATTATTTCTCATTGTGGGATCTTGGAAGGTTCACTACCCACTACGAATCTCCATTTTTTTTCTCATCTATAAAATGGAGATAATGACCTTTCATCACATTAGTAGTAATACTTAAACAGTGTATTAAATCACCCTACATAGCTTTCTTTCAGTCCTCCATGCCCACTTTCTTTCTATGCTGAAGTTTGGTATAAGAGCGTATGAACCAAGTAGGCAATAATACTCTGATCATCCAATGTGTTCCAGCAGATAGATGTACTTCACCCCAGGTCACTATCCTAGTGAAGGGTCATTCAATTGTCTATTTTCCTTCCATGCTTTCACAGTTTCTTGGCTATAATGTCTTCTAGGGATTCTTTATCCCTACTACATCAGAAGAGTTGATAGAGTTGTACAATACCCACATCTCTAAGCTTGACTCTGACCTGACTCAGAGATTCTGGTTCAGTAGCCTAGTGGTCAGGGGAGAAGCCCAGTAATGTGTACCTTTTATAGGTTCTATGGGGGAATTTTGCTGCAGATGCCCATTTGAGAGTGACTACAAATTGGACTACCAGGTGTACCACTTAATAATGCGGATTTTGTAATAAAAGAAAACACGATAATTTCCAGATAAACATCGGAAGTGCTTTATTCAAAGTAATGTCCATTGCTAGCTACACATTTCCCCCATCTTTCAGATAATTTGTGGACACCGTCCCAATAAAACTTTTCTTGTTTTGAGGCAAACCATTCAGAGACCCAATTTTCCACTTCTTCCTATGTTTTGAAGTGCTGCTCAGAAAGTGTGTGTGCCATCGATTGGGACAAATGGTAATCTAAAGGAGCAAGGTCTGGTGAATACAGCGGGTGGGTTAATACTTTCCAGGCAAGATCTTCTAACGTGTCTTTAACTGGTTTTGAAGTGTGTGATGGTGCGTTATCATGAAGCAAAATTACTTTCTTGTGTCTTCTGGCCCATTCTGGTCATTTTATGATCAAAGCGTGGTTTAAATTGACCTGGACGTTCTTTGTCTTTTACATCGAAATCATTACTTTTAAAGGGTTTAAACTGGGGTCCACAAGTATCTTGAGATGGAGCATGTTCAGCTCCAAGTATATGATAACTTTCAGCAGCACTTTTCTTCAAAATAAAGTACTGAATTAAAACTTCCATCAAATGCTCTTTTTTTGGCACAAAATTTGACATTTTTAAGCGTAAAAATATCTATGATGTTAACACCTTCAGAAAATTTGACATATGAAGTTTTGAAGCTTGTTGCCAATACAACAAAATAGCATACATATCAAATCGCATATATATATCAACATATGTGTAACTCCATCTATTGAAAAAAATTCGCATTTTTAACCAGTACACCTGGTATGTGCACGGCAATGGCAGTGGTAGACAACTCTTGGAAATAGGTGGGAAGGTTCCATTCCTAGTAGATAAACTATTCTGAGTCCTTCTTAATACCCATAGTTTTTTTCACCTAAAGCGTTGTCTCTAAACTACCTGCTTCAGTAATACCTGATGTTCTTTTTGTAAGTACAGCTATCTAGGCCTGACCCAGGATCACAGTCTTTATTTATGGGACCCCAGGAATCTGTATTTAATAAGTTGTCCAAGTGATTCTTCTGTACACTGAAGTTTGAGATTTATTGCTAGAGAGCCTTCAGACTATAGTTATGTTGATGTTATACCTGAGAATAAGGCACAAACCAGAAGGGGCTTCCTTTGAGAATAACTGTGCTGATTTCCCTAAGCACAACTGCTCATTGTGAATCGAACCTGTACTTGTTTCTTCAGTGAATCGACTTCACATACTATACACATAATTTGGACCCAGTTTCCTTTTCTCTCGCTCTTCCACAACTCCACCATGTCAAGATTTTAAAGAGAACCAAGCTCACTTTAGATGAACTTCAGAATAAAAAGTTAACTTTTTTGCTTCCTCCTTAGAAAATCTGACTTGGTATAGGCTCTAATCTAATTAGACTAGGTTCTGTTTAGAGTAGAAG
The DNA here is from genome assembly GCF_951640355.1 of Cnephaeus nilssonii. Lineage (NCBI taxonomy): Eukaryota > Metazoa > Chordata > Mammalia > Chiroptera > Vespertilionidae > Cnephaeus > Cnephaeus nilssonii. The sequence goes on along the minus strand of NC_137078.1, from coordinate 54,607,973 downwards.
CAAAATAATAGGTATTCTTTAAATTTCTTGATTTTGCATTACTTTAATGAAAGCCCATAGAATTGAGTTTATATTGTATTTGAGAGAATCCAGTAAAGAAGGTTGGAATAGCACTCATTTTTATAAGTCAGAAAGGAAACTGCTTGGCAAAACATGCAATTCAATGCCCTATTTTTGACAGCCTATCTGGGAAAATGTCTTGCTGCAACGCCAGGGAAATTGCCAATCGCCTACATAAGAACTTTTTGTTGTTGTTGTTGTTGTTTTGGTAATTAAGGGGGCTTAGTTTTCACTATGATATGAAGACTTGAAAGCACTTGGATATTCTGGAGAAATGCCCAAGCTGTGCTTATCCCCACCCCCACTCTACATCCACATCAATCAAGTGTAGTTTTGTCCAAGTTGCTTTAATTTGGTTCCTAACTAATTATGACTCCTGCTGAGATTTGGTCACATGGACAAGGCTTGGAAATAAAATAACAGTGATTTTAGAGGTGATTAAAATGAATTAAGCTTCAGCTAATTTAACATCCCTTGCAATAAATTAATCAGGCCTCTGAAAACATGGGGAAGTATAAAATTGCTGCTATGTACATGTATTCAGCTTCTGGTGTTTCATATTCTGTGATTTATCAGTTTCGTGTTTTGGCAAGCATTCTGTGGAGTACCTAATATTTTTAGTGGTGAGAGGAAAGAGCTAGGAAGAAGAATAATTACCTTATAATTTTCTCAATTGTTTCAATACAGTTAATCCTTGAACAGTTCTGAGATTCAATTTTTATTGAAGGGTAAGAAGTAGTAATTCATTTAGGGCAAAGTGCCCCATATACATCTGAATTTTGGCCACTGGTTTTCTCTAAGGTAGCAAAAATCAAGAAACATTTTGAAGGGAGCTGATTTGTCTAGATGTTGAAATAATCTCCAATGGTTTTAATTCTTATCCTTTTGATTTGCTTGTTTATGGCATCATCATCCCAAGGTGAGAGAAGAGATTTTAAGATTTACATCTCCTAGCTCCCAGTCTAATGTCCCTCTCATTATATTGTATCACCATCTTCTGCATATCCTCTATGGAATTCTGTTTAGATTCCATAGGTATGAATCACAATCACATCTCCTAAGAATTATTTTATTCCTTAGGGTGAAAAATAATTTTGTTGCCCAAAGGAAATACACAGACTATGCTTCTAAAGGACATGAGAAAACTATCTTGTAATTTGGAGGGATTCACATGGTGTTGAATAACTCACCACTATGATGGGGCTTCTGAAAGAAAAAAAGTAAGAGTATTTGAATTCAGGAAATTTTACTTAACAGGATAAATTTCATAGCATGCACTTGAGGTCCTCTTTCATCAACCTGCTTTCTACTTTTCTAGTTCATTTCCTGTCACTCACCATCTTACACTGAATGCTGTTGAAAATTCTTAGATACAGCATGATAGAAGGAAAAAAGAAACAGGTGGTTTACTAGACAGTAGGAGTCAGAATTTGTTCTACAAGAGCGAGAGCCTTGGTGTGGCTGCCAGGTGGGACCCACAACCACAAAAGCACTGTATTTGGGAGCTGAACCAGAGAAAGCACAGCTGCTGCTAGAAATGCCACCACACAGAGTGAGAGGAAACTAAATAGCCTGCCTCTCCTCTCTTCCTACCCTTCATTCTTTCACCATTTATTTCCATTGGCCAAACTAACTACAAGTCAGTTGGCAAGGGAGGCTAGGAAATACACTTCCCTGAGATACAGAGCAGAGTGGGGAGGAGGTAGAGAACAAACATGCAAATGAATTTTACAACCTGTGTTAAAGTTGAGCTTACCCAGAAGTACTCTAAAATTTAAGACTTGACTTCAAGTATGTTATTTGGGTGTTGAATTGGGATGCATAGGAACAGAGGTGGGAGAATGACTTATGGAAGGTAAAGAAGCTGATGCAGGGAGCATTCATTAGCACATATCTGGTAGCTGGGGCTCAAACATGTTGGGAAACACTGAGAATCTGCATAGAAAATACCTCAGGTATCCCAGCTGAGGGATGAGGAAGTGGGATCCGTGTGCACCAATGCTCTTCTCTCATTGATTGAGAATTGCTCTTGGGAGAGGATGAGCTGTATATTGGTGACACTCCCAGCTTGTCCTGAATGTGGGGTGAACACGCTCAGAGATAGCTGATCAAAGAAAGTCAACAGACAGAGAATCACAAGTGGCTGCCGTAAGAACCTGTCAGCAGGTACAGGAACAGTGAGTGTCAAGGGGCAATGATAGCACCTGCTACATTCCCAGGACTGAATTAGGTGCTTTCTCTTGTGTCCTTTGTACTTTCTCCATGTCTATCATTATGTTTATTACATATATTACATATATGTTTCTAATCTAGATTTTTTTCTCCTTAAACCAGAATCTATTTATTATTCTTTTTCTAGTCTCCACCAGTCAGTCATAGAATTCCATATATATATATATATATATATATATATATATATATATATATAATTAAATTGGTACTTCTTAACGCAATCAGGCCTAACTTTTGATTTTTTAATACCAAATAATTTGAAAAATTCCATTTACTGTCCTAAAATTTAAATAATACAACCTACCTATACACATTTTTAAAAATATATATTTTTATTGATTTCAGTGAGGGAGAGGGATAGAAACATCAATCATGAGAGAGGATAATTGATTGGCTGCCTCCTGTATACCCCCCACTGGGGATCGAGCCTGACCAGGAATCAAACTGCAACCACCTGGTTCATAGGTCAAAGCTCAACCACTGAGCCACATTAGTCAGACTACACAAATTTTCAAAGAATATTATGTCCTAACTAATACAGAGGAAAATAAGAAGAAACCAATCTATAATAATAAAAGCGTAATATGCTAATTAGACCGGATGGCCTTCCAGACGACCTTCCCGACGAAGCCGGGGCTGTGAGGGAAGCCCAGATCCTGGGTGCCAGAGGGAAGCCAGTGTTGCAGCCAGGGGAAGGAAGGCCTATTCTTGCATGAATTTTGTGCATTGGGCCTCTAGTTAATAATAAAATATTATGCATATCATTAGGTAAAAGATAAGGCCTGAGTATAATAGATAAAATAACTGATTAGACACTTGCACTTACTTATGAAAAAAATACATTTAGCTTTAAGAAAAAAACATTAATCTGAATATTGTTCACATTTTTATATTTGTTCATTGAAATAGGCTAATACATAGGTTCTGTATATATAGACTTAGTGTGAGTTCAACAACTAAAAATGCGTAATGACACAGGATTGTTGTATTGACAAATTAAATTTCATAATATTTGTTTTGACTTATGACATGCTTTTCCAAAAGGGTAAACAAATATTGGTATATTAACAAAGAACATACTTCTTTGTTGATTGTCATAATGGTATTTCTGAAAAACTCTATGTAATTAAAATAGAGCAAGTGTGTGTGTGTGTGTGTGTGTGTGTGTGTGTGTGTGTGTGTGTTTTCATACAAAATAGAGTTAGAGTCTAGGCTCAGATATATAGAAATTATTCATCTGCATGAATCTACCACAGTATATTTGATAGTTTCTAGGCATGAAATAATTATCTAATGTGCAAGGTAGATCTGTTTATTGCACTACGTATAGCATTCCTGGATATCCCTACACTCTAAATTCCAAGAGGAAATTTGAAAATTGCTTTGTTAAATGTTTGTGGAATGTATCTGCTTCTTGAGTCAATAAGCCCTGAGAATTGGATTAGTTGTGGATAGTTGTACAGAAGGTTAAAATCACCTAGTAATATAAAAAGTGGAAGTTTACCAATCCATTCAAATCAATTCCTGACTATAAAAATGGTTGGTGGCTACTTTGGAAATATATGTCTAAAAATCTGGATATTTATTGGGAAATTTGAAACTCCTCCAGGAGAAAATGTAATTGATTTGGCCTTTGCAGTTCAGCATTTGGATAATGGCTTGGAAAAAGATATAGGAGCCATGTTTATCAGATTTGGGAATAACACTAAAGTTGGGAGGAATCCTTTATGTGGTTGGTGACACCCATAGTAAAACATTGAGTTAAAACAAATACAATTAAATTCAAACTCAGGTCCCAGAATATAACTGCATCATTATACACTCACTTATACTCATTAACTCAGTACCACTGAGTGAGTAGAGAGACACTTGTTTTCATCTGTTTCCATTTAATCTTTAAGGACAATAGATGTCTAGTATTCAAAACAAGCTAGGTTAGATTCCCACTCTATTAGACTGTTTATGGTAACACATTTAATCCTGGATGGTGCTCTTTTAGAGAAGCATTGACCAACCTGAGAGCTTTTAGAAAAGACAGAGATCCAAAATCCTCTCCATTTGAAGAATGATGGACAGAGTTGGGGATGCTCAGAGTGGAGAAGAAAATATTTAGAGAAGACATAGTTAATGAGTGAATATGAGTGACTTAATACTCAGAGGGGTTAAGTAATTTGAGCAAGGGAACAAAATTAATACAGTTTGCGGTTTAATTTATGAAACATTCATGGTCCAGAGATGGACTCTGCGTCATTTGCAATGCTCATAAATAAGCACATGTATCAGTTATGGTAATACAAACAGCCAATTGCTTACTAACCCAATGACTTAAGAGAGTAAGTCTGTCTGTCCAATTTTTGATCCTGTTACATGACTTGCTTTCCTCCAGGTGGTTTCTCTATCCTTGGCCCCAGCATCCTCCACATTTACCCGCCAACAGGGAAAAAAGAGCATGTGTCATAGCATAACTGCTTTTTAAAAGCTGCCTGGCAAATGGCATACACATGTCCCATTAGCCAGAATAACTCTCCTGGGAGGTGTTTGGGGAGGGGCAGCAAGGAGTCAGGAGGAAGCTGAGAAATGCAGGCCTCAATGGGCAGTCATCTTCCAAAGATTCCTGGTATGAAAAGCAGAAAATGAATTTGTTGGTTGGAAACTAACCTTCTCACCAACCAGCAAGATGAATTTTTGCCGCCTTATTTTATAGCGGAAGACGCTTTAGAAGTTCCGGTGTGTTCTGACTCCATACTAAACCATCTCCATGGCAGACAGTCCTTCCATTACTACACTTTGCTCTTTTCTTCAAATGAGTTCAATCTGTCTGTTTTTACTGGATTTTTAAAATTGACCTATAGAATCTTAGCTAGTTCTAACTTTTGTTGAAGCAAGAGTTACATCTCCTATCTAGACAAATTACTTTTTTGTTAGCTCCCAAGAGGCATGCCACCATTTCTCTTTCTCCTGAGAGTGGTTAAAACACACACACACACATTGTACCTTCTAATTCATGCATTTTTCTCCTTAGGGGGATTAATCTACTCCTGGCTCTACTCTCTGGCATTTAAATAAAGTCTGCATAAAATATTGGTCACTTATCTCTCAGGCTTTGCTCGGTTTCCTTAGTAACCTCCCTAGCAACAGACTTCTTTAAAAAGTAATTTCAAAAAAGTTGCACAGGACCGTATTTCTTACAATTATACTAAAAATTGAAAGGAAAAAAACCTCTCATTACAATGTATACTGACTTCCCTGACTTATTGACCAGTTTCTGCTTCCACTGATTCTGTCTATTCTCCACATTGCAGCCAAGCCGTCTCCAACCCCAAATTAGTATGTGTAAACTCCTTTCCAATGATTTCTGCTCTCATTCTGATACAGCTCAAATTTATTTAAGAGCGAACAAAGCCATTGAAAGTGTGTTCCCTCCCCTCCACCACCCTCTCCATCCTGTTTCTGGGACTACTGCTCCTCTTTGCTCCTGCCACTCTGCCTTGCTGTTACTCCCGTCTGCCAAGCTCTTTACATTGGTGGCCCTTCCTGCCTGGGCTTCTCTGACCCAAGATTTTTTTTTTACATGATTCATACCTTCTCATATTCACTGACCAGCTTAATTATTTTTAAATAGCATTTGACACTGTCTGAAAATACAGTCTTTATTTGTTATGCATGTATCTCCATGAGAGGAAGGACTTTGTCTTCTTCACTACTTTGTTCCCATCACTTAGCACAGGGTTGGCTAGAGTAATCCCTCAGCATTGAGTGCAATAGCCAATGACCTACGAATCAGGCCTTCTTGAGTAATTTGTTTGAGAGTGTTGATGAAGTGACTGACAGTTGTTAAGAACAAAGCCCAGTGCCCATATCCACCCTAGAAGTAAACACTTACACATTAGGGACATTCCACTCCAGCTGCAGATTAAGGGAAGAATTGGGATTCTGCCAGCCAGCCTAAGCTGACCACAATTAGTCTGCAGAGCTGGGAAAGGCAGTCTTTGTAGTTTTGCTCCCCGCATTCATCTAGACTTCAAGATCATGCATAAAACATGTTCGCTTTAATTTGGGCAAAGTTCAGCATAGTAGAGTTTGAGGGCAATTCATCTTTCAGACAGGTGGTTTTCAGGATTGTGAAATTGAGCACAGGTGACAAAAAGGGTTTGCATAAGAGGGGAGAAGAGATCCCTTAGTATTTTTTCATGCCCACCCCTTTCCTCATTTCCCAGAAATGGTGCTTGATAAAGAATATTGGCTCAGGAGGATGATGCAGATTATTCCAGAGGAAACAAATGTAGTGTATAAGTTAATAAACATAATTTCTCCCACATTGAATTTTCCCTTTAGCTCTTTAATTATCTATTCAAGAGCAGCACTTCTGTACATGTCTAAAAATAGACAGAAGCTTGGTCAGGAGAAAAATAAGGCACCTGTTTTCTCTGTATTTTGATAATGATTCTGATTTGCACATTAGTTTCATGAGACCAATAGGTTTGTATAAACCTTTTCTTTTAAAATTGTGCATCTACAATAGGAAAGATATGCCCAGAGGTTTACACATTTTAAAAGCATAGTATTACATTGCTGTTGCATAGGACTTTGTAGTTTGCAAAGGCACTTTCATATAAATAATTTGACTTTTGTTCCCTGGATACAAATAAGTGATGTTAACATTAAAAAGCAGTTGTGGTGGCATCTTGCCTTCGTTTGCACATAAACTGGCAGCCCCTGGTGTTTCTGGGAGTCCCAAGGAGATGCTGACCTTGTCTTACAGCACTGTGTGTCAGCTGTTGCTATCACAAGATGTCTGTGGTACTGGATTCTTTGGTTAATGTTCTCTGTCCTCCAAATTACTTTAAAAATGAAAAGTGCCTGCTAGTGTCCCTGTTTTCCATGAGAATGCTAATATATCCTTGATGGCCCTTGAGGTGCCAGAGTGGTGCTGTGAACTCCAGGGAAGTGGAGAGAATGCTTTGGGGTAGCCTATTTTATGCTACATTTTTCCTCCCTTCTTCCACCTCCTGGGACACTTATGTTAACTACATATATTCTTTGAGTACCCCCTCTCATCAGCTCACAAATTATTCTCACATTAACCCTAGCACTGGGCCCAATTTAGGCCCAAGTGGGAGTCTACCATATATTTTTTCATTCCATTTCCATGACAACTCTACTAGGTAGATAGGGCAAAGCATTGCTGGTCCCACTTTATATATTAGAAACTAAAATAGAAGGAAGTTGAGTCGTTTTTTTAGATTTAAAAAATAATTATAAAGAATTATGGGTTAAAATAGGGAACCAGATGCCTTTCTATGTGAGTCTATGTTTTTCCTGAGCAGGATGCAAGGGTGATTTCTTTCCCAAGTTCTTGTCTGGATGGATTCGAAGAATGAAGCCATGGACGAAAGGTGGTAGATGAAAAGGGTGGAAATTTATTGGAAGCAAATACAGACTCCCACGAAGGGAGGTGGTCCCAAGGGGGTAACCCACCAAGCTCTTTTTTTGCTAAGAGTTATAAAGGCTGCAATTCTTTGTCTCTTGATACTCCCTTCTTATTGGTCACTCTTTTGCAGAATATCACCTTCAAAGCCCAAACCCCACATGGTGCTCCCCCTCTTTCCTCCCGCTTCAGTGTGACAGTTGTGAGACACTGAGAAGTACCCTCTTTCTCTGCTGTTGCTTGAGTAAACATAACTCAAAAAGGACAATAGTGTGGCCCAGGCTACATTTGTTTCCTCCGGTGACTTAATATTTGGTCACATCATTTTTTCCCTGAAATGACCTCTGTTTCTTAGCTTTGACCCATGGACTGTGAACACTTCGCTACATTCTTAAACCATTAGGAAATAATGCTTTGTCTGGCAACCAGTATAGGTGTTGCTCAGTGGTTAGAGCATCACCCCACATATCAAGGGTCTCAGGTTCAATTCCCAGTAAAGGGCACACACCTAGGTTGCAGGTTCAATCTGGCCCCAGCTGAGGTGCATGTAGGAAGCCACCAATGAACATATATCTTTCACATTAATATTTCTCTCTTTTCCCCTCCCTCTTTCCCTTCTACTCTTTCTAAAAATCAATGGAAGAATATCCTCCAATGAGGGTTAACAAAAAAAAAAAAAGTAGGACAACAGTGTGGTGAGAGGGGTGTGTGTCATGGGGGAGCATATATGAAGGATAAATGGTGCTTGGAAAAAAAGAAAGTGTGAACTGACAACAAAGATAGGTTGGTAGGCTGGGTGAACTTTATATTACTCTGTTTATATCTAACTAGAGGCCCGAAGCATGAATTCGTGTACGGGTGGGGTCCAGCCAGCCCACTTTGATGGGGGCCGATTGGTCCGGACCAGCGGGAGGGAGGGGACGCGGGAGGTTAGCCAGTCAGTCCCTCCCTTGTTGGGAGGGGGGGACAATTAGGGGCCGGGCCTGCCGGGGGGAGGGGCCATGGGCAGTTGGCCACTCCCTCCTCCCTCTTCTCCCTGGATTGGGCTGGTTGGCCTGCCACAGTGTGCATCATAGCGACTGGTCATTCTGGTGGTTCGAGTTCTGGTCGCTTGGCTTTTATACATAGAGATTGGTCTTTTCCCGCAGTTTACTGTTCATTCATCTTATTGAAGGTTTTCCAGCATCTGGGTTTTCTATACATTTGTTTCCCCTGGGGACATGGACTCATCATCTTGTGTGTGTGAGTTTGTGGGAGGAGGGAACTTAATACTTGGTCATACATCATCTTTTCCCTGAAATGACCTCTGTTTCTTAGCTTTGACCCATGGACTGTGAACACTTTGCTAAATTTTTGAACCATCAGGACATAATGCTCTGTCTGGCAACCAGTGAAGGTGGCTTTGCCTCATTTATCTCAGTCTTGGAAGCTGAACATTCTAACACAAAACACCCTATGGATGATGTAATATTTATTTATTTTTAAATTGTATGTCTTTTTTTTTTTTCTTAAGTAGTGTTAACATATTGCAGGTATTTTTTAAGTATATTTTATTGATTTTTTACAGAGAGGAGGGGAGAGGGATAGAGAGTTAGAAACATCGATGAAAGAGAAACATTGATCAGCTGCCTCCTGCACACTCCCTACTGGGGATGTGCCCGCAACCAAGGTACATGCCCTTGACCAGAATCAAACCTGGGACCCTTGAGTCTGCAGGCCGACACTTTATCCAGTGAGCCAAACCAGTCAGAGCAAATTGTATGTCTTTTTTATAAATGAAAAAAACACAAATGTTTGTTCAGGTAGTTTTAACCTTTTGCACGCGGATGTCGAGTGTGACTCGACAAGGTTAGCATTAGAATAAAGGAATCAAGAAAAAAAAGCAAGCAAGTGCAAATAATCTAGTTAAGACTCACATCAGAAAAAAATAAAGTTTTCCTTTCCAGATGGGTAAACTGAGACAGGTTCAATGTTTTTCTCCCAATAACAACAAAAAGTCACAGTTTGGGAAGATAGCTCTGATTCCCAGTTCCCTGTTCTCATCAATAAGCACAGTCAGCACCCTGCTCTCTTGCTCTGACTGCTGTTTACATGCTCCAGTTCTCCCATTTAATCTAAATTGCATTTGTATTTAAATCTGAGTTGTATTTAGCATCTCTAGCAGAAAGCTTCAATTTATAAATTATTTTTAAGAGCTCTGAGGAGAGGTTATTGAACGGCTGTCTTGAGGACACAGGTGCAAAGGTAGCACAAAGGTTAAATGACTGGCAAATCAGGGGTGTTTTTCTTAATCTTGGAGGATGGCTTCTGAAAGAGGAAGTCCATTTAGCCATATGGCTTCAAAGGCATAATCTAGAACAGTAAAATAAGGAAGAACTCTCCAGTATATTGAACTGTACCAAATATGATAGTTTGGCTAGGCAAAAGCAGATTTCCAGACACTGAAATCTGTGTCTGACACATATGAAAAACACAGTAAACATTTGCTAAATAAATAAGACTGATCACTTTGCTGAGAGTTGTAAATGATAATGAATTGTTGAATGAGGAGCTCTTCAAAATGTCCTCTAAAATTGATTTCTGTTTAGTTTTATGCCTGTAAGATTTTGCATTAAACAGTTCTTTCCATTTTTTGAGAACTTTAAGCATAAGGGCTTAATCTGAAGATAAGATTTCTCTATAGATGCAGCTCCATAAAATTGGCTTTTCATCCTTTTCTGAGAAAATAGTGCTTGAGTTTACTGTGCTAAACATAATCTGAAAACATTTGCACAGGACTGTCACTTTGTCAATATCTTTACTTTGAATATGATTGGTTTCTTAATTATTTTTCAAAGACTTAATTTTTAGAGCAATTTTAGATTTACAATAAAATTGAGAGGAATATACATAGATTTTTCCATACACCCTCTACCCTCACACATGCATAGCCTCCTCCATTATGAACATCACTTACCAGAGTGGTACATTTGTTATCAAGGATGAACCTACATGGATACATTATACTCACTATAGTCCATAGTTATCTTGGGATTTACTCTTGATGTTGTACATTCTATGGGTTTTGACAAAAGTATGATGACATATATCCATCACTATAATATCATGTACAGTATTTCCACTGCTCTAAAAATCTGTGTCTCCTACCCCAGGAAACCACTGATCATTTTACTGTCTCCATAAATTTGTCTTTTCTAAAATGTCATAGAGTTGTAATCAAACACTATGCAGCCTTCTTAGTTTAGGTTCTTTCACTTAGAAATATGCGTTTAAGGTTCCTCCATGTCTTTCATGGTTTGATAGCTCATTTTCTTTAATGGCTGAATAATATTTCATTGTCTGGATGTAGCACAGTTTATCTATACACCAACTGAAGGACATCTTTGTTTGCTTCCAACTTCTGGCCATTATGAGTGAAGCTGCTAAAAGCATCTGTGTGCAGGTTTCTCTGTGGACACAAGTTTCAACTCCTTTGAGAAAATGCCAAAGAGTGTGAAAGCTGGGTTGTGTGGTAAGAGTATGTTTAATTTGGTGAGATACTGTTATGCTGTCTTCCAAAGTTGCTATACCTTTCACAGTCCCACTAGCAATGTTGATTTCCTCAATATATTAAGATTTTGTTTTTTCATTCCAGTTTTTCCTTTACCTTTGTTTATCTATGTTGAACACGGCTAGAAAGGTCATCAATTAGTTCATCTCCCTGGATTCAGGCAGAGTAGGGATTAAATTTAGGCTGATTGGGTCATATAAATTTTTATCACAGCAATCTCGTGGCTTCTTAGTTCTATAATTTTAAGTTTTATAAATACTTACAAGTGTGAGGTACACAGGGACATGTTCTTGCTTTGTTCTAAGACCCCATCTTTAACCTGTATCATTTAAAGTCTTTCAAAAAGGTAATAGATTACTTTTATATAGAACTTTAAAACATGTGTGTGCAATATCTTCTAATAGTTATCTGTATGTATCATTCCAAAATTTTTACTTTTACCTTACTTTTTTTCTTACTAATGATCTAATGTGTACATTCTTATTTTATTCTATATTAAAATGCATTCAATTTTAAGTTGCATTCAATTGTCTTTATTAAGTTTTCAATGCCACTACCATGCTTTTGAGTTAGAATAATGTTTATCATTCTCACAAGATTTGTTTTTTTTTAAAGTCTGCCTCTAGGTTCTTTGAAACCTGGCATTAATAGCTAAAACACATTATTTTGATTCCTATACAGAACCCTTTATCTTTAATACATGGTAAAATTTTATTATACTTTCTGGATGCAATTAGGACAATATATGGAAAATGTCAGCAAGAATAATAGTTGAGTGTATGACATGGAATATACGCCACAGTCATTTTAGGTTCAAGTCTAAATGGGAAATTCTAATTAGATAAAGGTCTGCTTTCCTAAGCAGATGAGTCAGTAAAGAAGCAATAGCTTCTTCCATAATATTGATACTATGGCTAAAATATATGGTATTTTTTTCTTTGAGTTCTACATGAAACTTCTAGTATTTTACCTTACATACTATTGGAAAGATAGAAAGAGCACATATCTAATTTGACTTTGCATAGCCCAAAGTATATAGGATCCTCCATCCCTGTAATCAGTTTGATTGTGGGAAGACATGCCTTCTTGTTCTGTCCATACAGATCCAAATACTGGTCAATAAATTATTATCAAGTATCTACTTTGTGCTTGGTATTTTCACATTTGTATTGAAAGTCTGATGCCATCAATTAGTATTATAAAGGTGATCTGGCCAAATGTACTAAAAAAATAACCATCAGTCCAGTTTGATTTAAGATTTATTTAACACATATGTATTACGTATTAAGTATTTCCTACATACTGTATATATGAAGAAAAAATTAGTAAGTGTGTGTTGCCCAAGGATTAGCTATGTGTTAGAGGTAGTTTTAGGTAGTAGTGTGTTGAGATAGTATTAAATAATAATGAATCATACCTTGGGCAAGGTCTTTTCACTTGTCTCCCACACCTTCTGATTATTATCAGAGAATGTTTCAGTTTCATCTCCTTATAACATCAGTTGCCCTCTAGGACTGACAAATATCTCTATCTCCCTCTCTATGTTTTTAATGAACAGGAACAGTGTCGCTCTAAGAATTTGAGGTAGTCAAAAATATCGTTAACAATTCAATAGTATGGTTTTTATTTTTGGCTTTCTCTCTCTCTCTTTTTTTGTTAATCCATACCCAAAGGTATTTTTTCCATTGAGTTTTAGAGGGAGTGGAAGAGAGCGGGGAGGGAGGCAGAGAAAGAAAGAGGAGGGTGAGAAAGTGAAACATTGATGTGAGAACCATATCATTTGGCTGCCTTCTGTATGCACCCCAACCTGGGCTGGGGATCAAACCTGTAACTCAGGTACATGCCTTTGAACCTGAGACTCTCTGGTGCATGGGCCTATACTCTAACCACTGAGCAATGCTGGCCAGGGCTGGGCTTTCTCTTTGATGAGAGTAAGAGATAGGATTATCTTTTAAGATAAATTAATTTAAGCTAAAAATTAAAAAAGTTTTAGTTAAAGGAATACTAACAACATAGGTGATCCATCTATACGGCAAAATGTGTAGATGGTTACACATATTCCTGGAGTAGGTAAGCACTGCACAATTGTATCTTTTCTTCTGAGGATCACCATTTGTGTTATTTTGCATGGAACAAACTTTTGTTTCTGAATGCTTCTTTCATTACACCTCTATTCCAACTGCTCCATTTTACACTATTGGTTATATGGGGATAAAAATCATGACCATCCTGAGATCCTGTGCTATATCAAAAATGGGACATAAGTGGTAGGAAAAAGGTTATATAAAAAGACAAAATTAAAAGAAAAAAAATTAAGAGCCAGTCTCTGCCTCTAGTACATTTCCATCAAACATGAGAGCTGAATGTGCCCCGTGACCTTGTTCTATGATGCACTACACGATGGTTGTGCATTATAAAATTATAGGGTTTGCTCCCATTTTAGTTATAAAATCACATAATCACCATACTTTGTGCACTTTCAGGGGGTAGATAAGGCAAGAGGTTATTTATACAGTTATGTATTATTTCACGTTATAAATGTGTTGCTGAATCAGGAAACCACAAAAACACAAAAATCAAGCACTTAACAAATCAGGCCTTCATAGATATTTACTGACTGTGGTTTTCTGCTCTCCATAATAGAAAAGAGCAGTGGCCTTCTGTCTTTATCATGAAGAGAATAAATGGAAGGAATGAGAATCAAACTCAGAAACCATGATACCTGGAGCATTGTTCTTTCACACACAGAAACAGCATGCATGCCACTCCCAGATAAATACTGCAAATGGAATACAAGAAGCAGAGGAGAAATCCCTGGACTCCTACTTAGGAGGCCAAGCTGTGTGACCTTTGGCAACTCATTTAACTTGCTGGAACCTCAATTTCCTCTGCTGTCAAGTAGAAAAGTTAATATTTTCCTTGTTTGGCTTCTAGATTTGCTTTGAGACTTAAAAAAAATGCTGTGTATGAAAGAGATGTGAAATTCTGACCTGCTATACAAATGTAAGGCATTATTATAATTATATAGGGGTGGGCAAAAGTACGTTTATAGTTGATTATATGGAAAAATATATAATACAAAAATAAATAATAATACAAGAATAAACTGCGTTTCATGTACTCACAAATGTAAACCTACTTTTGTCCACCCCTATATATTACTAGACTTCGGTTTGTGATGTGGATCATTGTGTTCTATCCCTATTCTTAGCCCATAATCTCTCACATTTGTTCTCCTGTGTCTATGCTTCTTCCATCCTGAGGGACACAGAAGATTGACAGCTACGCTGTGTACATTGATATTTTGCAGAGAGCCCTCTCCTACCTCTTTCTCTCTACTGGGACTACTTGCAAGGGACCCTCTACTGGATTTACTGCCTGAGGCAGGTTTTTGTCAGTATCATCTGTTCTGTTCTCATGAAATAAAGGGAGCTAAAGTATGTCAAGAAGAAGAGTCAGGATCCCACAGGCATCTGGTGATGACTTCTTCTTTGCCTTGAACCCTGATGGCAGATGAATGAAAGTATGGGTTGTCATTGCACTTTGAATAAGCTTCTGTTATGGCACATACTACATTGTACCAATTTCGTATGTTTAGGCTTGTCTTCTAAAGAGAAGAGGTTTGTCTTGTTTATTTCTATCACCTCAGCACCCTACTCAGTGTCTGCTATGTAGCAATCACTCATATTTGGGGTGTAATAAAAATATGGGAAAGAAAAAAGACAGGGAAAGAGGGAGGATGGGAAGAAGGAGTGAATTTACCTTATCCTGTGGAATGGATGATTCTGTTTTTAATCACCCCCAAAGGCAGAGCTGTAATTTAAACCTTGATTTTAACCCATGGGTATTTAAGAAGGATATGTTAGTTTCCTAGGTGGTAAGATAACTGTGATAATTGTTGGTCAAAAGATATAAGATTTTTTTTCCCTCAGAATTCTTTCCTTAGAATTCATTTTGACTAAAAGTTTTTCTTTTGGTTTAAAAATTTTTATTCTTAAGTAAGTGCTATTTACATGAATGGTAAATATACATAAATGGCAGTCTCAAAATGTTTTAATCAGTTTTTCTTTGGACTATGGGATTATTTTGTTTTCTAGCTCCAAAATGCCAAAAGGAAAAATATAATACTTATTTTAAAAATCTAAACAATCTTGCCTTTGATTTGAGATCTGGGCACTCATCTTATTCTTATACTGCAATTAGAATCAAGCGAATCATTAAGCATTTCTAAGAGGACATGATATGTAAATTTAAATAGCTTATATTTTTAGTTCACTTTTCCCAATTTTAAGCCACTGCACCACACATAAAAAGGCATTTCTAGGTCAAGTGTTTACCTAAAACATTTCTTGCTACACTTTTTGCTGAGATAAAAATTTAACATTTATCCTGTCTCTTCGGGTAGCTGCATTTTAAATTCTATATACTAATGAAAGAAAGAAAAACTAAGGAAGAAAAAAAAGGAGCAAGGAGACAGGAAGAGAAAGAAAATAGGGAAGACATTTTTAGTTAGATCCTTAGAGCAGCAAACAGGAAATGTATTGGAGACAAGGCTACAATGCTATGAGAAAATAATCAGACTGGAAAAATCTTTCACAGGCATAAAAAAATCTAAATAGAATATTTGTTTTTCTGTTATATTCTAAGAACCTTTAAGAAATGGCTCTATTTATTATTTTTTTCTTTATGGTAAAATATTCACCATCAGCTATCTCCATTGCATTTGATGTTTAGACATTGCTTATTTTCCTCTGAAAACTTTAGTACAGCCTTATTAAAACTACTCTTATCAACACTAAATGATGATTTTCATAAGAGCTAGCTAACATTGTATGAGCACTGATATTTCTCTGGGGTCAGGAACCATGTATTTTTTTATCTTTTTATCAAAGGCCTTGTATAGTAGTTGGTATGTAGTAGACACATGCTAAAATATTTGATGAAAAATGCATGAATGATTGAATAATATATGTATGACAAAGTTCAAATTTAAACCAAAACAATAGCCTAAATATTTAATTTAATTGAAAATCATAAATGTTTACTGTATGCGTACCATGGTTTAAACACTAAATTTAACACTGTAAATTATATAAAATTAATAAGTTTCTGATATTCAAAGAACAGTTTTAATATCAGCCACATATTATATCATGGTATCTTTCATCAGCATCAATTTTTACTTTATTGATATAATTATGATATTATATTATACATTTATTACTAAAAATGTTATGATTAACCTCACTAATTTTCAAACCTTTTATGTAGTTTGTAGAAACTCTTAGAAGAAAAAGTCTTTATGTGTAAAAGTTTGTACCCAAACATTATACCTTCTTTCACTGATACCAGCAGAACCTTTATAATTTTGAATTACATATGGAGCTTAAAGCACTTTCATTTTCGTTTGAAAATGGTTAATTTTTTAGGCCCTGACTATTGAGGAACCAGATGCCAAGGTTGTGGTCAATTAGGACAGTGGGCCAAACTGAGAGTAATATTCAAGTCTTTATTCACTTATTGTGACAGAGCAAACAGGAGACAAAAGGTGGCTCTGGTTCCTCAGTATTTCATTTTTTCCCCGTGGAACAGCACCAGGCAAGGTCAGGTGGATCAATGCAGGAGGGTCTGGGGGTGGATCCCAGAACCCAAAGCTCCTGCCTTTTATAGACTTAGGAGTGGGGGTGGTGGGGTAGGGTGTATGTGTAAAGAATAGGAGTGGAAAGGTACTGAATTAAAGTGGAGAAAAGTACCTCAGCCCAGGCCAATAAGGAGGCCTCTGCATGAAGGTGCCTAGAATAGGAATGCAGATATATAGCATACAAGCATGGCTGGCTGGCTCAGGGATGAGGGCTTGAGTCCTTGATTACAACCGCCTCCTAAAAACTGCAATGCATTGGCTGTGCACCAAGTCTGGTGTGGGGAGGGGGAGCTTCTACCCATGAGACCTGCAAGGCAAAGCTTTGTAATCACCTATGTTGGGCCAGACAGGTCGCACATAGGATTTTGGCCTGGAGGCAGGCTCCTCACTGTCTCTCCGTCTTCCCTCAGCTCTTCATCACTAGGGGTTATGCTGTGCAGCTCCCTTCTGTTAGTGTCACTCTGCCTGGAATGCTACAGCATCTGGCTCAAAAATGTCATTCCTTTCGATACGCTGACTATCTTTCAGATGCTTGATCTCATAGTCAATTACCCTCTGCCATTGTTAACCTTTATTTCCACAATGTATCGGCCACCTGCTACAAAAAACAGAATACAGTACTATCCCCGAGTTCACTCAGCACTCTCCAGAATTAAAATATCCTTACCTGTCATCTCTGGCCCTCCTTCCTCTCATGCATAAAAATTGTTTTCCATCCATATTTTAGAATATTGTTTCCTTAAATTATTAACTGTGGCTCCTCATGACCAAATGCTACTCCCTTGCCCTGACCCATCCCTCCCTTGCTTTTCAGAACCAAGTTCTATGTTATTGTTACATTTTGCTTTCTTTGCTTTGTTCCTGCTTCTGGGTTCTAGTCTTGGCTGGAGCCATCAAACTTGGCTTACTGGAGGTCTGAGCTGTCCAACCACAACTTGGCTGTGGGTATTTTCTTGGCAACCCTCTTGTTCATCCCTCATTGGATTTCTGGCTCCCTTTCTTCAGAGGCAGATTCAGGCTTAAGCCATACATCACTTATCTTTTCCACACCTCTCTTCACAGATGACAGCTTTCTCTATTCCTTCAGTGAGATGTGAGCTCTCCATCTACCTCTTGTACATCCTTTGTGATTCCCTGTAAGAAAAAAGTGATGTCTCTCTCTAAAAACAACACAGCACCTTTGATAATGTACTATAGCAGCGGTTTTCAATTGGTGTGCTGCAAGAATTTATAAAGCATGCATAACTGACTATTTAGTCAGGGGCACTGACCTCTTTTCTCTTAGATTGTCAAATTTTAGGAAATGACAACAGCCAGCACAACAGTAGCCATCTGGTGTGAATGAATTAAAATTATACCCATTTTTTCACCAGATCGACAAAAAAAATCGTATGTTTTCTGGTGTGCCACAGAATTTTACTAATTAGGTTTTGTGTGCCATGAGATTGAAAAGCTTAAAAACAACTGTGCTATATAACAATAAAGAACATGGACTTTTTAGATTATGAAAGCTGAATTTGGAAACTATCTTCACATTTAAATTAAAAACTAATCTGATTGAGTAACAGAATCTGGATTTACACTCAAATCTGAAACAATTCAGAAAAAGACAAAGAAGGAGACAGGTGAATATATGGAACAATTATTTTGAAGACACTGGAATTTGGTTGCAAAAGATAGCCCATGAAGGGCCACCAATAAGATAAGCCCTGTGATTGCCCAGGCTTAGTGCAGACTTTCCAGGCTGCAGTTCAGGAAAAGGGAATTCAGGGGGAAAACAGCTGACTCTGAGTTGAAAAGATGAGTAGTGAGTTCAAGAAATCTGACATGGCTTGGCAGAGAAAGATATAAAAAATGGATGATATAAAGAAGGCCAAAGTCAGAAAGCATGCCAAAATAAATGAAAGAGTACCAGTAAGCTGCTGGGACATCTAGCAGTCCAATGTGCAAAATCAGAGTTCCTGAAGTGGAGGCTAGGGAGGTGAGGATACACATCCAAGCCCAGCAAATCCCCAAAGCAACATATAGGAGGATAACTAAACCAAGGCACATCATGATCAAATCCCTCAAAACTTGCAATAAAGAGAAAATTATAAAAACAGTCAGAGTTAATAAAGATACATTTTGTACAAAGGACCACATTTAAGGATGATAGCAGATTTTTCCTTGAAAACAATGCAAGCAAGAAGAAAATATGGCAGCATCTTGACAGTATGAAAAAAAAACATCTAGAATTCTATGTCCAACAAAAATATAATTAATAAGTGCAGGTAAATTAAAATCACTTTCAGACATATGGAAGCTGAAATAATTCATTATCAGTTTATTACACTATGAGAAATATTAAAGGAAGTTCTTCAGGGAGAACAAAAATAATACAAGATGGAAATCTGTGCATTTGCTTTGATGCTATGATCCTCAATACTGTAAATCTCACTGAAGTCAAACTCTTGTGCATATTTTTTCTTCTGGATCATTATAGTCTGCTTGGCATATTTGTTTTCCTCCCTGACACTTTTCAAAGTCCCAAGGATTTTGTTGAGATTGTGTCACCCATGCCAAGTGTACTTGTTTTTGGCAAAGCGACCCACCATGAGTAAACTCTCTGGGATATTCATGGTATCATAAATTCATTGAAGGTCACCATCTACAAAGAATGAGTATTAGGATCATATTTTATAATGCGTATAGAATTGAATAACTTTTTCTTCCATGGCTTATTTGCCAGTAGGTTCTAGATGATACAACTTTATTTACACTCAATAAAGATGAAGATGAGAAAAAAAAAGATGGAAATCTGAATCTATACAAATGAAGAGTACTGGGAATAACAACCATGTGGGTAAATACATGAATATCTTCTTATTAAGTCTCTTTAAAATATCTTAACTCTTGAAATAAAAGTAAGAGCAATGCATTGTGGGTTTTATTACATAGCTGTAAGTCAAATGTATGGCAACAATAGCATTAAGACTAGAAGAAGGAAAAAAAAGTATACTATTCTTAGATTCTTATACTATGCATTAAGTGTTATAATATCACTTAGAGGTGTACTGTAATATGTTGAGGAGATATACTATAAACTATAATGTAACCACTAAATTATAAAAGAAAAGAAATAAAAGGGAATCATAAATATTGTTCCGGGACTCTAAAAGAAGACAGGACAAGAAAATAAAAGGGAAATAGGATGAGATGGGACAAACAGAAAACAATTAACAAGATGATAAACTTAACTATGTCAATAATCACATTGAATGTAAAGGATCTAAATACCCCACTATGAGGAGAGAGATTACTACATTTGGTTAAAAAAAAAATCAGACTCAACTTTATGCTCACTTAAAATCAAATATACCACAAATGAATCTCCAGGCCCAGATCATTTCACTGGTAAATTTTGACAAATATTTAAGGAAAAAATAATATCAATAAAATATGAACTTTTGTGGAAAATTAAAGAAGAGGAAATAACTTTCAAACTCATTGAATGAATGAAACCAGTCATAGATGCTTATTGCTATTATATATATATATAAGGAAATCTACCTGGAATGTTAGGGAAGCTTTACATTTTCTTCCAGTAAAAGCTTGTTGATTTTAAATTTATTTCAATTGCTACACAACGCTGTAGCTTTAAATGATGCCTAATATATTTTCTGTTAGTACTATAAGCAGTATATTGTAACCAAAAGAAATGTCCAGCAAAGGAACAAATATTAAAATGTATCATGAAAAGAATATCAGTTATGAATCCATTAAATATCTAAAATAATTCTAAAACCTTGATTTATTTATCACTCATTGGGAAGACTTTTAAATGTTATTATAAAAATAGTGATTTTTCTTGATAGAAATTTTGTATATCATTTCTTTAATGCAGGTTACTCTAATTACCATTTAGCTAATGAACCCTTTAAGTTTCATTTGCATAATTGGTGCCAATTTTGACAAGGGGAATTTCTCCTGCTGTGATAAAAGCATCATCACACTCACCCATAGAGTGATTATTTGGTTTGAAACTAGCATGGACACACCAGTGAACAGAAAGGCTTGTCATTCTGGAAATACTGTCTTGTCATTCTAGGTTTCTAAAGCCCTGGATGGAAAGTAGCTATTATGATAAACTAAAGGACTATGTAAAATAAAGAAAAAGTACATTTGAAAAAGAATCAGGAACTTATTAGAAATCAGAGCTCCAGCAGTCAGGGAAGTTTGGGGAATTTGACATTTATTAAATACTGATCATGTGCTGGGAAGAGTCTGCAAAGAGCTTAATATGTTTTATTATATTTATCCCTGAAGGAATCGCTAAATGCTTACTGGGCTCTACGCATTGTGTTCCAGGCACGGTGCTAGTTAAGAAGCCCATAATATCAGTGCTATTTTGTTTGTTCTTCCTTGCAAAACAAACTTTTTGGGTACAGGGCCTGGGACTCAAAACATGATTGATGTTAAGGTTACTCAACCTATACTCAATGTTAAGTTTATAACTAGTAATGAAGCTTTCATTTCAATGGCATCTTCAGATGAACTGAACATTATGTTTTTCAAAATGAACTACCTTGTTTTAGAATTTGAGGACATTTTTATTTGTTATTGTTTATATGTTGGTGACTCTCAAATCACTATCTCCATAGCTCCAACGTAGCTTTTGAGATCCATAGCCACGTACTACATTTCCCAGAGACATCTTTTTTCACCTGGATGTCTTGTACTATGCTAGCCTTTGTGCTAAGCACTTTCCAGAATGTAACCTTATTGCTTGGGGGAATAAAGCAGTGTTTAGGTAAAACAGATTACTAGACAAAATTAATCCAAAACTGATCAGTCTCTCAGAACTGGAGAGGTACCTAACAATTAGTACAAACCCCTACTTATAACTATAGTGATTCAGAATGATTATGCAGGTGTGAAAAATTGATCTAGACCAACTATTTTTCTGTATCTTGATCTGTCTTGTGTAAATGCAACTAAATTCAGGTAGTTTATAAAATGTACAGTTCTGTGAAGTATCACTGCATTTGATTATTATGGTGATGAATCAGAATATAAAGCCAAGCTAATATTTCCTTTTGAAACCCAGTTTCCTCCTGGAATTGCTATGTGGATTAAATGTGATATGACAAAATCAGTGATAACAGTGTTTCCTGTACAACACATCATATGTTTCAGTAAAGCAGAGGTTGACTTTTTTTTATTTAGATAAATTAATCTGAATCCTAACTATCACTGGATGGAAAGTAGCCATTATGACAAACTAAAGGAATATTTAAAATAAAGAAAAAACACATTAAAAAAAAATCAGGAACTTGCTAGAAATCAGAGCTCCAGTAGTCAGGGAAGTTTGGGGAATTTAACATTTATGAAATACTGATCATGTGCTAGGAAGAGTGTGCAAAGAGCTTAATATGCTTTATTACATTTATCCCTGAAGGATTTACTAAATGCTTACTGGGCTCTACACATTGTGTTCCAGGCACGATGCTAGTTAAGAAGCCTATAATATCAGTGTTATTTTGTTTGTTCTTCCTTGCAAAAAAAAACCAAAAAAAAAAAAAAAAACCTGAATATTGGAACTTGAAGTAACTTGCCTGGAATTGTGCAGCCTATGCCAGTCAAAAATTGAACCTGGGTTTATTTTACTTCAAAGTACATCCTCTCAATTCTTGTACAAAGCTATCATCTGTCTACATTCATTGATGTTTTCCCAGTAGACAGTGAAATTAAAGTGAAGAGCATGGTTTTTAGAGGGGGGAAGATTTGAATTTAAATTCTGATTCCATGAATTATTAACTTTATAATCATTGGTAAGTCCAGCCTCATGGCTCTCAGTTTCTGGACTAGTGTAATAAGTAATAAAATGCCCAATTTATCTGGCTTGCAGTGATGATTCCATGAAACAATGTGTGAAAAGTGTGTGATATATTATCTTGTGTTCAGAAAAAAAAGTTATATTCTTTTAAAACATTGATGTCTTTATTCTTCATTCTCAGCATCTAACACACTGTGTATTATGTTATTAACAGTCAAGAAATGCTTGCAAACTAAGTAATGAATAAATGAGTGCTTGGATTATATAAGGCATTCAAAAGGCCATGTACCCCTCACAGTAGTTTTCTCATTCAAATAGACCAGAAAGGCTTCCACATTGATGTGAAGTAACATTAGTAATGCTTCACCTTGTATTTTTAAAAGTCTATCATATCAGAGCATATAGCAAGAACTGAGCACAAAACTACATCCAAACTAGCACACAAGAAAATAATTCATTAATCCAGAATGAAACAACTCGTTAGCAGATCAAAATTACCAGAGGTGTTTGAGTGGGCTTTGATTTTATAAAATAATTCATAGAAAAACATACATTAAAGAAAAACTTCTCAGATCTTTCTATCTTGATCTATAAATTTAATGCAATCCCAAACAAAATGTCAGCAAGTTATTTTATGGATATCGACAAACTGATTCTACAGTTTATATGGAGAGGCAAAAGACAGAATAGTCAAGTCAATATTGAAGGAGAAGGACCAAATTAGACTGACCCTACCTGACTTTAAGACTTACTATAAAACGGCAATAATCAAGATAGTGTGGTATTGGTGAGAGAATAGACAATTAGGTCAATTGAACAGAATAGAGAGCCCAGAAACACCCCTTTATATAGTCAGCTGTGCTTTGACAAAGGAGCAAAGGTTATACAATGGAACAAAGATAGTCTTTGGTGCTGGAACAACTGAAAATTCACATGCAAAAAGTAAAGTGAATCTAGACACAGACCTTATACCCTTCACAAAAGTTAACTCAAAATAGATCATAGACTTAAATGTAAATTGAAAAACTATAAAACACCTAGAGGATGACAGAGGAGAAAATTTAGATGACTTTGGATATGGTGATACCTTTATAGGTACACCACTAAAAGCATGATCCATGAAATAAATAATTGATGTGCTGGACTTCATTAAACTCAAAGTTCTGTGCTATGAATAACAGTGTCAAAAGCATGAGAAGACACCATTTGCAAAAACATATCTGATATATGACTATCTCAAATATACAAAAACCTCTTATAATCCTATATAATAAAAGGCTAATATGCAAATTGTCCCCTGGACCAGGAGTTCGACCAGGGGACAAGGCCAGCCAACCACCCGCATCCCCTCTACCCGGCCGGCCTGGCCCAATCTGCCCCGACTGGGACGGGTGGACCGGCAGCACCCCATCTGTGCATGAATTTGTGCACTGGGCCTCTAGTTTAACAATAAAAAAAAAACAAAAAACCACCCAATTAAAAAGTGAGCCAAAGATTTTAACAGATACCTCACCAAAGAAGATATACAGATGGAAAATAAGCATAAGAAAAGATGTTCCACATCATATGTCATCACAGAAATGCATATTGAAACAACAATGAGATACCACTACCCACCTATAAGAATGGCCAAAATCTAAAACACTGACAACACCAAATGCTGGGGAGGATGTGGGATAACATGAACTCTCACTCATTACTGGTAGGAGTACAAAATGGTATAGCCATTTTAGAAGACAGTTTGGTGATTTTTTATAAAACTAAATGTATTCTTACCATAGGATCCAGCAATCATACCCTTTGGTATTTACCTACCCAGAAGTGTTCAAAATATATGTTCACACAAAATCCTGCACATGAATATTTATAACAGCTTAATTTCTAATTGCCAGAACTTGGAAGCAAACAAGGTGTCATTCAGTAAGTGAATAGATAATTATATTGTGCTACATCCAGACAATGGAATATTATTAAAAACTAAAAAAAAATAAGCTATCAAGTCATGAAAGTCATGAAGGAATCTTGAATGCATATTACTAAATGAAAGAAGCCAATCTGAGAAGTCTAATATTGTATGATTCCAACTATATGACATTCTGGAAAAAATAAAACTATGGAGAGAGATAGTAAAAATATCAGTGGCTATCAGAGGTTGAAAGAGGGAGAGATAATTAATAGGTAGATAAGAGAGGATTTTTAGAGAAGTGAAAATGGGTTAGGGTTAGGGCCAGGCTTAAGGTTAGGGTTAGGGTCTGATTTTCCCAGCTGGTTCCTATATTCCCATTGGAGGTGAGATTAGCTCCACCAAACTCATGAATTAAGAGGAGAGGAGTTATTTTTTAATAAAAATTAGAAACTGTTATTGGAAAAAGAATGAATAGGATCCTGAATAAGTTTTAAAAAGGGGGGGTGTTATATTTTATTTTGTCTTAGTAAGAAATAAAGATGAAAAAAGTAGTCTCTGTTTCATGGAATGTAGAGTCTCTTGTTTCATTCAAAACAATAAAGCTGTATTTATAATGTGTGTAAAGTAATTTCTTACTCAGAAGCCAAGGCTAAGCAATATCATAGATACAGATAGCTGACATACATATGTCTTAAAAAGTACCTCATTGACCTTCCTGATACCCCCTGGAAACATCATGCTATTTTACATCTCAGAAATTTGGGATTGTTTAAAAGCATGGATTCTGGGGTCATATGCTCTTCTTTCTTTTGTTTTTTATTTAACTTACTAGTAGCCCGTTTGCACAAAGATTCGTGCAATAGACCTTCATTCACCTGGCTGCCTGCACCAGTTTTCTGCCAGCACCAGGGACCCAGGCCTTGGCTGTGGCCACCGCCTTCTGCCTTTTTCAGGGTCGGGGCTTGGCCCCGGGCGGTGGCCTTGGGCTCAGCGGCACCCAACATCCTTGCTAAGGATCGCAGGAGCCGACCCCCAGTGGTTTCCTGCAATCCGTGCAGGCTGCCCACTGGTGCCCAAGGCCGGGAAAGCTTCTGCCCCAGGCTTTCCTGGCCTTGGGCTCGCGGCACCCAGCATCCCTGCTACCGATCACAGGAGCCAACCCCCAGTGGTTTCCTGCGATCAGTGCAGGCTCCCTGCAAGTGCCCAAGGCCCGGAAAGCCTTGGCCCCTGGGACCCCCGGGAGCGGCGGGAGGGGCCGGGCCACGCCCCCCCTGGTGGCCGATCCCCCCAGGCACCCCGGGGAGCGGCGGCATGGGCCCGGCCACGCCCCCCCACGGTGCCGATCGCCCCAGGCACCCCCGAGCGGCGGCATGGGCCCGGCCACTGGGCACCGCCATCTTGATCTTCTCAACGGCGGATATGCCACCCGGAGTCCCGCCCCCAGCCTCCTGCTGGCCCAATCGTGGGCATAGCGGAGGTGCGGTCAATTTGCATGTTTCTCTATTATAAGGTAAGATTGGGGCGACATCCTATCTAATAAAAGAGTAATATGCAACTTGACCGTCACTCCAACACACAAGATGGCCACCCCAATGTGGTCAAAGATGGCCGCCCCCATGTGGACACAAGATGGCCACCACAAGATGGCCGGCAGGGGAGGGCAGTTGGGAGGGACCAGGCCTGCAAGGGAGGGCAGTTGGAGGCGACCAGGCCTGCAGGGGAGGGCAGTTAGGGCCAATCGGGCTGGCAGGGGAGCAGTTAGGCATTGATCAGGCTGGCAGGGGAGTGGTTAGGGGGTGTTTAGGCTGGCAGGCAGAAGCAGTTAGGGGCAATCAGGCAGGCAGGCAGGCGAACAGTTGGGATCCAGCAGTCCTGGATTGTGAGAGAGATGTCCCAGATTGGAGAGGGTGCAGGCTGGGCTGAGGGACACACACCCCCATGCACAAATTTCATTCACTGGGCCTCTAGTTGGTTAATAAAATTATATAGGTTTCAGGAATATAATTCTACAATACATTATTTGTGTATTGTATTATGTGTTCACCACCCCAAGTCAAGTCTCTTTCTATCACCATTTGTCCCCCCCTATACTCTCTTCTACCTTCCCCAGCCCCCTTCCTTCTCACAGCTGTTTGTTCTCTATCTGTGTGTCTGTTTTTATTTTGTTTGTTAGTTTATTTACTCTTGATTTAAATCATGGCACTACCATTTTCTAGTTCTGTGATCTTTCAGAAGTTATTTAACCCATTTAGCATACTTATTTTTACAATTGAAATGAGATTACCTACTGTGTAAGATTTTTCTAAATTGA
Source organism: Cnephaeus nilssonii (assembly GCF_951640355.1). Classification (NCBI taxonomy): domain Eukaryota; kingdom Metazoa; phylum Chordata; class Mammalia; order Chiroptera; family Vespertilionidae; genus Cnephaeus; species Cnephaeus nilssonii. Next base: position 54,581,030 of record NC_137078.1, on the reverse strand, counting down.
GAGTTAATGAGCTAGCTCATGTTTAGAATTTTAGTAAAATGTCCAGCAGTTACTCCATGAATATTATCTCTTAGCTGTGCTGGATCTAGAATATTTTTCCTCTGTTTTATTCCCTGGCAGTGAATTTCTTTATCTTAAAGGAATAGATTAACTCTACTCTTCTTTGAAGTCTTGCCTACAGTTTTTCTGAACATCTTCCCTTGGTTTTACTGCATTTACTGCATAATCTTATAAACATCTGCTTTGCATTTTTTCTCTTGCTAAACTTTCAGAGCTCTGCTTGACACATAGTGGGTCCTCACTCTGTTTTTACTGAAATTTTTATGAAAAACAATATTAAGAAAGAGTGGTGAGGCCATCACTCAAATAGCAAATCCCTGGTCATCAGAACATATTTATTCTCTTTTGACTATACCAGACTTTCACATAATGGCCTCCACAGTGTAATTAATTAATATATTTCTGTAACCTAATAAATGACCGAGAATTGTCAATACAGAATATTAATAAGAAATAATATTATTTGTAAAATACAGGAAGTGTTTTAGTGTATGATTAAAGTTATTTTCACTGTTGTTAATATTCTTCTCAATTGACATTTTTATTTTTGAAAAAAACATCAAAAAACTTAAATATTTACTATCATGATCTATATTTGATTGCCCTCTGTAAATAAATTGATAGCTAAAAGATAAGGGAGAGAGAGAGAGACAAAAAGAGAGAATATTAGAAAATGAGAATAAATGAGATCTGGGAGTGCGGGGGGTGGGGAAGTCTTGTACGTGCCTGATGTTTGGTTCTTTCCAGAGATTTGTTTGAAAGTTCACATTCAGGGTTAATCTGTGGCTGTACCTACAATACATTATTACAAAAATATTCCACTCGGATTTAATCCTCATGGGGGATGGTGAATGAGCATTTGTTGAATTAAATCCTCTGAACTGAGTTGGAAATCCTTCTGTAACTCTTTTATGGAGAGCCCCTGAGTTATTTTTCAGGCCTAAGACATCTAAGTTTGAAAATCCTAATGAATAGTAACAATTGTATCTTCAAATGCCTTGTCTATGTTTTTTCTATGCCCGCCTTTCTACTGCTCTTATGAACACTCTTCTAACTGTATTTCTTAATCTCACAAGTAGCAGTATCAGCAAATGGGGCCTATTCAGAGATGGAAAGTTAGAACTTGGGCCAGACAGCTAACGTATTTATCCATTGCTTTCAAGAGTTAGTCAAGTGTGTCCAGCTGGTTTTGCATAATAGGAGGCCTATTAATGCAACATAGCATCATAATCAGTGAATAGAGACTAAATTTTCTTTCAACAGAAATGCAACTACACAGCCACAGTGAGTGTTCCACAGACTTTATGGGGACAAGCACATACCAGTTTAAATTTAGGATTCTTCAACATCTAACAGAAGGATTTTTGTCATGATAAATACAATGTGTGTCTACTTGTAGTGCATCTTACATCCCATTTCCCTTGGAGACCTTTCAGTCAATAGCTAATAATAGCTACATAGGGTCAATTGCGAGGGAAATTGTAAATAGACAACCTGCAATGTTCAAATCTGATTTTTTCCAAGTTACTGAAATTCCAGGACGCTAGGTAGAAAGCCTAGGATGCAAAATTCACAAATGGCATTAAAAAATGGGTTGAATAAGAGCTCAGTAACTTACCACATATTTTACAGTGAATATCTTAGACAATATTATTTTCTAATTATAAAAAGAACCCTTCTTCACATTGTCCCTACCAGCACACATACTCAGTGGAAAAGTGAGACAATTCAAAAGCTTTATTAAATAATTAAACAAAACACTATGGTTAAATTATCTAAAGGAGTCCAGAATATAACTCATGTGAACAAATTTTCTACTTTTCAAATTTATCTATTTGGCTTCCAATGTTTTGATCTTTAGCTCTTTAAATAATTCATTAAAAGTATAAAAACCTGGAAATGAGCTAAAGATGATGATATTCAAAATGATACTATTATTGTTGAATGTCAATCAACCTGTAAGAAGAAGGGTGCCATATTAGAAAGAGCATACTCTTTAGGGGTATCAGGTGTACTTAAGAGATGGCTCTAGGACTTGAATATTGCATCTGCTAATTACCAGCTTGGTTTAGTTATTTAAATTATATTTTAAACTTTAGTTACTAAACTCTATATAGGATAATTATAATAGTATATTCTTCATAGAATTCTTGTGTTATCTCATACAAAGTAAAATACTTAGAACCCTGGCATCTAATAAAAACTCAATAAGTCTTAGACATTATTATTACTACAGTGATTTTATTAGTAACTAGAAGCCCAGGCTGCAAAATCGTGTGGCCCCACCCACCTGCCCACCCGCTACCCTCCTGCACTCGCATCCCCACCCACCTGCACCCGTCTTCGGTCTTTATGGCGTTAGCACCACAGGCCTTTAATTATTAAGACTAGAGGCCCAGTGCATGAAATTCATACACAGAGGGGGTTCCTCAGCCCAGCCCGCACCCTCTTCAATATGGGACCCCTTGAGGGATGTCTGACTGCCAGTTTAGGCCCGATCCTATAGGGCAGTTGGACATCCCTCTCGCAATCCGGGATGACTGGCCCCTAAACACTTGCCTGCCTGCCTGACTGTCCCTAACCCCTCTGCCTGCCTGCCTGATAGTCCCTAACCTCTCTGCCTGCTGGCCTGATTGCCCCCAACTGCCCTCCTCTGCCAGCCTGATCGCCCCTAACTGCCTCTGCCTCGGCTCCCATCACCATGGCGTTGTCTGGAAGGATGTCAGACTTCTGGAAGATGGCTGATCAACCCAGTCTAATTAGCATATTACTCTTTTATTAGATAGGATAGATTATATTGGATGGGATTGCTTAAATGGGGGCGGGGGAGCCTTTTTCAGCAGGAGTAGATGCTCTTGGCAGACAAAAACACATAATCCCTATATCTGGACTGATAGCCAGCCATATGCATTATACTGCCAAACCAGTCATTAAAAAATTCAATCACTTTCTTACACCTTACACCAAATAGCTGTATCCCTTAAAACCCCTCCTCAGCCCCCACCTTAGGTTCTGCCTTTGCAGTTCACCCAGATTTGGTTCTGATTGGTCAGTTTCTATGCCAGTCAGCGTCAAAAGCCCTGCCTCCTAGGCAGCCATTGGCTCCTCACAATTCACCCAGATTTGGTTCTAATTGGTCAGTTTCTATGCCAGTCAGCATCTCCAGGCCTATCGCTGGGCCTGATCACAGAGGCAGGGCTGATCAGCAGCCACCCCAGGATGCTGGTGAGTGGGCTGAACTGCTGACCTCTGTGAGAGAGAGAGAGGCCTCGCCAGCATCTGCTGCCACTGGTGATCAGCCCTCTCTCTCTCTCTTTCCCAGAGGTCAGCAGTTCAGCCTGCTCGCCTGCTGTGCGTGCAGCCTGGCGAATGGTCAAGCCTATGGTTGTTGTGCATGTTACAACACTGGCTCTTTATATATATAGATAATATTACTCAGATCCAGAAATATATGTATTTAAATCCCAAGTTTGTTTCCTTGGCAGCTTGTGTTATGCTGTAAATCACCAATATAATTTCTGGCATACCACTTGATAAGCAATAGCTGTTTTTATTGTTGCCTGTTATTTTTATATGTTAAATAATATCCTAATGGCTTTGAGGAGGTAGTTCAAAAATTACACACACTGAGGCTCTTCTAACCTAATTAGAAAGTGAAGACGTACAGAGTAGACTAAGAAATAAACTATCTAAACAGACATTTTTTATAACTCACATGTATCAGTAAAGAAATTAGACCTTCCTGATATCTGATTATTTATATTTTTGAAAAGCTACATATTATGGTACTAATATATAATAAATATTATATGATATATACAAATAGACATTTTAAGAGAATGAGGTAAACCATTATTAAAGGTATAAAATCATTTTACCCTCAATAAGTATTATTAATATACAAATGCATTATAATTTGTGGGAAAAGCAATGTAATTGGGTATGCCTCAGTGATTTTTAGTTTTGCTTTCGCATTTTGTGACAGCAATGTAAAGGTGTAATTCTAATTTTATTTTTTTCCATGCCTCATTTTATTGCTGTCATAGCTGAAAAGGAATTATAAATCCAAAGGGAAGAAAGGCACCATCAAGTGTACTTAAAAATTATCACACATGATTCTAAAGTTTATTCATCAGTTACAGTGTTTATTGTTTTATCTTATAGGTTTCCTTCTTTTCTGATTCAATTGGTTGTTTTCAACCTAAATGTAAAATGGTGCACTTTTAAATTCTTTTAAAAAGATGTGTCAAACCTTCTAAAACATCATTTGTGTGAATCTTAGGATGGCTAAAAAATTATGTGTGTGAGGTTTTAAGTCTGCAGGGATGAGTGTTTTTATGGGAGACATACAGAGATTTGGCAGCAACACCAAAGATGGATGGAAACAATTCTGAACATCTATTTTCCAAACACTCTCTCCATAGCAAGCATGTCTTATAAAGCAATGGTTTTTTTGCTTATTGTTGAAATATTACTTTTACCTTGAAAAGATGTATTAAAAGAGTTTACCTATTGATTTAAAGATCTGATAGATAACTACTACCAGACAGCCACTTCTCATACAAGAAAAAAAAAAATCAGCAAATTTGGAACAGTTGTCTTTTGTAGAATAAAAATACATAATTCACCTTTAGGATCAACAACTCTTTTCACTATATTGTCAAAAGATAGCCAAGAAAATTCTGCATGTATAAAAGTTTTTACAGCCAATTCCCATGTTATCACATAATATTGAAAATATTTTGCTATTGTAAAATCTTAATTTTTAATACAATTAACCATATGATATCATCCCATAAAATGCAAAATGTGATATGTTAACAATACACAAACCATCCAGTGAGAACAACCCTGTCTACACTTCTGTTGTGTGGCATTTTTATTCTTTTCAGGGTTGATTTTCTGATATAGGTCTGGCAGCGTGAGGACTGATAAGGCAGGGATTGAGCAAGGCAGGGGTTGAAGTTGGCTCATTTATTAAATAACACAAACTTAATTTTCTTCATATTTATATTATAAATAAATAGCATATACTGTAACTGTATTTTCTCTCTGTCCATAATAGATCATCTTGTACATTTCCTGATTTGTGGCTTTCACTTTGGACCCCACTGCAAAGACTGCAAACTTTGGATGTAGTTTGTGTAGGGAAATCAGCAAAAGCTGGATGGTAATAAAGTCCTGTAGGTTTGAGTCAGGAGAAATAGCCTTTAGTGGACACCTCCTTTGTGACAAGTCGTTAGGAGGTACTTTCACACTGATTCTCCTGTTTCCTCGTGGAATACAAAAGTTAAACTGATATTCTCCCGTGTCTCCACCTGTCCAGTAAAGTATCCACTAGTCACATGTGACTGTTTAAATTTAAATTAACTAAAATTAAATAAAATCAAGTTTTGGTTCGTCAGTTGCACTAGCCACATGATCAAACCTCATGGCTAGTGGCTACCAAATTGAACAGCATAGGTCATAGAATATGTCCATCATTTCGAAAGTGCTATTGGATAGAGCCTGTCTGGGAATGAGACCTCTCAGGAGGACTGTCACAAGCAGAGATTTCCTTTATTGCCATTGGTGCTATCTAAAAGTCTAAACAAGCATTTTATTTTAGCCTATAATATTATAAAAGGAAGGATTGTCTTTCCTCAACTCATCAAATAAAATTAGAACTCCAAACATAAAAACACTAGATCCTATTTATTGGAGTTTACTTTGTGCCAGGCATTGTACTGTTTCCTAAGGTTTAGTTCATTTAATTCTCAAAACAGTCTATGAAATAAGTTTTTATAGAGGTGAAGTATGAAGTAAATGATCCAAGGGTTGTTAATTAGGAAACCCGTGATGTGATTCTAAGCAGTTCGAAGTAGAAGTGGTTCTATGTTTGTCTGCTGATATCACACACTCTCTTTCTGTGGCAAAGACACAAGTGGAGTGAGGACACTCAGGCACATGTCTTAAAAAAGGGAAGGGAATATGTTAAAAACACACACACACACTCAGTAATCAAGAATAATAATGTTTAATACACTATTAAAAATTAAATTACTGCAAAAAATCCATTGTGAAGACAATGTCAAAATTTAAAAACAAAGACAGAATCACTACTATTGATTTTTTCTTTTGCTTCAGGTTTCAATGTGGTTAGGTATGGCACTTTATTTAAAATTCTGACATTGTATCCCCTCCCCTCATTAATTTGCTTTTTAAAGAATTTCTTCAAAAATTAAATAAATAAAATAGTTTCTTCATAAACTCTTTGAATTATCTCTCTTGATCCTTTCTGGACCTATGACTAATACAATTTATTAATTAGAATCTCTAAGGATGTGAAGCGGGAAGCTAAATTTTTTGAAAACTCTACGGTTCCTTCCTATGCTTTGTTTACTGGTGTTGTATCCAGATAAATTAGCCAAAATTATTTCATTAAACTGACCTTTTACAGTAACATGGCCTGTCTTGCTGTTTGTCTTGATTCTACCCTGAGTGACAATGAAGAGTGACACAAGTCCTCAGATATATAAATGATTATGTATACATTTCTTCTATACAGAGTTGTTGGGAGCCATGGTAAACACTCAATGAAAGGTGGCAATATTTTTTAGTAGAAGACATTTGTTTTTACTTCTCCTTGATATATATTTTTTTCAGATATGAGTAAATTGGTATAGGATGACTAAGAACTGAAACATTATATTGGAACTTCCAATGTTACAGAGAATGAAAGCAACCATAACACGTGATTGATAATCACAGGTGATATGTTCTGTAAGAGACGAGTACCTTCTAGAGTTACATTTGACAATAGCCTCTAAAAAGATGACCTGCCTTTCACCAGTGTCTGTTCAATGTCGTATCCTAAGGTTGCACACTGTACAGAGCACCTTAGTTTCTAGGAGGCGCTGTGGTTGACAGAGGGAAAGAAAAAGAAAGGTGTGGACGTCTGGGACAGACAAAATTGAATGCAGTCTTGGGCAAGATACCTGATCTCCCTGAAACGAGATTTCCTCATAGAAAAAGCAATGATTATATGAGTATGTTTATATTTCACTGTGGCATAGGTTTTATATTTTCCTAACCTCTAGTTGGTAGAACTTGGTTAGTTATATAATTTTTAGGTTTACAACAGAACCTTTGCTTGGTTGTTGCTAACTTTATGACACTGTTTTTCAGCTAATGAGGAGAGAATCCTAAATAGAAAAAGAAAGCTAAACACGAAGACAATTTAATATGAGCTTTCCCTAAGCATATTAATCCAGCTTCCATCCCAATATGTGAGAAAATTATATGAATGAAGTATAACTACTAGACATATGATTTGTGTTCAATATCTGTCACCTGACCTTTTGGTATGCATATGTTGAGAAATTTGTAACTGCCTTTTAACAAACAGGTTATCAAGTAATCGATCCCTACACATTCATGGAATCCACATATATTTCTTATTCAATCTTTGGTCTTTCTGACTCATTCTAATCAAATATGTTTAATGAAATTACTAAATAATTTAAAAGACTATTTCTTTTTTTAAAGACTATTTCTAATCCCACATTATTCAGATACTGTATTCTGATATATACATGCAACTGTGTTTGTGGCATGATTACATAAAAGTCAAGCTGTGCATGAGGGAACCATAGTTTTAACTGACATGTAATATAACTGTTGTATGTGATTCCATGATCAATATTTGTTATCTATTGCTGCCTTTGAAAAACACTATAAATCTTAGTGACATGCAACATAACATTATTTAGGCTGAAATGACCAAAAAGGCACCTTTTCCTCTACAATGTAGCCTCATGACATATACTAGTCAAAAGACTGTTTTCCAAGAATTTGAAAGCAGAGGATGCCCATCTTAACATTTGGGCCCAAATCTCATTTCAGCTGCATTACTGCAAGTCATAAGATCAGGCCAAGAGGAAAGAGACTCCACATATTTATTTATTTATTTTTCTGTTAATCTTCACTGGAGGATATTTTTTCCATTGATTCTTTTTTTTTTTTTTTAAGAGTGGAAGGGAGGCAGGGAAGGTGAGGAAGAGAGAGAGAGACAGAGAGAGAGATCTGAAAGAGACACATTGATTGGTTGCCGCCAGAATGTGCTTCGACAGGGGCTGGAGATCAAACCTGCAACCCAGGAATGTGCCCTTGACCAGGAATTGAATCCACAACCCTTTGGTGAGAGGCCAGACTCTCTAACCATTTAGCAGCATTGGTCAGGTCAAGACTACTTCTTGATGGCAAGAGTGGCATACATCTGCAGGGGTGGAAGGAAGTGTTGATAACTCTATTTGGAGTCCATTTCTCCTTGTATTCTGCCACCACAACTCACATCCCTTCCACTTGCAAAATACCTTCACTGCTTCCCCCCAAATCACATCCCATTAGGAAATCAGCTCCAAGTGTTTGATCCTATCACCCTGATCAATCCCATGTGTAGCCAAAGTTCCTCAGAGGCAGTTCTGCTGCTAGAACTTTGGTACAAATTACAACATAAAATATATGGCATTGACATTGGCACCGGGTAGCTGGTAGAGACCTGAACAGTGAGCAAGTTGTTAAATGGGGGAAGAATAGAAATTGGGGAAATTTCTATGGAAGACTAGAAAAAAGGTAGGACCTTTAAATATTGGCAGAAAAATAGAGATTATTGACTGAAGTTACTTGGAAGACAGAAAACATACCTAATGAATCCTGGATCTGGCTGGGGAGATTTCTAGGTAAATTTTTGAAGCTGGCCTTTTATAAACGATGTTTGAGGAGGTATCAGATGAACTAAAGAAGGAAGTTTACAGTTTTCAAACAGAATTGAGAAGAACCCAGGCTTTACTGGGTCGGAAAATAACACTATTTTTATTCCCAATTCCTCAATCTGACAAAAGGTTCTTAAAATAAGAAATAGCTTCAGGACAAAGATCAAACTGAGATTCTGATAGTAAAAATATAGCCACAGGGTTAAGATTAAATCAATGGTATATTGTAATACTACTTGTTAAGAACTCTGAAATATTTAGGGCAATGCCTTATAGAACCTTTCAACCGGACAGAAGTCTTCAAAGAATTTTAAAGATATTACCTTCGGGCATCTTGAATATCAACCCAAACTAGAGAGAGAGCTGCCTTGAAGAAATCTGTGGTTGTAGCATTTTTCTAATGTAGTGGATTATAATTTGATACCTTGGAAATAGTGTTTTTAAAGGCAGTTGAATTAAATTCGATTGAAACAGACAAAGGAAGTTTAAAATGAAAAGAGACTTTTAGGACCCCAATGTTCTGTGGGCAGAGTGAAGACCGAGGATGCCACTCAGCTCTAAATATAGGACATTTGTTACAAAAAAAGAAGGATGATTCAGAAGGCAGAGGCAAGAGTCCAAGGATGGAGCTGAGAGCTGCAGAAAATCATTCCCAGGGGACAGAACTGAATCCTAATCAAGGAATTCTTGCCCAAGGGAGTGTGCTCTGAGGACGTGCACCTTGACACTATATGCCGAACTTATCTTTTTGAATTATAAGTCTCCAGATTTACAAGATCCACACTGGAGGAGCCTTATCTGGACAGGAGTATGGGTCACAAGATATTAGACTTGGAGCCTGATCCCATAATTGGATAAGATTCTGGGTCTTCAGTGGGGGTGAGAGACTTTTGCATGTGGATTGGATGAATTGCTGTGGCCAGAGGATGGATCGTGGCAAATTGCCTACAAATATTGTTATCAACAATTTCTAGGATGTTCATAATGCTCCCACATTAAAAGGTGCAGCCTATTTTCCCTACCTTGAACCTGAAATAGCCTTGTGACTTCATTTTAGCAATAAAGTATGACAGAAGGGAGGTTCTAAGATTTCTGAGTCCAAGCCTTAAGAGAATTGGCAACTTACACTTTCTCTCTCTTGGAGCTCTGGGCACCATGCAAGTCCAATAGTCCAATTCTCCTGTTAGAGAGCCATGTAGAGAGGAGCAGAGGGGGTGGGTGAGGCCACACATGCCATCTGATCTCCCAGCTGAAAGCACTCACATGATTACCCCCTTGCCCCCTCATGAGCCCACATCAACCCAAAGAAACTTGAGAAATAGTAAATAATTTTTGTTTTAAGCCACTGTGTTTATTTGTATTGATTATCGCAAACTTAACAGTTTAAAACAACACACATGTATAATCACAGTTTCCCTGGGTCAGGCATCAGGTAATGGCTGAGCTGGGTCTTCTGCAGAGCATCTCACAACTCACAATGCTTCAGTGAAGGTGTTATACAAGCTGCCATCTTACCTGGAATTAACTAGAGAAAAATCTGCTTCCAAGCTCGTTCAGGTAGTCTGTCCGCAGAATCTATTTTCTTGCAGCTCTGGGCTTCTTACTGGTTGATGGTTGAAGACTTCTTTCAGGTCCTTCTCTCAGGCAGTTCACAATGTGGCTGTTTTACTTCTTGCTCCAAACTTCTAAGACAGAGTCATATATAATGTAACATAATCAAAGGTAACTCACAGACTCTGCTGCATTTAGGAGTTATTTTGGTCGCCTTGGTGTGTGTCTGCCACAGCCATTGCTGTAGATGGTCTGTCAAGCAGCCATCGATAATTAAAACATCTTCCTTTGAGCCAAAACTCTGAGTAAAATTTGTCATTTTTAATCATTCAAGTAAAGTACCTAGTCAGAGAAACCACTTCATTAAGTGCTTACAAAGTTAAAGGGGCATCATTTAAATAGAAATCTTGGCCACAATACTTCCGTCGAGAGTGCTTCCCATCTGAGTCAGCAGGTGAGAAGTGCTAACTCTAGAAAATCTTTAGGCCATTGCAAATGCCAAGCTCAGGCTGAGCTGTATTCTATCCATAGTCTGCTTTCAAATTCAGGATTCAAGAGTCAAGTACATTTTTTAGAGGTGGGACTGTATTGGGTGTAATATGTCATTTCAGAGCTTAAGAATGAAGTTCAAAAACAGTTACAATAGTCATAGCACCTGACATCAGATGGTCTTGAAAGCTGAAGGCTCAGGGTTGTGATGTATTCAGTAGCATGGGCCTTTGAATGTTAGTTGTAACTTATGTACTAATACTTAACCACCTTCAGTGAAGATGGGAAAAATCTGGATCATACTGATACTCTACCCTATCCGTGGTCAATATGCTTCATTCAAGTTCAGATTATATAACAATGTATCATTGCTATAAACTGGGCCACAAATAGTAACTGTAACATACACTCATACTATAACAGTAACCAATTATGCAAAAAAGCACTTTATGTGCATTAGGCAATTATCATTCAAGATAACCCTATTGTAGGTACTATGGTAAACCATTTAAATAAATAAGTGGGTGGAAATGAGTATTACAGAATTTATTAAAATTCCAGATTTTACACAGCAAGGAAGTCACAGAGCCATGACTCCAACGTCACTCATGTCCATCAGACTCTACATCCTGTATGTCTTTTTCATGATGAACAGTCCTTTATTGTCAAAAGTGGATGAAGCCAACACTATGGGGAAAGATTTGATTTTAACCTCTGAAATCTATGCATTCCTCTCATTACAAACAGATAACAGAGACCGGGAATATGCATTTTGTTCAAAGAAGTGAGATTATAGATGGTAGTGAGTGTCATCCCACATGTATCAAATCACTTCTGTCTAGAAATGTACTTTTTATTTGTTTTGTGGGTGTTTTTTTTTTAAATCAAAAAGAAAAGTTTGAAAATCTAAGCTCAGGAGAAGACTCTGACCCAGTCAGCATAGCTGGCTGTATTTTCCAATTGTAGTGGTAATAAAAACCAGTGGCATTCAGAGAACTGAAAAGAATCACATAAATAGAGTTTTAAAAAGGTAATTCTAAGCCTTTGAAAAAATAAAATCAATCAGTTGAAGAAGGAATTTGCAGTGAAAGAATCAGCACTTCTAGTCTCATGAATAAAGTGTGAAAAAGTCTCTTACTGCTGAGGGGAGTTGCTATACTTCACACCACAGAACTTCATAGAACTACTGAACTTCAAACACACCAGCTACAGACAGCTATGAAAACTCAGGAATGCTGTGATTCTTCTGGGGTCACCACAGAGGCCAGAATAGACAAGAAAGGATTTTACACCCACCATTTTGACCCAGATAACAGCTTCAAAATGGGCTCGAAAATCCACCTCATTGGCTCATGCATTTTTATCATGCACAGGTACTGCCTTCCTACTACGTGCAGCAGGTACTGAGATAAGCACTGGGGACACAGTGGTGAGCAAGACACACCTACTTTCTGGTGTCATAGGTCTCACAATATAACAGAGCAGAAAAGAAGGACAAATAAGCAGGCATTCACGATACAGTGGGGTAGATCAAGTGCTGTGTTATATGAGCCATAGGGGCTGGGGGATGTATGTGAGACCTGAGTAACGAATGGTAGGCAGGCAGGTTAAGAGGGTCTGGGAAGCCTGTTTTAGACAAGGGAATGGCTTGTGAGGACTCTAGTGAGAAAGAGCAGGATGACTGATAGGAGGGACAGAATTAATTATAACCTGGTGGAGCTCTGAGCATAGAGGTGGCAATGGCCACAGGTGATGGTGGAGTATTGGGCCAGAGCACAGTCTTGTGAGTCTTGTGCGCCTTGTTTGGGCAGCGGGAAGGAGGTCACATAATGGGAAGCACTGAGGAGAAGAGAAATGTTCAAATTACTTCTGTCTGCTTTTTAGAAAATCAATCAGAGTTGGCCAGACAAGATTTAATGAAATGAGTGTAGTAATTGTTGCATTATAGAATCAACAAGGTATGATGATTGGCTGTAGGAGCTGAGGGTGAGGGGGAATCAAGAAGGCCTCCCAAGTTACTGGATTGGCCAGGGGTATGGATGGCAGTGCTATTCAATAGACAGGAAATTCAGGAGGAGGTTCCAGCTTGTAGATGAGGGAGGGGGTTTTGTGGTGAGCTCAGGCTGGGACAGGAAGAGGCATATGTGTGTTTACTAAGAACCACCATAGTAAAAATTTCATATGCCTTAATTTTTTTTTTTACTAGTATAATTTTTATTTTATTTTAAAGAATTTTGTCAGTAAAAATATATATTAAAAAATGATTTGGTGCAGAAAGTAGAATTGATGATGCAGTGTCTGCATTCTTCATCTAGTCTCTATGATTTTCAATTAATAAAAAGTGGGTAACATACTTCACATATAAAATGAGAGATCTTTTAAATGCATTAGTCATTTCATAATTTTATAACATTCAAAATTATCTTCCATTTGATAACTTTTCTGTCATTCACAAATTCTGTTAGTCATTGTATTGTCAGAGTTCCCCAGAGAAACAGCACCAACAGGATATGTGTATATGTAGAGAGATTTATTTTAAGGAATTGGCACACACAATTGTGGTGATTGGCAAGTCCAGTATATGCAGGGCAGGCCAGCAGGCAGGAGACCCAGGGGAGTGCATGTTGTAGCTCCCGTGGGAAGACAGTCTAGAGGTAGAATCCCTCCTCCAGGGTGGAAGCTCTGCCTTTTTCTCTAAGGCCTTTAACTGATCGAATGAGGATGAGGCCCCCCGCTCCCACATTATGGAGGGTCATCTGCTTTACTCAAAGTCTGCTAATTTAAAAGGCAATCTGATCTTTAAAAATACCTTCACAGAAACCTACAGACTAGTATTTGAACAAATATCTGAGTGGTCTAACCAAGTTTGCACATATAATTAATCATCACCATTATACACATGCTAACATATGTGTATAGTTATATGCACATCATTACAAAGCCTTGTTCAAAATATATTTCAAAAGTTTATAGTTACTTCTTGAATTTAAAATTAGCCTTCATAAAAAGATTGTTTACTAGTATTCCTAGCAGAGGGTCCTATGTTATACATTTGTCAATTTCAGAATTACAACTGATCACAACAATTGAGTTTAAGCAGTCCTTGGTGGACCAGTCTCAAGATTGCTATAAAGTTCTCAACAGAGGTAATTAGTTCTGTAGAGATGTGTTGTTGTTGCTTTTAAATTTCTATAAAAAAAACTTTAGTGAATAATTTCAATAGTATTTTTATCCCAATCCTTTCCAGGGGTGGGGAACTGTTTTTCTGCCAAAGGCCATTTGGATATTTATAACATCATTCGTGGGCCATATAAAATTATCAACTTAAACATTAGCCTGCTATATTTGGTAAAACATTTAATTAACTCACCCCTTATGCCTTGGCAGGGCCAGACCAAATGATTTTTCTGGCCTTATACGGCCCAAGGGCCAGATGTTCCCCACCCCTGCTTTACAGCCTCCTCATAATACAACTTTCATCCATATACTTTGCCATGTGTCTTCCAGGAGAATAGGTAGGGAATACATCTCCTCATTGACATTGAGCTTGGCTGTGTGCCTTGTTTGGAGTAATAAAATGTACACACATATGCAAGCAGGGTAAAGTGCATGGTTTGATTTACCCTCTTGTGTTTCTGTTGTTCAGCATGAGAAGAGCATTCACTGAATAGCCACTGACTCAGAATAGAAACATGTGGGGCAGACCTAAACTGGACATATAGTTAGAAGTAGAGTCATACTAACTGTCCAAGAGACCTATACATAAAGGGATTTATTCATTTTCTAAGCCACTGAAATTCTGGGGTTGTTCCTTATACAATTACCTTATAGCAAGAACTGAATAATACTCTGTGAAAAGGAGCAGTCAGCATGTCATTGTTATTTGAGTTCATTGGTATCATATTTTATCCATTCATCCCACAAATATTTACTAAGTGACTACTACATGTCTGGTCAGTATTAGTCCTTTTCTGCTGCCAGTGATGTTTCTTCTCCTTTCTTATATAGAGCACAGGAAACCTGCCTTGCTGGCTTCCTATTTAATTTGGATCCAGGTAGAGCTGCTGTAAAAGAGAATAAGCCTTCATATTATCTTTACAAAATAATCAGTGTCAGTCACTGTGTGGCTTGAAGGAAGAACATCAGATACAGAATATAATGCTTTTTGATCAACAAAGTAACAATGGAATTTTAAAGGTTTGATATTCAAATGAAGTTCCAGATTGTGGGTGGGAACACAGTAGAAACAGGTCAGGACAGACTGCAGTGACAAAAGACTCCAAAGTCTTAGTGGTCTGTGGCAGCAAAGGTTTATTCATCATTAATGCGATATGTCCCATAGCTGATCTGCAGCTCCTCCTCATGTTGTCTTCCCTCCCAGACCCACTGGAATATCTAATGTATAAAACATTGTTAAGCTCATAACAGAGGGAAAGTATATGCTGGCTCCTAAAATTTCTGCTTGAAATGGAATTCAGTCATTTCTATTCTCATCTAATTGGCTGTTTCTGTCAACCATAGGTCATGGAATTAGAGTCCTCCAAGGAGGGGCACCAAACAATTTCGAATTATAATACATACAGTCATGCTCCACATAACGAGGTTTCACTGAATGATGGTCTGCGTATGTGATGGTGGTCCCATAAAGTTATAATGGAGCTGAAAAATTCCGATTGCCTAGTGATACTGTAGCCGTCATACCATTGTAGCACAACACACTACTCACTCTTTGTGGTGATGCTGGTGTAAAGAAACCTGTGCTGCCAGTCCTATAAAAATATAGCATACTTGATTACATACAGTGCATAATACATGATAATACTAATAAATGACTAGTGCTAGTTTTTGTATTTATTATACTATACTTTTTATCATTATTTTAAAGTGACTATTTCTACCTATAAAGAAAAGGTTTGCTGCAAAGCAGTATGCCGCATTACCCTGGCAGCAGCCTCAAACATCTTCTGTTTACCACATCTCTTGATTGCATCATTTTATCTTGTGCTTGATTTAATCTCATGTTGTTTTGTTCATCATGGCCAGTAAGTGTGCCCAGTCTGCTGCTAATGTTGCCAGTAAGAGGCCACAGCAATGAAGGGTTTACATCAGACAGGGAGAAACTTCTAATGATCTGGATTGAAGACCAGATACACAAGTGTATTCCTCTCAGCACCATGACAATCACTGTGAAAAGTTTGTAATGTTGAAGAAAAAAAAAAAAAAGAAGATTAGACTTGACTACGATGGATTTGCTGCTAGATCTGGGTAGTTTAAAAGATTCAAAAATCATTATTCGTTATATATTATTGTGAAAATGATGGAGAGTGTGTGAATACTGATGTGAAGGCAGCTGAAGAATTTTTGTAAACTCTAGATAAGCTGATTAAGAAGACCAAGTCAATGGCCAGGTTTCAAGACTCTTAAGGACAGGGTAAGTTTTGCTTGAAAGACAATGTTGCAGGCTACAAATTGGAACCCTTTGTGATCCAGCACAGTGAGAACCCTAGGGTCTTCCAGCATATCAGCAAGCACAGGCTCTCAGTGTATGACAGGAGCAAAAAGTCGACATGGATGCTCCAGCTACTCATGCAAGATGCCTTCCTGAATTGCCATGCCACCAAAATGGAGAAGTACCTTTTGGAAATAGCTTGTTTATGGTTGATAATGCTCCTGGATATCCTCCTTTTATTGATGATCTGCATCCCATATCAAAGTGATGTTTCTTCCTTTAAACACCACCTCTTTGATGCAACCAGTGGGTCAAGGAGTTATAGCAGCTTTTAAGGTCTAATACCTGAGTTCCTAGGCTATTGCTGCAACTCAGGAAGACACAGATGCAATCCTCTAAGCATTACAACATGTGTGACTGCATCAAGAACCTTGCTTGTGCTTAGGGGGTGTCACCAGGGTGTACATGAATGGCATCTGGATAGGACACTCAAAAGGTTCCTTCATAACTTCAAATGATTTGCCAAGGATGAGGACATTGCAGATATTAACAAGGCTATGGGAAGATGGGAAGTGATTTTAACCAGTGTTGTATATGACTTTAACCTGGATGTGGATGGGGATGCATTGAGGAGCTCCTAAAGATGGTTCCTGGAATCGACTAAAGAATTATTGAAACTAGAACAGGAATGTAGAGCTGAAGAAGAGGCAAAGGAACAAAAAGAAGGAAAACTCCGGAGAAAATTTACATGGAAAAGTTTAACAGAAGCTTTTGCAGATCTCAATAACCTTAAATAGTTTAAAAGCATGGACCTCAACATAAGAAAATGTTTTCATTAAGAGAGAAGAACATTTATTTGCACTATCTCTTACAAGCAAATCTATAATGTAGAAAAGAAACAAACCAAGCAAACCCACCCTGGATATATTCCTGAAAAAGAGTGATACTTCCCGGAGAAGAGCCCGAGGCAGGTCCTTTAGGAGGTATTCCAGAAGTTGCTGTTATCATAGGATATGATAGCTCCCTGTGTGTTATTGCCCCTAAAGACCTTCTAGTAGAATAAGATGTGGAGGTGGAAGTCAGTGATATTGATGACTCTGACCCTGTGTAGCCCAGGCTAATGTGTGCATTTCTGTTTTAGGTTTTGTATATGGGTGAGTGTTTTTTTAATACTCACTTGAGGATATTTTTCCATTGATTTTTTTTTTTTTTTTTTGAGAGAGAGAGTGGAAGGGAAGGGTAGCGATAGAGAGAGAAACACCGATATGAAAGAGACACATTGATTGGTTCCCTCCTACTGGGGCCAGGGATTGAGCCTGCAACTGAGGTACATGCATGCCCTTGATGGGTATCAAACCCAGATCCTTTAGTCTGAGGGCCAGCACTCTACCCACTGAGCCAAACCAAGCTAGGGCTGTGTCTCAGTTTTTTTGTTTTTTTTTTTAAATGAATCTTTATTGTTCAGATTACAATTGTTTCTCCTTTTTCCCCCCATATCTCCCCACCACCCAGTTCCCACCCCCCCTCTGCCCTTACCTCCCCCCCGCTGTCCTTATCCATAGGTATATGATTTTTGTCCAGTCTCTTCCCATACTCCCCACACAGACACCCCTTTCCCCCTCAGAATTATCAATCCACTCCCATTCTATGCCTCTGATTCTATTAAGTTCACCAGTTTATTCTGTTCCTCAGATTTTTAATTCACTTGACTTTTAGGTTCACTTGTTGATAGATATGTATTTGTTGTTCATAATTTTTATCTTTCTTCTTCTTTTTCCTCTTTTTAAAGAATACCTTTCAGCATTTCATATAATACTGGTTTGGTGGTGATGAACTCCTTTAGCTTTTTCTTATCTGTGAAGCTCTTTATCTGACCTTCAATTCTGAATGATAGCTTTGCTGGGTAGAGTAGTCTTGGTTGTAGGTTGTTGCTATTCATCACTTTGAATATTTCTTGCCACTCCCGTCTGGCCTGCATGGTTTCTGTTGAGAAATTAGCTGATAATCGTATGGGAGCTCCCTTGTAGGTAACTAACTGTTTTTCTCTTGCTGCTTGTAAGATTCTCTCTTTGTCTTTTGCCCTTGGCATTTTAATTATGACGTGTCTTGGTGTGGTCCTCTTTGGATTCCTTTTGTTTGGGGTTCTGTGCGCTTCCTGGACTTGTAAGTCTATTTCTTTCATCAGGTGGGGGAAGTTTTCGTTCATTATTTCTTCAAATAGGTTTTCAGCATCTTGCTCTCTCTCTTCTTCTGGTACCCCCATAATTCTGATGTTGGTTCGCTTGAAGTTGTCCCAGAGGCTTCTTACACTATCTTCAACTTTCTGAATTCTTTTCTCTTCATGCTTCTCTGGAGGAGTGTCCTTGGCCTCTTTGTATTCCAAATCTTTGAGTTGATTCTTGCGATCCTCTAGTCTGCTGTTGGGTCTCTGTATAATATTTTTTATCTCAGTCAGTGTATGTTTAATTTCTAGTTGGTCCTTTTTCATATCCTCGAGGGTCTCATTGAATTTATCGGCCTTTTCCATGAAATTCTTGAAAAACCTTATAACCGTGGTTTTGAACTCTATGTCCAGTCGCTTGTTTTCCTCCATTTCTTTGGTTTGTGATCTGTTTCCTTGCCTTCTCATTTTCTCTGCTTCCCTGAATTGGTAGGGTAGTTTTGTGTACTAGAAGTCCTATTGGTTTAATGGGTCAGCCTCCCAGTTACTTGAGGTGGACACTCTTGGTGTACCCTTGTGTACTGTGTGTCCCCCAGCAGGAGCTACAGCAAGAACTAGTTTTCTCCTCCTTTGCTTGGGCGGTTTTGGAGCAGTCTGACTGGAGCTGCAGTTAATTTGGTTGAGCTGCCACAGAACAGGCCATTTATATGCAAAAGCCGCTGTGTGGAGCCTGGGCGGGTTTGTAGAATGTGCGGGGCGGGGTCTCAGGGCGTCCCTAGGCTGGGGCGTGGCCAACGGCGATGGCTGGCGTCAGCCGTCTCTGCCTTTCCACGTTTCCAAGTCCCTGAGCCCCGCGCTCCAGCGCTGTAAAACAATGATTGCTGGGCGCACCTCTGCAAAAAAGTCACTCTCACTTTCCGACCCGATGGCCGAGAGTCCAGCTTCTCCCCGTAGGAGTCTGGGTCCCCCGCGTGTCCCCAGAAACTGGATTTCAGAGTGATCGGGAGCTTGTCTCCCTTTGGGTTGAAGAAAAGCCGCGCACCCAGTCGCCCGCCGCCAGCCCGCTTCGCGCGCCTCCGTACCTCAGCTTTTCAGCGTTTGTGCTCCTTTCTCTCCTTAGTTGTAAATCTACCACTCAGCCAGCTTTCCCGTGGTTCTGGGTGGTAGAAGTTTTGTCTTTTAGTTGTATTTTTGAAATTGTTGTGTGAGGCAGCAGATTAGTTGTTTAACTATGCCGCCATCTTGGTTCCCCTCCACTCATCTTGTGTCTCAGTTTTTAACAGAAAAACTTAAAAGTACAAAAACAAATAAGAATGAAAATTTTAAAAATAGAAAAAAGCTTATAGAATAGGATATAAAGAAAGAAAATATTTTGTATAGCTCTATGTGTTTGTGTTTAAAGCTAAGTTGCTATTACAAATGAGTTGCAAAAATAAACACTTTATAAAGTAAAAATGTTTAAAAAGCTAAGGTTAATTTATCATTGAAGACAACGTACTTTTATAAATTTAGTATAGTCTAAGTGTTCAGTATTTATAAAATTAACAGCAGTGCGCAGTGATGTCGTAGGCCTTCACATTCACTCACAACTCACTCGCTGACTCACCCAGAGCAACTTCCAGGCTTGCGAACTCCATCCATGCTAACTAACCCATGTAGGTGTACCATTTTTAAAAATCTTTTATTTTGTATTTTTATTGTACCTTTTCTATATTTATATATGTTTAAATACACAAATACTTACCATTATGTTACAATTGCCTACACTATTTACTACAGGTTGTACATGCTTATAGCCTAGGTGTGTAGTAAGCTATGCCATCTAGGTTTGTGTAAGTGCACTGTATGTTTGCACAAGGGCAAAATTTCCAAATGCATTTTCTATGCAAACAACTAGAAAAATATCTTCAGAATCATTGATTACATTTTATAGGAGAGGACTTTAAACTTTTGAAGTCCAAAGCCTTTAGCCTTTAGAGAAATTCTCTAAAAACAGCCAAGGCATTTTATGATTAAGAGATACTGAACAGATATAAATTTGACACAGTTCTCACTCTAACAAAAAATAGATTGTATATTTGTAACAACTCTAGGTTAAAGACCTCACAAATATTCTAATATTGTATTTTTGTTAATGAGCAATAAATGAATTTAGATTTCAGAATTTTGTTTCCTGCAATGTACCTGAGTCCACAATCTTTTATCTTCCCCAATTTTTCATAAAAATTTGCTAATAAGATCTCTTATAGTCCCTGGCATCAGAATGATTTTTATTAGATAGGACTGAATCAAAGAAGATGGGGCTTATAGGTTTTCTATTTTGACATTAAAGATTATAGGGCTTATATATTTTTTTATCTTCTCAATAAATCAACTAGCAAAATCCCTGGTATAAAATAGGACTAAGAAAATCCTCCTTTTCTTTCTACAAATATCCTCCTAGCTGCCTTTAAGGATCATTTAACCTTTATGAAACCTAAAAGTAATGCTTTACCATTTATAAAGCACTTTTCAAAAATTCAATTAATTCTCATTACAGTTTTGTGAAATATGTATTACTATATTCCCTTATTTATAGATGAATATATTGAGACTACAGGAAGTTAAATAACTTTTGAAACATCAGATACCTTAGCAAGTATTTTCTGAAGGGACCTTTATTCAAATCCTATAACTTTTCTAGTACACTTGTTATAATGCCTACAGTTTACTTTAAAAAACATTAGAATAGTTAATTGTGTGTGTGTGTGCGCGTGCCAGTTATTTAAATTTTTGCTCTAGGGGTAGTTAGATGATACCATCTAGGACTTTAGAGTCAACATGATAAAGGGCTACATTCCAAAAATAGCAGAGAAGTTTGTCCTTCAGCCATTAATACCAAATCCATAAGACTTTACTAAGTAGATTATAAGTCTAAAAAGTTGGCTTTTATTGGTGAAATTAATGTTATTTCATCACTTTTTAAGAGGAGCCTTATTTGAAAAATTAAAAATGTCAAAGATATGTGGTTTGGCTAAACCAATCTTGCTTGTCCGCACCTCTCAGAGATGGCATCTGTGTTTTATATTCCCTAATTGGCCTCATATGCAGTTATTGGTTTGGGGAGAATGTCTGGATTATGTGATATCATTTAGATGGATTCCTTGTATCAGGAATTTTGCTGTGTCCTTATCAAAACCTTAATGATTGAGGTTTTGTCCTTATCAAACTTTAATGATTGAAACACCTAAAGTACATAGAGCTAGGGATTTGTCAAGTGTAGAAAACCCTTTCTGCACCAGCTTTGTTAATAAATAGTAATATAATGAATGTCCATTTGGAGGATAGAATAATCTGTAACGTTCTTTCTTTATAACCTGGCAGCTAGGTTATGGAGAATCACAAACACTAGCCACCTCTAACTTTGCCTGCAGCTACTTTTATCTATGGCCAGATTGGCTTGGGTCAGTTTTCGATGCTGCTGCTTGTCTTCCCATGAACACTATCCAGCGTTCCTTCTTGAATGCTGGACTCTGTAACCTGAGGCCACCTATGTGCTAATGTTCAGGACATTGACTTAGTGACTAGAGCATGATTTTTTTCAAAGCCTTGAAATGCTTTGTATATATATCTGAGCTCTGCAAATAGTTGGGTGAGCTGTAAATTAACTCCTTAGGAATGTTTCTTCAGACCTTCGGAGTCTCTGCTTCTTTCTGTACAGATAAGTAGAATGAGAGATTCTACTGCAATTTGCAAATTTTTTTTCATTATATAAGCAACCACAGAGAAAATATTGATATTTTGTCATAAAAAAGTGCTTAGCAATTATACATTGCCCATCTTTAGACAGCTTTATAAATGCTAGCTAATTAAATTTTGTTAAAGGCAATTTATAACATAATATACATATGATGGGAATAAATAAGAAAAAGCATAGCCAAAGAAAAGAATACTCAAATTAAATGCTAATTGATTAAAATTATTTTCCCTCATCATAGGGTACATGTCCCCACCATTTATAATATTTTTATTATTGTTAAGAAAGCTGGATACATTTATTTTGAATATCACACTTTTACCATAGTTTGAGATGTTTTTCAATTGCCATTGCCATCAACCCAAGGGAAAATAACTTTTTAACTTGTTATAGTCAAATGCAATTTTGAATTTTAAAAAATCAAGTTACATTGTTATCATAATTGGACATAAAAGGTAATTTCCTTTGGTTTTTTACTTTAGATGCTTTGATGCTTCAATTACCACCAATTTTTGTCTTTCTTGTTGTGCTTTCCAAACTGGCACTATTATTTTAATAGGAGCCTTTGTTGATAGCAGAAAATAGTCAATTTTGCAGCCACAATCAATTTAAAAATTTTTTATACAGCGTTGTTTGTTTGAAATGAAGTCTGTAAGAAGGGACAGGGAAACTTTGATTTATTTGGTCTTGTAACCCTAATTGCTAATTTTTCATCAGTATGTCCCCAGAATTGTATAGATGGGAGTGGAGGGTTCTATCATAAATCTTCTAAGATTTATGACTTCCTAACTCAAAACCTGTTGAGGTAGACTTGCCATGTTAATTAGAAGACACAAACTTACCAGTGATACTTCATCACCTGTAGGACCAAACTTATACTCCTTAGCATGATATAGAAGACATCTGATGAGCTTCATTTTCTGATCCTTATTGGTTTTTCAACCAAATCTCTCAATAATGCCACTTGGATCTGGAACTCTAGTTACACAAGGAGAGGTTATGTTATTTCATATCTTGATGCTTTTGTACAGTTCCCTATTCTGCATTAGATATTTCACCTAGCAAATTCCTAATCTTTTAAGGTGACTCTGAGAGTCCCCTTTAACATTACTTCCCCTGGGAGGCCACAAGGAAACCTCCCAGGTATTCATGATGTTCTCCTCTGGGTCCCATATCACCTTCTACAAACTGACATTATATTTCTTCCTCCCTCCCTCCCTCCCTCCCTCCCTCCCTCCCTCCCTCCCTCCCTCCCTCCCTCCCTCCCTCCCTTCTTTCTTTCTTTCTTTCTTTCTTTCTTTCTTTCTTTCTTTCTTTCTTTCTTTCTTTCTTTCTTTTTTTGTTAATCCTCACCCAAGGATATTTTTTTCATTGATTTTGAGGGAGAGTAGAAGAGAGGGAAAGACAGAGAAAAATATCAATGTGAGAGAAACACATCGATTGGCTGCCTCCTGCACCAGCCCCAACCAGGGCCCAGGCCGAGGAGAAGCCTGTAACCAACGTACCTGCCCTTGACTGGAATGGAGCCCAGGACCCTTTGGTCTGCAGGCCAACGCTCTATCCACTGAGCCAAACTGCTACGGCACCATTATATTTCTATACGTCTGGATCACCTGCCTGATTTCTCCACTAGGCAGTGAGCTCTTTGATGACAAACACTATGATGTATTTGATTTCACCTCCCTCATCGTTTTAGCAACTGGATAGGCCTCTAGAGGAAAAGAAGGTCTGACTTTTCTCCCAGTTCCAAGGATGGCTTCTTCATTGTCCTGACACCTTTCTTTCTCATTAATCTCGAGAAGGAGTATTATTAATCTGATAGGTCAGGTGTAGCATGATGACAGGCTTCATCAGCCAGTGGGCATGGTCTCTTCTCTTTTCTACTTCTTCCTGTCATGAAGCTGGGTCAGGAAGTGGGCCAGAGCTCTCCCTTTCAGGGTCAGCCTGTTTACTTCTCTTTCTCTCTGTTCATCTCTTCCAGTGTCAGTAATCTGGTTAGAGATAAGAGACTTATTAAGGTTACAATTTACAAGGATCTGAAATAGTTCCTTTTGTTGGCCATTCAGAGCACCATCAGTCCAGGCTACCTTCCCCACACTGTCAGCTCACGGGGGTAGAAACTGTTTTGCCTCACTTAATTTGTGAGCCTATCACAGTTAGGGAATTTCAGAGGCCAGAATCTGACTCTATTGAGCTAACAAACAGACAAACAAAATCATAACATATTAAACATCTTAAAGAACAACCGAAAAAGCAGATGGCCTACAAAATAGAGCTGCTGGAGGGGGGAAATGTCACTTGAACAGAAAAGTACTATGAATACTTACGAAGATTAAAATTAAACACAGAAATTACTTTTTGGAAGTAAATAATTCACCAACAAAACATTTCCAATTAAACAATTTGAAAAGTAAACTGAAAAAGTTGTTGTTAAAATCTGAATTATTATCCTAGAAGAAATTAAGAAAATCTCAGAGCCAATATTTTAAAATGGGGATGCTAGTGGAAAAGAAATTCTGAATGTAAAGCCAGGATACAACATGCCAATACTAGAATTTTCAGATAAAGAGAAAGGGACTGATATAGGGGGTACACTAATTTAACAACCATCCCACAAAAATATCCCTGAGCTATAGAAAGATCAGAATTTATCATTTTAAAGGATGTATTCAGTTCCTGTTCTGAGGGAAAAAAAATACATATACCTAGACACACAAATTTCTAAATTTAAAGTTAAAAAGAAAAATTTATTAAAGTTTTAGAACAAAGGATCAAAATGCTTACAAAAGTAAAATAAGCTAGAGTATGGTGGGATAATACGTTTAAATAAATGAGAGGTAAGAATTATAACCCCAGAAACCTATATCTTAACATGTAAGAGAAGGATAGGTATAATTAATAAAAAATCTAGAGTGTACATCTCCTTCCATAGGATAATATATGATTTATCATTCTAATTGAGAGTGAAAGGTGCCACTATTAATAATGATGCCACAGCAACAGGCATAAACTAGGATTGCTAGCAGAACTGAACTGGCATATAATTTATCATCCTAAGTGAAAGTGAAAAATGGCACTATCAGTACTTACAGCAAAACAAGTAGGGCTTCCTAGGAAACAAGGATGAATAATCATTACCTACATATCTATATTTGAGGGAAATTCTGAAGAACTTGAACCATTAATAAAAAGAATCAAGAGAAAGAAATAAGAATTCAGGATGAGAAAAAATGAATTGGGAGGAATAAGTAGTGCAAAAGAAAACTTACAGTTAAATTTAAATGAATAGTGATAAATCATTTGGGAATACCAATGCAATATAAAATCAAATTTTCTGAAATATAAGAAGTATATTTAAGGTAAGTTCTAATAATAGTCAAGAAATTAGAGTAATGAACTATTTCAGCTAAAGTTGGGGTGAGAAAGGAAAAAGAGCAGATGTAAAGCATTTTTATCATTTCATCTGGAGGGGGAGGGACTCTAAGAGAGAGGGCAGAGAAAGTATCCTTATAAGCTTAGTTTATGTAGGTGGGTAGAAGAGAAATATTGCAATAGAGTACCCAAAATTAGCCAATCTCAAGCTTAAGGGCACAGTCCTACAAGACTGACACCAGCCACAAGTGTTGGGGGGGTTCTCAGGGGCCATCCTCACTTGAGACCAGCTTGCTACAAATTTGGGTGTCTCCACAGATTTCCTCAGATTCAATAATTTGACAGAACACCTCACAGAACTCAGGAAAGCACTATACTTATACTTGCTGTTTTATTATAGCAAAAGGATAGAAGTCAGAACCAGCCAAAGGAAGAGACCTATGGGGCAGAATTGGAGAACCCTCACAGGAGTGTTTCAACCAGGAAGATTCCATGTTCTCAGGAATACATTACTCTTCCAGCATTGATGTGTAACAATATGTGCAGAGTATTGGCAACCCAGGAAGCCCATCTGAGCTTTGTGTACAAAGTTTTTAAGGAGACTTCATCATGTAGGCTGAATGATTGAGTTATTGCCCCTATGGTTGAATTCAGTCTTAATTACTACCATCCTTCCCTGGAGGTCAGGCTGATATCATGTGGTTCAAAGTCCCAATCCTCAAATCACATGGTTGGTCTTTCTGATGTAGCCAACCTCTATTCCAAGGAATTTTGTTAACATAAACTACTAAGGGTCTGCCACAAGTCACCTCATTAGCATAAATAATCAAGTGTTATCAGAGAGGCCAACCATGAATAACAAAGTTACTCCTATTACTTGAGAAATGTCCATGGTTTAGAGGTTACTCCAAAGGAACTGAAGACAAAGGCTACATCTCTCTTTGGGTTAAGGCCAAATTCTATATAACCCAAGATCATCTTTGTAGAGAAATTATTTGGTAACTTTTCAATTATAGAGGTTTTGTATCTAAAAAAGGAATGGAAATATATAGCATAACTTTTAAATTACCCAGGGAGGGGGCAATTAATGAACTGCTGGGCTAACTAAGCAAAAATAAAGGTTAAAAGTTGAAATATTGGTCAGTGGATAAAAATGGAAGTGATGTCTAGAATTTGCAAGTAATTCCTTTGAAAAGGAAGGTCCTGCCAATCCATTTGTTCTCTTTTCCATCTAATTATCTGGACTGTGGATATGATCAAAGAAGAGAGAGAGAGAGAGCTATTTTAGAACACAAGTTGGAATCTGAATTGAGAAAATAGAAGCCCTGGACTTCAACACCATTGAGCCACTCAACTGTGGTTCACCTCCCTTTATATTTGTGAGATGGGAATAACTGCATATTTTCAGAAGAGCCTAACCCAGTGGTCGGCAAACGCATTAGTCAACAGAGCCAAATATCAATAGTACAATGATTGAAATTTCTTTTGAGAGCCAAATTTTTTAAACTTAAACTTTTATAGGTAGGTACATTGTTATTAACTTAATTAGGGTACTCCTAAGCTGGCCTTTGCTAAAAACTCAGGGGGCCAAAGAGCCGCATGTGGCTCGCGAGCCACAGTTTGCCGACCACTGGCATAACCCATATCTAAGCACAGGGATACATCTAAGCACAGGGGTACTAAAAAACTGCTATAAATAGATACCCATGTTGGAAATAGTAATTCTATCAGACAAGATGGCAATTACTGTTAAAAGTACAAATGATGGCTAAAAGAGGTCACTGTATAATAATAGGAGGCAAAATTCAATATGGTGACATAATAGTCATAAACTTGTATACTCCAAACAATACAGCACCTCGTTACATAGACATAACTATTAAAAATATAAGAATAAATGGAAAAGATTGAATTGTGTATTTATAAAAGAAGACTTCAAAAGACCTCTTCAGAATTTAAAAATTTAGTAGACAAAATTTTAAAAAGGGGAACATGGAGATGTTGAATGATGCAATCAATAAGCTTGATTTAATAAACACTTATCCTACCTTATAATAGAGAAACATGCAAATTGACCGCACCTTCGCTACGCCCACAGCCAATCAGAGCGAACAAGATGGCGGTTAATTTGCATATGCGGGCGCTGAGCGGCCTGGATCCAGGAAACATCCTCCGGACCCAGGTCGCTCCTAGCCTGTAGGCCCGTGCTTAGGTCCTGAGCGGCAGGGGTCCCAGAAGGCCCCCTGGCCACTCAGAGCCTATGGGTGTAGGCGCCAAGCAACCTGGCCAGCGGGAACATCCCCGCGTCACTATAGCGACGCGGGGATGTTCCGCCCCGCCCCCAGCAGCTTGCAAAGGCTCCTGCACAAAGCAGTGGTTTGGGGCCACGCCCCCAGCCAGGCGCCCAGGACCTGGGGCTGCCACTGGCCTCTGGGGTGTGCCAAGACCCTGGCGGCCACTGCTGTGTGCTGCCCGGGGTCCCTGCAAGCCCAGAGCCTGAGGCCCATGGTCAGGCTGGCTGCTGGCCTCCCCCAGCAGCTTGCAAAGGCTCCTGCACAAAGCGGCGGTTTGGGGTCACGCCCCCAGCCAGGTGCCCAGGACCAGAGGCTGCTGCTGGCCTCCTGGGTTTGCCGAGACCCTGGCAGCCACCGCTACATGCTGCCCAGGGTCCCTGCAAGCCTCGAGCCTGGGGCCCATGGTGGGGCTGGCTGCTGGCCTTGGGGCGTTTGAGATGGGGATGTTCCCACCCTGCCCCAGAGGCTTTCCAAGCTCCAGCACCAAGTGGCAAATTGTGTCCATGCCCCTAGCCTAGCGCCCTCCACAGGGAGATGGCTGCTGGCCTCTGGGGTGTGTGGAGACCCCGGCAGCCACCACCGGGTGGCAGGGACATGCCCCTAGCCCAGTGGACACAACCCAGGGGCTGCATGAGCTGCAGAGGATACACCTTTTTTAAAAAAAAAATTTATTGATTTTTTTTTTTTTTTTTTACAGAGAAGAGGGGAGAGGGATAGATAGTCAGAAATATCAATGAGAGAGAAACATCCATTAGCTGCCTCCTGCACACTCCCCAATGGGGATATGCCTCCAACCAAGGTACCTGCCCTTAACAGGAATCAAACCTGGGACCCTTCAGTCTGCAGGCCCACGGTCTATCCACTGAGCCAAACCATTTTGAGAGTAAATACCTTTTCTGACAACTCATTGGCTAAGCTCCCTGTAGGCCACCAATTGCAGTGTTCTTGGTAATTTGGGTTATAAGAATCCAAGAAGGTAATCTAGGGTTTTTCCACCACACTCTTGAAGGAAAAAATGAAGGTCCCTTGAGGGGTCCCAGATTGGAGAGACTGCAGGTTGGGCTGAGGGACAACACCCTCCACTACCCCCCCTCCCCGCCGTGCACGAATTTCGTGCACCAGGCCTCTAGTATAATATTAAAAACATCATATAAAATATCTAGAATTTAATTTATGTCTACATAAAACAGTGATAAGATATTTTAAAATTCAATTTTTTTCAGAGCATATTCTGTGATTATGATCCAATAAAATTAGAATTAAATAATTTACAGGTGTTAAAAATCTTAGCAATTTCAGACAATAGTAGGTAAATTAGATTAAAAATTAAAAGAAAAATTAAAAATTATCTAAAAAGCAAAAAGCATGATAACATCTTATATCTAAACATACATAACATATAGAAAAAGCATACATATGGAAAAATAAATAGCATTGTGTGATGGAAAATGAAGGAACTTCGTATTTATGTTAAGGGATTAGATGTGCAAAATAAACAAAAATAATTTGGGAGAATGAAATTAAGATGGAAAATTATACTAATATAATAGAAAAAATCATAAAAAGGATTTTTAAAAATCTATTAACTAATATTGTAAAATTTTAAATTAATAACTATGAGCTTAAAAACTTTACAGTAGGATAAATCCCAGCTTAACACAGGTCAAAAGTGGTTTGTTGCTTCCATGGCAAATGTTTTTCAATTTTATTTGAAATCCCCTATGCTTTTATTGTGGCTACTAATTTAAAAAGTTGTAATATAGTTTAACTTTGTGATTGGCAAATGTCATCTGAAAGCTGAGTTCAACCTGTATGTAACCAGTTTGCAACTTACAGTTCATAATGTTCTTTGGTGTATCAGTGCCAATTTTTAGCACACCATCAAGAATGCTAATTAAAATATGTATAACATCATCATATAAAAATAAAGCACTCTTAGTCTATTTTTATTCTCAGTATACATCTACTAATAAAGATTATTGTGAGCCCAGTATTGCTATTTATACTTTAAGGAGGAATCATTGAGTTGACTTCAAACATGAGAGAAATAAAATCCTATATAATAAAAGCCTAATATGCAAATCAACTGAATGGTGGAACAATGGGTGGAAAGACCAGTTGCTATGATGCACACTGACCACCAGGGGGTAGAGGCTCAATGCAGGAGCTGCCTCCAGCCCCCAGGCCCCAGAGCAGCCAACACGGGTGCCAGTGGACCCCCTAGCACCCCGCAGTCGCCCTGCAGAGGAAGGCTACTGGCAGGGGCCGGGCCAGTGAGCGGGCAGTACCAGGCCGGCCAAAGCAGGTGCCAATGGGGATCCCCTGACCGCCCCACCAATTGCCCCACAAATCAGCCCTGATCTCCAGCAGGCTTAGGTACCCTACACGTGAAGGAATTCCGTGCACCGGGCCTCTAGTAATAAAATAAAAATCTTCACAAAAAAGATGGTAGTTTCATAATAATAAAACAGATGAACAATGACAATTTTACTTAATGATTATTACATATATATTCACCCTTATTATAGTTTTCAACCACGTCTGTGGAGTTAGCAAGCCATAGTCTCTTATCTACCTGTCATGAGATGTTCAATAACTTGGTTCAACTGTCCTTTCCCCCTTCAACCAAAAGTCATCACAGAAAACCAGAAATCTGTATTCTGGTTTATTTCAACTAGGGAGGATGGAGAGAGGGTTCACATCCCATGGCTTTCAAGCCAAAGATCATCTTCTTTCTCATGAATTCCAGATAAAATTCAGAATTGCGAAAGAATACCCCATAGCAGATCATTTAGTGATGTGGATTAGTCACACAAATCTTCTTGAATCAGTTCTGTAAAGATAATAATTGGCTAGAACCATGTTCCAAAAGAAAGAAAAGGACAATGTAATCTGTGAGCCAAAATACAGGCCATTTGGTGTTTAACTATAACTGTGTCCAAGTGTTTTGCGAGAGGAGAGGAAAGGATTGGGAGATAAATAATGAGTCCAGATATTTAAGCCCCATCTGTTCAGACAGGCCGAGGCTCACTGGGTGACAGTGTTTATGCTGGGCATTGATTGATGTCATCTCAACTGGCTCCTGACATGAGGGATAGTTGAGGATGTCTGAATTAGAAACTGGTTCCAGAATCCAGCACATGAGCCAAGAGCAGTGGTTATGAAAACACTATAGTAAAGAAAGCTAGTGTTCTCTTCACATTGTCTACTCCCTATCAGACAGAAAAGAAGAAAACATAAAAGAAGAGAAAGGGAAGAAAAGAAAAGAGAAAAAAACAAACAAACAAGAAAATGTAGAATGCTACCCAATGCTAGAAAATGGCTAAAGTAGCAGCTGCCTATTATATTTAATTATTTATATATATTTGACCCACGTGTTCCTTTCTGTCATTTAACATTTTTTATTGTTCTTAAATGTTAATTAGTTAACTGGATTAGACCCACTTGTAATGAACCAAAGAGAAAAAAAGAAAGACATCAGCATACATGGAGAAAATCTTCCAACTCTAACTTATCACTCAAAAAAAGATTTTTACTGCAGACAAGATTTTAAAAGCAGCAATAGAAAAAATATATCATGAATCATTTATATTTAGTGGATGGCTTTCTTTTTTTATTCAGATGAAGGTTTTCTTTCTTGTTTCCATACATTTATCTTTTGGTCATAGAATCATAGCTTTTAGAGATAGAAAATAGCTTCAAGAGTCTGGTTCATTTACAGTCATGTATTTTTTGTTTTCTTTTCTTTCCTTTTCTCTTGAGATCTCTCAGTTTAGAAAGGAAATTGGTTTTCCTGGATCACTGAACCAGTCACATGGCTTTTACTTGCCTGGGCAGTATCACCTGAAATTCAAGGACTGTGGCTCCAAAATGTGATTTGATCAATGAAGGTAAAGGAGTGAAGTTACAAATAAGTATGCATTGATTTATTTCTTGGTAGAAAGGTGTACTCAAAAAATACAAATTTCACACAGAAAGTTATCTTTTTCTTGGATCCTTAATGAGATCACACAGGAGTACATACACACTCAGGCTTAAAATGAATTGAACTGAATGACTTAATAGCAGCTGAAGACAAATTATTAAACCCTTTTGTTCAAGGCATATGGTTATATATCTCAGATATTTTTCTGAAACCCACATAAGGCCAATGCAGTGTGTTGAATAAATTTTGAGAAGTGATTTTTTATTGTCTAACTATCCTGTTGTGGAAAGGAGACCTGCGCCAGGAAAAGAGCTTGTGGTTCTAGCTCCTTAGTGCACCAGTTGGCAAAGTAGCCCTGGAGCTAATCAAATAGATTTCCCAGAGAAGTTTAACTTTTCATCTTAGGACAAGCATACATTTTGCCTTTCACCCAGAGCCAGAGGCTTAAAGCTCAAAAAAAGGGGGGTTATCTTTCCTCAAAAGATTTAATGTATGAATTGGTTACTCTAGTCTTAGTTAGAATGCATTGGTTTCAAGTGAGATAAAACTTTTTGAACTAGCTTAAGCAAAACAGGAGAATGTGTGATGAGATTCTAGTGGTAGTTCACAGAAACGGAGAGCAGGCAGTCCGGGAGACTTCAAGAGTCACTCATGTTATAATACAGCTATCATTATAAGCTGGCCAAAACAAGAGTGCCTTGCTGAGCCTCCCGAGCTCTAATAATTCTGTGAGCTTGCTACTACGCGCACTAATTCCTAGCGTCATGCCGTTTAATACCTTTGTTTTCCTTCAGTGCAAAGTGTTTGAAGCTTCCTTGAAAGAGAAGTGACAAAGGAGGCTTGCCTTCCTTCAGCTGTACTAGCTAACACAAATCGTTCCTATCCTTCCTTATAAGTTCCAGAAAGCGGGATATTTGCTTTATTCAAATTATGTACAATTACACTTGCAAATAATTGGACTCATTAACTCTCTCATGACTGTCCCCAGCCTGGGAGGAGAGATCCGTTTTAGCCTTGAAGCAGGTTCCGGGAAACAGAAAAGCTTATGATACGACCTAGTCCCAGAAGTCATTACTTGCCTGTCACTTAGAGTGATTTGTTATTTTCTCTCTTTGTAATTATTCCAGACTGACATTTTATGTATGTTGTGGAAGATTTTTTAAAAAAATGGATATTCCAGGAATTCACATCTTGAGAAAAAAATGATAGATGTAAACAACCAGTTAATGCCAATAAAACTTAAAAGCTATTGAAATTTTGTGACACTGAAACAATGCACCAACAATCAATACGAGTTGTTGACCTTTCAACATGAAGCTCTTGAAAAATAAATGATATTAGTGCTTCTGATTAGTAACTGGCTGGAAATACTTATTGCTTAAATTAGTGGCTAATTGAAAATAACTTAGTTGATGGACATAAATAGAGATATCAACAGTAATTGTCATAGGAGGGGACTTTAACACCCCATTGACATCAATGGATAGATCTTCCAGACAGAAAATCAACAAGGAAACAGTGGACTTGACTAATGCATTAGACCAGATGGATTTCATTGATATTCTCAGAGCATTTCACAGCAAAGCAGCAGAATATACATTCTTTTCAAGTTCACATGGAACATTTACAAGATAGACCATATGTTAGGCCACAAAATAAGTTTCAATGAATTTAAGAAGATTTAAATCATATCATGCATCTTCTCCAACCACAGTAGTATACAACTAAAAATCAATAAGAAAAGACATACAAACACATGGAGGCTAAATAACAAGTTACTAAACAGTGAATGAGTTAACAATGAGATCAAGAAAGAAATCAATCAGATACCTTGAGACAACTGAAAGTAAATCACAACCACCCCAAAATCTATGGGACTGAGTAAAAGCAGTCCTAAGAGGGAAATTCACAGCAATATAGGCCTACCTCAAAAAGCAAGAAAAATCACAAATGAACAATTTAATTTTATACCTAAAGGAACTAGAAAAAGAACAGCATACAAAGCCAAAAGTGAGCAGAAGGAAGGAAATAATAAAGATTAGAGCAGAAATAAACAAAATAGTCTTAAAAAGAAACAATACAAAAGACTAATGAAACCAAGAACTGTTTTTTTTGTAAATATAAATAATAATGGTAAATGTTTAAGCAGACTCATCAAGAAAAAAAAAGAAAGAGGACCCAAATAAATAAAATCAGACATTAAAGTGGAGAAGTGACAACTGACACCACAGAAATACAAAGTATTATAAGAAAATATTACATATTTATAATAATAACAACTATATGCCAACAAATTGGACAATCTGAAATAAATGGATAACTTTCTAGAAACATATAACTTTCCAAGACTGAATCATGAATAAACAGAAAATTTGAACAGACTGATTACAACCAAGGAAATCAAAGCAGTAATCAAAACATTCCCACCAAAAAAAGCCCTGGTCTGGTTGGCTTTATTGGTAAATTTTACCAAACATTCAAAGAAAAACTAACACCTGTCCTTCTCAAACTATTCCAAAAAATTCAAGAGGAGAGAATATTCCCAATCTCATTTTATGAGGCCAGCATTATCCTAATTATAAAACCAGATAAAGATACTACCCCCCCCCAAAAAAAGAAAGAAAATTAGAGGCCTATATCTGAAATGAACATAGATGCAAAAAAAAAAAAACCTTAACAAAACATTAGCCAACTGGATTCAGCAATACATTAAAAATATTATACATCATGACCAAATGGGATTTATTCTTGGGATGCAAGGTTCATTTAATATCTGCAAACCAATTAATGTGATATAATACATAAACAAAATGAATAAAAATAATATGATATCAAAATATAAAGGAAAAGCATTTTAAAAAATCCAGCCCCCATTTATGACAAAAACTCTCAGCAAAGTGAGAATAGAGGTGGCATATCTCAACATAATAAAGGTCATATATGTCAAACCCACAGCTAACATCATACTAACGTTGGGAGATGAAAAGATGATGGACTGAACATGGCTACTACTGAATGAAGGAGAAACACACAGAGTTAACAGAACCAGCTACAGTGACTGGTGGGGTGGGTTATATGAAATAGGCTTATTTTACTCACCCTTAGAAACCTGAGTTTGAAAGCATGGCACTTACTCTGGCTGCATCCCAGTTCAGATGTCAAACTTCTAAAATGGCCCTTAGATCTATCAGACAATTGAAACACAGTTAAATTCTCATGCTCTGCACATCTACTTCATTTTGGTCTCTCTCCCCAGCACTAGAATGTAGACATTATTAACATGACTTTTTTTGCTGTATACATTGCTATTTTCCAAGACCCTATACGAAAATTCATAATAGGCCATCAAACAATATTTTTTAAATCCTTGTAAACAAGCTAAATGTGACTCAACCTGTGAAAAAGAATCCAAACTTAATCTGTAATTAATAAATTATAACAGTTATATAAACTCCATTTTTTGGACATGCTTTGTAAAATAGGACTTTAGGGTAAAATACTCACTTGACCACCAAAATGTTTTTATTAACATGGAAGATAGTCTAAAAATGCAAGTTTTTTATACTGAGCTCATAGGCTAGTTTCTATAGCAATGACACAGCTTTAATTAAAGTTCTGTGATTTAAAAAAAAACAAACAGGGCAAGTGTTACTGTCATTTTTTTTTCTGTGAATGGTTCATACCAAATGCATAAACATAAACAAGCACATCTACACTTCATTAGCATTTATAACATATTAACAGAGGCAGTGGCTTTGTGCCCACACCCTTGTTATTACTCATTATGGCCATTGTCTTTCACTTTAGTGCTTACATCTTCTAGTCTTCTGTTGAGGGAAGAATTTAATGATTTGCACTCTCTGGGAATCATGTAGCTTACGTGCACAGTCACAAAACCAACATAAATTGACTTGATGCTTAGTTGCGGTTTGAAGAGATGAGTTTAAAGAATCTGTGTATTTTAAGTTTAGCATGCCTTTTCAACACAGTCTCTGTGAAATACAGAAGTAGAGAAAAGTGTTTTTGTTGTTGCACACATAAATTCTTATGTTTACATTTATTACTATAATAATAACTCACATTTCTTAAGTGTTTACTATTGCTGGACATAGAAACTGAGGTAGAGGGGTTAAGTTGTAAATGATGTCATCATTTATTCATTCATTTAACAAATATTATTAAATGTTCTTTAATGTTAGTCATCGTTCTGGGGGTGAGAAATAATCCTGGGAGCAAAGGGACCAGTTTCCTGGTCTTGAATGCTTATACTCCTGCAACAGATATAAGCAATAAGTAAAAACAAATACAAAGTAAATAAGATGATTTCCAGTAGCCATATATACCACGAAAAATAAATTAAATATAGTGATAAATATAGTAACTATGGTAAGAGTATGACTTTAGATATGAGAGTCAAAGAAGTTCTGAAAAAGTGACAGTCATGCTGAAGCTCAGTGTTGAGACAGACCAGGCATAAGATCCAGGGAAGGAATTCCCGCCAGGGTGAAGGAGTGTAGTAGCAGAAGGAAGTCTAGTGAACCTGGAAAATAGTGCAGGAGAGAGAGCCAGAAACAGATCAGTCATGTAAGCCAAATACTCTGACCCTAGAGCCTACACCGTTATGTTCTAGTTAATATTTGGCACATCTTCAGCCATAGCGTACTCCCAGACCAGGACTCAACCATGAGATTTCTGAGGGTTAGGCAATGTAACTGCCACTCCAAAGGGTGGAATCGCTGAGAACTCTCCAGTGTGCCTAAAACTTACATACCCTTTGCATTCTATTCCTATTGTATCTTTGTTTGAACATGAAAAGGATATTCTTCTCCCCTGAAAAATGTTGAATTTCTGGAAAGATGAGACATATCTCTTTTGAGACTCTGCCTGGGAAACCCATGGAACACTTGTGTGCACACCTGGTGCACGGACCCCACATTTTGAGAAACGCGATGAACATAGTGCATGGCAGGCACTGGGTAAATGCTTAATGAACAGATGAGTCAACACGTTCAGTTTGTTCCTCTCCTCTGAGCACATGGGGGTGTCACAACATAATCTTAAATGTCTTGGTGGGAGGTGACAAAGCATAGTGCTGAGTACATCTATGAGTTGTTTATTTAGGTTTGAAATTTGACTCTAGCATTTTCTAATGTGACCTAGAACAGATCATTTAAGTTCTATGTGCCTAAGTTTCTGCACCTGTAATAGTCGGATAATAAAATACTATAATACTCTTAAAGGGTGAGAATTGGATGTGATAATGTCTGTGAGAAACCTAGCATCTTTCCTGGGATATTATGAGTGTTGGATACTATATGTAGGCGTGGAAAATCCCACTGTTTGCCAATGACTAAAGGCAAGCTGCTTTAGGAACATGTGGATAAGTATTTTGACACAGAGAACAGTAAATCTCAGACTATGCTAAAATCTGGTATCAGGGGGCAGTACTCAACTACAGTATCTTGGTTCACTAGTGTCTGTTGCTTTGTAAGTTCTTGAATACTTATTGAATAAGTATATAGATAAGTGAAAGAATAACCAGTAGGGTTGTATGCCACATGTAACTGGTCAGTAAAATAGTTGGTAACATAATTTTTAATTAAACATTTTTCTTATAGTTTATAAGAGGTTCAGTTTTATCCTAACATAGCATTGCTGCCCAAAGTACTTCGTGGCCAAATATCTTGAACACTAGAGTCCCGGTGCATGAAATTCGTGCACGGAGGGGGGTTGTCCCTCAGCCCAGCCTGTACCCTCTCCAATCTGGGACCCCTCAAGGGATGTCCGACTTCCCGTTTAGGCCCGATCCCTAGGATCGGGCCTAAACGGGCAGTCGGACATCCCTCTCACAATCCAGGACTGCTGGCTCCCAACTGCTTGCCTGCCTGCCTTCCTGATTGCCCCTAACCGCTTCTGCCTGCCAGCCTGATCACCCCCTAACCACTCCGCTGCCAGCCTGTTTGCCCCCAACTTCCCTCCTCTGCCGGCCTGGTTACCCCTAACTGCCCTCTCCTGCAGGGTTGATCACCTCCAACTGCCCTCCCTTGCAGGCTTGGTCCTTTTCAACTGCCCTCCCTTGCAGGCTGGGTGCCTCCCAACTGCCCTCTCCTGCTAGCCATCTTGTGGTGGCCATCTTGTGTCCACATGGGGGCAGGATCTTTGACCACATGGGGGCAGTTACATTGTGTGTTGCAGTGATGATCAATCTGCATAGTACTCTTTTATTAGATAGGATAGAGGCCTAGTACAGGGGTGGGGGCCAGCTGGTTTGCCCTGAAGGGTGTCCCTGATCAAGGTGGGGTTCCCTTGGGGCGTGGGGCGGCCTGAGCGAGGGGCCTGTGGTGGTTTGCAGGCCGGCCACGCCCCCTGGCAACGCAAGCAGAAGCCCTGGTATCTGGAATGTATTTTCCTTCTACAATTGAAACTTTGTAGCCTGGAGTGGAGCCAAGCCTGGGGCTCCCTCCGAGGCCGGTAGCCATTTGTGTTGGGGTTATAATTGAAACTTTGTTGCCTTAAGCGGGTGGGCCCGGCCAGGGTGTGCAGAAAGCTTTGCTTCCCCTATTGCCAGCGGCAACCCTGGCCTGCTCTCTCAAGCTCCATTCTGCCGCCATTTGTTTGAATTTGTTTACCTTCTAAAATTGAAACTTTGTAGCTTGAGTGGAGGCTTAGGCCTGCAACGGCTGGCAGAAAGCTTGGCTTCCTCTGTTACCTAGGAAACCTTGCTCTCTGTGGCTGTAGCCATCTTGGTTTGGGTTAATTTGCATACTCGTTCTGATTGGATGGTGGGCGTGGCTTGTGGGCGTGGCTTGTGGGTGTGTCAGAGGTATGGTCAATTTGCATATTTCTCTATTATTAGATAGGATTCTGGGTATTATTTTAAAATTTCTCAGAAATCCAGTAATAAAGAAATTATCATGCAGATATGTGCTGATAAACTGCTATCTGGAAAAAATCTAATTTGTAAAGTTTGCAGATTTCCACAGTGTTAATACTCCCACCATGGCCTATGTCCAAGTGCCTACATGACTTTACCGAAGGCAGAGATAGAAAAAAACAAGTGGAATCAGTTCCTGTGAGCTGCTATGAACCAGCTCCAGCAAACTACCACTTTATCATAATATCGGATTTTATAAACCTACTAGAGGCCTGATGCATGAATTTGTGCATGGATGGGGTCCCTCTGGGTGGCCTGCAGGGATCGGGCCTAAATCCACAGTCCAATACTTCCTGCAGCTCCTACCCGCCACTCCTGCTCATCCTGGCCCCACTGTGCCTGCCGCGGGCTCGCACCCAATCAGTACCGATTGGGAGAGGCTCACACTGCCGCAGCAGCGCTCACCAGCCATGAGCCCTGCATCTGGCGCCCTCCCAAGGGGAGTGGCCTGAGGGATCGGGCTGAAACCGGCTCTCCGACATCCCCCAAGGGGGTCCAGGATTGCGAGAGGGCACAGGCCAGGCTGAGGGACCCCACCAGTGCATGATCGGGCCAGGGAAGGACCGTGGGAGGGCTCCAGGGTATGTCTGGCCCATCTCGCTCAGTCCCTATCTGCCAGACCCCAGCAGCAAGCTAACCTACCAGTCGGAGCATCTGCCCCCTGGTGGTCAGTGCACATCATAGCTACTGGTCGACCAGTTGACTGTCTGCCCCTGGTGGTCAGTGCATATCATAGCAAGCGGTTGAGCAGCCTTAGCATATCATTAGCATATTACACTTTGATTGGTTGTTCGGTTGTTCTGCTGTTTGGTCTATTTGCATATTACCTTTTATTATATAGAAGACTTTGTTCAGCAGCATGCCTATTAATAAAGTACAGAGATGTTTTACATGGCACCTCCTTGTGAAGAGCTGCCCTAGGTTGTAATGCTCTCTTATTTTTATTTTCATACACTTTCTTAAGTGGGCAAAAATGGGGAAAGAATACAACTGGTGCACCTTTCCTGGGGATGGTGCTTCAGGTACATGAACTTGTCCTGTCATATGTATCATATATAAAATGAGCTGAGACCCAGTGGTGTAAGAAGATCCATCTAATCTGGTTCTCCCCTTTGAAGGCCCAACAATTCACTCATGGCAGTGCTCAGCGGAGGTCAAGTCCAGAGAGT
This sequence comes from Cnephaeus nilssonii, assembly GCF_951640355.1. Lineage (NCBI taxonomy): Eukaryota > Metazoa > Chordata > Mammalia > Chiroptera > Vespertilionidae > Cnephaeus > Cnephaeus nilssonii. Next base: position 54,541,137 of record NC_137078.1, on the reverse strand, counting down.
CTCACTACCCTGGGCTAACTGAAGTTAAGGTGACACTGAGACAGACATAAAAAAAAAAAGGCACATTGGCATGACTATGAGTATTCTTTTATTCTAATCATGCCTAGTGGGAAAGTAAATATGAACCAGAAGCTATCAACTGACTTACTATAATATTTACCTTGAAGATTGTGCTAGGGAAATATAATTAAGACAAAAACCTTGTCCTGACCCAGAAATTCTCTCCACAAATATAATAATGAAAGAAAACAGTTTTATTATTAAATAAACATGAAACAAGGAAATTCTGCACATCATAGGTGAAGATAGAAAGAAATATCACCCTTTTCTCTCTTCAACCTGATACAATCCATTACATACATATGTTCTCAAGATAAACAACAACAACTCCTCAAGTAAGAGGACTTGCCAATAGCATTCATCATGTGGAGTTCATCATACTGTCACTTGGTGGTTGGGGTGACCAACTGTGTCAGTTAATTGGCTTTATCTAGAAGAAAAACAAACTTTTTCCTGCCTTTATGATGGGAAGCAGTTATATCACGTGGAGCAAGATATCCTTGGGAGTTAAGCTTGTACCCTTTCACAGAAACTGGGAGATATGAGGAAAATTACCCTTGACATTTATATTTCAAACAAATGGCTCCTAGGTTTTTGAGAAAGACATTCTTGGGTGATAAATTAACAATATTTCTATGCATTTCACAGAGAGGAGAAAGTACTTACAAATTTAAGTTTTCTAAAGTAAATGGTCTATGAAAAAAGAGGGGAGAAATATACCTTCCCTTATTTTTAGTAAGGATAATTAAGCCTCTTCTTTTGTATTTACCTTAAAATTGTTATAAGAATATATGTGTAAAAACATTTGGTAAACTCTTCAGTGTTTTCACAAACTAAAAGTATCATTTTAATTAGCATAGATATCTTGGTTCCTTGAATTAGAGGTATCTTAAAAGTAGATGGGCAAAGGTGGACACCGTTAGGGTTCATGTTTCCCAGCATGAACAGAGCTGGGAAAGTAGGAAGAAGCAACCCTCCTCAGGTCATGGTAGAGCACTTTGCATAATTAGAATAAATTCTGTCTATTGGGGAAAAGTTCATGATAATATTGTACTCAGAGTATGTTGGAATTTATGTGTCTCTAGAACAACATAGCATCGTTTCTGATAGTCTAAGGCAAGAGGAAGCGATTGTAATTTTCCTAATAAAGGAATGACAGGACATAACAGGCAGGGAATTCAATCTGTTAGCATTTGGATGGATTAAAATGTGGATAGACTGGCAGTTGAGAGCCCAGCTATTGACATCCAACAGCCCTGGTTTTTAGGCCAAGCTTCAATACTTACTAGCAGGACAAACTGGGAAAAGTTTTAAAACTCTCTACAGCTCATTTTCCTCCTTGTCATAGTACCCACTGAGTAGAATCACTGTGCAATTTTATTTTATTGTATTTTAAATATATTTTTATTGATTTCAGAGAAGAAGGGAGAGGGAAAGATAGAAACATCAATGATGAGGGAGAATCATCAATTGGCTGCTTCCTGCATGCCCCCTACTGGGAATCTAGCCTGCAAGTGGAGCATGGGCCCTGACAGGGAAATGAACCGTGACCTCCTGGTTCATAGGTCAACACTATACCACTGAGTCACACCAACTGGGATCACTGTATGATTTTAAAATGTTTAGTCAGTGTCTGGTATATAGCCAATATCAATAAATGGTGACTGCCACCACTACCACCTTAATTTTTAATAAAAATAATGAATGAGTTGACAAGGTTTTGTAATAGTTAAATGATCTATAATGTGCTATTGAGAGTCTGGTTTGGTTTCTAGTTTTTTAGTTTGTATAAAAAAGAAGCAAGTATTGCAGATATGTCAAAAGTTAAATCAATGGAGCATGGACAGCAATTTGGTAAAATAGACAATATTAAGCTTTTGTCATCTATGGAGAGTGATTGCTTTAATGGGCCCAATCCCCCACCCCTTGCCATAGGACTTGGAGCTCCTCCTGTCAAGAAGCAGAGGATGTTTTCTAAATATACATATCTCTGTGGCCAGTGAAGTGTTAATAGAAACAAGCTAACAGAGGCTTATAAGAGCAACGGCACATTTCCACTATTCCTCCCACACCGTCCCTATTACTATGAGAAGGACAAGTCTGGGACAGCCTGTGGCAGTTTAAGAGACATGTGGAACAGAGCCAAAATCTTCCAATAACCTCAGCTGACAGGCAGACGACCTGAAGACCTGTGAGAAAACGCTGCCAAGATCAGGAGAGCTAATTCTGGATGCATATGCCATCAACTTCCTGTTGTATATTATGAAGATTTGTGGTGGTTTGTTACTCGACAGTAGCTAACTAGCACATCATTAGACAGATATAACATCAAGTCCTCATTAGGAAAATAAAAAGCAACAGCTCCTCACAATATTGTTTTAAGGATTAAAACACACCAGGTATGCAAAGTGCTTGGCATTAAAGAGGCATTTAGTAAGGGCTGGTTTCTGAGACTAAAAGTCCACTTCCAATGAATGTCAATAACCTTTTCACAGTGCAATACATTTTTAAGTTTGGGATTACTACTTATTAGACCTAACAAGGAAAGAAAATGGGAAATGCTACATTAGAACCACTAATGCTAGATTTCTATATGCTTATAATTCCAAAATAGATTTCCTTTCTAAATTTTTATGTGTTGCTTATAAAAGGCCCGGTTTATATGACAGACATTAAAGTAAGTCTCTCTTTAAACAACGGACTGCTCAAAGTAGGACTTTATTTTTCTCCCCTTTAATACAATGGCCTTATTTTCTGTTTACATAATGGACTCCAGCAGGCAATGATTGGTTAAATTGTTCATTCTCCTCTTGCCTTCCAGGCTTTTGTGTGAGCAAACATCCAGCACAAAATCTGCCTGCCACGGAACATTACACAGGTATTCTCCTTTTTAAACTTTGTGATCTCAATTTCCTGGAGTTATCCAATAGAAAACAGATGCAAATTAAGAGCTCAATTCACAAAAAATAATAGGTAGCATTTATACTGGCTCCTATGGAGATGGCTCAGAAAAAAGTGAGGAAGGCACAGCTAGAATTTTCAAATGAAATGTGTGTTCCTACAGTTTCATAACTATCCTTCTTGTTCTGTTCCAAATATTGACCTTTCCATGCTGATTGCAAACGTAAGCACAGGCACAAACAGGTGGAATCTTAACCGAAAGCTGCCCCTTTTTAGAACATGGTTTGATGGGTTTTACCGTTTCTTTTTTAAACATACTGGAGAAGAAGAGCAGATTTATGCTCAGTCTGACTTATGACTGCTGACTAGTGCATTAAAGCCAGGAAGCTGATACGTTTCTGGTCCTTTCTCAACATTACTAGCAAAAGATCTCTAGCAATAGAGAAAGTAATTAGGAGGTTCTTTGTGTGTAGTGCACATGTATTTATTTTTTGTTTTCTCTTTGTTCATTTGCTTTATGAAAGAAAGGGGGGGGGGGAACCATTAAAAGATAAATGACTGTTTTATATGCTGATGCATTTATGGCAATCCTTAAAAGAGTTGAGATCATATTTCATCTACATTAATTAGTGGAAGTCTTCACACAGACTTTGGTTTTCTCTAGAAAGTGTGTAACCTTTGGTGGCCTTAACAGAAAAGGAAGTAGAAAAGTGAACACAAAATGTTGCTTATATTTATGGAAATGAAAAATCAGTGTGAAGATTGGGCATAGCATCAGCTCTACATTAGACTGAATTCTGTTTTAAATATGTGTTTGTTTGTTTTTATTGATTTCAGAGAGAGGAAAAGAGAGGGAGAAAGAGATAGAAACATCAATGACTAGAGGGAATGATTGATCGGCTGCCTCCTTTCACCCCACACTGGGGATAAAACCCACAACCCAGGCTTGTGCCCAGACCAGGAATCAAACTGTGACCTTCTGGTTCATGGGTCGATGCTCAACCACTGAGCCACACCAACAAGGCTGAACTCTGTTTTAAATAATCATTTGATTTGAACAATTTGTAGAATCACATCAAATTTATTGAGAATTTTTACCAAGGAAATCTATAATACATATTTAACATAACCAGGTACTCAATATATATTTATTTATATGAAGTAAAGCTGGCATACGCATATACCAAGGCAAAGAATTGGTCATTTGCATGGTAGACCAATGTGGAAATAAATAGTTGGGTTCTTGGAAATATTTAGGTATTTGGCATATAATAGATAGAATAGCTGCTGATGGTTCATCTTGTGATTGTTTCAGAAACAAAATCATTAGCAAGGATCTTGGGTACAAGGAAGGTGTCAACTTCCACCCCAGCTCTTACATCTCAGTTGTCTGTTGGCAGCTGATGCCAAAATAGACTCATTTGTAAATGCAAGAAACAGACATTGAACCTGTTCTGACAAACTGCCCGAGACCACTCTCTATTTATATTTAATCCTCCACCCCTGCTCTCATTTCCACAGCTCTCATGTTTCAGGCTGAGAATTTTGCTGTTGCTCAGAACAGGCCTCTGCCAAATTGTCCATGTACAATCATTAGATTATCTGTGGTAGATTTCTGTGGCTGCTATAGTTAGATGGAGATGAGCGTTCATTAATTACTCCCTGACAACATCGATATCCGGATATTAGGTTTTAATAAAAACAAGAGTCATAGCAAATTCAGCCACACGTGGAGATATTTCTCAGAAATGATATTTATTTAAAAAGCTGTAGTAATAACAGCTCAACTGTCTGTCCTGTACCTTCAAATATGTTTCAGTTCTGTGTTCTTGGGTGCTCTGAACCTAGCACGCCATCTCTAGATTCACTAGAGATGATGCAAAAAACAGTATTCAATTAGCCTTACAATGATCATCAGGCCACAGGCCCCTCTGATGTCAGAGTTGGATACAGGACCATTCTGAACCTAGCCCCTAGTATTATCGTGAAGAGTCAGGGGGAGGTCTCACCGAACTTCCTTTTATAATAGAGTATCTCCAAAATATGACCGATGCATAGATCTGGAATACTACTAATTTGTCACCATTGGAAACCCATTTTTAACATTTACTAAGTGAACTAGCACAGCCTTCTGTATTGACTGGAGGTGAATTAGCCGATTCAAATAGCCACCACCCTGGAGCAGGGCTCTTCTACTCCAGAATTCCTATGAGCTCTGAATTCCTGGAAGAACGGCCTTGAGAAGATTAATTCAAACACATGCACACACACTCACATGTGTGCACACACACATTTGTACCAGACTGCCTGCAAATTTATAATGTAAATCACATACATGTAACAGTTGTCAAAACCTTCTTTTGGCTCTCTCGGTTTTTTAAATCTTTACAAAGTTTTTTTAAAAAAAACACACACATATTTTATTGATTTTTTATAGAGAGGAAGAGAGAGGGATAGAGAGTTAGAAACATTGATGAGAGAGAAACATCGATCAGCTGCTTCCTGCACACCTCCTACTGGGGATGTGTCCGCAACCAAAGTACATGCTCTTGACCGGAATCGAACCTGGGACCTTTCAGTCCTCAGGCTGACGCTCTATCCACTGAGCCAAACCAGTTAGGGCTAAATCTTTACAAAGCTTCGAGCCTTCCTGTTTTGGATATTGAATTTTGGTATTCTATTGGGGACCTGTTCTGTTTTACAATTAGATTTCAGCACCTATACCTCCCTACATCGCCCTTCACCAAAGCATTATCTCTAGCCACATAAAACTCTATAGGCCAAGCCAGCCCTCACTCCTCTAATAGAGGGAGGAAGTTTGAAGAGAATAACAGTTCTAATTACTTCCAGAGTATTGAAGAGAAATGTATGTGTGATTAGTCACAAGATGAAATTCGGCACTGAATGAAAAAAACAAAAACAAAAAAATCCTCTGATAGAGTACATGCATAGGTAGAGAGAACATGCAAAGTTTTGGGATTCAGTTCTTTTTGTATTTGAAATCTGATTTCATTTATGCCTGTATGACTTGTATGCATTGCTTAACCTCTCTGAATCTAAGTTTCCTCATCTGTAAAATGGGATGATCTTTACTTACTAAGTATTATAGCATATATAGTGCAGTGCCTGGAATATTCTACCTCAGTAAATGGTATCAGTGACAGGGCTAGTAAGTGGTCTTTGAAGTTGTTGATATTGTTTATCTAACAGACTGGATGTGAAATTGTAAGAAACCATTGAAACGCATAAAATGAAAAAGGTCTTTAGGGAGTCATGGAAGGGATTGCTGTGTGAATTAGTTTTCTATAGGCCACAGACTCTACTAGTAATAATGTAATATAAATCAGAACTTCTATGTACACAGTTTGCTTATCATCTATTGGTCTTTAAAACTATACCTATGCTGTGATTGTCTTCAGTAGTGCTATCTTCATACATGAAATGCAACAAAGGCAGTCTTACATGTGCACATAGAGTATACTGTTTTACATGTATGCCGACCTCAAAAGCAAGGAATGCCAAAAAGGATTGTAGTAGGAATCTGGATTATAATCCTAAAAGTGTGGCAGGATAGTAAGAAGCTAGGACAATTGCTGGACAAGTAGAATAGAGAAACTGAGACAAAAAAATTAAACAAGGCCAGTTTGGGCAGCTTGCAGCCAGTTTGTGAGTCTCAAGATCTTATCTTCCCCAACCAAGGACACTGGAGCACACACCTCTTTCCCAACCAGAGAATGCATAGCTTTAATCACCCTCACCTGGGAAAATAGAGAACAAAGACCCAAATAATGCCATTTGTGCCAGTTAAATCCAAGGAAAATAAAGTCTGGGGGACAACCCCTAAGGAGAGCATTTGGATGGTATCACTTGGGGATGTTAGGCAGGAAAGATAACTGCTAGGGCAGGAAAAGTGGAAAGGGTAAAAGAAGAGGAGTTTATCTCACCCACTAAACAAAGAAGTCAGCTGTCTTAGGACTTGCCAAATAAGATGACCAAATGTATGTACAAACATTCTGAGATAAGCCATAATAATGTATGTAGAAGGGGACTTTGAAACCCAGTCTGCTACCCAAAAGATCTAGCAGGAGAGCTTTGAAACCTATAGAGGGGAAAAGTATAAAACCTTAAACCCTCCACCAGGTGATGTGCTCAGACTAGATGAGTTGCCCACTTATTCTTTATGCCAAGTGTATTTTTCATAAATTTGCTTGCTTTGCTTCAATGCTGCTATCACTTGTGTGAAGTCTTTCTTCCAAGATTAACAAGGACTGAGAAGGAGGAAGCCCCCCTCCCACTCATGGGGCTGTTCAATAATAAAAGAAAACAATTCATTATTTTCAAAATAGGCATCTAGTACAATGGTTAAGAACTTTCAACTCTGCATTGAGCAAATTTGGGTTGTAATCCTGGCTCTACTGTTTACCTGCCATAAAACTTCAGTTGTAACATCAATAAAATGGGAAGAAGAAAAGAAAGTTGTTAGGATAAAGTGTGGTAATGTATAGAAAACATTTACCACAGTACCTGGCACCTAGTAAATGTTAATTATATACATTTGATAGCCAAAGAGAAAAACAGAAAAATTCTCAGCTATTCCATATATATATATATATATATATATATATATATATATATATACACACACATACACACACACACACACACACACATTGAGTGGCCAGATTATTATGATCTCTGAATGCATAAAAATCTGGCCACTCAGTATATATATTAGAGAGCTAGTGCATGAATTCATGCATGGGTGGGATCCGGCCAGCATGGCCAGGAGGAGGGGACATGGGCGGTTGGCCAGCTTGCCTGCTGGTTGAACTCCTGGTTGAGGGGATAATTTGCATATTAGCCTTTTATTATATAGGATATACGCTGAGTGGCCAGATTATTATGCATTCAGAGATCATAATAACCTGGCTACTCAATATATATATATATATATATATATATATATATATATATATATATATATATATATATTTATATATATATATTTGCTACAAGGCATACTTGGTTTTATAAAAATATATAAATATGTTGTGGTCATCAGAAAAATATTAAAATGTGGACACAAATTCATCAGGCCCAATGAAGAAGGTGTGCAGTTAATCTCAGGTCACCGTGGGGGAATGTCACAATGCCAGGGCCTGAAGATGATCACTGTGGGACTGAGCTAAGGACCATCTGACCCTGCTTGAACACACCCTCCCCTTCAGATTCTCTTCTCAGGCAGGTCTTGTCAACTGATTGTGAAAGGATAAAGGGAATCAAGGATGCCTGCTGAGACCTTGTGGATGGAATGCAGTGTAACAGGGAACTGAGCTCCAGCCAAGTCAAATGCCTACAGTGCATAGATGCCCTACAGCTCCTAATGCTGGGAGTTTCTCACCTTCTGCAGTCCCTGCACATTGTAGGCATTCAATATGTATATGTTACATGCTCTAGAAACTACTGAAGTCACTTTTCATAATAAATATAATCATAAAAGCAAACATGTTTGCTTTTCCATATATGTTCTAGTAACTGGACTAAACACTATCATAATCTCCCCAATTACCATATGAAATTGGTAGTTATCTTATTTTTACAGCTGAAGACACTGAGATTTAAGAAGTTAAGTAACTGCTCAAAGTTACACACCTCACTGAGATTTTTGATGTAAGCTATCTGACTCCAGAAAGTAGATTTTTAACCACCAAGCTATAACACCTTTTTTTCACAAGTCTTCCTAGCCACTAAGTAAAAGGCTATAACCACTAAGAAATCCTGCAAACAGCTGCTGTTCAAGTCCTGAACAAAAGCTAAGCTCTTCCACACATTATGGTCTAGGCATTGCCCCAGCCCCAAAGAGTTAAAACATGTCTGAACTGCCTTGAAAGTGGACAGAAAGCCCTTCACAATCTTGCTGTGTTTACTTACTGGGCCATCTCTTCACTAGCCCCACACACATTTGCTCCCATCTAAGCTTTAGTTTCACAAACAGAGCCTGCTTTCACTCTGCCACACACTATCACGGCTCTCCCCACTGGCCAAAGACTCTCCACCCTTTTCTCTCATAAACGCCCAGGTAGTCTGGCCAGTTTACCCTGTGCCCTTAGCCTGCACAGCCAGTGGCTAGACTATAGGACCAGTAATTTTCTCCAGTACATCTGAGACTTGACGTTTGCCACTGACAGTAGATATACTTCTTCTCAATTACATTTCCCAAGATTTCACATTTTGGGGAAATAGCACATTTGTGAAGGAAACGAGTAGAAAGTGGCTGGTACATGCAAGCCTAGAAGAGTTCCTGAATTTATAAGCACTAAATTAAGAGCCAGGCTACTTACATAGATCACAGGATTGAGCATCAGTGTGTTTTCTAAGCATCTGAGTCCAGGCTTCACAATCACCGGTATGCATCTACCACAGTCAATATAGAAGATCCTACAGCTAGAAACTGTGGGGAATGACAACATTCCAATATTCACATCTTCTTTACAACGAGTCATTGTTCATTTTTTGTGCCTGACATCTTGGAAGCTACAAAGCACCTGATGACTGATGGTCACTTGGAACAAACTCTGAAAGTAGCTAAGAAAAGAAGGACAAGATGGAGCATTAGCTTATCCAGGAAGCCAGATCCTGTGAGCTTTTAAATTTTAATGTTTTATTTATCATCTAGAAAAATATCTGAAGGGGATATTTAACAATATAAAACATTTTACCATTTTTTTGAAGTGTTTTTACCTCTTTCTTAATTCTCCCTCACCTGATGGCTGACAGGACAGGACTCATAACCCTTACTTTACAAGTGAGGGGGGTAAAGGGATAGGGAAGTTGAGTGATTGAAAATATTGAACCTTTAAAACTTACCATCTTCTAACTTTTCTAATGTCCTCCAAATTCTTTCTGTGCTCTCATATATCATTGGACAACAGAATATGAGCCTCAAAATTCTGGTCTTTATAAGGAAAAAAATAAGCCACTTGACAATGTGTCTTACATTGTGGAAAATCAGTCTCCCTTAGTCAGAAGATTGTTTTGCCAGTCCTTCTCTCTGTTTCTTTTGTTCACAATTGCCATTCTCCTTTATACAAAGATATAAGCCTTCAGAAGCCAGGGAGTGTGAAGCATGAGAACATTCCTGCTGGGTCTTGGCCTGCTTCCAGCCCCAAGAAGGATATCATTTTCAGTGTCATGCTTCCAATTTCCCTGGGAAGGTCTCACCTCTTTTTCTACTCCACAGTTCTCCCTAATCTTGCAAGCTCCTGTCTGAATTGCCTCTGCTTGTCTCTGCCTTTTCAAAAAACCTTATCTCTGATATACCATTACAAGCTCCTCATCTTTTCTACTTTTCTCACTGATACCAACCCCTGATGTCAGGGTTGATTATCAAGATTGTAATCTTTCCTACATATAATCTTTCTTACTTCTCTGCTCTTTGAATGAGAGAAAGTTTGCATGCTGGCCTTGAAAGATGTTCTGATATGATCCTTATTTGTCATCCTTGCTTCCTTTAGGGAACAGGCAGCATGTTGATGTTTACTATAAATGCTCGCATCCCAACAGGATCTGCATAATAGAATGCATTTCACTGTCATCACCTTAGACTAAATCCACATTATACTATGACAATTGTCTCTTTACTGGCCTTCCTGCCTCTTCTTAAAGAGTGTTTCTCAATATTGGCAAATAGACTTATCTTTTTGAAATGCAAATCTTCTCATGCTGTTCTGTTTAAAACCTTTCATAGTCTCCCAATAGCCTTTAGGATTAGAGTCCACATACCATAGAATTATCTCTCAAGCCTTCCACCACGTGGTCCCTATTTATCTCTTCAGTCTAAAGCCACTCCTTGTAGTCTTCCTTTCATCCACATTTCTTGCAATTTCCTAAACATGCTGTGCTCTCTCTTGATTCTGGGGGTTTACACATATCATATTACTATTTTTTGGTGCCTTTATTTTTCTGCTTGACCACTGCTTCTTTATTCTGCAAGATTTCCCAGGCAGCATCATTTTGACCACACAAATACTATGGGTCTGTGAGAATTCCTTACCTGGCCTCCAACAACACCATGATTACCTGGTAATTTCCTTGCAGGTTGAGGGCAGATACTCCATATTCTTTATGTCTGTACCCAGTACCTGGCATAAAGGGCACTCAGCAATGATTATTAAATATATTATTGAGTCCTACACTCAGTATATGAGCAAGCACAGTGCCCTTTCTGTAATTCTAACTGATCAGAGATTGAGTTTTTATTCTATTAATGTTCAGGCATGATACCATGAAACTGGAGTAAGATAGTCCAGTTTCTATTACTGACTCTCCAAGCTGCTGTCTGTGCTTCTATTTCATTCATATATTTAAAATCATCTGTATTTATTGAATCACTCCTAGAGGCTGACAGTTGTAGGTGCCGAGGATGCAGTGCTGTATAAAAGAGGCAGTCCCTTGCTCGTGGAATTCACATTGTATGTGAGGAGACAATGAACAAATGGATAGACATAGAGTGCCTATCAAGTTGTTGTAAAAGTTGTTAAAAAATGAAACAGGACAAAGATAAGGAGGTACAATTTTAAATAAAAGGGTCAGGGGAAGCACGTTTGACAAGGTGATATTTGAGCAGAGACCTAAAGGGAGTAAAGAAATAAGCACATGCATTTGGGGAGAAAGAGCATTTCAGACAAAGAGAACAGCAAGGGTAAAGAGACCAGAACAAGATCATGTTCAGCCTGTCCCACAAACACTAAAGCTGCCATTGCAGTCTGGGCACAAGGAAGGAGGAGCAGTGGTGAAAGACCAGGTCAGGGGGTTGGCAGGACCAAGTCAGGCAAGGCCAGCAGTTCATGGCCAGCTGTGACCTTTTTACTGAGTTAGAGGGGAGTCCATTGGACGGTTTTGAGCAGATCTGATGCATTATATGATTGCTCTGCTAAAGTATCACTCTGACTCTGCTACGGAGTAGATACAGACAGGCAGATAAGAATAGAAGCACAGAGATCAGTTAGGAATCACTGCCGATGACTTGGGCTAGGGTAACAGCAGGGAAAACAGTCAGAAATAGGTAAGTTCTAGATATATTTTGGAAGTAGATCTCATAGCATGGAATTTTGCTGATGAATTGGATGTGAAGATGTATGAGAAATATAACCATCAGTAAGGACTCTAAAATTTCTAGCCATTCACTGAGATGAGAAGACTGTGAGGAGCAGATATGGGTTGGGTAGAGAAGAATTAAAGGATCAGAGATGTTAAAATATATAGGTATAGCTATAAATATAGATATAAAAATATAGACGTAGGTTTAGGTAGAGATAGAGATAGAGATAGAGATAGAGATAGATACATATAAATAGATGCAGATGTAAATATAGATATGCAAGTGGACATCTTGAGTTAATAGTAAGATAACGGAGTCCGGAGAGTAGGTAAGCTCAGAGTTTGGGATTAAAATCTGAAAATCACTTAAATATGAATATATTTACAGCCATTGGATTAGAAGTTGCCACCAAAGGAGTGAATGGAGGCAGAGGAGATTAGGGGCAGGAGCACAGGTATAGAGGCCAGGGAAAAACCATCTGAGGATACTGAGAAGTAGGGACCCATGGAATAAGTGTAAAACTAAGAAAACACTTTGTCTTGGAAACCAAGTGAAGAAGTAGTGTTTTTAAACGTGTTCCAAAAGTTGCTAATGAGTTGAATACAATGAGGACTATAATTTTATCCTAGAATCTAGTAATGTTCAGGTTACCGATATCCCTGGCAAAGGCAGTTTGGGAGAATAATGATAGAAATGAATTCATGAATGATTAAACAGTACGTAGACACAGGAACTATAGACAGTTCACAAACTAAAGCCTTTGGGCTAAATAATTTTTAAATCATGTTTTCATCTTTAATCCCATGATTTAAAAAAGAAAAATCCATGTTATATACCTCAGTGCTTACATGGGTTGCCAATTCAAAGCATTCAAGTTCAACCTGATATCCTTAGCATTTAATTACCTTGAACATATTTTATTTTTCCTTTGAGAACTCAGAGGCACTTTAGCTTTTCAGAGGTTCAGGGCCACTTTTAGCTGCATCGGTTAACACTGTGCTACAGAACAGGTGAAGTGTCAGTTAATAGAATTCTGGGTAACAGAGAACTTCTTGCATTTCTTTTGCTATGATCATCCTTCTCTCTGTGTATACAACTGTCCATCCATCCATCATCCACCCATTCATTCATTCATCCACCCTTCACTTATTTATCAAGCTTTGGCGATATCAAGCTCTCAGAGTTCTTGCTCTTCTTTATTTGGGACACAGATGTGGAATATCTTCTGATCCATAGATAGTCTCCCAGAGTGAATTGCACTGAGCAGGCCCTGGAGATGAGTAGGTTTAGAGCTACAAAAAGCTTCTCTATATCTATCAAGAGAAGCTGAGGCATTATAACCAGAAAACTATTTTATTTTATTATTTTTATTATTATTACTAGAGGCCCGGTGTATGGATTCATGCACCAGTGGGGTCCCTCGGTATGGCCTGCGGAGATTGGGCCATAACTGGCAGTTCCATGATGCCTGCTACTCCTGCTCATTCTGGGTCCTGCTGCACCTGCCATTGCTGCTTGGTACTGCTTGGTAGGCTCGCTGCTGCTCCACTGCAGTCTCCCTTGAGAGGGAGAGAGAGATAGAAACATCAATGATGAGAGAGAACCACCTACATGCCCCACACTGGGGATCAAGCCTGCAACTTGTACATGTACCTTGACTGGGAATCGAACCGTGACCTCCTGGTTCATAGGTTGACACTCAACCATTGAGCCATGCCAACCGGGCACCAGAAAACTATTTTAATCACAATCCCAGAGTGAACCTTGGGTTGAAACTATAAATGTTGTGCTAAGCATCAGATCCAAATGAGTATTTGGAGAAAGTTAGGTATGGTTTACAGCCTGAGTCAGGAAAAGCAGTTTAGGATGAAGTCCTTGTGAGAGGTGCTAGAAGTCTACTATATCTTACAAAGATTTGTGGAACGGGAGTAAGACTGATAGTCAAAGGTTATATGCAGTGCTTCAGTAAAACATAAAGTAATGAAGATCTTGAAGTGTCCAGTTTTTCATTCTTTATTTCCTCTTTTCCCATTCTTCTTCCTTTTCTGAGTCTATCCTTTTTATTTTCTTATATAGTGCAAACAAAAAAACTGATGCAAACCATCATGCTGAATTTCAGAATAAAACATTTCTTTTTTAAAGCACAAAATTAAGCTTTAATATAAATTAAGCCATCCCTCTTAATTTAACTTCATTATCTAAGTTCTACATCTATTTTTTTTTCAGAAGGAACATATATTTTCCATAAGTCACATTCTTGACATTTTCTCAATAGGCAGAAAACATGGCATTATATGATATTTTAAGTACAACCTTCAACAGAGCCATATGGATAAGCACAATAAATATAAGATAGATAGAAAATGAGAAAAATGGTAAAAAATTGTATTTACTCTTTGCCTCTTTAGCAGAACAAGAGAAATAATAATTTGCATTTATGTGTAGGGGTTCTGAATCAAAACCAATGATGCAGAATGAAGCCAAGCTATCAGATGAAGAGGTAGATGGCCACTACAGGAATAAACTTTCCTTGCCAGAGAGAGAAGATCCTGATACTCACACCTGCCTCTCTATCTGATACTCATACAGTTGGCGCAGTGGAGCAGATGTGCCTAGATAGATATACTTGATAGGGGAGCATAGAGCAAGATAGCTTCAAGTCCTTGAGGAAAATAAGTTGCTGCAATAAATGGAACAGAGAAGGCTCATTATGTGGGATGCTCCTTGTAGGATGTTTATATTCCTGAGGGAATTCTCTGCCTGAGCCATCAGGATTCTTACCTGGCTCGGGCACATTCTGAGTCTTGAAATTGATTTCTCATTTAGAAATAGGTTAAGCTTTCTCTCCAACCTTAACAAAAGAAGTTTCCAGTAGTTTATGACAAGACAGAGAAAAAAATAACGATATGTTTAACCCCAGAACCTGTTTCTGAATTAAAGAAGGAATAACTATGCTTTGTTGATGGATCCTAAGGGTAATTACTGAAGGCTAATACCAGATAAACTTTAGAGTTCTTTTATCTTTCCCTGTGGACCACTATTCAGTACCGTGTGGACGTACTAACCAAAGGCGTGCCAATCACGTTGAAAGAAAAGAAGGTGCTCACTAGTACACTGTGCTGTGTTACGGGGCCTTGAAATACCCTCCACTCTGGAGTGATCCTAACAGGTGGGATCCTTGAGCCCCAACTTTCATCTCAGTGCTGTGGATTGCATTTCTGAGCTCAATTGCCCTCATCTAAAAAACTCTGATAATTCTACTTAGCTCACAGTTTGTTGTATAGGTTAATACCTGTATAACTATAGTTAAACTATAACTTGTTATGTAATATTTATGAATTTAATTCCAGGTTGGCTACTAAGTTACTCATGGACAGGAACATTCATCACTGAATTCCCAGCACCTGGCATGGTTTTAATATCAAATAAGTGCTTCTTAAAATGAAATGGGATGAATTATAATTATTCTTACTCTTCTTCCTATGAATTGTTTGTGTGTGTGCTATTGTCTCCCTCGCCCCCCCGCACTCCATGTCCCTGCTGTCCTAATACCTGTTATACTATTCTAACTTATCTGCAACAACCTGGCCTGAGCCCCTGCAGACATACTCTAGAGCTGTGCAGTCCAGTGTGGTAACCAATAGCCACATGCACCTACAGACACTAGAAATGTGGTTGATATAACTGAGAAACATAATTTCTTTTTATTTTAATTAACTTAAGTTTTAAAAACTGACACTAAATTCAGTTATGGGCAAACATTAAGTATTTTGGGGACAACGTGGCTATGTGAATCTACTTTCTCTAAATTTAATGAAATCTAAATACAGACCAAGTACTCTTGACAAAAATTCAGCATCTAAATTGAGATGTGCTAAAGTGTAAAATACACACCAGATTTTGAAGACTTAATATTAAAGAACAAATATAAAAGTCTTATTTACTTTTCCAGTGATCAGATGTTGATATGATAATGATTTGGATACACCTGTTTCTACATATTTTTACATTTTAAATATGACTGCCAGAAAATGTTAAATAGCTTATGTGTTTTGCATTGTATT